>NC_091454.1:122477553-123127553 GCF_027789765.1 Dendropsophus ebraccatus
TGCACAGGTTATACACACACACACACACACACACACACACACATATATATATATATATATATATATATAAACAGTTCTGCGCTACACAGGTTATACACACAAACAGTTCTGCACTGCACAGGTTATACACAGCTCTGTGCTGCACAGGTTATATATATATATATATATATATATATATATATATATATATATATATGAGACCACTGCTTGAAAAAGCTCTCAGTGTGGAGAGCGAAACGTCGCGGTTTGGGGAAATAAACACGTTGTGTTGAATTCTATCCCATGAGTGCTGCGGTATTCTTCTGATTTATATATATATATATATATATATATATATATATATATATATATATATATATATATGTAAAACAGTTTTGCACCACACAGGTTATATACACACACAAAGAGTTCTGTACCATACAGGTTATACACAGTTCTGCACTGCAGAGGTTATATACACACACACAAACTGTTCTGTACCATACAGGTTGTACACAGTTCTGCACTGCACAGGTTATACACATCTCTGCGCTGCACAGGTTATACACAGCTTTGCGCTGCACAGGTTATACACACAAACGGTCCTGCACTGCACAGGTTATACACACACAAACAGTTCTGTACTGTACAGGTTATACACAGTTCTGCACTGCAGAGGTTATACACACAAATGGTTATACACACAAATGGTTCTGCACTGCATAGGTCAGTGATGGCTAACATTGACACTCCAGCTGTTGCAAAACTACAACTCTCATCATGCCTGGGCAGCCAAAGCCATATCTTTGGTTGTTCAGGCATGATGGGAATTGTAGTTTTGCAACAGCTGAAGTGTCAAGGATAGCCATCACTGGCATAGGTTATACACACAGGCAGAATAGTAAATCGAATATAACAATGCTAAAAACTCCTGCAATAAGTGGTTTTATTTACAGTGTATGTACACAGAATAGCAATGCGGTATGGTTGTACCGGCAATATGGCAGTCCATGTAACAGTGAAGGTAAAGGGCACTGTGTGTATGGAAACACCTCGATACCTTAGGATTGCTTTATCTGCCGCACAGTCCAGTCATGGTACACATAGACTTATTTAATGTGCAAAAAGGTTACTGTTTATAAGATGTTCCATGTGCTTGTAACTAGATATTTATGAGCGAATTTACAGTAATAACAAAGTGAAGCGCTTCATTCCTTTAATCCGCTCATCAGCCGGCTGCCTTATAATCCACTACTGAGTTTACTGGCCAGGGATCCGCAGCAGGTCTTTCTGCTAATTCGCAGCGAGAAACGTGTGAACGTAGCCTTAACAGGAAAGTGCTGTGTGTGAAAATCTGCAGTGCAACATTGGGTGTATGTGTAATGCATATGGTGTAAAACTGAATGAGTGTGAAGTTTGCATTGTGCAGTGCTTTGTGTGTAAGGCACTGGCGGAACTACCGCCGTAGCAGCCATAGCGGCTGCTACGGGGCCCCGCCGCATCAGGGGGCCCGTGACGCGGGTCCCGTGCTCCTCCTGACCCGGCGACTCCTTTCCCCAACCATAGGGAAAAGTAGTCACTGGGCCAGAAGGAGCACGGGACCGACCGACAGCGCTCCTGTCAGTCCCCCGTCTGATGCGCGGCTGCCGGGGGTGTCGCGTCCTATCCCCGGCAGCACGCGTATCATAGAGCTCTCTGTGTGCCGGAAGTCGCGGCCGCAGCACAAGCCCACAGAGAGCTCTATGATACGCGCGCTGCCGGGGATAGGACGCGACACCCCCGGCAGCCGCGCATCAGACGGGGGACTGACAGGAAGAAGGCTCGACGGGGGAGCGCGTTGTAAGGTGAGTTTGTTTGTTTTTTTTTAAACCTGCTTTCCGGGGGGGGGGGGGGGGGGGGAGAGAGAAGGGGGATGGGTTGAAGAGGGCATCTATAAGGGAGGGGGGAGAGAGGGCCATCTATAAGGGGGATGGGGAGAGGAGGGGGAAATCTATAAGGAAGGGGGGGGAGAGGAGGGCATCTATAAGGAAGGGGGGGAGAGGGAGACATCTATAAGGAAGGGGGGGACATCTATAAGGAAGGGGGGAGAGGGGGACATCTATAAGGAAGGGGGGGAGAGGGGGACATCTATAAGGAAGGGGGGGGGAGAGGGGGACATCTATAAGGAAGGGGGGGAGAGGGGGACATCTATAATGAAGAGGGGGAGAGGGAGACATCTATAAGGGAGGGGGGGGAGAGGGGGACATCTATAAGGTAGGGGGGGAGAGGGGGACATCTATAAGGGAGGGGGGAGAGGGGGACATCTATAAGGAAGGGGGGGAGAGGGAGACATCTATAAGGAAGGGGGGGAGAGGGGGACATCTATAAGGAAGGGGGGAGAGGGGGACATCTATAAGGAAGGGGGGGGGAGAGGGGGACATCTATAAGGAAGGGGGGGAGAGGGGGACATCTATAAGGAAGGGGGGGGGAGAGGGGGACATCTATAAGGAAGGGGGGGGAGAGGAGGACATCTATAAGGAAGGGGGGGAGAGGGAGACATCTATAAGGAAGGGGGGGAGAAGAGGGCATCTATAAGGAAGGGGGGGAGAGGGAGACATCTATAAGGAAGGGGGGAGAGGGGGCATCTATAAGGGAGGGGGGAGAGGGGGACATCTATAAGGGAGGGAGAAGGGGGCATCTATAAGGAAGGGGGGAGAGAGGGCCATCTATAAGGGGGATGGGGAGAAGAGGGCATCTATAAGGGGGATGGGGAGAAGAGGGGGACATCTATAAGGAAGGGGGGAGAGGAGGGCATCTATAAGGAAGGGGGGGAGAGGGAGACATCTATAAGGAAGGGGGGAGAGGGGGACATTTATAAGGGAGGGAGAAGGGGGCATCTATAAGGAAGGGGGGGAGAGGGGGGCATCTATAAGGAAGGGGGGGAGAGGGGGACATCTATAAGGAAGGGGGGGAGAGGGGGCATCTATAAGGGAGGGGGGAGAGGGGGACATCTATAAGGGAGGGAGAAGGGGGCATCTATAAGGAAGGGGGGAGAGAGGGCCATCTATAAGGGGGATGGGGAGAAGAGGGCATCTATAAGGGGGATGGGGAGAAGAGGGGGACATCTATAAGGAAGGGGGGAGAGGAGGGCATCTATAAGGAAGGGGGGGGGAGAGGGAGACATCTATAAGGAAGGGGGGAGAGGGGGACATTTATAAGGGAGGGAGAAGGGGGCATCTATAAGGAAGGGGGGTAGAGGGGGGCATCTATAAGGAAGGGGGGGAGAGGGGGACATCTATAAGGAAGGGGGGGGAGAGGGGGACATCTATAAGGAAGGGGGGGGAGAGGGGGACATCTATAAGGAAGGGGGGGAGAGGGAGACATCTATAAGGAAGGGGGGGGGAGAAGAGGGCATCTATAAGGAAGGGGGGGGAGAGGGAGACATCTATAAGGAAGGGGGGAGAGGGGGACATTTATAAGGGAGGGAGAAGGGGGCATCTATAAGGAAGGGGGGGAGAGGGGGGCATCTATAAGGAAGGGGGGGAGAGGGGGACATCTATAAGGAAGGGGGGGGGAGAGGGGGACATCTATAAGGAAGGGGGGGGGAGAGGGGGACATCTATAAGGAAGGGGGGGAGAGGGGGACATCTATAAGGAAGGGGGGGAGAGGGAGACATCTATAAGGAAGGGGGGGGAGAAGAGGGCATCTATAAGGAAGGGGGGGAGAGGGAGACATCTATAAGGAAGGGGGGAGAGGGGGACATCTATAAGGGAGGGAGAAGGGGGCATCTATAAGGAAGGGGGGAGAGAGGGCCATCTATATGGGGGATGGGGAGAAGAGGGCATCTATAAGGGGGATGGGGAGAAGAGGGGGACATCTATAAGGAAGGGGGGGAGAGGAGGGCATCTATAAGGAAGGGGGAGAGAGGGAGACATCTATAAGGAAGGGGGGAGAGGGGGACATTTATAAGGGAGGGGGAGAGGGGGACATTTATAAGGGAGGGAGAAGGGGGCATCTATAAGGAAGGGGGGGAGAGGAGGGCATCTATAAGGAAGGGGGGGAGAGGGAGACATCTATAAGGAATGGGGGAGAGAGGGCCATCTATAAGGGAGGGAGAAGGGGGCATCTATAAGGAAGGGGGGAGAGGAGGGCATCTATAAGGAAGGGGGGAGAGAGGGACATCTATAAGGAAGGGGGGGAGAGGGACATCTATAAGGAAGGGGGGAGAGGGACATCTATAAGGGGGTGGCAACATAGGGGAGAGGGGGCCATCTATAAGGGGACAACATAGGGGAGAGGAGCACAACATAGGGGAGAGGAGCACAACATAGGGGAGAGGAGCACAACATAGGGGAGAGGGATATTATAAAGGGACAACATTGGGGGAGAGGGGAACATCTATAAAGGGACAATATAGGGGGAGAGGGGGCCATCTATAAGAGGACAACATAGGAGGGGCCATCTATAGGGGGGGCAACATAGGGGACCATCTATTAGGGGACAACATGGGGGGCATCTATAAGGGGGACAGCATGGGGGGCTTCTATAAGGGGGGCAAGATAAGGGGGCTATTTATAAGGAGGGGCGACAGAGAGGAGGGCCATATAATAAAATGGGATCACATAGAGTCAGCCTTCCCACTAAATGAGGGTGTAAAGGGGCCAATGCAGATGTGCAGTATAGAGAGATGAGGATGGTGCCAGTGTGAGGAGACTAATATGTTTTTCTGGCAGATTCTGTGGGTTTGTGGCTCGGAGAAGGAGATGGAGAAGAAAATGAAAAGGGAAGAACTCCGATCAGAGAAGACGTCCCCTGTAAGTCACCTGATATAACTGTACTGTAATTTATATGGTGTACAGGACCTGTGTAGAGCTGAGTGTGTTGATGGCGTAGTGGTCGATCGAGAGGGGGCGGGCGGGGGGGGGGGCCCAATCAAAAGTTTGCTATGGGGCCCAGCCATTTCTAGTTACGCCCCTGGTGTAAGGTGTGTATGCAATCAATGTCTATGTGTATGTGTGTGAAAATACATGGTGCAATGCTGTATCACATGTAGTACAGAGCGTTTTTATGTGTCTGTCTGTAGACTTGGCCCCTCTGCACATGCTATTCATGTAGAGAAGGCCCAGCATCCCATATACTGTACATTCAACCTCAACCTTGTGCATTATGAATGCTTACAGACACTACTGGTAAAATAGTACTGCCAGAGAATTATTGATATTTCTATAGAATAGTGTTTTTGTTTTTCAGAGTAAAAGGAGTTTTCCAGGATTTACCACTAATGGCTTATGCTTTAAGGTTTATCTTTATAGATTTTTCATTCTTCATTATTATTCTTCATTCTATCATCATATTCTATCAGTCTTCATTCATTATTATGTTGCTTGTTTAGCAGAACAATCACTGATAGAGAATGAAGGAAAACATCTCCTCCCCCACTAAATGATGCAAAGACCTGATTGCTGTGATACCAAGCGAAAGTAATAATCTGATGGACACAATTTTGACTTAGAGCATTCTGCATTAATGACATTTCTGTTAGGGTCAAAATACTTTGCTGACCTAATGCCCCTAAGGGCTTGTTCACACTGAGTAAATGTGGCGGAATGTCAACTGGAGTCTGCGTCACAAATGCCGCCTGAAATTCCGCCTGTCCTATTGATTCAGAGGGATGTGTCGAGTGCTGGAATCTGCCTGACCATAGAATGGAGTCTATGGGACGGGCAGAGAGTGAAGCTGGAGCGCGTGAGAACGAGTAGTGGAATCCACAGCAAGCTATCCACGAGAATTCCTTAGTGTGCACGTACCCTTAAGGTCCTATTACACCAAAAGATGTCTGACAGATTATCTTACAGATTTTTTCAGACAAAGCCAGGAACGGATTTAAAAAGAGGAGAAATTTCAGTCTTATCTTTATGACCTGTTCTCTGTTTTTAGTCCGTTCCGGGCTTTTGCTGAAAAAATCTGTCAGATATCTTTTAGTGTAATAGGGCCCTTATTCCAAAGAGGTTTTACTAATTTCCTAAACTGCCCAGGGCTGTGCCCCTCCTTACTCCCCCTCCCGGGGGCTCAGCTTTCACTCAAGCAGGAATGGGAGGGGGAGCCAGTAGGTATTGCAGCTTGCTGCACTTGATGCTTGTGAAAGCCTCGGACTCATTGCACCAGATAATAAAACATGTTTATCTGTTATGATGTATATATGATGTGTCTCATTGACTTAAAGAGAAGTCCAACGTTGGACATTTTTTTCACAAAAGTTGTAACAACATGCACCTACCTCCCTGGCTCCAGCGCATGGTCCGCATATTTATATAGCACACAGTGGCAAAAGAAAGTCCCCTAAATAAGCATGGTGCAGGTAATCTGTTTTACATGCCTCCGAAGTCTCTGTCATTGAATTTCTCTTGTCTCACAGTCTGCTATAACATATCTCATGTCACACAGTTTTAGATTACTTCCAGACAGCAGACTGTCGCCTCCGAATTTTCTATTAAATAAGCGATGTTTTACATTGTTTATGGAAATGTTCTGCATTGGTGACTAAGAATCTAAAATGAATAACTGTGACATCAACCTGTTATGTACTGGATTCAGTATTCTACAACATCAATGTATAATATGATATGATATTTTCTAAATACAATTATTAAAGTCATATATCATTTTGTATAAGGCAGAAGAGACACTAGGGAAGTAAGTCATTAAAGTGAAGCCTGGGCCAGGAATTTGCCAAATTTCCCCACTCCAAATGTTACTTTACTTGCAGCCCTCAAGTGTGAAGATATTCAGTCATTCTTCTTTCGGCTTTGGGCTGTATGCACACCCATCCGCTCCTGTACTTAGTGATTTTACAGCCACTTAGAAAACACTACAGATAAGTTTTACAGATTAGCTATACAACGAATGGATAAATGGATTATAGTGATGGTTTTCTAGTAGCGTACACATTTTGAAGGTCTTTTGCTGTCATTCTTATCTCTTTCAGGATTTCCTGTTACTACCTTTGGTGTGATCTTAATAAAGTGTCTTTTACTAGGGAGAATATCAACAGTCCTGGATTTTCATCTGTAATGATCAGGGGGTATAGATCTTCTTTGCCTCCTAATTGGCTTTATGCCTGAGAGCATTGTCTCAATTGCCTCCTTGCTTTCACCCTTGGCCCATATAGGAATCTAGATATCACTACAGGGCATATTCAGGTCACCACTGCGTGTGTGGTGTCCCACCACAGGTGTTCCTTATATGGTACCGGTAAGAAAGTTATCCCTTCAGTGGTGATGTAGTTGCATTCTTTAGTCTTACCACAGTGTTGTGTTCAAGCTCCTTTATATGTTGCACAGCTGTAGTCACAATAGGATTACTGTTTTTGTACCACATGGTCTATGCTGACCAATGGGAGATACTTTTTCTTTTCTACCTATCTCTACTCTATATACATACACACACAACCCCTAGGGAACAGACTAGTCCAGTGTATTAATATGGTAGTAGTCAGATACACGTGTATGGACAACCCAGAGACCTTTCACATACAAGCTATAACTACAGACACTATGCAGTGTTAAGCCACTAAAGGAGGACAAGTCAGAAATCACCCCATCCCACGCCGTGAACCTCTCTTGGAGGGTGCAGGGTGGTATCCTAGGACAGAGGAACTGACCCGGATAGAGCAAAGCAACCGTAAACAAGGTTTACGTACTCTCGCAGTGCAGGTGAAACTGGATAACTTCACACACTTAGCTTCGCCCAGGTAAGTTAGTCTGGGGCTTGTGTCACCCTTGTAGGACGGGTACCTTGACACTGAAGGGCAGAAGGTAGTTTAGTAAACACAGGCACAAGTATTCTCTTCTCAAGTTTTCTTCTCTTCAGTACTCTTCTCTCAAGTTCCGGCAGAGCACACTACTACTTTGGGTTGGGGCTCTCCCGACAAACTCCTCTACTCTCCTCAACGCTAAGCTGCACCAACACCGCTACTCTACCTCAGGACTTCAAGTATCTCCCAGCACAGATTCAGTGAACTCAAGTCTGTATCACAGAAGTCACATACCAGCTACACCTTCCTTGGGTTACTTTCCCCTTTCTGTGGGTGGTGGTACTGACAGTCCGGGTGGGTCATCTTCCCACTGCGGACCACTGTGACGAGCCCAAGGGACCCATCACAATCCGTCAGGTCACCGACCATTGGGACAATATAGCTAGCCACAACTAAAAGTAAAGTCCAAAAATATAGCGGCACTTCCGAAGCAGTGAATAAGTGTTTATTTGCTCAGCGGTCCACTGCAGACCACTGTGACAAGCCCAAGGGACCCATCACAATCCGTCGGGTCACCGACCATTGGGACAATATAGCTAGCCACAACTAAAAGTAGGTATACCATCACACCTGTGTGCTGAACTAGTAGTGGCGTCATGACAGTACCATCAGTGGCTGAGCTGTATTCCATCCACCAGCATAACATCACCCCAGTGGTTGGGCACCACAAGTGGTCTCAGTATGGGTCACTGCTGGCCTTGAGGGTACTAAAGGGCCAGGCAAAAAACACTCCAGATACAGGCCTAGGTCTAGGCAGAATATAGGGATTGTCAGTGGACAGGCAATTAGGTCAGGATGGGCAGGTACACAGTGATAAACAAGCTGAGGTCAGACAATGCAGCAGCAATGTAATACAAGGCAGCAGACAGCTAAAAAGTTGAGGAGGCAAGCAGAGATGATACAGAGTTATTAAAGGGGTATTCCACTCGAACATAAATTTTGATATGTTGTTGCCCATGGTGAGACTAATAATTTATTCCATACTTATTATCTATTCAGTCTCCTTCCCCCAGTTCTCAGCTACTGCTTTCTGCTGAAAACACAAACACTGTGTGTGAGCCTTTCTCTCTGTCTCCCCCTCCTCCCCGCTGCCTTTTGAGACAGCTGATGTAAACAAGTTACTAACTGGCTTTATCTGCAACATTGTAGTTTCTTTGTAATACTGCCTGATTTTGCCCTTAGAAATAATGATCACGTCCCAGAGGAGCGATCCACCCCACTAGACACTGGTAAAAGTCGACAGCTGCATCTGATTACCTGATTAGCGGGGACAGCGATCGGACCATGCCCGCTAATAGCCGCAGTCCCGGGACCGCGGCGGTTAAGAGCGGGGTTGACGCGCGGCCCCGCTCTGAACTCCCTAACGTCGTTAAGAGGTTAAGGATAGAATGATTTCTTAAGCAACACATTGTTTACTCAGAGCACAATGTCTTAAAGCGACTCTGTACCCACAATCTGACCGCCCCAAACCACTTGTACCTTCGGATAGCTGCTTTTAATCCAAGATCCGTCCTGGGGTCTGTGCGGCAGGTGATGCAGTTATTGTCCTAAAAAACAACTTTTAAACTTGCAGCCCCGTGCCCACTGAAACATTTTCTCCTGTCTGAACATTGCACAGTTGCCTTAACGATCCAGCCCGTGTTCAGTATACACACAGCTGAGAAATGGGAGACAATCTGCCTGGAGCATTCCTAATGATGAGGAAGGCGGGGCGGAGGGACAGAGAGGTTGTGCCAGCCTAATGCAAACTTTATTTTTACTGGTCAACATGATGAGCTTCTTCTATGTTTTGGTCATGTTCTTTTATATTTGATGCTAAACTGGAAAGAACCCGCACAATATTTGAAATAAATGCCAGTTTTCAAACTGTCAATGGGCCGTTGCCTTCTTCCCCCTTACCACATTTATAGAAAAGGCGTGAAATTATTGTTATC
Source organism: Dendropsophus ebraccatus (assembly GCF_027789765.1). Taxonomy (NCBI): domain Eukaryota; kingdom Metazoa; phylum Chordata; class Amphibia; order Anura; family Hylidae; genus Dendropsophus; species Dendropsophus ebraccatus. The sequence goes on from NC_091454.1 coordinate 122,487,259, forward strand.
CCTTATGTTTGTATCATGTCTTCAACCTTTACAAGGTACTGTTTGTATTTTTTGTTAAAAATTAAAAAAAAAAAATTTAATAAAAAGAAAAAAGAAAGCATACTGCCCTGCCCTGACCCCCCTCAGCTGTTGCAATGGCAATGACTTTCAATGTAATACTAGACTTGTTGGCAAGTAATTATGGTATTGAAGTAAAGAATTGGTTATGTGCTTTTGACGTAAAGAATAAAAACAATCAATTAACTCAGTTGTAGAAGAAGAAAACCCAAGTGAATATTTGCATTTTGCCAAAATACTAAGGTCAATACTATGTAACCCATTCATTTACTTCTAAAGGCTGTCAGTCAAAATTTGACTGTAAAATCAATATGTAGGCAGATCTTCTTTCTATATATCCATCCATAAAGCCTTATTCATTTACCCTACAATGCTCCTAAAAAGAAGTAGATTCTCTTTAGTAGCTCATGGAAAGGTTAATCACCAGGGCACACAGGTATGGTAAGTGGTTTATAGAGAACATACACATCGATTAGTAGTGCATTTTATATCAGGTTCTATAGGAGTTGTTAGGAGTAGTGTTTTATGTCAAAATAATTGTGAATGCCATTGTGAAATTAACTCTATGCTAGATCAATGTCATTCATTTAGTTGGTTGCAGCTTAATCTCCCTCAGGAGCATTGAAGAATTTTTGTATTGATCAATTCAATTTACAAGCTATTTTTCCAGAATTCTGGAGAATTACAAGATAATTTACATTATTTGACACAGACTGATTTTTCTTGCATGTCATGTGGAACAGATGCTTTCTGATGCTTTCTGTCTGATAACTGTGTCTAGCAGATGGGAAAACAGATACAAAAGTTATGTGTACAAAATAAGGTGCACATAGGGGCTTGGATTTACTAGTGGTAGTAATTTACAAAAATGGTGGTCTTTGCTGTGGAAAGGAATAGATACTGTGTTCAAATATAACATAATAATGTATATGCACATACAGGATGTTTAATAGTAATTTCAGTATAAACAAAGCCATATTTAAGCTTGACATCACTTAATGTGCTATTCTACAAATTAAAAGGATAGTCCTAATAAAAGGACAACTCCCGCATTTTTCCCCTCTTAACTAACACACATTACAAAGTTATATAACTTTGTAATGTGTGTTAGTCACCTGTCAGGAGCTGTTCCGCCTCTTTTCCTCCCCCGATTTATGCAATTGCTGTCGACCCCGTACTTTTCTCCCGTTGCCATTTTGTGATGATGTCGTCACAAGCGGGGGGCGGGCCTGGTCTTCCTCTTCTTCCCCATCTTCCTTTAGAATGAATGGGAGTGAAAAGGCTGCCTGTACGCATGCGCACCAGCAGCCTTTTCATTGGCAGGAATGCATCACATGGCTTCCAGCTTGCTCAGCTCTGATTGTGTGAGCAAGCTGGAAGCCATGTGATGCCATCCAGCCAATGAAAAGGCTGCTGGTGCGCACGCGCATCGGCAGCCTTTTCACTCTCGTTCATGCCATGGGAACCCAGAACTAAAAAAGAACTGAAGACGCGGACAGGGGTTGACAGGGACCGCAGGCGGGGGGATTTTCGAATGGCGATCGAGGTGATGGTGAGTATAGGGTCTGTGTCTGTTTATGTTTTTTTTTCCCTGACGCTGGAGTTGTCCTTTAAAGCATGCATGGCACTGTCATTTTGACATTTTACAAACCCTTGAGAGCAGGGCCATCTCTCCTTCTCTAACAGTCACTAAATATGCTCCTTTTTCTTACATTGCTTGTTTTTATCTGTGCTCATGTGCTATTATAAATAGTCATACTACTACGATGAAATAACTGTAATAATATATTGTATTTTGGATGATATAATCTTCCAGATTTTTGAAAAACAAATGTCTTGATGCATGGGCAGATCTCTGTGACCTTTGAGGCCAGTGATTAGCTGGTTGGGCGTGTCCTGAATGTCGAGACATCACCAAGACTCATTGAGCTTGTAGGGGTATGGGCACTGTCAAAGCAGCTACAACTGGAGACTGCGCTTTTGACTCTCCCCAATTTTTCGATTTTTAAGCTACCTTGATTTTAAAAAAATTTACTTCACTGGAGAACACTTTAAGGCTGGGTTCATACCACATCAGACACCGGCTGTTCTGTGTCACAGAACAGCCGGTGTCAGATGAACTTCATATGTACTGAGTAGAGATGCGGGCGCATCCATGTGCCCCCTCATCCCAATTCACCATAGCAGACACTGCACTCTCCATTGTGTGAGCTGTCAGTGTTGTGCAGCTGCTATTCAATGAATAACGGACGCAAAAAACTGACATGTCAGTTTTCCCTGCGGCTGCTAGGGATCCTGGCCGGAGTGCATACTATGTGTATACACTCTGGCAGGGATTCCCTCTGACTGTTTTCAATTAATCACGGCCGTTGTTGCAAATCGGCAACAACGGTCGTGATTAATAGAAAAGTTACTTTGTGTGAATGTAGCCTAAGGCAATGTCTAAAAGCAAAATAACGCTCTCCAGTGGTAACGTGTAAAAGTGAAACAACATATTCCTGATTACTATTCTCTCTAAACTTTGGCAGCATAAGAAATGCTAAACTGCCTTAACCAAATGTTTTGCTGTCTCCCTGGTGCCATGTTTCAGCATGTGGTTGGAAGGGTGGACAAATTACTTGGGGAGGGGGGCTGGGGATGGTCTAGCTATCGTGGTCCATGTGGGAACTAATGACCGGATACATGGTAGGTGGCGGTCCATTAAGAATAATTTTAGAGAACTAGGTGCTAAATTGAAGGGAAGGACCTCCAAGGTGGTATTCTCTGGAATACTGCCTGTGCCATGTGCATAGCAGGAGAGACAGCTGGAGCTTAGGTATTAAAATGCATGGCTTAGGTTGTGGTGTAAGGGAGAAGGATTTGGATTTTTAGAATACTGGGCTGATTTTTCATTGGAGTACAATATGTTTTCCACAGATAATTTCTACCTGAATGGAGGGGGTCTGCTGTGCTGGGGGAGAGAATCCTAGAAGGGGTGGAGGGGTTTTTAAACTAGGGATGTTAGAAATCATATGAAAGTAAATGTAAAAGATTCAATAGTGGGTGATAATAGTGAAGATGTGGAATCATTGTGGGTAGAACTACAGAATGAGGTAAGCACTAAAAAAAAAAACATTTTCGAGATATAGATTGGGGTCACGGTTCGGCTAAAACCACAATGGGGGGGGGGGGGTTCTTAATCTATTGCAGGATAATTTTTTGGGCCAATGTGTGAAGGAGTGATGCACTGTTGGATCTGGTCACAGCACAGGAGCTGGATTTGACAAAAGGGGAGATAATTCAGCCCTATGCGAATCAGATGGATTGCAGGATAGAACTGATGAAACTCCGGTACCTGTAACTTATCCCCCTGTGAGAAGCAGCCAGACTGTGTGGGTGCTGGGAAGCATGTAATCACTGTCATTACTAATACTTCTTTATGTTAGAGTTTACTGTATATACCTGATTAAATCCTGTTAAACTGCACTATAATGGAGCCTGCTTAACATTATGAGGTGTGTTATAGAGAGGAAATGCTTAGGGGGCCTGACCCAAGGCCCCCCCCCCCCCACACACACACACAATTCCCCCAGAATCACAAAAAACTCACAATACCCCATGTTGCCATACCATAAGAGTGGCTGTGGATAACAAATTGATAGATATTTTGTGTACTGTGTAAAACAGAAGCAGATTGAGCCAGCAATAGGCCCATACTACAAGATGAGGCAGATACTTGGTAGCTGGCTCGGAGGTGCAATGCATGCTGGGAAATGTAGTTTGCCAGATGGCGCCATCTTAGATATAGACCAGCTTTTTAAAAAACTTTAGCTCAGGAACAGCAGCAGCTAGAAAGACAGGTGACAGCTCAAAATACTGGAGTAAAACCAGGTAAGTTTGGGAGTATTTAATTTTTTAGCTTTTGGGTGGAATACCACTTTAGGGTTGTGGAGCAGGTGATGTATCCTCCGGCCAGTGGGGGGTTAACTTACATACTCACAGCGGGATGTCAATCCTGCTGTGAGTATGTATTCTCATAGAAAATAACAGGCAATGGATCCGCAGTGGATGTCCCTGCAAATTTGCAGCATGAAATACGCTGCGGATCCGTTATGTGTGAATCTAGTCTTAAGGACTGAACATCAGGGCATAGACTGGGAGCGGCTGTTGTCAAATAATGATACAGATAATAAATGGGGAATCTTCAAATGCACATTAGATAACTTTACTGCTAAATACATTCCTATGGGTAACAAATATAAACGATTGAAGAGGGGAGTACAAGCCTGGATAGGGGGCGGCTGTGGATATAGTGTACCTGGATTTTGCAAAAGCATTTGACACAGTCCCTCATAGGCATCTGATGGGTAAGTTAAGGTCTATGGGTTTAGAAAGTTTAGTTTGTAACTGGATTGAAAACTGGCTTATTGATTTTACCCAGAGAGCGGTGGTGAATGATTCCTACTCTAAATGGTCCCTAGTTATAAGTGGTGTACCCCAAGGGTCAGTACTGGACCCCCTTCTGTTTAACTTGTTTATTTATGATATTGAGGATGGAAATAACAGCAATGTTTCTATCTTTGCAGATGACACCAAGCTTTGTAGTACAGTACAGTCTATGGAGGATGTGCAGATGTTACAGGATGATTTAGACACAGAAGCCCAGATTTATCAAAGGGTGTAAAATATAGACTGGTGTAAACTGCACAAAGCAACCAATCACAGCTCAGCTTTCATATTATCAGAGCTAAAAGCTGAGCTGTGTATATTTTATACTCTTTGATAACTCTCCCACACTGAGTGTTTGGGCGTCCACTTGGCAAGAGAGGTTCAGTGTGGATAAATGTAAAGTTATGCACCTGGGTACTAATAACCCGCATGCATCATATGTCCTAGGTGGAGTTAGGGTACTATTACACGGAACGATAATCGCCCTAATCGGCATGATTCGGCCGATTATTGATCTGTGTAATAAAGACAACGATCAGCCGATGATCGTTGTCATCGGCTGATCGTTGATATAGGTTAGAACGTATAATTGTCTGACGCCGACCATGCACCACTATGTGTAATAGCGGTGCGCGGCCGGCGACTGATGATCTACATTACCTATCCACGTTCCAGGGCTGCTGCTGCGGTCCGCTTCTCCCCACGTCCCGCGCACTGACAGGCCGTTCTGAAGCTAGAGCGCGCTGGACCCGGGGAGAAGTGGACCGCAGCAGCAGCCCTGGAGCGTGGATAGGTAATGTATACCATCTAAGCAAGGGCTGCAAGGACATCAGTAACGATGTCCATGCAGCCCTTGTTAAACAATTATCGGGCCGTAAATTATCGGGCCCAGTAAACAAGCGCCGATCTAGCAGATCGGCGCTCGTTTACAGTTGTTATCGGGCCCCCATCAGCCCGTCTAATAGTACCCTTACTCTAGGAGAGTCACTGATGGAGAAGGATCTGGGTGTACTTGTAGATAATAGACTACAGAACAGCACACAATGTCAGGCAGCTGCTTCTAAGGCCAGCAGGATATTGTCATGCATTAAAACAGGCCTGGACTCTCGGGACAGAGATATAATATCACTGCTTTATAAAGCTCTGGTGCGGCCTCATCTGGAGTATGCTGTCCAGTTTTGAAACCCGATTCATAGAAATGATGTTCTAGAGCTGGAAAGGGTACAAAGATGGGCAACTAAACTAATAAGGGGAATAGAGCATCTTAGTTATAAGGAGAGATTAAAAGAATTACTTTGGTGCCTTGAATTACGAGCATAATCAGTTCTGTGACAGTGCTTGTAATCCAAATCCACTCTTAAACCAAAGCAAATATTGCCATAAGAAATTATTGATAAGCAGACAATTGGTTCCACATCCCAAAAAATCATGATTTTTTATTCCGAATAACTTGAAAAACAGATGAAACAAACAATGAGAAACAGCTGAATATGTCATATTATAAGTTACTGTACAGTATAGCAACCAGCATGTGGTGTATAATGTATACTATGTGCATAAACCTGATAAACAGCCGCAGTTTGTAGATACAGGATGGAAATGCAGATCCCCATAAACCAGTAGCATAGTACAACAGGCCAGAATAGAGAAGCAGGGCTGCTGTCAGAGGTGTTTGTGGTCACATGACAGCAATAAGGAAGATGTGTGTTTTCAGCATGGACCAATCAGAAAGTGGTGATCACAGAGCTGTGCAGGAGGACAGTGACAGAAACTTAATATACAGCAGTTTGAATGGCTGAGTGTAAGTGCAGGCACATTATAGCAGCAGTGTGTATAGCTGAATGTGAGTGCAGGCACATTATAGCAGGAATGGAGAGGATGAGAAACAGAAGGGTTGACAGAGACTGCAGGGAGCATGAAGGAATGAGCAGGGCAGATGTGGGCACATAAATGCAGCACTCTTTCCGGGGAGAGAGGGGTTACAGCTATGAAGAGATTACCTCCACAGTCCTGTCCTCTAATGCAAGCCCCAGTTTGAAGTAGATCTGCCATGATTTTGAAGTTGAGGGAGAGTTAAACCAAGTTACAATGTTGAAAAACTGTGAGCTCTTCTTGCAAAACGCTCTTAATCCAAATTTAACCAAGGTGCCACTGTACATTTGTTTAGTATTGAGAATAGACGTTTAAGGGGAGATATGATTAATTTATATAAACGTATATATATGGCCCCAACAAGAAACATGGGCAAAATATGTTCCAGGTGCCCTGTGCTCTGTCCTCTGAATGATAGACATCACAGAATGAAAGAAGACTGATGTGTTAAAGCTGATAGAAAGTGAGTGACACTCCTGGATACTCCCAACATGGAAAGTAGTTTTATTTTTCTATTTTATTCTCTAAAAATATATTTCAAAGGCTTGAACAATCTCTTCCTCAGGTCATAAAACATTATGTGCAAGTTGACAATTAAAAATAAAATCATTATTGGTGACCTGGAAAATATTACAGAATTGCAGAAATAAACAAATTCTTTATTTACTTTATAATCACAGCAGCACAAATGTTATATATATATATATATATATATATATATATATATATATATATAGTAGGGATCTTCCCGGGGGATGGTGTGTTTGGACACAGTTCACATCAGGCTTGGACTTATAAAAGATCAACTTGGTGTTTATTTGCAGCATAAACAGTCCAATAAACAGAAATACAGCAACACCGTGCTTTTAAGAACAAAACAAACAAAAAGGTCTTGCCCGTCTAGGCACTTACTAACAGGTTTCTTCACCTATCTAACACTTGAAAACAGGACGTCTTTCACCTGAATACCGCAAGGTGTGTATTAGCTCCAGCAGAGGCTATGTTCACAAGTTGCTCCCAAACAGACACCCAGGCTGTTAACTCCTGGCTGAGAGCAACCATCTGCACACTGTGTGAGCTTTTACCTTCTCAGGCTGATTAGGGTCAGAGCTCACCTGATCCCAACACCTGAACTGGATCGAGGGGAGGGAATGGCAAGTCCCACTACCCAAAACCTACCTGCCATTCCATGTAAATCCAAGCCCGGCAACAGTAAATAAAAATAATAGCTCAGCAGCATATCACTGCTGAGCAACAGATCCCTCCTGGACTCACCATCTCACACTAAGCAGTAACCTAGGTGAGATGTACACCCCCTCGAACACTTCTCCAGTGACATGTCTACAATATATATATATATATATATATATATATATATATATATATATATATATTTATACCGGCGTATAAGACAACTTTTTAACCCCGAAAAATCTTCTTAGAAGTCGTGGGTCTTCTTATACGCTGGGTATGGTCGCCCCATACAGTGGGGGAGCTCTAAAATCGCCGCATCCCAATCGTATGGGACGACCCCTATAAAAACAAACAGTTAACTCACCTGGGGCCCATTCCCAGCATCCGCACATCTCCTGGCCCGTTTCCACTGCAGCTGCTGAGCGTCTCTGAGCTTCTCCGATGAGATGCTTGGCTGTCCGGAAGAACTTCGGGGATCCCCGACGCAGGCAGTGTACGTCACACTGCCTGCGCCGGGAATGGGCTGGGAGTTCTTTTTTTTTTTTTTTTTAATTTTTAAAATTTTAAAACCCAGGGCTGCCGTCAGGCAGGGGTAAACATTTTTCGGCATATAAGGCAAACCCCTGACAATGGTCTTAAAAGTTAAGGGTCATCTTACACGCCAAGTCGCCTTATACGCTGGAAAATATGAATATGTTGTATATATATATTCATTCCACTGCATTATCTGACAGAAATACAGAATAAAAAGTCATATACAATTAAACAGGGAAGTCATATACTGGGCATTGTATCTAAAGTATGATGTTATGGCATTTTTTTCAATCTCCTTGATGCATATGCCTTTACACTTTATTTATGTATTTATTTTGTTTAAGATGTAAAATGCTTGTTCTGGATGTCTTTGTAAATGAAAACGTAAACAAAAAGAGGGAATATATAAAAGCACATGGAGGGCAGCATCTTCTTCAATCAAGTGTCATAACTTAATTGTGCCAGTTCGCATTGTACAGTGCAAGATTTCAGGTCATAATCCTCAGCCTTTTTCAAGCATGGTTAAAAAGGCTGAGGGTTATGAGCTGAAACATTGCACTGTACCAGGGCCGTTTCTAGGTAGTTTTGACTACAGGGAGAATCTTGCTAAAAGCGCCCCCCCCCCCATCCCCTCTCAAGTGATGTCGGGGAGGGGGGGAGGGCGTTGTTGCTATTAAGAAGCAGTGTGTGTATTATGGCATTGAGCAGTGTTATTTAACCATTGAACTGAAACAACAAAAAAAAAGTCAGTGACTCAGTGACTCATCCCTCTTCATCTGGCCCAGGCCTCCATGATGATTTCTTGCAGCAACAATTCATCTCTTCTGAACCTGCCAGACAAACATCTTAGGCTCCGCACTTTTACAACAACTTCCCCTTTTTATGACATCTGGGCTCTGCCGCATAGTAATAACCCCCCCTCCCGTGCTGTCCCTATACTAATAATACCCCCTGTGCTGTCTCTATAGAAATAATCTTCCCTGTGGTCTGCCCCATAGTAATAATCCCCCCCTGTGCTGTTCTCATAGTAATAATCCCCCCTGTGCTCTGTCCCCATAGTAATAATCCTCCCTGTGCTGCCTTCATAGTAATAATCCCCACTGTGCTCAGTCCCCATAGTAATAATCCCCCCTGTGCTCTACCCATAGTAATAACCCCCCTGTGCTTTGCCCAATAGTAAAAATCCCCCCCATGTTCTGCCCTATAGTAATAATCCCACCTTCCATGTTCTGCCCCATAGTAATAATCCCCCTACAATGTTCTGCCCCATAGTAATACCCCCCCATGTTCTGCCCATAGTATTATTTCCCCCTCCCATGTTCTGCCACATAGTAAACCCCCCCCATGTTCTGCCCCATAGTATTAATTCCCCCTCCCATGTTCTGCCCCATAGTAATAATCCCCCTCCCATGTTCTGTCATATAATAAATAATCCCCCTCCCATGTTCTGCCATATAATAATAACCCCCCTCCCATGTTCTGCCATATAATAATAATCCCCCTCCCATGTTCTGCCATATAATAATAATCCCCCTCCCATCTTCTGCCACATAATAATAATCCCTCTCCCATGTTCTGCCATATAATAATAATCCCCCTCCCATGTTCTGCCATATAATAATAATCCCCCTCCCATGTTCTGCCATATAATAATAATCCCCCTCCCATGTTCTGCCATATAATAATCCCCCTCCCATGTTCTGCCATAAAGTAATAATCTCCCCCCTCCCCATGTTCTGCTCCTTAGTGATACCCTTCATTGCCGATCACAACACACAAAAAAAAAACATTATACTCACCTTCTTGCATACAGCGGGTCCCTCTCTCTCTCATCAGATCTTCTCTTCTGGCCTGCGAGGAGCCGCTCCTGCCTCCCCACCCGCGCTGGTGGCACCTTCCCAGACCTCACCTAGCTGCGCACGCCCCCGCCGGCCGCCAGCCCTCCCGCCGGCCACATTATCTGCCTCCGCGCCAAATGGCCGCAAGATCTGCCTCCCCCGCACAACCGCAGCTCCTGCCTCCGCGCCGGCCGGCCACATTATCTGCCTCCCAGGCCCCACCGCAGCTCCTGCCTCCCCCGCCCGACCGAAGCTCCTGCCTCCGCGCCCGCCGGCCACATTATCTGCCTCCCCGGCCCGACCGCAGCTCCTGCCTCCGCGCCCGCCGGCCACATTATCTGCCTCCCTGGCCCGACCGCAGCTCCTGCCTCCCCCGCCCGACCGCAGCTCCTGCCTCTCCGCGCGCCGGCCGCATGATCTGCGCAGATTGCCGGACTGCAGCTCCTCCCCGGCCCATCACCTGACAGCAGGCCGCCGCCCCCGAACACATCTTCTCTATCCTCCAGCAGGCGCCGTGATATGACGTCATTCGCCTGCTTGAGGATAGAGGAGCTGCGGTCGGGCGGGGGAGACAGGAGCTGCGGTCGGGCCGGGGAGGCAGATAATGTGGCCGGCGGGCGCGGAGGCAGGAGCTGCGGTCGTGCAGGGGAGGCAGATCTTGCGGCCGTTGGGCGCGGAGGCAGATAATGTGGCCGGCGGGAGGGCTGGCGGCCGGCGGGGGTGTGCGCAGCTAGGTGAGGTCTGGGAAGGTGCCACCAGCGCCCCCCTAGCTGTCGGCGCCCCGTGCGGTCGCCCGGCCCGCCCGCCACTAGAAACGGCCCTGCACTGTACTATGCGAGCTGGCACAATAAAGTTATGACACTTGATTGAAGAAGATGCTGCCCTCATTGTGCTCTTTTGGATACTTTTGGGGTGACAGAGAGCCAAACCTCGTAAGGACTGTGCATTTTTTAAGTGAGTTACTGCGGACCCAACCCTTTCTGTTCTCTCTCTATTAATAAAAAGTGATCACAAAAAAATGAGGCCCCAACCAGCACCGTAGGTGGAAAATTAAACCGTTAGTGCTCTTAGAAGATGAGGAGGAACACTGCTTTAAAGTGACCTGGACATTCGTAACGACCATTGGTCATGAAGGGGTTAATAAACTGCTGGCTAAAAAATGAAATACTTTTTTATTCAAGATTTTGGCCAAGAAATAAACTTATTTTTAAAAAGCGCTGTGACATATAGTATATCTGAACAAGGAAAAGTCAGGTATAAATCAAAATCATAGAGAACTCATTTACTGTGTATATAGTATTCTTGCTGCCAAACCAATAGGTCTTCTGGAAAATGCATTGTTCTCTCAGTGACATTCTCCCTGAAGAAGAAAAGACAGCTCTTTTACAACTTAACAATGCCAGTCGGCCATTGAAAGGCTTTACATGGCTTTAAACCTAACAGCTCTATTAAACGCGGACTCACCCAGGCATGACATGTGCTTCCAGGATAATTTCATCATTTAATGAATAGATGTGTCATTCAGTACAAGCCACTTGAAAGAGAAGTTGCCTTAAAAAAAAAGGTAAAATAACATGGCATAGAAAAAGTGTCCCCTTCGCAAGAGTACTTATTATTTGTATTGCTTTGTATTGTTTTTAGCTTCCTTTAGGATGTTTTCTCTGAAACTAATTTCTAACCCTTAAGGAACTGGACTATACTTATTCCAGGTCTCAAATACTGGGGTATATGCTATTGTCTTCACATTCCTTTCCTTTCCTTTCTTCTCTTCTTTTTTTGTATTGCCAGTGACATTTATTCTTGATTTAGAGGCATTAAAAAAAAGGTAAAATGGTAAAATTTACACATACAGTACCACATTTACAGAAAAAGTATGTATGTTTTAGGATTTGTTGCCTTCACATGTGACGCTTATCAATGTGCAAATGTAAGGCTGGAATCACACTACGTATATTTCAGTCCTCATATTGCAACCAAAACCAGGAGTGGATTAAAAACACAGAAAGGCTCTGTCCACACAATGTTGAAATTGAGTGGATGGCTGCCATTTAATGGCAAATATTTGCTGTTATTTTAGAACAATGGCTGTTATATTGAAATAATGGCAGTTATTTACCGTTATATGGCGGCCATCCACTCAATTTCACCATTGTGTGAACAGAGCCTTTCTGTGTTTTTAATCCACTCCTGGTTTTGGTTGCTATATGAGGACCACAATACTGACTGAAATATACGTAGTGTGAACCCAGCCTCAAACTGTATGCTAAATTCGCACTGGCATCCATTATAATGTAAAACAGTTCAATTTTTTTTATGCATACACCTGTACTGACAACACGACTGGAATTTGATTTGCAATACAGTTAAAAACAAGTATACAGGCCTATACTGGCCAAATAATAATTTGATCTCTCTTTATTTCTAAGGCTACATTCATACCATGTCTTGGGGCTCCATCACGGTAAATATTGATAGGTTTGGTCCATTTCACAAACTTATATGTTGTACAATATACTTTTGTGTCCTGTGTCCTGCAAATAAAACACATATATTGCAGTTCTACAGTATGTCATTTCTACAACAAAATTCTCATTCAGTTATTAACTATCCCATTCAAGCAGCCCATACACAATAGATACATGTCAGAAGTTTTTGTTCAGATATTGATAGTATTCTGTGAGGGTCAAAAAGTATATGGAAGGCCTGCTGACTTAAGGGCCCTTTTACACAGAAAGATTATCTGACAGATTATCTGCCAAAGATTTGAAGCCAAAGCAAGGACTGGATTTGAAAATAGGAGAAACCTCAGACTTTTCTTTATGACCTGATCTGTTTATAGTCTGTTCCTGGTTTTGGCTTCAAAGCTTTGGCAGATAATCTCTCAGATAATCTTTCTGTGTAAAAGGGCCCTTAAGATCCTATTACACCAAGAGATGTCTGAAAGATTATTTTACAGATTTTTTCAGCTTTCTGACTTTGGCTGAAAAAAATCAAATAATCTGTCAGACATCTTTTGGTGTAATATGGCCCTTAGGGTCCTATTACACAGACAGATTTATCTGACAGATTTCTGCAGCCAAAGCAAGGAATGGATTTGAAAAGAGGAGAAATCTCAGTCTTTTCTTTATGACCTGTTTCCTGTTTATAGTCTGTTTCTGGCTTTGGTTGCAAAAATCTGTCAGATAAATCTGTTGGTGTAATAGAGCCCTAACAAGAATTGGGCATCTCAGCTTGCCTGATTTCTTCTTGTGCCAGGAGATGGTTGAAATTGCTTGTTCCATTTAAACAAACATGTAACATCGGCTGGGCCTGCATGTTTATGAGGAGGTAGAGGCAATAGCTATAGCAATGAGTGTTCAGACAATAGATATCTCATGTGCATAGGTAGGTAATGTTGCACTCCCTCCTCTCTTACTTTTGCACAGCTATTCTGCTCTCCCTCTTCTAAAATATATCTTTGTTGTTATGTAGAAAACTATAGATTTGTCTATCTTGACCTTTCTGTAAATTTAGTTAGGGATTTCATTTTTTCTCTTTTATAAAACAAATTCAATACAGTATTGTAAGTGTCCAGAACAGATGGCAGTTCACATTATTTAAAGGGGTTGTTCACACCCCAAAATTTTTCTTTAAAATCAATTGGTGCTAAAAAAAAGTGCCAGAGATTTGTAATTTACTTCATTAAAAAAAAAAAATCTGCGCCTTCCAGTACTTAGCAGCTGATGTATGTTTAGCAGGAAGTAGTGTATTCTTTCCAGTCTGACACAATGCTCAACGCTGCCACCTCTGTCCGTGTAAGGAACAGCAAATCCCCATGGAAAACCTCTCCTGGAAAGAATACACCACTTCCTGTAGGACATACAGCAGCTGATAAGTACCGGAAGACTCGAGATTTTTTAATAGAAGTAAATTACAAATCTCTGGCACTTTCTGGCACCAGATGATTTGAAAGAAAACATTTTTTGGGCTAAACAACCCCTTTAAGGGGTCCCATTTTCAGTATTGGTTTCTGCCTGTTAGATTGCATACAGTATAAGGCATTGCACCAATGAATTTCTGTGAATTATCTGTGGAATTGTTAGAGAGACATAAGGGAGTGATCTATAATATAGCGAACTAACAGGTTGCACTTGAACTGTTCTGGCACAGGAACCCTATACTGCCTGTACCCATCTCTGTACACTAAGGTCTTTAGTGATGTTGGCTGGCATCAGTTTATTACATGGTCACTGCTGACACTGTGCATCCACAGAGAAGTACTGTACATCAGGATCCACCAATAGTAGTGTAATTCATATTCATTTAGAAATCTCCATGTGTGTTTTCATGACTGAGTGGACATCACTTTTTATAGTTTTATTAGAAGGAATTTCCTGTAACTGAAACACTTTCAAGAGATGTATCCAGAGATCGTTTCTTGTATTGGAGTGTTCTTTGTAACATAGTGGAAAATAGTGAGTGTTAACAACCAATCAAAGTCGTGAGTGGTCTGGCAGCTACAAACCCGTCTCTAACAAAAATATCTTGAATATCACAGATTTTGTTTGTGCAAAGGTTGGCGGTGATTCTAAGAAGAACATATGGCAAAGCAAAACTAGCCTGGATAATCTAGAATATTGTCGATGAGCCAATGCCCTGAGAACAGGGGCCAGTATGTGTTTTAGTTCTCGTCCAGGTTTTTATACAGAAACATTTATAGAAAACTGGGCAGCCATAAACTGCTTTACATCCAATATGAAACGTTATTCTATAATTATAATTATGTGGCTTTATTAATATAAATATCTCCGGCTATTGCAGTAGAGTGAAAATTCCACCTCATTTGTATACTGAGGTCAGTTTATGTGCTTCAGATTATTCCTCCCCAGTGCACTGACATTCTGTAACTGTGATAGGGAATTATGATGTGAGTCAGATCTGGGTAAGCGCATACTTTGGCTTGGAGCATAGATAGTTCATTTTCTGAGGCCTGCATACTTCTTAAATGGAAGATGGTAAAACATTTGAAAATGATATTGTTACCACAACTAAGGTTATTGTGTTTACCATTGTTATGGTGGTATTTTTCCAGTGGCAAAACTTACTGCTGAATATGCGCTTTCAATTGAAATATTCACTGCTTCACCAGAGTTCATTAGATATTTGATAGGCTAGGATGTGGTGAATGCAAACAGTAGTACAGAATAAAGATCCCAGCAGTTCACATATGTGTCTTTTAAATCAGTTAATCAAGTAGTTAGTTGAATCAAAGGTTGGCAGTGCCATTGAAAGTGTGAGACATAGCCCATCTAATCTCTAGGCAGGCTTGAACTGGTGCATAAGGAGTACCAAAGGATCGCTTGTTTATTCTACATTTTTACGCAATTATATGCAGTGCCACAGAGGTCTAACACACCTCATATAATTTTTTATGCAGTTGTGCATTTTCACTACACTTGTAAATGGATAATATAGATTAAAGTGTACCTGTCATGATGGGTCGCTGCCGGATCAGAGGCAACATCGACTGCTAATCCAGCAGTTTGGGTCTATGTGGATAGAGACACAATTGAGAAAGTAATGCACGACCCCCAATGGATCCAAAGGGGGGGGGGGGGTCACACGCATTACAATCTCATTGCATCTCTGTATCCATGGAGACCCAAACTGCTGAATTAGCAGTCGATCTCACCGCTGATCCGGAAATCACCTATTTTGACAGGTACACTTTGAATCCCTTTCTTCTTAAAGTTCGGCTCTATTTCTGAATATACTTCAGCTTCCATCAGCCCACCATCTAGTAATCAGTGACTATTCTGGGGTCCAGGACCTAGGAATCCAACCTAGAACACAGAGGTTCCTTAGACATCCCACCCTGTCTAGTCAGTGCCAAACGATTGTGGATAATAGTAACAGTGGCTACTCAATCTTCTCTTCATTTATTGAGAATATAGTCAATGGGGGAATTTTTGAAAGGATTCCGTATAGGTTTTGGTGCCAACTTATTAAAAAAAAAAATTAAGCAAATGCTTGTTCAAAAATTAGCGACTTTTCCTGTATCTTGCACCAAGATTTGAAAGCATTGAATAAAAATTGACAGTGTTGTGCAAAAAAAAAAATTACACTAATTTTCTGGTGAAAACGTTAATACACTTTCCCCCTATATTACTAGCTGATAGATGGTTTGCATCACTTTTTTAGGGTTCAATGTGTTTAGTGGATAGTGGTCATGTGTGTATCCTGATTTTTCCTTAATTCCTTCTCTCCGATGCTCTAAATCCATGTAGTGGGGAAACCATTGGATCAGGATTAAGGGTACACATATTGTCACATGTTGGTGGGAGAGCAGTAGAAAAGTAACAGTGCAATTGGGTATTCATGCTGGGTGCGCTGCTGACCCCGTAATCTGAGTTTGCAGATTGCTGGGAGTATAATTACTGTGGACACAGCAAAGGGGGCTTATTTGGATGTACGAATAGAGATGATCACTATGGTTGTGGGGCCAAAGCTTCAGCTTTTTAGCTTTAGCTTCAGGGCTTTTTTCAGTATCACCAGGGACGCTCACTTACCTTGCCTGCATCACGCTACTCTGGTCTCCGGATGCTCACGTCTCAGACGAGACTTCAGATGTGATAATGAAAGGCCCGCTCAACCATTCAGCAGCAGTGACAGAAGTCCACTCCAGACGCTGAATAGCTGAGTGGGTCTGCCAATGTCACGTCTCAAGTCCCATCTGAGACATGAGCAGCCGAAGACCAGAGCAACATGATGCGGGCCCCAGCACTGGGGCCACAGAGGGAAGTGGACATCATTGTTTTCATTGGAGTACCCGTTTAAAAAGTCTCAGACATTTAAAAAATAAAATGAGCAGACAATTCTGCATGCAACAGGAGTAATTTTATATTTCAAGTTTTGTTTCTAAAAAAATATATATGAGGTTTCCTGATGCAAGGCGATCCCCACGACACAGCCTTGTGGCTGAGCAGAAATGATAAACTGTGTTCTAGGCGTTTAACCATCTAAAATAAGTGATAAAAGAATGTAGTTAATTAACTGTGTAAAAAATGTGAGCACTTCTGTGCAAAAAGATTCACATAGGAAGGCTCAGTAAAAGCAGTTGCTTAGACAGCTACACATTAAGGCATATTTGAAAATCTCTCCTAATCCTTTTACAAATTTTAACATGAACAGACCCATCAATCTTGCAGTCTCACAAACATAAAGCCTTGCTCGATTGCTTAATTTGCTCTCAGAATGCCTTTTGTTTACTAAATGCCACAACACTTAGTTAAACATAAGGAATGCATTGACCAAAGGTGGCTGCGTGAAGTGTCTCTCTTATGTGAATTGCTTTATACTCAAACATAACACTGAATTTCTGAATGCTTTTGTTTGCTTAGACATTAGACTTGGCTGTCTAGACACTTTTATAGGCTTCCTGGTCATATTTTAATACTTTTATTGCAAGACATACACTGTACAAAATAGGAATGGTTATATTAAAACTCAAATGCATTGAAAGTCCCTGAATTACATGAGAACCTAAAAGGGTAAAGTGACACTGGCGTCTCATTAACGCCCTGCATGTGGTCTGGTAATCAGGCTAAACTTGCATTAAAGTGTTAGCATTTGTAACAGTTCTATTCGCCCACCTCTACTGTGAATGGTAAAACAAGTTAGTATATTTAGGCCTCTCTTTTGCCTATCATGATGAAATTGAATGCTCAAAGGAGAAAACATTTTGTAAACTGATGGCTTTTAAATGTATGCAGTTTTTAGAATTGTAAAGTGCTGCGGAATCTGTTGGCGCTATATAAATAAAAATTATTATTATAAGAGGAAATTGGCTTCTGTATCTCAATTTGTGAAGAACATGGAATATGCAAGATAATTTAAAGTGTGCCTGTCGTTAAAACTTTCAAAATTGAAATCAACAGTAGATGTGATATAAAGCAAGTTTGCCATATACATTCATTATTTGTGTTGTTATTATGCTGTAAAACAAAGCTGAACTTACCAGAAATCCAGGTCCAATCTCCAGAAGGCAGATTTTCTGACTTGTGCTGGTTGTAAAAAACAAACTAAACACTGGAATTCCGGCGAGTACAGAGAGTCACAGCTCAATATGTCCATCAATCACATGACTGCCTTCTCTCTGTGAGCACTCTGTGAGATGGCCTGGGATACACATGACTTCCTGTTTCCTGTTTTTTGAGAAAAAAAGGTCAGAAAACAGGAAGTGCCGTTTCTTTAGTGAATTATTATTTTTTTTTTAGATCACTCTTTGTTCCAGGGTGCTGTACATATAATAAGGGTTAAAATACATAACACAAATGTAAGAACAATGGAAGTAGAACAGTAAATGGTGGACTGATATAGAGGAGCAGAGGGCGCTGCCGCTTCTCCTTGCTGTTATAGATTGGCTTAGGAGATGGGACCTGTCTTTATGGTTACAGGTATTCCCAGGCCTCCTCTGTAAAGCTTACCAATCAGATCCTCAATTTAAAATTGAACTATATAGGCTCTCCACTGCTCATGACTGAGTCCTGGATATATTAATTACCATCCTAAGAATAACAATGTTTTGGTGTGGAGCTTCATCCTTCAAGTGACTGCGCTTTCGCTTCCAGGGAAAGTCAATTTGACAGCTGTGTCCGGTAACGAAGCTGTTCTGTGCTCTCTCTTCATCCAAGACGACATAGATGACTGGATTCAAGATTGAAGATGAGTGATATCTTCATTGATGCCATATCATATGACCATATGATATATTATGATTTATGATATATTATGATGTTTAATAGTTATGGCAGCCAAAAAAAGGATATGTATCAAATCCGCATTGGCAGTATACTTGTATACTTGGCCAGACAGTACCCCTTTCTTCACTATGCCCAAGGAGAGGGTGAGTAAAAAACTAATATAGACTTCTTGCCCTGCTGCCCATATTCTGCTGCTCCGTTCCTTGTTGCAATGACTTTTGGGGATTTGACATAGCCATTCAGTGTCTGTAGCAATGTCTTGCCTCTGCCACTGAATGGAGGAGGGGTTTTCAATCTCATGTCCTGAACAAAAGTGTCCTATCTAGAGTAAAGATGGCAATGTGGAAGCTAGGCAGTAAGTAGTTTTTCCCCCTTAACTTACCCCTTCCCCAGGCATAGTGCAGGAAGGGGTCATAGCCTGACAACCCGTTTACCAATGGCTTCTAATACTCAAATACCCCTAGGATTTATAGTAGGACAGGATAGGTTCACCAGCAAGCAGTCACAGTAAAAAAAATCATGCTAGAACGTATCAATATCAGAAGAGGGCTGGGTTCACACCACGTTTTTGCAATCCAATTTTTTAATCCGTTTTGATTTGTTTTTCCATCGACTTTTATTATAAAATAATGGATCAAAACGCATCCATTTTTCTAATGTACACAAAAATGTACTTGACCTTATTTTTGTGCATGTTAAAAAAAAAACGGATGTGTTTTGATCTCTTTTTTTTTATAAGTCAATGGAAAAAAACGGATCAAAATAGATGTACACAATTGCATTTGTTTTTTCCATCCTTTTTTTGCAAAAACAGCTGTACAAGGAATGAAACTGACTGTTAAACTTTGCTTCTGTCGTCCCATAATCTAAACTAGCAGGGAAGCTAAGCTTATTACCCTTGTAATATCTCTGCACTAGCCCTACACTAAACTATGCAAAAGAAAGAAACAAAAGGCACTAACAGACAACCGAGTAAAAATGCTGAATGTTGCCAGAGAAACAAACTAAGAACCGTTTTGTAGATTCCAAATACCATAATCAGGATAACATGAACAGGAAACAAGAAAAAGACAAAGAACATAAGACAAGAACATGCAATAAACAGGAACCCACACTTGGACAGGCTTATTGAAAGTGTAAATGGCTAACAAATGAACTCTGCCCAAACTCTGATCCAATACTCTGAAGAAGAGTCAGATGAAGAGACTATTGCCTAGGAGTTTTGAGATAATGGCCTACCTACAGTATAAGGGGTACTAAAGCTTTCTTCAATAGTAATGTGTATTATTTGTTGACTTAAAATCAAATATCATATTCAGGTGTCATAAAAATCCTTACAGGTTGTGATTGGCTACAGTGTCATATGCACAATGTCGGTGACATCATTAAATGCAGAAACTCTGCTTCCACATAAAGTGGTACTCTGGTGAGGGAAAAAAATAAGATCTACTGGATCAGAAAATTATATAGATTTGTAAATTGCTTCTATTTAAAAAAAAATCCAGTATTTCAGTACTCATTAGCTGCTGTATGTCCTGCAGGAAGTGGTGTATTTTTTTCCAATCTGAAACAGTGCTCTCTGCTGCCACCTCTGCCCATGTCAGGAACTGTCCAGAGCTTGATAGGTTTTCAATGGGGATTTACTACTGCTCTTGACAGTTCCTGACATGGGCAGAGGTGAGAGCAGAGAGCACCGTGTCAGATTGGAAAGTAGTTGATAAGTACTGGAGGACTGGAGGTTTTCAAATAGAAGTAAATTGCAAATCTGTATAACTTTTTGAAACCAGTAGACCTGAAAGATTTTTTTATGCTGGAGTTGCCCTTTAAGGCAGTTGCTGGGGAAACCCATGATGTCAGTAATGATGTTACAGGGCTTTCCCAGAAAAGTCTGCCTAGAGGCATGCAGAGAAGACACATGCAAAATGTGTTTCCTACTATCATATTAACTAGAGATGAGTGAGTACTAAAATGCTTGGGTGCTCGATACTCGAGACGAATATCTCCCAATACTCGGGTGCTCGTTTCGAGTAACGAACCCCATTGAAGTCAATGGTAATACTCAAGCATTTTTGCAGGGGACCAAAGCTCTGCACAGGGAAGGTTGCCTGAAAACCTTGAAACCTCAGAAAATGATGGAAACAACACGAAAATGGACATGAAACAGGAGGGGCAGCATGCATAGATGCCTCTGGGGCTGGCTAATCGCAACATAACACTAAATTATGGGCAACAGCCGGGTGGTGGCCCTCAATACAATTTTGCTGACCCAGACCAAGATGAGCAGGGCACATGTGCTGGCACATGTTAGGAAAGCACCCAACTAGGTGCAACTGGGGGGACTTTTGGTGTAGTCTATGGAGACTGTGTACCAGGTACCAAGTGCTGTTTGTTTTAGAGCACCGTTACACTGCACACTGCACAGCCAGGATAGGTGTAGCTGCACTACAGATCCCAGCAAGCCCAGGTACAGCAGCAGCAAAAATGAATATGAGAGGACTTTGGGCAATTTCTTTGGGGTCTTTGTGGACCACCTGCTGTCCCCTTTCTGGCACCAGTCACTCTGCACAGTATGCAGCCAAGATGGTGGTAGCTGCACTACAAATCCTAGCCAGCAGCCAAGAGGAGGCCAAATAAATGTAGTTGTAGCCCTAAGAAGGACTGTTGGGTTCTTTGTGGATTATTCCCACCCTGACACTCTCCCTAATAGACAGCAGCTCTCTCTGTAAGCTCATCTATTCTGCGTCTGAAGCGAGCATCGCGGGACCTGATTCTTAAATGCCCAGGTCATCTGATCTGGCCAGCCAATCGCTGCTGTCGACATGTGATGCTACAAGCTCCCAAAGCCGAGAAAAAGCCGCCAAACATGCAAGAAGAGGAAGATGTCATTGTCTCGAGTATTGCGAGATGCTCGTCCGAGTAACAAGTACCCTCGAGTACCCTAATATTAGAACGAGTACCAAGCTCGGACGAGCATGTTTGCTCATCTCTAAATTTAACACATTAAAAAAATAAAAAGAGAGAAAAACAAACAGAAAAAAAACAATAAAGGTACCCTTTCCAAAAAGTGCCCACCTTCTCAGTCACACACTCCAATGGAAGTAAGTTGTGCTTTTATTAACACATTCCTGTAACATATAATGCACATTGTGCCAAATGTAAAATCACCCACTGCCACAAATTTCAGTTTCTTTTTCTCTGCCCTTTCCCTTTTGCTGAACATTTTCTGTACTAAGTGATTATAACTCCTGTTCAGAGGCTGTGTGTATAACGCTAACATGTAGAGATGAGCAAACTTGAGCATGCTTGAGTCCATCCGAACCCGAACTTTTGGCATTTGATTAGCGGTGGCTGCTGAACTTGGATAAAGCCCTAAGGCTATGTGGAAATCATGGATATAGTTATTGGCTGTATCCATGTTTTCCAGACAACCTTAGAGCTTTATCCAAGTTCAGCAGCCCCAGCTAATCAAATGCTGAATGTTCGGGTTCGGATCGACTCGAACCCGAACCCGGTTCGCTCATCTCTACTAACATGCAATACCTTTAACCCCTTAACGACATAGGGTGTATATTTCCGCCCTGATGCCGTTAGGGACGTTCAGAGCGGGGCCGCTTGTAGCCCAGGACCGCAGGTATTAGCGGGCACAGTCCGATCGCCGTGCCCGCTAATACAGTAATCAGATGCAGCTGTCAAAGTTGACAGCTGCATCCGATTACCGGACGCAGCGTCATCCCTGGTGTCTAGTGGGGAGATCGCTCCTCCGGGATGTCATCCCGGAGGAGCGTTCTCCGTTACTGAAGCCGGACGGGGACCGCTCCAAGATGGCGCCGTCCCCGTCTCGGCACTCGTTTACTTCTGGCTGCAGCAGCCGGAAGTAAACGAGTGCCGATCTCATGGATCTCTGCAGCATATCTATGCTGCAGAGATCTCTATGAGAGATCAAAGCAGTTATACTAGAAGTCCCCCAGGGGGGCTTCTAGTATAAGTGTAAAAATAAAAAAAAAAGTGTTGGTAATAGTAAAAAGCCCCCTCCCCTAATAAAAGTCAGAATCACCCCCCTTTTCCCAGGTTATTAATAAAAGTAAACAAATAAATATATAAATAAACATATTTAGTATCGCCGCGTGCGTAATTGCCTGAACTATTAATTAATCACATTCCTGATCTCGCACGGTAAACGGCGTCAGCGCAAAAAAATCCCAAAGTGCAAAATTGCGCATTTTTGGTCGCATCAAATCCCAAAAAATTGTAATAAAAGCGATCAAAAAGTCATATATGCGCAATCAAGGTACCGATAGAAAGAACACATCATGGCGCAAAAAATGACACCTCACACAGCCCCATAGACCAAAGGATAAAAGTGCTATAAGCCTGGGAATGGAGCGATTTTAAGTGACGTATATTTGTTGACAATGGTTTGAATTTTTTACAGGCCATCAGATACAATATAAGTTATACATGTTACATATCGTTTTAATCGTAACGACTCGAGGAACATGAATAACAAGTCAGTTTTACCCCAGGGCGAATGGCGTAAAAACACATTACCCCCAAATAAACAAAATGCGTTTTTTTTTTTCAATTTCACCACACTTTGAATTTTTTTCTGGTTTCGCAGTATACTTTATGCAAAAATTCAGCCTGTCATTGCAAAGTACAATTAGTGATGCAAAAAATAAGGGCTCATGTGGGTTTCTAGGTGGAAAAATGCAAGTGCTATGGCCTTTTAAGCACAAGGAGGAAAAAAACGAAAACGCAAAAATCTAAATTGGCTCTGTCCTTAAGGGGTTAAAGCTAAAATAGGCCTTTATTATTGGTTCTTTAGTGATGTCATATAAAATAAAATGTTCACAAATTTTCTATTTCTATGTATGGTAGAACGAGAGAATTACTTTTTGGGATAAATATTAATCAATGAATAAACAGCATTAAAGCATTATATGAAAACATTGTTTGGGCCAGACTAAATACCTTTAAAATGTGGCATTTTAAATGTGGCACTGAAATTTTACTCTTTACTTTCTAATTTTGGAACGAATATTTGGGGACTGCATAAGCAATTACCAGTTCTCCATAGAGTTTTGGTGTCAGGATGCAATATTTCCAACATACAATGTTCTTCCTGGAAACAATTAATATTGTAAATTGAGAGACCACTGTATTATAACTAACATGTTACAACAAGATCCTCCTGTTCAATGTTCGTTCTTGGCTTAATGATCCACTAGAGAAATCAGTGTTACTAAATGTATCTTGTGTCAGTCTATAATGGATCACTCTATCTTATTAACATTGGCCATGCGTGATGTCTGTCTTCTCACAGCAGGCTTCTAAACCAGTTCATCCATTCATCACTTAGAAGACATAACCAAATGCAACCTTGTAAGATATAGCTATATACAAAAAGGCACAGGCCAGATAAAACTCCTTCAATTTACACATCATTTGTCGAGTCCCTCGGTTTGATTAGCAGATCTGGGGGTGCGGTTCCCACCAACACATATCTCCGATTCTTAGGATCAGTGGTTCCTGATTGGTTGGGTGTAACCGCTTAGACCCCCGTCCACAAGAGTCCAGTGTGCCCCTTTAGAAGAGGGTTAAATACGCATGCTGCCACTCCAACTTTCATGGACTGACAAAGATAGCTAAGTACTAGTCTTTATCAAGTCAATAGAGATAAAATTTAGAGGAACTCTTTATCTTAAAAAAAAAAAAAAAAAACGCTTTTGCTTCTGAAACCCTGGTATTTAGCTGTGATTAGCTGTAGTGGCTTTAGGTAATATGTCACCCAATCAAATTTATGATAGTAATGGGAGACATGGAAAGAGGTTGTTCAGTTAGGACAAACCCATGAGTTCATAAATGGATCATTCCAAATGGAATAACTGACTATATCAGTTCAAGGTAAAGCAGGTATTTTCTTGGTAACTACTGATGTTCTATATACAGGCTGGGTTCACACACAGTATATTCCAGTCAGTATTTGGGGCCTTACTTTGCAACCACACCAGAAGTGGATTGAAAACACAGAAAGGCTCTGTTCACACAATGTTGAAATTGAGTGGATGGCCACCATTTTTTGCTGTTATTTTTAAACAATGGCGATTGTATTGAAATAATGGCCGTTATTTACTGTTGGCGGCCATGGCGGCCATCCACTCAATTTTACCATTGTGTGAACAGAGCCTTTCTGTGTTTTCAATCGACTCCTGGTTGAAGTTGCAAAATACTGACCAAATACTGTCTGAAATATACTGTGTGTGAACCCAGCCATATACTATATATATATATATATATATATATATATATATATATATAAATCTTAGAATTTTTTTTCCTTATTCAGTTGCAATAACAGATACGTTATGATACATTTCAGAAAACCGCTCTAGTTGATTTAGCAGGTAGACACCTGGAAGGCAAAATATAAATTAGGAAATACAGTGTATTCAGCTGCACATCCCTATAAATGTAAAACTGTTTAAATACTGTTTAAGTTTTACAGCAACATGGACACTTGTTTCCGTACTATTTTCAGAACATGTAAGGCATACTTATTTTTATAGCTTGAAGTGGAGTAAGAGTTTTTCTGGATGAAGTGGTAATAAACAGATTTTCACTGCAGTCACTGTATGCTGCCACCTGTAAAACTATAAAGTGTCAACCTAGAAAATCCAGAGTGGAAAAATATACTTTAAAGTTGTTTCCAGTTAGGCATTTGTTTAACAAAAAATGTAAAGTAAACTGTAGAGGTTAGTTTTTAATTTAGCTTGGACAAAGATGGATGTGTGTTATTAGCTGCATAATTCTCCTTCATGACAGATGTATACTGACGTGACTGATGTAACCATGATTGCAGTACCAAATATGACTATGTTTTCTCAGTTCTGCCTTACTGTATTATCTATACCAGACGTGTTAAACTCAGGCCCTCCAGCTGTTTGAAAACTACAATTCCCATCATGCCTGGACAGCCAAAGCTAAATCTTTGGCTGTCCAGGCATGATGGGACTTGTAGTTTTGCAACAGCTGGAGGGTCCGACTTTGACATCCCTGATCTATACCAAAGAGAAAACCTTCTACAGACAAAAGGTAAACAATGTTAAATTTTATATTTTTATAAATTGAGGTGCCTAAAAACT
Organism: Dendropsophus ebraccatus; assembly: GCF_027789765.1. Classification (NCBI taxonomy): domain Eukaryota; kingdom Metazoa; phylum Chordata; class Amphibia; order Anura; family Hylidae; genus Dendropsophus; species Dendropsophus ebraccatus. The sequence continues at coordinate 122,513,065 of NC_091454.1, forward strand.
TTTGCTAAACTAATAAACATACACAGACATTTGTCTATTTGTACATTGAGGCTATGATTACACAATGTAAAAATAAGGTTTGAGAAGAGACATAGTGTAGTGGTATCTGGTCTCTGCCACTGAATGGGCCTGCCACATTACTCCTAAAGTCCAGTCTCGACACCAGGAAGCAACCAGACACCAAGGAACTGTGGCAGTGGAATGCGGGCGGCAGCGCTGGAGCCCAGAAGCTAAGTAGATGTTATTTTCACCCACTCCCTCCCCATTGCTGAAAAAGGGGTCCCAGTCAGAGAACCCCTTTAGTAAACTTTTTCCTCCAGGATAATGCATTTTTGGGTAATAATCCTTTCCTCAGATCAAAGAACAGCTGCAGAAGATGTTTGGTTGGAATGTAAACACTTCCATTCGTCTAAGAAAAATAAACCTTTCCTTCTAAGAATACAAGATGGCAGCTCCCAGACAACCTTTTAATATATTATTTTATATACCTCTGGCTGGCCCATCAGGAGGGGCTATGAGCTTATGCAGACCAATAATAAATCAATTAGTCAATTAATGAAAAGGATCTTCTTATTCCTTCTTATGTGCATTTTCCGATCTCTAATTTCTTAAAAACCACAGATTATGTTAAACTATTAATTTTACCTACTGTAACTTCAAGGAATACTCCCATCTCAATTAATACATGTACATCATAGCTATATATAGACCAGCCAGACCATTTTTTTTAGAGAAGAGCTGTGGTTGGTAACCTAGACAACGAGCTATCAACAAGGGAAGGGAAAGGGCAGACAAAGGAGGAGGAGGCAAGTTTGCCAAATGAATGTATTTGCAAAAATATTTGACCTGACATTCTCTATTTATTAAGACCAATGTACTCATATGCCAGCCTTAAATTAAGAGCCAACCCCATTTACTACACGGAATTTACTAAGAGGTGCACCTGGAGCAGGTGTAGATCTTTGCCCGCAGGTGTAGATTTCTGCTAGTAGGCATAAATCGGCCATGGCATCCTCCGAGCTTTGCTGTGCCCCCCCACCCACGCATCAGGTGATCGGGCCTGATGGTTTGCGCAAAAATCATGGTGCATGCCAGGGCCATGCAGGAATCAATACTAGAGGCGATTTAAAAAAAAACTTTGTAATTGGGTTTATTAGGCAAATATGCCATTATCTGCATTCAAAAAGACTCTCCCCAGGTCCCCCCTCCTTCCTCTCTCTCATTTACTGCTCATTATTAGGAAATCTCAACTCTTTTACATGAGTTTAGTCATGTGTAACCTATGGAGAGGGGAGGGTGGAGGAAGGAGAGAGATTAGTCGCCAGCAGAGAGCAGAGAACAAAGGATTACACAGCGGGCCCTGGGTGAAATCCAGTATTCAGAGGTCAGAGAGGTCAGTGCTGACGTCAGAGGAGATAGCCCGGTGATGAAGCTGTAAATTAACTCTTTGTTGTCCTGTTTTGGTGCCTCCTCTCCCTCCCATGATGGAAGACAGGGGGGAGAGCTTCAAACTGCTTTTTCATGATAAAAATGCATTTTTCGGCTAATAAACCCCAAATACAAAGTTTCTTAAAATCCCCTGTACTATTGATTTCTGGGAAAAAAAAAAAATGTAAACAACTCTTTAACTATATTTGCTGAAATGGGAATGTCTTTAAGGCCACATATACTGTACTATAATACTATAAATGTCACTTGTAGTAAGTTTTGAACTGCACTAAAGGTTATGGTTCAGCATTTTCCTAGTTGTATATTATTATGGCTGTATATTATTATGTGTTAATGTTAACAATAGAATAAAATAAGCACAGTGAGTTTTCCATCAGCACATGGCAACAAAAAAAGTACAATGGAAACACATTACATTATACCAGTTACTGACTACAGTTTCTGCTGTATAAGGACTTGGAAACTATTCCTATTAAATGCGCAGTAAGCGTCTCTTTGTATTAAAGACTATACATAGTCAGCAGATATGAACTGAACAACTCATTACCAGTCAGGAGGCTCTAATTTCAATGTATAAGCAACTATAAGAAACAAATGTAATTTTCTACCATTAACCCTTATCTTATGCTGTAGTGAGAAATCATTGATATTTACACGGGTATAGACCAAAGCAAGGATTACTATTTGTTAATTTAAAGGGTTTTTCTACTGTGTGTATCTATATAACATGAAATGCTCAGGTAGGTAGCAAGGGGTGGGGAAACCATACTTCCCCACACCCCCATCAGGTATCTTCACCAGAGCACCAATCTCTACTGTGGCCACATAAGAAAGACCCCTGCATCACACCTCCTGATTAGTGGTCTGTGCAAGGCATGCCTGTCAGCCAATCAACAGCTGAAGTGGAAAGCAGCTTTTACATCTTGCAAATTATAAAACACAGTAGTGGTGCCAAGCAGAAAGGAATCTGCTCATTCCATTAAGGCAATGCAGATGCATTCAGTACAAATATCTAGCACAATTAACATTTACTCCTTCAGCAATTTGTGAAACAATAGTTCTCTAGGAATAAACCAGGTGGGACTTGACTGACACAGCTGTGCGTCCGTCTTAAGTTGAGATCTTAGAACTGCAAGGAAAGTACTGTATGTACAAAAGTGTTCACTAGTCATTACACTATGATTTAGCTTTACATAAAACTGAAAAAGAACCCCTTTTATGCTGGTTTCACACATGGCATGTTTTTTGGATAACTGCCACAGCAGTTTTTGTGCAAAAGCCAGAAGTGGATTCAAATGGGATGGAAAATATACATGGTGGACTTAATTCTCTTTCTTGTTGGATCCACTTCTGGTTTTGGCACAAAAACTGCAGTGGCAGTATTCCAAAAAACTGCCGCGTGTGAAACCAGCAGTAAACCTACTGCCTACTGTAGGTGCCTTGTTCCAAATGTTTGCTGCTTTAAACAGCGTAAAACTTAAATATCTAACCAGAAGAGAAGTAAAAACATAAAATACAGTGAAAATGAAAGATGACTGTTCACTCTACAAGCTAACTTCTGTAATGTGCTGCAATCTGCTTAATGTGTCTAGTGATGTGTGTAAATGTCAGCTGCAGAAAATACATACTACCATCTGGGTTGCATTTTCAGCAGATAGAAATATGTTGGTGTATAAATAGATTAGAGATTAATATCTGAAATGATAGTTGACCATGAAAGAGGCATTACCATCTTAAGATCAGTGGCCCCACAACTCCTTTTGGTTTCCTAGTGATCGCTGGAGGCAGCCAGGAAGCTGAAATTAGCCACACTTTTCCACTGTTTAAGGGTGTTATTATCTGCTAGATCGGTGCTTGTTTACTGGGCCTATTGCACGGCCCGATTATCGTTTAACAAGGGCTGCATGGACATCGTTATCGATGTCCTTTCAGCCCTTGCTTAACTTTATACATTACCTGTCCAGGCTGCAGGGCTCCTCTTACGGTTTTCCTGGGTTCTGTGCCCCAAAGCTTCAGAGCGGCCTGCGGCGGCCCAGGCCAGTGATTGGCTGAGTGGCCTGTCAGCTCAGACAGGCCGCTTTGAAGCGGGAGCGTGCGGGACCCGGGAAGAAGAAGACCTCAAGAGGAGCCCTGCAGCCTGGATAGGTAATGTATATCAGCAGCCGCCGGCCGCGCACCCCTATTACACGTAGCCCGACAATTATAGGTTCAAACCTATATCAACAATCAGCCGATAATCATTGTCATCGGCTGATCATTGTATTTATTACAGGGAGCGATAAAACTGTAAATCAATATAAGGGCATAAAGTGTCATAAGTGGTTGGGTTTTTACACCTAATGTAAAGAAAAGTATTTTAATTCCATGTTACCAACTTATAAATATATATTGTGGCTATGCCCCATCATCCATATGAATTTCTGCTCCTTACTGCCCCATCCTTTGGTGCTGGAACATCTGGACGGCACTCCTGTTCTTAAGATGGTTGCAAATGAAGGGACATGTGACCATATACATCACTGATTATCCTATATAGCAACACTATGAAAGGAAACTAGTGCAGGCATAGTGGAGCAGGGTGAGTAATGTGTAAGGTCACATAATCCTCTAGAAGCAAAAAAGTGTTTATAAGTATGTAACTTGAGCATTTTATTTTAACAATATGTGAATAGGGGCCAACCCCTGTCATGACACTTTATGCCCTTATATTGATCCTTTAACAGGGAGTGGAATTAGCAGCTTGGGTTCCAGTGAATATATAGCCTGAGTCTGCATAAACACATATCTACCATCATTGTCATCACCACTACTAATGCACGCCATCATTTCCAAATTCATCACTAGAATTTTACCATAGGTGGTTCTCTTGCAGATAACGTGGCACAGTACCTAGTCCTAGTGGCCTCCTAGTTAAGTGTATGTGCACACTACAGAATCTGTGCGGATAACTTCCAGCTGATTCCGTCACTCCCACTTGAAGTTTCTCCGATCCCATAGGCTCCATTCTATGCTCTATGACATGTCAATACTTTGGGCGGATGGCGGAATCCACCTGAGCATAGAATGGAGTCTATGGACAGGCGGAGATTCAAGCAGGAGTGCGCCCGGAATCAGTTGGAAGTTATCCGTACAGATTCCGTAGTGTGCACATATCCTAAGATGAGGGGAAAAAAACAAAGCCCTCAGTTTGCACAGAACCATGAGAGAAACATCCTGGCATACAGATATTCTTACATATATCATAACATACTGATATCTGTTTGGTTAAGGCATCTGATGCTTCTAAGACTGCAGAAATCCTAAACCGTCTTGAGTATTAAAAGTGGAACACCTGTTAATGTCAGCAGTTTCTTGGCAGAGAAGTGCACCAGGGAATGCTGCAGTTGTTCAGCTTACAGCTCATCAGCGCACACAAGCAATTCTAAATGGCACAGCCTGAAAAATACTGGATAAGTGAAACACAAACTCTGAAACGCAATAGGAATATCAATTTTCAGAAGGCCGTAAAAAAAAAAGTTTTATTTGTGACGTGGTTATTTGCAGACATTGAATATTAGATATCTCAGACAATGTAAAGAACCATTATACAAGAAAAATCCTGAGAAAGATATAAAGTATGTACATCCAGTAGTGAAAAAGTATTAATTTAATTATTTATTGAGAAAATGCAGACTAAAAACATTCTGTATCCAGAGAGTAGAAGGGGGAAAAAGTTCTATCCCCATCTCACAGCAAGAGACACAAATACATGCATTTTAATGCATTGAAAAGCCTCCCTCCACATGTACAATCAGTGGTGTTACATATAGCTGGCAAAGTTCTGCACAATAATGCAATCAATAACATATACACATATACAAATGAATAAAGAGTCACACTGCAAGTAATGACTATAAAATGCTCAATATGGTGTAAACATAAACATATGTAATATAATAGAGATAACCTCACCTGATAAATACTCGATGCACAAATAGAAAAAGGAGTGGTCCTGGCTCAACCCTGCCCAACATGTTTCATCAGTGCATGACTGACTTCATCAAGGTTCAGAGAAGGCAAAGTCCAGCAGCATCCACACAGGTTCAGTAATCTTCACAAATTTACTTAAGCATCCAGGCAAGATACAACGTTTCGACTCCCTGTGGAGTCTTTGTCAAGTAAGTTTTCCATTCTGACTTCAACAGGGGTCTCAAGCCTGTGAAGCTGTGTACAGCTTAGATGCATCCAAATGACAAAGGAAAAAATATATCTCTATGCACACACAAAGTAATGCTGATTCACATGTGTAGCAAAATATTACAATAAGGTATATCACATTATACACAGAGACATAGGTAAACAATGGCCCAAATGGACCAGGTGTGCATTAGAAATACAGGTGTGCAGAATAAAAAATATACCAAACCAGTACAACTGCCAAATACAGACTGTGAAATGTGTGTCAGTGGATCCAGAGGGAGTGCAAACTACTGTCTATACACTGATTAGCCATAATATTAAAACCACTGACAGAGGAAGTGGATAACATTTATTATCGGGTGGTTATGGGAGCTGTCAGGTGGGATATAATAGGCAGAAAATGGACAGACAGTTCTTAAAGTTGATGGGCATATGTAAGGCTGGATTTAAACATATGTGTTTCAATGCTTTCAGTGCATTCTGGAATGTCAATTACTCTGACATTCATATAGATATTAATCAGACATGAATCACCCATCTAAACATTGTTGCAGACCAAGTATACCTCCCTTTAAAGGGGTTATCCCTTTCTTCCAGAGATAACACAACTCTTTTCTCTAGTCCAGGTGTGGTTTGCAATTAATCGCCAATCACTTCAATGGAACTAGGTTTTAAAACCCCACTCAAATTGGAGACAAGAATGGTTCTCGGGGGTTCCTCCCCGAAACATGTAGGCCTACGTTTTTATCCTCCCTTTTTGTAACTTTTATATGCCCTGATAAAGAATCTACTTTTTTGGAAGCTGTGGACTCTCTACGCTCTATTTCCACAAGAATGGTTCTCTCTCTGGAATATAGTTGCCATGTTTTTCTAACGCTGGATAACCCCCTTAGGGTGCCTTCACACATAGCGAATTGCAGCGGATTTAAAGCAGCAAGTTCGCAGAGATCCGCTGCACTTCCAGGCACAGTAATTTTGAATAGGATTGCATACTTGCAACGGAATTTTCATCCTGCTGCATATATGTAAACACGGCTTGCTTCTGGGGCTTCCGACATCCTGACGTCCCACTCAGTCCCACTGGCTGGCTGAGTGGGACGTCAGGATGTCGGGAGCACTTGAAGCACGCTGTAGCGTAGACCAGGTAATGTATGCCCCAGGCCAGTATCAGGCCAGTAGAAGCACGTGAGGTGCGAAACGGGCCGTCGCCTGTGGAATACCCCTGCTACCATTACGTGTACCCTTCTGTGATGTGTCGTGATTGTCATAATAAAGGATCATATTGCATGAATATGTGAGTGCCGCTGGTCTTGTCTGCAAGTTCTCACATTGTATATAAATTGAGGGACAAGCAGCTATTTTATCAAAATAAAGAGGAAACATGGAACCAGATGGACCACCACAGAACGATAAAAAGGGGTCTTTTAGTATTTGGTGAATTTTTTAAAATTAAATTTTTAATTGACTTTGATTGATTAATTTAATTTGACTTTTTATCTAAATGATCATGATTTCACCACTAAAATGCATCGACTATGCTCGATATAATTGTATCAAACATGGATGTTGCATTTACTTTTTTCTCTTTACTTGTACTGACTCATCCTTTTAATAACATTTATCTTTGCATTTTATCTAATCATGTGCAGCCATATGCGTTCTTTTGCAGTGAGATTTCCCATCATGCACCTGCCTTTGCCATCCCAGACGATGACAGATTTATATATATATATATATATATATACATATATATATATATATATATATATATGGAATATATCAGTTTTACTCCAATCTATTTGCAGTGTCAGCTTAGAAATCATGGCACAATATGTAATCAGAGCGTAGTTCCATACAGATGACATATTCTTGCTGGTTATTGATCAGGTATTAAAAAAGGACAAATGATTTATTTTACCTTCTAAATAATTACGGTTACATAAGGTTAAATGACTCCAGTAAAGACAACAGATAAAGAAGAGACTATTGTCTGCCAGTTTTTAATATAGAGGCACATATAAAGTTTGGTATTTCATCTAGTGTCTTCTGATATGCTATACCTTTGTCTTCTTGATTTTAAATATACAAGAAAGTAAAATTCAAATAAAATACTTTTATATGGCATAGAAAACACTTTTTTATAGCACTATACCTATTAAGACGGGTAATCTGACAAACTTCTTGGCTTTATTACCCCAGTTTTGGCTTCCACAGATACTAGGGATGTGGGCTACAGACACTTTTCATCTGCATTTAATAGTAGAACTGATCTAGACTGGCAGAGCTGCCAATAAAAATCTTTTTTCTAACATATATGAAGACCACATTTTTTATTCTCTTCCATGTTAATTGCTTTACAAGTAATTGTCCTACTAAAAGTATGCTAAGAAGAGAGACAGAAATCTGGGTGCTTTCACATTGCAATACATTAGGTCATAATATGGATTAGTTCAGAGATAAAGCAGATTTGTCATCAGCAATAAAAAAGGCATTCCTTGCATCTCCATGCTTTTCCCTTCCCCTTTGTGCGGTTATAATTGGCTGAATGCTATATATCTGCATATACTGTATGTATATATATATATATATATATATATATATATATATATAGAGAGAGAGAGAGAGAGAGACGTGCACTGGGTCAAACTATGTGCCCAGTATATTTTTTATTTCTCCTATTAGCTAAATGTAATTTGGGCTTATAGCAGTTATATGTAACTATTTAAGCCTTTTTGTCAGGGGCGTAACTACCATGGCCTGCTCCTGCAATTCACTGGGCCCCCTGACCCGTCATCATTTGCAGCACCGGGTGGCCCTGCTGGTCTCCTGGATTTTGCAAATGTCCCTTTAACTGCAAGCACTCCTGACCAGAGCTAGCAGTTATGTAGTTATGACTTCACTTGACCGTTTATGTAGTTATGACTTTACTTGAGCTATTTCTAGTTACGCCCCTCCTTTTGTTATCAATAGATGGCCTACTGTGCTGCCAGTGACCCTTTAGTGCTGGGAAGTACTGTCTGTTAATGGCACCCAGGAGCCAAGGAAATTGGAGTGCCCGCCCTGACACTCCAGTACCTTAAACACCCATCTTTTTTTTTGGGGGGGGGGGGTTGGTAAAAGGCAATGGCACAAAGGTGTAACTCATTACAATAAAAATTATTTACAATGAACAATACATTTTACGCAGCATATTCACCTATCATACCTTTACCCTGTGTGTATTGAAAGCTCATGGCTGCTGCATCATACAGTATGCTTCTTTGGGCTATGTTTACACTACGTAAGTTTTGTAATAATCACAGCCGTTGTAACAACGGGAATGATTACTTCAAAACAAATGTAGTGCTGCCTTCTAAGGAATCCCGGCCGGAGTGTATACACATGGTATACACTTCGGCCGGGATCCCTAGCGGCACCACAAGAAACTGACATGTCAGTTTTCTGCAGCTGCTATTCATTGAATAGCGGCAGCAGAAAACCGTCTAGTGCACTTCATGGAGCGTGCGGTTCCGGATCACGGAACGTCCGGTGTCTTACTACGTGGGAACATGGCCTTAAACTGTGTATCCATCTTTAGGACACACACAGGGGAAACCTATGCTTAAACCTGGATAATCGGGAGGGCCCTGTGACTGCAATTCTTACAGGGATGTTACAGCCCTAACATAATCCGGGGGATTGACCCAGGGGCCCAGCCATCCCCTGACAAATAGTGACAATGGTAAACGAATAGTATAATGATAACTCTAAAAAACAAAAATGTGCATTATAGTCCTTGTGTTGTTTACACATATCAAGCAAATAATCACCATGAATCCATAATCATTATGACAAGAATTGGTTTTGTGAAGTTAGATATGGATTTAAAATCTCATGAAACAAACAAATCTAAAACAAGCATAACTGCCCCAAGTGTTTGCTAATCCTCTCTAAGATTTGTGGGAGTTACACGGTTAGCTGCATTACTACAGCTAGGCATATGGTTGAATCCGAGCCTTAGAAAATGATAAGAGGATGGAGATTTAGGGGATTAGGTGGGTAGAACATGATGAGAGCATAATCCTTAAAGTGCATTGAATAGAGAACTGCTAAACTTTACCCCCAGGGGAAGCCTAGGTGACCTGTAATGGGGGTTAATGGACCAGGTTGAATAAATCTTAACTTCACAGATTTACATTAAGGGGTTGCTATAGTAGTAGTTGTGTAACGTAGGTCTATAATAGCTGCTTGTGTAATATAAGCATTCTATACAACCCTGGACTATGAAGACTGGTTGATCATGTAATGGTTTAGCTGGTTTTACTACACAATCCACCTTTTTACTAAATAGTTTTATATTTACACACCTTGTTTGGCAATTAGAGCTATGGCATCCTCTGTAATTTTCTTTGTAGAGCTGGCATACAGTAGTAGTAGTAGTGCAAAAGGAAATTTAGCATAGAGACCATGAAGATAGTGAGAAAATGGCCCAGATGTATTAATCTGTGTGTAGTCAAAAACCACAAAAACTGGTTTTACCCATAGTAACCAAATAGATCTTATCTTTCACATTACCAGAGCTTTTAAGCTATGGAAGCTGAACTGTGATTGTTTGCTATGGTGAAACCACACAGTTTTGTATCATTGTTTGTGTATTTGAAGTGATTATTTACACTATTTTGAAAGTTTATCAAAATTGCACACTTTTCACAAAGATGTAATTATTTGTGCAAATCTGTTTGTGACAATATTAAATGGTTGCATTCGTTTAAGGGGTTATCCGGGTAACAAAAATAATGTTCTAAATGATTCCCCTTCCCAATACCACCCTATGTCTAATATACCTGTACATGCATAATCTTGCACCCTTTGGCTTTGTTCACACAATGTTTTTTCAGCTCAGTTAAAAATGATCTCCGTTATTTTGAGTCTATAATAACGAACGTCATGTAGCAGCCTGGCCTTAGTGCAATGATGGCTGTTAGTACTTTATTCTAGATTGGGTTACTAATTGGCCTTTGGATGCGGCTTAATTGAAAAGTCCATTGAATTTAATAGTAAAAACAGAGTAAGAATCGGGGGAAAAAGAAAAACTGTGTGTGAACAACTAATAAAAAAATGTCCACTGTTTGCAAAAGATGTCTAAAAATAATGATGATGTTCATTATTTTGACGTCTGGGGTAAAAACGTCTGTTATTCAATGCATTGTGCCATTGGACGTCCATCTTCCCATTGACTTCAATGCATTGCCGTTGCATTCAGTTAAATCGCAAAGTCAGGCAAAAACAAACGTTACTTTAAATATCAAAATCGGCCGCTTTTTCTCTATTTTTTAAGTTGTGTGAGTATAGCCTTTCTCTGTTTTTCCTCATATTTAGCTGCTCTGGATGTCTAAATTCATCTTCTCTATGTCCACTCTGACAATGCAGAGGTCCTCTTCCCCCCTCCTTTTGTAGACACAGGACATATGATCTCCTCTATAGGGGCTGGGTTAGCTGTCTTTTGATTTGGTAATCCGATACCCAGAAGACATCATCTGCATTATCTCCATGCACCTGTTGACTAGTGCAAGTGCTACTTCCATAGACTTATATGTGTCCCTGAGCCTAGGTTTCTGCAATATGAAAAGTTATAGTTCTATGCTTGCTGTCAGTAAATGCAGGCATATGCACCTGTCTTTGTGTCAGAGCTCTGTATATTTTACGTGTTATGGATGTTCTTAGAGTCTGGATGGAATGTTTTCATTCACAGTCAGCAAGCAGAGATCTAAACCTACACTAAACCCCCGGTTAACAGATGCCCATCATGCAGCACATAGCTACACCTTGTGCACGTCAGCTCCGTTACATCATCAGCTAGTATACTTAATAGAAATGACAGCAACGGACAGGAAAGAAAGCTAAAAACTTCCATTCCTGAATATCTTTCCCTGATAGATACTTCTAGGCTCCCAGAAATAACATGGTTTTCTCCGTAGGTAAGTCAGGGTGATTTCTATAAATGGTCCACTACTTGCGGAGAAACACATATAAGTAAATTATTACCATTTTTTTTTTTACTATGGCTCTAACATTTGATTTACTAATAGCATAGATTGCCATTTTAATTTTGGACCAGTATGGTCTTTAACATATGGCAAACATATTTCCTGGAAAAAAATGTTTAAATGTAGATACTATAAAGTAGATACTATGCTATGGATTTATAGAGAACAAAGCCTTTTATATCGCATATGGTTAGCCATAAATGGTTTGTCCCAATTAATCTGATTGAAACAGTCCACTGGATACCTAAAGATTCTGAGAATAGGCTAGTGCCAGTTTTTTCCGTCAAGTAAGAAGCTTTTATGCAGGTTTGACTATTCACTATTGGGCATAATGGAAATGATAAAATTCTTCTGTTCTCTAAAGTTCTATACAGTTTAATTTTATCAATGATAGTGGACACCAGTACTAATCTATTCTCAAAGGGGTTGTCTGTTTTTTTTACAATTCTTTTTTGTTTGGAGGGTCTCAATTAAAAAAAAGCTATCAACAGATCGTCAATTTGCTGGGACCCCAGGGGTCAACCAAAATCTGCAGGTAATTCTGGTAGCAAGTGTTCAATTTCTCTATAGCACCATCACAGAGGAATGAAACATTATATTTCTGTACATAACGGCAGGCACAGATAGTTTCCAATAATTAATAAAGATTGTCCTTCAATGCTTGTTACACCAAAGGACAAATTCTATGGGAAAACAGTCTTTTACTATGTTTTATACAGAGAATTAGTTGTAACTATGCTATTATGTGATTTGGCACAAATATTCTGATTCCATAACCAACTCTGAAAACTTTTCCTGTATTTCAAGTAGCTTAACCTATTTTGTAACATTTATTTAACTTCAGTATAGTATATGTATCTTCTTTTATTGTATGTGCTATATATTTGTATATAAAGAATTAGGCTGATGTTAGCAGTATCCCCAGAGACAATCCCTTGTACATGGCACCAACTGGTCAACATGAACCCAGCTACCAATGCACTGGTAAATAAATTAAATCTTGTCTGTCCACACATTTTCCTGTCCTTCTTGTCCATTATTTATTTTTATTGCAGTATTAGATAAAAGTTAACGGGTCCTCTGGCCAAAACAAAGGGGGTGGGGAACCAAAAAAGTAGAAATAGAAATAGTGAAAAATAAAAACAGAAGTAAAATTGTACTCTAATTTTCCTGTATATGGCCTTTTGCTCTACGTCATCTTCAGGAGCCCAGCAGGACCGCTCCAGCTGTCCCTCATGCCGGCCTCCCTCTGCCGCGTCATCAGCTGCTCAGCCACGATTGGCTGAGCACAGTAATGCTCAGCCAATCGCGGCTGAGCAGCTGATGACGCGCCAGAGGGGGGCCGGCATGAGGGACAGCTGGAGCGGTCCGGCCGGCCTCCCGAAGATGACGTCATTGTCACAAGAAGGCGCCCGGGGGTCGACACGAATGCGGTAAGTATAATGCACCACACTTCCGGGTCTAGCGTGGGTGGGGAAGGGAACACGGGGAAGGGGGCCATTCACTACATAACACACATTACAAAGTTTTATAACTTTGTAATGTGTGTTATTTTTTTAATTAAAGTTTAGCGCCGCACTACCCCTTTAAACAGAATCTACATAGAGTTGGTATGTTTTATAGATTTCTATGAGGTTTTCTTCCACACTCTAAAAACATACTGATAGGTTACTTGACTCCTTAGTAAATTAGCTCCAGAGTAGGGATGGTCCGAACCGAGTTCGGATCGGGTTCGTACGAACCCGAACCCTCGGTAATGATTCCTGTTGTCTGCCCGCTCTGTGCAGCGGGCGGATCCAGTGGGAGGATCGCCTGGAAAAATGGGATACAGCCATAGCCATAGGCTGTATTCCATTTTTCCAGGCGGTCTTCCCGCTGGATCCGTCCGCTGCACGGAGCGGGCAGACAGCGAGAATCCGATGCCGAGCATTCGGGTTCATCCGAACCTGAACCTTGGCGGGTTCGGACCATCCCTACTGCAGAGTGTGTGTGTGAGATGAGGATGGTTAATTGTGTACTCCCCTGTACTGTGTCTGTACATCTGTGCTAAAGATACATTTAAGCAGGGAAAAGTCTTGGGTGGGGGTGCACTTTAAATTTTGCCATAGTATGCAGGAAACTATTAATGTCCCTCTATTCAAGTTTGGGTCTCTTCATTTTACTGGAATTTTTGCGAAAATACAAAATGATAAATGTAGTCTTCTGTTGTGTAACATTGTAAAAACTGTCTATTATTTAGATAAGTTACAGCAGAAGAAATGTCACACGGACATTGCCCCCCCCCCCCCCCAATTTACTTTCAATCTTAACCAGATATCCTGTCAGAAGTCACCAGGGTCTTTCCATTGTGTATAATATCTTACTGATTATATCCTGAATATCTTAGTGAGATGAGGAGTAATTACATGTTTCCTGTACTTCTAATGAATGTATTCTTGGCTCATCCTCTCAACAGATCCTCAGTCACCTTAGAACAGGATCAATATTAATTAAATTTATCATGGCATATAACCTAATATTAGCTGTACTGGAAACATACACAAGTCTAAGGATAAATATTCATCTCTTAATAGTGATTAAAACATGATGATATTTTATTAAATAGGACTAATTTCGGAAAAAAGATATAATATAAATAGTTGTATGGTAAGCACCTTGCCAGGAATATGTATCATTGGCAATATCATAGGGACTAATATATTTAGTGGATCATTGGCCAATTTTGTCTCTTACTAGAAAAAAGCTAATTGCAAATGCAACTGCTGCAATACTAAGAAATAGTCAATATTCTGTTTAACCAAGAGAGGTTCCTGTCAGAATAAGAGCAGACAGGATGTATGTATTGTTATCTCTTTTTTGTTAGGGGGCACCTGTCTACACTGGAGGTAACTATCTACCTCTAGAGGTCCCCTGTCTGCTCTGGGTGCAATTATCTAGCGCTAGGGGTCACCTGTCTACACAGGGTGCAACTATCTACCTCCAGGGGTCATCTATACTGGTGACAACTATGTACTGTACCTATTCAGGGGCACCTATCTACAATGGGGAAAACCACCTACTGGCATGCACTTATCTACTTATTGGTGTGCACCTTTCTAAATTCTTTGGGCAACTATCTACATATTGGTGTACACCTACCATCCAACTGGGGAACACTTGTCTACCTACTGGAGACAACTATTTACTTACTGGGATCATTAGCTTGGTATACAGCCAATTTGCTGTATCCATGTTTTACTCTCTAGGGCTGCATCCAACTTCTTCAGGTACAGACAATCAAATGGCAAACGATTGCACTCGGACTCGATTACTTCCTTCTGTTTCCTAACTGTAGCCCCATCTGTTACCTACACTAAATAATGAAGGCGATCATTCATTATGGAATTGGTATAGTAGACATCAGTAGGCATTTAACCCCTTCAGGACTGGGCTAATTTTCATTTCTGCGTTTTATTTTTTTCCTCCTCGTGCTTAAAAGGCCATAGCGCATGTATTTTTACCTAAAGACCCACGTGAGCCCTTATTTTTTTTGCGCCACTAATTGTACTTAAAGTATGCTGTGAAATCAGAAAAAAATTATTTGTGCAGTGAAATTGAAAAAAAAAAAGGAATTTGTTTTTATTTTGGGGGGTTTCGTGTGTACGTCATTCATTTAATAGCAAAACTTACATGTTATATATGTTCCTCAATTATATATAATTTATATAACTTTTCTTTTATCTGAAAGATTTAAAAAAATTAAAACCTTTAAAAAAAAAGTGTGTTTTAAATTGCTCTAATCCCAGCCTCATAACGCTTTTATCCTTTGGTCTGTGGGCTAAGTGAGGTGTCATTTTTTGCCCCATGAACTGTACTTTCTATTGGTACCTTACGTGCATATATGCGACTTTTGATCACTTTTTATTACAAATTTTCTGGATATGATGTGACAAAAAATGCACAATTTAGCACTTTGGTGAATTATTACACTTACGCCGTTTACCCCACGAGATCCAGAATGTAATAATTTAATAGTTTGGGCAATTACGCACATGGCGATACCAAATATGTTTGTTTATTTATTTATAAAAATACATTTTCTATAGAGATCACTGCAGTATACTTAATACAACAATGATTGATCAGATCATTGCTGTATTAGTCTGGTCTGCAGCAGACCAGACACATCAATTGCTGAGTCGGGATCTGCGTCAGTGCGACACTGAACCGGGATCAGTGTCAGTGCGATGCTGAGCCCCTGCCGGTAAGCAGAAGGGATCTCCCCTGCGCGATCGCAACGTGGGGGGGAGATACCCCCCACTACACACCATGGATAAGGGGAAATAATATATTTAAATGCAGCTGTCAGTTTTGACAGCTGCATTCAAATGTATAATTAGCCGGCGTGGCGATCAGACTGCGCCCGCTAATATCCACGGTCCCAGGCTGCACATAGCACCCGGGATCGCGGCGGTTCAGATCGGGGGCGCGCGCCCCTCTGAACTGCCCCTCCCGCATCAGAACGTACAGTTACGCCCTGATGTGGGAAGGGGTTAATAGAACATGTTCAAACATCTAATCATTTAGAATAATAGAAATGCTTTTAGAATGTAAGTTTCAAATAGAAATACATACAGTGAGAGTGGGCTAAAGTAATTGACTCTCTATATTACCAAGAAGCATTGCAATGCCAGTACAGAATTATGATACGTTTTATTAGAGATATTATCCATTGTATAATCTAGGAATATGATGAAGTGCTTGATATTAAATAGAACTGATGTAGGACATCATTGGTCTTGTTTTTTATTGCCATTCAGGAAAAAAATCTATCTACAGATGTCACGTAATCAAATGTCTATGATAGCATATGTGCACTGATACATTATGCCAGTCTCAGCACTATGGCCCATGGGAACATTTAAATTATTTAGCGTGTCCTCAGCATTACATCTGGCTGTTCCTGTTTGTTTAAATGAATATTACAAATACAATTTCATTTATTGTTCTCCAAGTTGTTCATAACAACTATCAGCATCCAAATATTAAATACTGGTTAGGAATCTTCCTCCCACCTGAGGCCCAAATGGAAAAAAAACACAAAAGCTTATCAGGTTGTCATGGGGTTTACAAAACACCGATTTCCACCAGAACAAAGAGCCTCTGGGTCATGAGAAAATTCAATCTGACAACACTTTCTTGTTGCCTATTTTTGTTCTCACAGGTAACATGATAGAGGCTGACATTCTCAAGTGTAAAACAAGTGTCATATTTTTTCCTTCTGTCTGGATTGCCAGGGGGAAAGGCAAGGCTGAGATTATTAACCATTACTTGATAATTGCATGCTTGCATATACTATTTCTTTGGTGTGACATCTAAAATAGAAACTTTTGGATTGGTATGCATTCTGTACTATCATAGGACATCCTAAGGCTATTTCCCTTTCCGGGTATATATGCCTGATATCTGATATTAACCTCCTTTACAAACAAAACAGGAAAGTAAAAGATAATGCTTGTATTGTTATAGTGTATGTTATAAAATATATCTAACAAATGTGTTGACCATAGAACATATTTATTAGTAGGAATATGATGATGTTAAAGTGACTGTACCACCAGGCCCAGGCTGAAGCACTGGAGGTAGGCCGACCCACTTTTAGTGGGAAGAAACCCCAGCCCCTCCATGACGTGACTCCATTAGAATCAATGGAACCCTATAATAGAGGGGCTGGGGTTTCCTCCCACTAAGGGTGGGTCGCCCCCCTCCAGTGCTTCAGCCTGGGCCTGGTGGTACAGTGTCTTTAATAAATGATGTATGTTGAAATTTAAGCATTTTAAGATGTTTCTTCTCATGCAGGCATACATACAGTAAGTGATGCCGTTCTGGACAGGCCTTAGACCCAGATCATGGCTTGGGAAACATGAAGCAAACAACCAATCTGTGTCCAATTCATACAGAAAAATAAGGCTGTGAAAAGACAATTACAGCTTTCTAGGGCAAAGTGAAAGTGATTTATGTTAATTGACAGCAGTCTTGTTTTCTTTGCTGCATTGATCATGGAGATCATTGCAGGGGCAAAAAAAAAGGTGAATTTACTTTTTACTTGTATTGTTCTGAATGTCAGTTAGGAAAAAGGTCTTAAGGGGCCTTTAAAGTATACGCTCTGGACAGGATTTCAACTGGCCACACGAATAACCGAGCTGTCGTTTCACACAATGGAAAGTGCGGCTCCGGCCGCACTTTCCATTGTGTGCTAAGGTGAATTGGGATGCGGGCACACCCAGATGCACCCGCATCCCAATTCAACAGAAATTAAGTTCATCTGGCTGGTACTGCAGTATCAGCCGGGATGATCTTCACTGACATCGGTTGGCCTTTTACCCGGCCAGGTCACAGAATGGCTGGTGTTTTACAGTGTGTGAACCTGGCCTAACAATGTAACCCCTAGATCTAATAATGCTGTGGACTTGCCCATTGCTTAAAAAATAGCAACATGATAAAATTCTTCACATGACTAATAAATGAAATTCAATGAAAATTAAGTCATATAAAATTATAGGAAATGTGGAGAAAAGAAGTGCACTAAAGTGTATACAAACTGCTGACTGGTGCTTCAGATCACACTTCAAATTCCTACCTAAAGGAACATTCACATGTACAGTGTTCACAGCATGTTTGATACTCCGTGTTTTTGTCTGCATGTTTTTGGCTTTAGCAGTTCTTGTTTTTGTGTGATCAAAATCATAACAAAAGACAAAATGTGAATGTGCCCTAAGGCTATGTTCACACTGTGTACAAACAACGGCCGTTGTTTTACATGTTTATCTAGCCGCCCTATGGGTTAGCCTGGAAATCAATTAACCATTGATTTCCAGGCACACACACTGTGTGAACTATCAGTTATTTTTGGCTGCCTTTGGAAATAATGCCAGGAAATAATTGAAACGGCGGTATTGATCAACGCCTGTTGTTCAATACACTGTGTGAACAATGGCTGTTGTTTTATTTGAAATGAATGATTTTTTGAGAGAGTATAGGATGGGGCAGTCTTTGGGAGAGGGAAACAGTGGAGCAGTCTGTGAGTCAAAGGTGCATAAGAGTCACTTTGTGAAAGGAAGAGAGCATGGGAAGGTTTATTTACTCTATAATGATTCTTTTCTAGGCACTGAATAATATAATTTTAGGCCACGTTCACACAATGTATTTTTAAGATAAGAATGGCCGTTGTTTAAATCGGCAACAACGGCCATTCTTGTCTTAAAAATACAATTTTAGACCACGTTCATGCAATGTATTATTCAGTCTACATTCCATTTTCTATTACACATACTGCCCTCCATGCCTCTATCTTTTTCATTGACAACTTCCAATCCTACCTTCTCTCACAAAGACTTCTCCAAATGTCCCCCTCTGTTACATAGTCTGCTCCCCGTGCCTGCTCTCACACAGACTGCTTTGCAAGTCCTCCTCTCACAAAGACTCTCTGAAGTTCAGAGTAGCCACATTGCTCAATTTGGCCATAAAAAAGTGCATGTAAAAAAAGAAAAAAAAGAAACTTCTGGAGCTGTGTGTGTGTGTGTGTGTGTGTTTGTGTGTTGGGGAGAAGGACCCATTGGGCCCCTCTTCAGCAATGCACCCTTGTGGGATGGGCTCTTGCCAAATGTTTACAATGTTTTACACCAATTTTGTACTGAATAATAATAATAATAATAATAATAATAATAATAATAATAATAAACATAGTAGTTGATTAATGGAATAACCAAAGAAAATAAAAAAGTAGTGAATGAGATCCATCCCAATCTGTTGACACAGTAACAACATAAACTGTAAAACCCCAGTGTTTCCAAAAGAATTAGAGTTTTGCTAAGAGATAAATATGTGTCATCTAATCAAATGATATCACAATATGATTTTATTATTTGCTGACTTTGACAGGCTGAATATTAAATAATTTTCTGTGATTGTTTATTGCTCACAGCCTCATACAATATGCTCTCTGTTGGTTTATACTGGCAAAACAAGAGGTTGATGGTGAAACAAAAGTGTCCTCTTATTGCAGCTGTTGTATTCAAGGAGGAAAATTAATAATACAATTTTGACATAAGGTGTATGACTCATGAGTCAGTCATGCTCGAAACTATTGAAAATGTTAGCGAGAGTCCTTCTTTTAGTTTCAAGTTAATGAATTGTTGCGTGCAGCATTTCCAAAAAATATGACTTAAGTAGGGATGGTTTCTCTATGTTTCTTATACTTGGCTCTTTAAAAAGGATCTGTGTGTGTATGGCCAAAGTTACTTTAATGTCACTGGGGATTTGTACAAAAGCTTCTGTACTGAAACACTGGTATAAAAACACTAGGGACAATAAGGCAGATGTATCATTGTGTCAGATAATTTCACAGTTATTCTGCCCCGTATATAACAAATAGATTAAACATTTATAAAGACTGCCACATTTAGCATTTCTAAAAAACTGTGCATTGTGGATGCACTCTATAACCTAAAGTGTCACTGTCATTTAGGGTACAAACCCACTTGACGTATTTGCTGCGTGAATCAAAACGCAGGTTGGCTTTATACAATTGTTCTGCGTTAAAATACGCAAGTGCGTACTTTTGAAGCGTGAAGCTACATGCGTTTTTTGCACAGGTTGTTAACAACTGATGCTTTGCTAACAACAAGCTTCACGCTTCAAAAATACGCAATTGCGTATTTTAACGCAGAACAATTGTATAAAGCCAACCTGCGTTTTGCCTGCTTATTTTTAAGACTGATTCACGCAGCAAATACGTCAAGTGGGTTTACACCCTTAAAGTTTTTTTTCCAGAGATCAATAGTCCAGACGATTTTAAGAAACTTTGTAATTGGGATTATTAGCCAAATTTACCATTATCTGCATGTAAAAAGCCTTTTCCCAGGCCCCCCCTCCTCTCCTTTCTGCTGTCCACTCCTCAGAATCAGGAAATCTTGACAGTTTTTTTCATCAGTCAGATCTGTCTGGTCTATAAAGAGGGGAGGGGGGAGGGGGAAGGAGCGAGATTAGGGGGCAGCTGAGAACAAAGGATTGTACAGCAGGGGAATTATTCAGAGCCCTAATTAGTGGTCAGCTGACTGTCACAGGAGAGAGCCTGTGATGTGAATGTAAATTAACTCTTTGTTGTCCTGTTTTTGCTGCCTTTACTTTCTCTCTCCATAGGAAAACCATGAAGACAGGGGGGAAAGCTTTAAACTGCTTTTTCATGATAAAAATGCATTTTTTGGCTAATAAACCCAATTACAAGGTTTCT
This sequence comes from Dendropsophus ebraccatus, assembly GCF_027789765.1. Classification (NCBI taxonomy): domain Eukaryota; kingdom Metazoa; phylum Chordata; class Amphibia; order Anura; family Hylidae; genus Dendropsophus; species Dendropsophus ebraccatus. Next base: position 122,533,990 of record NC_091454.1, read on the forward strand.
TACAATCGCCCGTACTATTGATTTCTGCAATAAAAATGTTAACGACAGTGACACTTTAACCCTTTAAGGACATTTTCGTTTTTACGTTTTCGGTTTTTCCTCCTTGTGTTTAAAAGGTCATAGCACTTGCATTTTTCCACCTAGAAACCCACATGAACCCTTATTTTTTGCGTCACTAATTGTACTTTGCAATTACAGGCTGAATTTTGCATAAAGTACACTGCGAAACCAGAAAAAAATTCAAAGTGTGGTGAAATTGAAAAAAAAAACGCATTTCTTTTATTTGGGGGTAATGTGTTTTTACGCCATTCGCCCTGGGGTAAAACTGACTTGTTATGCATGTTCCTCAAGTCGTTACGATTAAAACGATATATAACATGTATAACTTATATTGTATCTGATGGCCTGTAAAAAATTTAAACCGTTGTTAACCAATATACGTTCCTTAAAATCGCTCCATTCCCAGGCTTATAGCACTTTTATCCTTTGGTCTATGGGGCTGTGCGAGGTGTCATTTTTTGCGCCATGATGTGATCTTTCTATCGGTACCTTGATTGCGCATATACGACTTTTTGATCGCTTTATATTACATTTTTTCTGGATTTGATGCGACCAAAAATGCGCAATTTTGCACTTTGGGATTTTTTTGCGCTGACGACGTTTACCGTACGAGATCAGGAATGTGATTAATTAATAGTTCGGGCGATTACGCACGCGGCGATAGCAAACATGTTTATTTATTTGTTTACTTTTATTTAAAACCTGGGAAAAGGGGGGTGATTCAGACTTTTATTAGGGGAGGGGGCTTTTTACTATTAACAACACTTTTTTTTTTTTTTTTACACATATACTAGAAGCCCCCCTAGGGGACTTCTAGTATATACACTTGGATCTCTCATTGAGATCTCTGCAGCATAGATATGCTGCAGAGATCCATGAGATCGGCACTCGTTTGCTTTCGGCTGCTGCAGCCGAAAACGAACGAGTGCCGAGCCGAGGACGGCGCCATCTTGGACGCGTCCCCGGCCGGCATCAGTAACGGAGATCGCTCCTCCGGGACAAGGTCCCGGAGGAGCGATCTCCCCCACTAGACCCCAGGGAAACGTTGCCTCCGGTAATCGGAGGCAGCTGTCAACTTTGACAGCTGCCTCCGATTAGCTAATTAGCGGGCACGGCGATCAGACCGTGCCCGCTAATAGCAGCGGTCCCGGGCTACTCGCGGCACCCGGGATCGCGGCACTTTGAAGTGCAAGTGAGGACATATGACGTACGCATACGTCCTATGTCCTTAAGAGGTTAAGCCCCTATTACATAGGCGACTGTAAGGAGCAAACGAGTGCTGTCGGCACTCATTTGTTCCTCGTTCCCTGCTCGCTGCCACCGCTTTTACACGCAGCGGCAGTGTGCAGGTGAAAGCCAGGGGGCGTGGGGAGTTTTTGGGGGAGGGCTGCCCGGGGGATAGCTAGATGGCCCAGACAGCCCATAGCATATAGCAGCAGTCTGCTGCCACCGCTCCTGTTCCACCGGGTGACGGCAGCAGATCGTAGCTGTATGAGTCGTTTGTCTTTCAACAATGTTGAAAGTCAAACAACTGCAACGATCAGCTGACATCGTTCATGTCAGCTAATCCTTGCCTTCTATTACACGAAACGATTATCGGCCGTGATCGCCGATATCGGCCGAATATGGCCGATAATCGTTCCGTGTAATAGGGCCTTTACTGGTATTGTTTATTTTAAGGTAGTAATACAAAAGAGGATTAATTTGCTGTAAGATGAAATGTAGAACAATGCCCCAGTCCATTGTGTCTACCCTCAACAGCAAGAGAAAAAAAGCTAATAATTACTTTGCCCCATCCTGGCCTATCCACCTTGTACTCCTTCTTTTGATATCCCACAGCTCGGTATTTAATTTTCCACAATGCCTTTCATTCTCCCTCTTGCCCATCTACAGCAATGTTTCTCAACTCCAGTCCTCATGTGCCTCCACAGCTGCGGTGATACCTGATGCACTCTAATATTATTACCTGTGAAATACTAAAGAAATACTCTTCCCTGGCTGTATCCTGTGCGCTGTTACTGTTCAAGCGTGATATAAAGTCTCTAAGTCCAATATTACAGATAAGTCATAATAATGAATTGTAATCCTTGACACTATCACATTATCACATTTCTTTATCTCTATATTATCTGTCATGTGAAACTAAGGGTGGTATTACACGGAACGATAATCGGCCGAATTGGCTCGATTCGGCCGATTATCGCTCCGTGTAATAAATGCAACGATCAGCCGATGACAACGATCATCGGCTGATCGTTGATATAATTTAGAACCTATTTTCGTCGGGCGCCGACCGCGCACCGCTGCGTGTAATAGCGGTGCGTGGCCGGCGACTAACGATATACATTACCCATCCACGTTCCAGGGCTGCTCCTGCCGTCCGCTTCTCCTTGCGTCCCGCGCGCGCTCTAGCGTCACAGCGGCCTGTCAGCTGATAGGCCGCTCAGCCAATCACAGGCCGCGGCGGTCCCGGCCTATGATTGGCTGAGCGGCCTACCAGCTGACAGGCTGCTGTGACACTAGAGAGCGCGCGGGACCCCCGGGAGAAGCAGACGGCAGGAGCAGCCCTGGAACGTGGATGGGTAATGTATGCCAGTTTAGCAAGGGCTGCAAGGACATCGGTAACGATGTCCTTGCAGCTCTTGTCAAACGATTATCGGGCCGTGTAATAGGTCCAGTAAACGAGCAACGATCTAGCAGATCGCTGCTCGTTTACAGGTATTATCGGGCCCTGCTCGGCCCGTGTAATACCACCCTAACCCTGTACAGGAGCCACTCTTTCTGACAATGATCTGATATCTATCAGTAGCCTAACTGTATAATACCCAGACACACAGAGAAAATGCTTCTCTAATGAGCTTTATGCTGGATAGACTGAATTAATATTGAAACGCTTTAAAAAAAAAAAAAAATAGCAATAATTGTTGTATTCTTTCCAGTCTTACACAGTGCTCTCTGCTGCCTCCTCTGTCATTGTCAGGAACTGTCCAGAGCAGTAGCACATCCCCATAGAAAACCTACCCCTGCTGGAAGGAATACACCACTTCCTGCATGACATACATCGGCTGATAAGTACTGGAAGACTTAAGATTTTTTTAATAGAAATAAATTACAAATCTCTTGCACTTTCTGGCCCCAGTTGGTTTGAAAGAAAAAGGTTTTTTTTTGTGGTGAACTACCCCTTTAAAAGGTTTTTCAAACCGTGAAAAATTAAAGCAATTATCAAAAACTGTAATAAAATCAAATAGAGAAAATAACTCACCTGTTTCCTATCCCGCTGCTCCAGTGCAGATGATGTCACACCCACAGATATTTGTTAAAATACTAGCAATAATGGATTATAGAGGAGGTAATAGTATTATAAGTTATAGTCAGCATGGTTTTACTAAGGACCAAACTGATCTATTATGTTTTTGGTGAGGTGAGGTGTCCCTTATAGATGTCTGATTAATGAAAATTAAAGTGTACCTGTCATTATAAATTCAAATCAAAACCTAAATCAACAGTAGATGAGAAACAAAGCAAGTTTGCAGTATACTGTACATTCATTATTAGATTTTTTAGTTATCATGCTGTAAAACAAAGCTGAACTTACCAGAAATCCAGGTCCAGTCTCCTGAAGGCAGATTTTTAGACTTGTGCTGGTTGAAAAAACAGACTAATGAAGACACATGAAGTCCTGACAAGTACAGAGTCACGTATCAAGCTGTCCATTAATCACATGACTATCTTCTCTGTGAGCTCAGATGATTCGGGAACACGAAACTTCCTGTGGACTCTTTAAAAAAATAAAGAGTCCATGATAACTAAAAAAAAAACTTGCTTTATATCACATCTATTGTTGATTTTGAAAGTTATAACGACAGGTACATTTAAGGCCATGTTCACACATTGCATAACAGCGGCTGTACTATGACACGGCCATATCACAGAACGGCTGCTGTCTGAGATGTTCAAGCCGGCTGATATGGCAATATCAGCCGGGTGAACATCACTTCAACTTAATTACAATGCGGGCACATTCGGATGTTCCCACTCTCCAATTAGCCATAGTACACAATGTAAAGTACGGCCGGGAGCCATATTTCACATTGTGTGCATAGTCTGTTTACTAAATAGCGGCCGCACAAAATATATAGCATAAGCAATATGCTATGTGCTACGGCATGGAATTCTGGCCACAGTGTATACATTGTGTATACACTGTGTCCGGGATTCCAGAGGGGTTAATGCGATTGGCCGCTGTGATTAGACAATGGCCATTGTTGCAAACCTGCAACAACAGCTGTTTAATAATAATAAAAAAAAAATAATGTGAACTTGGCCTAGAGGGGTATTCTGACTCATTAGGTTTTGCTATAGAAGTAAGCAATTTTGCTAATGCTTTAGCAAAATTGCTTCCTTTAGCATTTTGGCACTTCTTCCTTTAGCTGCCAGCTCATAAACTAGATTTTCGACCACCACTTTCCACTCTAAAAGCAGTGGTCGAGCTGTGACATCACTTAGTGGCTGTGACCCTCAGGAGCTTTTTTTCTTTTTTTACTTCTTTTTTCTTCCTCTGACATCCCACACATCTCCAGGACTTGTGGGTAGTCCCAGTAGGAGCATGTAAAATCCATGGGAGACACAGCGATGCAGAGCTGATTCAGCTCAGCACTGCTGTCATTTGCTATTGTCTCACCTCTGGAACATTCCACCTCTAAACTATAATACTACAGCTGCATAAACTTCAGAACTAGACCAGGTTCAACAGGAAACAGTTCCCAGTTTTTATTTTGAGGCTTTTCTATGTTGCTTGGAGCCCCCTTAGCATACAGATGTAACCACTTCTAAACATATTGCAGTACTTCAACATCTTTGGGCAATGTATGCAGTAGATTCTGTTGCTGCCTACGTTGGTAGTGTAGAGTCCACACAAAAAGAAAAAAATTATACCCTGTATATAGTTAGTAATTTTTACTTTATAAAACACGCTTTTTTCCCCTCCAAAGAGGGACTGAAACGTGAGTTGGAGTGTCTTTGTGGTGTGTGGCCTGCACGGTATCTAGCACCTCAGTATATCTGTCCATCTCCTATTGTAAAATCCATGGGAGACACAGCGATGCAGAGCTGATTCAGCTCAACACTGCTGTCATTTGCTATTGTCTCACCTCTGGAACATTCCACCTCTAAACTTTAAAACTACAGCTGCATAAACTTCAGAACTAGACCAGGTTCAACAGGAAACAGTTCCCAGTTTTTATTTTGTGGCTTTCCTATGTTGCTTGGAGCCCCCTTAGCATACAGATGTAACCACTTCTAAACATATTGCCGTACTTCAACATCTTTAGGCAATGTATGCAGTAGATTCTGTAGCTGCCTACGCTGGTAGTGTAGAGTCCAAATAAACTGCTTAAAAGGAGCAGGGACTCTTGTGCCATTGTAAAGTACAGCAGCACCACCACAACCCTGGTGGCCCAAGGTCTTAGCAGGGCAAAACCCAGGAAAGAATTAAGCAGTTTTAATACTTTATTTGCCTTTTTTTGGGGGGGGGGGGGGGGGGGGGGGGCACAGTTACACCCAGCTACATCATCGTGAAACTCTGCACAATTAAGCACAAGACTTCCATTTCTACTACCAGGGCAATTTCAAGTATCTGACTTGATTGATTGACACTACCACAGAAAAAACATACCTGAACTACTTTGTCTATTATAACAGGTCACTGCAGTTTTAATAGATGACCGTTTCTTAACTCTTTTGACCATCTGGTTTAGTTAACATGTCAAAATATTCCTCCTTGTATGTCTGTTTTACTGAAAATCTGTTACATTCTAACAAATATGAAAAAGTTTGCTATTTTACTTCAGACAGATTTCTGCATCTGCTCATTCTACAGCTCTTATTCTCTAATATAGCTTGGGTTCCAGTTTCTACGGCTGTATGTGGAGGAAAACAGATGTAACAGCTGTAAAATTCTTTGCACGGCATAGTTCAAAATGATACAGCTGGTACTTTTGGTGGTCTTAAAACTCTTTGGCAAATGTGTCCATAAGACAGATGGACAGTTCACATAGTTTTCAAATAGTAAGACGTTAAGTTGGATTGGAATCCACAGGAGCTTAAAAGGCATATCTGACGTGGATGTTTGTACAGTTTAGATATAAACAATAGTTAAAATATTTTAACAAATGATGTGTCAAAACATAAGCAATGCATAAAAATTAACAATAAAGTACAAGGAAATATGAACTTTAAAAAAAAATATATAAAAATTCACTACTGACATAAAAATGTATTACAAATGCAATACTATTACAGAAGCTATAAACCTGCCGATTAGGCATATCTTTTGTTTCCACTACAGTACCACATTGCATAAAAATTTGTCTTATACTTCATGCTGATTTATTTTGGTTTCACAGCCACAATGTTCATTTTTAAGAGCTGGAACTTTCTGATCAGAAAGTGATGGCCTATCCTACTTAATATGCAATCACTTTATGAAATTAGAAACCCCCTATCCCCTATAAAGAAAATCAACAGGGAAGTAAACTTTCCTGTCAGGGCTTAACTAGGATTCATGGGGCCCCATAGCAAAAAACAAAAAAAAAAACTATGAGGCCCATGGATCCTGTAAGCCCTCCCCCCACCAATACATACCCACAGATAGATAGATACATACATACATACATACATACATACAAACACTGACACAAATACATAGACATAGCACTTACAGCTCTCAGTCCTCAGTCTTCCCCCCTCCTCCTTCTGTAGTCAGTCAGCTGATCACCATACAGTAGTATTGAGGACCTGCAGGTCATGTGATCAGTTCCTTCATTACTCTCCTCTGTGTGCAGGACTCTGGAAGATCCTGCTCCTCTGTTCCTCTTCTTCTGATGTTCAGTCTGCTCACCCTTCACTACAGTAAGCGGGCTGAACAGTACAGTGACAGGTCCCACTCCCTTCCTGGGCCCCTGGGTGGGGTGGGGAGGCGGTAGGCTGCTCTCAGTGGCATACCATGAAGGCATACCATGCTTTCCCAAGACCCCTTACTGCACGGTTCCCATAGCAGTCGTGTGGCCTGACTTCATGGTAGCTACGCCATTGTTTCCCGTATATCTATCACCAGATCTATTCTAATAATCTAAAACCAAGAACAGTATTAGATTCTAGTCACCATATTTATATGCTTCGAATTGCTTTCCACACTAGCATAATTTCTCAACGAGCAAAATTATACCCTGTAACTGAGCATATGATTTAAAATTAATCCGCCTTCATGTATAGTATATGACCATATTAATTTTTTAAGTACTGTAGTCAGACTAGCTCTGACCAGCCCTGAAGAGTGGAGGGGAGACTAAGTTGTTACCCAGCTGGCTGTTATGTTTCTAATATTACATAATAGTCTCATGTGACATTTTCTGCTACATTAGAGTTCTTACAATGTGTGTGTTGTCCCTTATAAAATGTGTAATTTTGATAACAGATGAACACATTTCTTCCAAGTAAAATGATACACCCCCTGATGGTACAAAGATCTTTGTCATTATGGTGGATTGTGATGTTTGTGTATTCCCAGATATAACATATAAACTTTGAACATTGAACATTGAAACCCTAGTTAGACTTATGTATGTGACACTTTACTACTCATTTATTTGAATAAAACAAGACCAGAAATAAGTACATATGACTTTAACCTACTAATTGAAACTACTCATGATGAAATGATGAAAAAATCTAGTGTAGGTCTGTAGTACCTTTGGCCCACCAGAAGAATTCCTTCTTGGGGCCCATCTTTCAGTACCTCCCCCAACTACAGTATTTTTGGGGTATATAAATATATGTTTTGCACCCCCCACACAAAAAGTAAAAAATTATACCCTGTATATAGTTAGTATTTTTTACTTTATAAAACACGTTCCCCCCCCCCCCCCCCCCCCCCAAAGAGGGACTGAAACGTGAGTTGGAGTGTCTGTGTGGTGTGGGGCCTGCACGGTATCTAGCACCTCAGTATATCTGTTCATCTCCTATTGTGATCTTCTATGTGTTTCTTTTTAAAACGTCTTATCTTATTTTATGTCTGATGCAACCTCTTTGTCCCATCCTGTTTACTTTTGCACTTGCACTTGGTATGGTATTATGGGATCTGTTCAGCCATACATGCATTTCCTATATCTGTATTCCATAAGGACCCATGACGTACCCGTACGTTATGCAGCCGCAAGAGGTGTTCAGAACGGGGCCATGCGGCGACCCCAGTCTGAACCGCCATTATCCCGGGTGCCGCGTGTAGCCCGTGACAGCTGCATCCGATTACCTTCTGCAGCTCTTCCCTGGTGTCTAGTGGCAGAGATCGTTGTCCCGGAGGAGCGATCTCCGTGTCTGGTGTTGACCGGGGTCTCCGCCAGGATGGCGCTGATACCGGCTTGGCACTCGTTTGTTTTCAGCTGCAGCAGCCGAAAGCACACGAGTGCCGATCTCATTGATATTTGCTGTATAAGTATACAGCAAAGATCTCAATGAGAGATCAGTGCACTTATACTAGAAGTCCCCCAGGGGGGCTTCTAGTAGAAGTGTAAAAAAAAAAAAGTGTTCTCATTAGTAAAAAGCCCCCTCCCCTAATAAAAGTTTGAATCACCCCCCTTTTCCCATGTTTTAAATAAAAGTAAATAAATAAACATGTTTTGGTATCGCCGCATGCGTAATCTCCCGAACTATTAATCACATTCCTGATCTCGCACGGTAAACAGCGTAAGCGCAAAAATATCCCAAAGTGCAAAATTGCGCATTTTTGGTTGCATCAAATCCAGAAAAAATGTAATAAAAAAGTGATCAAAAAGTCGTATGTGCGCAATTAAGGTACCGATAGAAAGATCACATCATGGCGCAAACAATGGCACCTCATACAGCCCCATAGACCAAAGGATAAAAGCTCTATAAGCCTGGGAATGGAGCGATTTTAAGGAACGTATATTTGTTAACAATGGTTTGAATTTTTTACAGACCATCAGATACAATAAGTTATACATGTTATATATTGTTGTAATTGTAATGACTTGAGGAACATGCATAATAAGTCAGTTTTACTCCAGGGCAAATGCGTTTTTTTTTTCAATTTCACCACACATTGAATTTTTCCTGGTTTCGCAGTGTACTTTATGCAAAAATTCAGCCTGTCATTGCAAAGTACAATTAGTGATGCAAAAAATAAGGGCTCATGTGGGTCTCTAGGTAGCAAAATACAAGTGCTATGGCCTTTTAAACACAAGGAGGAAAAAACGAAAACGCAAAAACGAAAATTGGCTCCGTCCTTAAGAGGTTAAGGACAGCTTATGTACAGTACATGCATCTTGCCATTGAATGCTTTATACTCTGCATAAGGCACATTGCACTTTATTTATGATGTTTTCATTGGCTAATATGTGTGTCTGACAGTTTTATTTAACCGTGCGGTCTCCTCTGCTTGCTGCCACTGCTTGTTGTGCTACCATATATATTAATCATGTTGTGACTCTTTTATTATACTAATTTCTTAAATAAAATTGTGTAAAAAAAAAATCTGCCATAAAACATTAGAGACTTTTGTTTCATTATATGTGGGCTTGTCTAGTGCTTGTGCATAGAGATGAGCGAACGTCGAGCATGCTTGAGTCCATCCGAACCCGAACTTTCGGCATTTAATTAGCGGTGGCTGCTGAACTTGGATAAAGCCCTAAGCTATGTGGAAATCATGGATATAGTCATTGGCTGTATCCATGTTTTCCAGACAACCTAAGAGCTTTATCCACGTTCAGCAGCCCCAGCTAATCAAATACCGAATGTTCGGGTTCGCATCAACTCGAACCCGATCCTGGTTCGCTCATCTGTAGTTGTGCACTTTGAGTTTTGATGCTTTAAATGTATGTAGGCACTGTAGTAAATTTTAGGTGGGTAGAGGATGAAGTAAGCAGCAGTATGCAATGTCTTTCTGCTTACTGTTTTTTTAAGGAAGTAATTTAAGACAGTATGCATGCTTAATGGTGTGTTTACACAGAGAGATTTATCTGACAGATTTTGGAAGCCAAAGCCAGGAACAGACCATAAACAGGGAACAAGTCATAAAGGAAAGCCTGAGATTTCTGCACTTTTCAAATCCATTCCTGGCTTTGGCTTCCAAAATCTGTCAGATAAATCTGCCTGTGTAAACGCACCATAACTCCTTACACTTGCTGGGCAGAATGTGCCCAATGAGTTTTCACTGACCATAGATTAGGATGTCACAAATCTATAGAGAGAGCAAAGACCCCTATTATTTTGGCAGGAATTCATGCTCCTCTACAGTAAAAGGGAATGCACCATGCATCAGTGCTTATTGTTTATTCCAGATTAAAGGGTGTAAAATATAGACTGGTGTAAACTGCCCACAGCAACCAATCACAGCTCCTCTTACATTTCACCAGAGCTGAAAGCTGAGCTGTGATTGGTTGCTATGGGCAGTTTACACCAGTCTATATTTTACACCCCTTGATAAATCTCCCTTACAGTGTTGCTTATACAGTATTTGTTTGACTTAGTGGATAAAGAACTGGGCTGGCTGTCATTAGCTTAAAACTGAAACCACTGTGTTGGAGAGAGCTGTGCAAAGCGCTAACCCTCTCAGTCCCTGAGAGGGAGTAAACCCCCAAGTTGCTACAATATTTGTTAGCCATAGGGTCCACAGGATTTAAATTACACTAGTAATGTCTATAATTATGGCAAGTTACTTGAACATTACATTTTACTTTTAGGCTGGGTTCACACACAGTATATTTCAGTCAGTATTTTGGTCCTCATATTGCAATCTCAGGCTATTGAATTGCGGCCGCAGAAAACTGACATTGTCAGTTCTTTACGGTGCCGCACGAGATCCCAGCCGGAGCGTATACGATGTGTGTACACTCCGGTCGGGATCCCATGGAAGCAGAGGCAGTGTTCCACAGCGTGAAAAGTATGGCCGGCAACAACGGCCGTACTTTTACGTAGTGTGAACATAGCCTCAACCAGGAGTGGATTGAAAACACAGAAAGGCTATGTTCACACAATAATGAAACTGAGTGGATGGCCGTCATATAACGGTAAATAACTGCCATTATATCAATACAACAGCCGTTGTTTTAAAATAACAGCAAATATTTGCCATTAAATGACGGCCATCCACTCAATTTCAACATTGTGTGACCAGATCCTTTCTGTGTTTTCAATCCACTCCTGGTTTTGATTGCAAAATTAGGACCACAATACTGACTGAAATATACGTAGTGTGAACCTAGCCTTATACCGTATTCACATAACAATTATATAAGATATATAATCATATCTTATTATAATTTATTTTGATGGTTCCTACTATACTGAAAATCTTAAGGGATTATAAGGGAGTGAATTATTTAAGATATTTGTACTTTCTTTTAGCTTTCTTTTAGCTTTTCTTTTAGCTTTTCTTTTAGCTTTTTGAATATATTTCAAATAACTTTAAAGGAGAAGTCCGGCCAAAATAAATTTTTTATATGTTATTACTTATGGAAAGTTATGCAATTTTCTAATGTACATTAATTATTGGAAATGCTCATATACTGCTATTTCCCTTAATTTAGTGTATCAGGAAGTGTTAGAATTCTCTCCGAACCAGTGACGTCATGACGAATGGTGTAATTCCTATGGAGTTTCCAGCAGTACCCCTGACTTCTATATATAGTGCGCCCCTGCTGGACACTCCATTGGAATTACAATGGATGAGTATATGTAATGTAATGTACTGTACTGTACTTTGCAAATACATTTATGGAATACTTTGGGGAGCAAGTGTCCTTGCTCCCTAAAGTATCCCATAAATGTAATCAATAAATACATTTGCTGGGCACCGAGCAGGGAGGGAGAGAAGTGCCATCTACCTCCCCCCTCCTTGCTCGATGCTGGGAACATATACAAAGTACTACTCCCCCATTATCTGCAGATAATGGGGGAGTAGTACCTATGCTAGCTTATCGCCGCCCGCGCCGCCGCCGCTCATATAGGTGCCGCCCGCTCCGCCGCTCATAGAAGTACTGCCCGCTCCGCCACCACCGCCGCTCACAGAAGTGCCGCCTCCTCCTCCGCTCCCCCTCCTCCTCGAAACACTATGGTCCTGCTGACTCCCCGCCAACCACGCCGCTGACTCCCCGCCGCCTGCCCGTGCCGCTCCTCACACTATCTGGCCGGCCACCGTTCTCTGCTCCTGCAGGCCGGCCGCGTCAGCCCTCACCCACACCGGCCTGGGACACCAGGAAGCACCAGGAGCGCCGTGCTCCAGGCCGGTGTGGGTGAGGGCTGACGCGGCCGGCCTGCAGGAGCAGAGAGCGGTGGCCGGCCGGATAGTGTGAGGAGCGGCACGGGCAGATGGCGGGGAGTCAGCGGCGCGGGCAGCGGGGAGTCAGCGTGACCATAGTGTTTCGAGGAGGAGGGGGAGCGGAGGAGGAGGCGGCACTTCTGTAAGCGGCGGCGGTGGGCGGCGATAAGATAGCACAGGTACTACTCCCCCATTATCTGCAGATAATGGGGGAGTAGTACTTTGTATATGTTCCCAGCACCAAGCAGGGAGGGGGGAGGTAGATGGCACTTCTCTCCCTCCCTGCTCGGTGCCCTGCAAATGTATTTATTGATTACATTTATGGGATACTTTAGGGAGCAAGGACACTTGCTCCCCAAAGTATTCCATAAATGTATTCAATCGCAAAGTACAGTACATTACATTACATACACACATCCATTGTAATTCCAATGGAGTGTCCAGCAGGGGCGCACTATATATAGAAGTCAGGGGTACTCATTGACTTGTATATAGAGAGCGCCTCCTGCTGGACACTCCATAGGAATTACACCATTTGTCGTGACGTCACTGGTTCTGAGAGAATTCTAACACTTCCTGATACACTAAATTAAGGGAAATAGCAGTATATGAGCATTTCCCATAACTAATGTTCATTAGAAAATTGTATAACTTTCCATAAGTAATAACATATAAAAAATACATTTTGGCCGGACTTCTCCTTTAACATTCCTGTCATAATTGCATATTTTCTTAAGTAATTGATCTAATTATAAACTATTAGCATGCTTTTTGTTTGGCAAGTGCATATCGTTTCTTCATAGTTTATCTAACTCTAAACAACATGCCATAAGGATGAATAATTTATGTGTAGGAGACTCTTCACTTTAAATTGTTTGCTCAAGAATTATCAGCAATTCTAATGGTTTTAGGAAAGAAATACACACAAATAAATTGGAGCAAATCATTGTAAGACTATACAGATAGTGTGAAAATAATGGTTACGAACATACAGTAGATAGTAAAACACATTAACAATATCCCTGCACATCATCCAAACCTATTATGAACACATTCTAGTTCTGGTAAGTGTGTATTTGTATACCACTGAATTGTTTGAGATTTACATGAAAGAAGCAAGGGAAATAGCAGTACCGATTGGTTTAGAAAACAAAGACTTTTTACAATACTCTTGGCCATTTATTGGACAATCCCTTATTGTTTACAGCTGCCTAGTGCTGGACAAAACCTAGACTTATACTTTATAAAGACTGGACCATATAAAAAAATCCTCTACACCCTAGGTTTTCAGCCTGTGGTATATTTAATAAAAAATGTACTCGCCCCAATTATTAATAAAAAAAAAAAAATTGTTAAAGTGAATCTATCCCGCCGCCCGCCACCAATTGTGAGCTGCTGGTACAGTTCTATAAGTTCTTTAAACCCTTTGAGGACCAGGCCCAAAATGACCCAGTGGACCGCGCAAATTTTGATCTTAGTGTTTTCGTTTTTCCCTCCTCCCCTTCTAAGAGCTCTAGCACTCTCAGTTTTCTATCTACAAGCCATGTAAGTGCTTGTTTTTTACAGGAATAGTTGTACTTTGAAATGGTGTATTTCATTTTACCATAACATGTATGATGGAATTCCAAATATATTATTTATGAAGATATAAATTGGTGAAATCGTAAAAAAGAATGCAATATGGTAACGTTTGTGGGGTTCCTGTGTCTACGTAATGCACTATATGGTAAAAGCGACATGATATTATTACTCTATAGGCCAATCCGAACACAACCATATGCAGGTTACACAGATTCTCTAATGTTATATATATATTTTTTTATGAAATCCTTTTTTTTGGCAATTAAATATTAATAAAATGGGCCTATTGTGACACTTATAACAGTTTTATTATTTCACCTACGGGGCTGTATTGGGTGTCATTTTTTCCGCCATGATCTCTAGTTTTTATTAATACCATATTTGTGAAGATCGGACGTTTTGATCACTTTTTATTGATTTTATTTTAATATATAATGTAACATAAAATCGGTAATCCGCGCACTTTTTTCCCTCTTTTTGTGTACGCCATTCACCGATCACAATGACGCTTGTTATATTTTAATAGATCGGACAATTACGCACGCTACGGTATATTATATGTTTATCTATTTATTTTTATATGTTTTATTTATATAATGGGATAGGGGGGGTTATTTCAACTTTTATTGGGGGAGGGGTTTTGGGGTAGTGTAATAGTGTTTTGAACTTTTTTTTTTTTACACATTTGAAGTCCCTTTGGGGGACTTTTACATTCACTAGTTTGATTTCTACACTGATGATTGCTATGCCATAGGCATAGCATTGATCAGTGTTATCGGCGCTCTGCTCATTGAGCTCATTGAGCTCATTGAGATCGCCGATCGGACCGCACGGAGGCAGGCGAGAGACCTCCGGCAGTCCGTTTCAACGATCGGGACCCCCGCAGTCACACTGCGGGGGTCCCGATCGGTAAGTGACAGGGGACTCCCCCTGTCACTTACACTTAAACGCCGCGGTCGCGCCGCTTAAGGGGTTAATGGCAGGCGGCAGCGCGATCGCTGCAGCGTGTCATTACTGGTGAGGTCCCGGCTGCTCACTGCAGCCGGCCCCCACCCCCTATGAAGGTTCCGGCTTCATAGCGGGAGAACCACCCAGGACGTACAGTTACATCCAGGGTCGTCTGGTGACAGACTTCCATGACGTAACCCTACGTCCTGGGTCGTCTAGGGGTTAAAAGATGTTCTGCCGTAACCCTCAAAACGTCTATTTGACACTGACATGGTCTGCATTAATGTTACATTTTATTTATAAAAAAAAAAAAACTGACAATGTTTTGAGAAGTATGGCAGAACATCTTTTATTAAAGCTTCATCTTTGCCTCACAGTGCTTCTACCCCTGTCCATTTCAGCCGACTGGCCCGGATTATGCCATAAAGCCTGTTCACGCAGGGCACCTGCAGGGCCTCACGCATGGACCATGTCATGCTGAGTCAGCTCAGATATGCACATGTGGTGTAATCCTGGCCTGGGGTGGTGCTGGAATGAATAGGGGCAGAAAGCTGTGTACAGAGCTTAGTGCTGCAATCCAGAATAGGGGGTCATCACTAGAATGAACAGGGGTAGGATAGATGTGGGGTACAGCAAGCCTAGGGCAGAACAACCCTAGGTCCTCTTTGACCCTGACAAAGCTGCATTAAATATATGCAAGGGGGGGGCGAAGTCAGAGTGTCAGTTTTACTTTGAAGATTTGATGACATTTTTAGAAAATCAGGATTTAAATTCTTCTACAGTATTTGTGTATTGGCTTACTTTGATAGTATTTTTATTCATCAGAGGATTCATATTAATACATTGCTTTGATAAAGTTTTATTACTTTGTAATATAGCTTCATTAAAATAAATATATTGTTTTTTGTTTATGTAACCACTTCCATTAAGTGGCCGTAGTAAAGGGTACCAGGGCCCTTCTGCTGCCACCAACGTTCATGACAAGAACTGTGTCTAGCCCTGCAGTTCCTGTACTCTGCTCTGCCGTACAGTGCTATACAAAGCAGGGTCCCTTTCCCCCTTTTCTCTGCGTATTGTATATTCTTACAGTACCTGGGGTGTAATCTGCTGAGGGTGCAGTGTTTGTTATCAATGCTTTCTCTGCTATTGGCTCTAGTACCGTGAACGGTAGAAGTAATCACTACTTGATGTGTAGGGGTTGCTAAGCTCTGCTATAGTGTTGGCCAGCCTTCCAGTCTCTGGGGGGTTGTGGGGGGAATGAGAAACAATACACAAACTGCGACAATGCATAAAACATTGGCAGACACCCTATGTATTTTAGAGGAATCAAAGTTGTAACGCTGGCCAGAAATGTGGCTCCAAGTCATCAAGGTTCCTGGGGGCTCCTTCCTACCCTTGATTAATCCGTCTCTCCCTACACCCAAATGGCTGGGAGAAGCCATTGATTTAGAGCTCTGTTCCTAGTCAGCATTATTCACTGTTGAGAGGGAGCCTGTCAGTGTTTTATGCTACACATAGCCCGGTCAGCATGAAACTGGTAACAGATTTCCAAGGATACACAACATTAAATTAATTGTAAATCTCACAAGCAAGTAGAGCAAACAGTCGGCATTCTCTTCTATTCAAGTCAACTAATTCAATGCATCAATATGCAGTGTGTAGCTGTAGGATAAGTATAGGATGGCAAATGGTTCAAATGGAATCTTTTTGGCAACAATAATTTCAGTGGTGCATTATCCAGTTGAGAAACACCTCTTCTATGTAAAATCTGCACAAGCCAGTAAAACAGCAAAAGAAGCGACACTCACCGTTATTAGAAGTAACTCTTTAATGATTTAATCCATATTACAATTCACATAGTGATGGGCTCTGGGCAGGAAGAGTAGGGTCAGTCCATGATGTGCATCTGTGTTTACCGAGTCTGTATGCTGTGCATACGGGTTTACTCGCAAAAACGTTGTAGTCAAAATACACAGGACAGACTGGCCCTACTCTGTCAGCCTAGAGCCCATCACCATATGAATTATAATATGGATTGACTCTTCTAATAATCGGTGAGTGCCGCTTCTTTCATTGTCTTACTGGCTTGTGCAGAAAAATTAATTGTAAAGTTTCATACACAACTGAATCTGCACAAACTTTACAGGTACAGGATGTGTCAATATATTTTTGTAGCTATTAGCAAGTGCTTATTTAGCCACCTACAAAAACTAGACCTGCATTAGCCATAGATTGACTCTCTCTCTCTGCACATATGGAGAAACTAATCTTTAAGTACATTGTGTTGTACATGCTGAAAGTAGTAAAGATTAGTCAGTACTTAAAATACCATTAGTGTATATACTAATTAAAGTAGACGTCTGGAAAAAAAAGAAAAAACTAAAACTTTTCTACAACTTTTTTTTTTTTTTTACGATAATGATTTATTTAACTATAAATTGTAACATACAAAAATTACATTTTAATGATCAAACAGAAATGCTTGTGTTCCTGCCTTTGTTCAATATCTATCACATTAAGTCTCAATGGCCAGGAAGTTATGGTTCATTTAGATCCTGATGGTTGGTAATAATTCCCAATGAGTTATGTGTTTGTGCCTTGTAATCCGATACATCTGATGAAACCTTGTATATTAACGCTTACAATTTGCCAGGAAGAGGTAATTCCCAACTGGTAGCAGCCACTTAATAGTAAAAGAAGATCCATATGCACCTCCAACCAAAATATGATAACTCACATATCCCAATCTGTATATCTCTGAACACAGAAAATAAAAATAATAAAGTTATGGAAACCAGGTGCTCAGTGAGAGTGACTAGAACCTGTTATTCATTTTGAAAGGCTCTAATCTTTTGGAACTAGGAACTGGGATAGAATAGAAAGGGAGAGACCGAACTTGAAATGTTAGATCAAATCAAGACTTTTGGTGTTTTCTTATACAGGTCATATATTTATATTTTCCTATCTTGGCATATCTGTGAGATCACAGTCTAGTATTCTCATTTCCTTGCCAAACCCTAATCAGTGGAAATCTTTTCTCTGCAAAGGTAATTTTACTGTGTGATTATTTTTTAGCATTAGAACTAGGGATTCCTCCGTTGGCTTTATGCTTTTAACCCTGTGAATCATATAATTTCACTTTCTACCCGTAGGTTGGCAATTTCAGGTGTGATTAAAAACTTCAAAATTACACACACTGTGAATATAATTCTCCCCCCTCTATGGTAAAGTTCCCCCCCGCCCTGAAAATTCTGTAAAAACTACAGATAAACACACAATTGAAATTGGAGAATCCAAAACTAAAAGGTGATATATATATATATATATATATATATATATATATTTTTTTTTACACAGGTTTTTTATGAGTTGGTAATTATTAACAGCTTTTAGAATTTGTCAGTTATTTAGAAGTGTACTGCACTTTAACCAAGATGGGAAACATCCTGGAATCTCAACACTTTTATAGAGCTTTCATAACCCTTGGAATTAGTTGGCAATAATAATAATGTAAGGGTATTTCAACCTAAGCAAGAAAAGATCCATTAAACAGATTTAAATAATTAGAAGTGATGATAAGAGCTAAGGGGAGATATTCCTGAATATAATAGGCATTTTCACCACATGGCAATGGCTGCATTTGCTTATCCCCTAAAAGAGGGGGTGGTATGGGGCAGGGTTCAAAGGCATGTACCCACCAAGGTGTTTCTAAAGAAAATGGCAAAGAAGAGTAAGAAAAGGGGAGAAAAGAAAGGGATGAAAAGAGAAGGGGATGGGACAATGCAGAGATGGATAAACTATGAATATGTAATTAAAGAAAAATTGAAAAGAGGGCACTCACCATGAAAATTGTCATCTTTATTTCATTTCTTAGTCTTAAAAAATCATCCGTGCAGCTAGGAGTGGGGACACCAGCTTCAGTGTGATTGTGAGGGGCGACTTGAGTTTTTTTTTTTACTTTATTTTTCTCACTCTCCCACTAAGGGACTACACTATGCAACATTCTGCTCACAGGTGGCACTGGGCCCTGACAGTTGCAGAGAAAGCCTGGCTATGTGTCACGTCCGGCTGCCAATGCAGATGACACGGGCACTGCTTATGTGCTGTGTTATCCTATGGATAGAAATGTACGTTCATTAGCATGTTTGTTATCATATACATCCATTTGTGGGAAATGGTTAAAGGACTTCCGGAACATGTCATTTCCCTTGTTATAGATGGAAATACAATTGTTTGCAGCACATACAACACTTCATATGGCATATCGTGATAACTTCCTAAATACAGTGTATTACAAATAGCAGGATCTACTGTTGTGCTATATATGCTGAGTCTTTTATACATTGCATAGAGGAGATATGATAGACCAGTCTACATATTTGCGATTACTAGCAATCTACTGTATGAACAGTAAAACCTCAAGTAACGAAGTGTTTAGTGTGTTATAGTCATCACTATCCTGTGGATTAGCATTTTGGTCTATTGTGTAAAATATACTAAACCGCCAGAAAGTGTAAAGTTACTGTATCAGATATGATAATGCAAGATGATGAATAAAGATGTATTTTCCAGGGAGACAGGATCTTTTTGCAGCTGTTTTATTCACATAGTTGGATTGTCTTCTTTGCACTTGACAGGACCTGGACATCTAATGCATATTTCAGTTTATAAACTGTAAATTAATACTGCTGTGAATTAAAGGGCCTCAAGATACAACTAATTCTTTATTCTTACAAAAAATTCTTCTTATCTCCATTCTTCATAGAAGAGACATTTTTGCAATGTAAAAAAATCACAACAAATTTGATTTCCCAGTCCCCTTTTCCTATCCCCTACTAATTCCCAAACCTTAAATGGAGTCTTTGCAGGACTTCATGATAGTTTATATGTGGTAAGACTAAACAGCAATATTAATGTTATCTAGTTCATTATCAGGTTTTATATTGACAGTGGTTAATGAATCCATTTGGTCCCTTTTCTACTCTGGAAGCCAACAATAGGAATATTATGGATAATTCTTCATGGAACACATTGGGATCTTCTGCTTTAAAAAATTCTTATACAATTTGCAATATTTTGGGGGGCATATAGCATACAGTAGGTAGCATTGTATGAGGCCAATGCTTTTACTGTCATCTAGATTAGTCCTTCAAGACCAGAAAAGTAAATTTCTTTTCATTTTTTTTCATATGAGCCATATGAGAATTAACAGAGCGATTAGTTTTGTGGGACCAATTGTACTTTGTAATGACACTTTTCATTCTACCATAGAAGTATTACAAAACTGAAAAAACAAACAAACAAAAACAAACAATTTTGCAACTTTGGGGGGGGGGGTTATTTTTACGCAATGTAATTAGTACAACTGGCATGTTATATTTAATATTGGACCACTCTGATTACAATGACACCAAATTTACATAGCATTTCTTTTATTTTACTATTTTTATTTTTTAATCTGTGGAGCCATGATGTATAGTACCATTTTAGGGTAGATAGGACTGTGATAAAAAAAAAATCTGCAATTTTGGCAATAATTTTTTTTTGCATGTGACAATATCAAATATGTAACTTTTTTGAAATGTAGACTTTTTTTATTACCAAAATGGTAAAGGATTGAGGAACACTGTATATGTAAAGTTAACGTGAGAGGCATATAGGTCTTCAGAAAGCATTGCCAATCACAGGTTTGATAGAACTGGTACTTGTTAGGCAACCTCCTAAATGCTGCAATGGCTATTGATGACAGCAATCAGTAGGTTAAATGACTGACCTTACTTTGATCACCGATGTTGCTCAGTCATTAGCAGTTAGTTTCCCTCACTGTGCATGGAGTGGGCTCATCTCCTGAGCCTGCTCCATAATCCGCCACAAGATCACCAACATATGGTGGTATAAAGGGGTTATTGCATGCTAATTTAAAATTTATGTTGTTAGGGCTACCATTAGACAAATACAGAAGCAGGTACGTATCGTATCCGGCACCACAAAAATGGGGTATAAAGTGCAGCATACAGCGGTCTGTGTGCAATCCGCTAGGGGCGCACAGTCCTGACCCTATGGTGCTCTGCTACAGAACAGTATAAGTAATCCAGGAGGGAGCAATCAATAATAAGTAGCACTCGCCATCCAGTGTGACTTTGGTCGTTTATTGCAGTAATATTCAGTAACAGGCAGGCAATATCAGAGCGGGAGTATTCCACTAAAGGCATAGGCCATTTTGCAAATGCATCAGGCCTAGTGGGCTTTGTCAGGCTTGGTTCACTAGACCTGACAAAGCATGCATGCCTGAATCGGCCTATTGCCTTTAGTGGAATACTGATATTGCCTGCCAGTTACTGAATATTACTGCAATAAACACCCCAACTGCCAAGTAAATATATCCCCTAAAATACTTGCACAACTTCTTATACATCTTAATAAACCATAAACTCAGATAAAGTGGTTTCATAAAGTGGGAATACTTCATTACTATTATGTCTTTTTCTCGCTTGAAGTGTTTTTCAAACATTCATCTGAATTTGCAAGGGATTCTTGCCAAAAGGCATGCTACATGTACAACGTGTTATATTTCTATAATATGGTTATTACATGGTGTGCCAGCGCCCAACAGATGTGTAATATGTCATGCTGCCCACTCTATGGCTGCATTAGTTAGCCATGCCTTATATATGGTTCCAAGGAGATTTTCAACAACTGTTTCCACAAAATGATGGTGATTCACTGAATATTTTGGCAGTGATGGTAATGCTATGTAATTAATATTTTAATTCTGTTTATTTGAAAAGCATCTGAAAACAGGTGTTTTTGACAAATTGAGATTTATACTACATTCCAGTTTATATGTTCAGATGTAATAAATGTTGAGCTATAAATAGCTCACCAATTTTTTTTTATATTATAGGATCAAACATTGTACTAGTTATAAGGGTCTGTGCTTGGTGTAAAGGTGCGTTTACACAGAGAGATTTATCTGACAGATTTTTTAAGCCAAAGCCAGGAATGGATTTGAAATAAAGGATAAATCTCAGTCTTTCCTTTATGACCTGTTCCCTGTATATAGTCTGTTCCTGGCTTTGGCTTCAAATATCTGTCAGATAAATCTCTTTGTGTAAACTTTCCTATAAATACCACAAAATGTCTCGCTAAAGCGGGGGCGAGCTGCGGAATCCACAGCGGGTGATCTGATGGGATTCCGTAGTGTGGACATAGGTCTCATTTAATGCACTTAGTCATATTGCAGCTCTTGTTATCACAGACTAAAACCACATATTAACTGTAATAAATATGTACATTAAAGTGTTAATGTCACTTTAAAAAGCTTTTGACATGACACAAACATGTCAAAGGTCTTGATTGGTCAGAGTCTGAGTGTTTAGACCACCACTGATTGGTATAGCTGGTAGAAGCACGCATTGGATATGAGTATTGTCTCTTTAAAAAATAATGTATTGAGAAGGAAATGACATTCATAAATTAAAGGTTAGCAGTCATAGGTTTCATGCTTCTTGAGCCAGGGGCAGAATAAAAGACTGACAGGCTCCCTTCGCACAGTGATATATCATTGTATAGAGGGAAGCTGCCAGTATGTTTTGCTGCCTATGGTTTGGGTGGCTTGAAAGTAACTGCATTCTGTTATTCCTAAACCTGTAAAGCACTGAGTGGTTCAATTGAAAAATGCAAGATTTCAGGAGGTCACACTGGTAAGGTAAGGTCATTTAGAGCCCTGCTTCTAGCTAGGTCTATCTTTATACATGGCTTGGTTTGTGTGCCAATATAGATGGTTCCTACATATTATTGCAGTATTTAGTTACCTAATAGAATATAATGTACAACATACAGTAACTATACTATTCCTCATGTGCATTCTATTAGTATTTTCCCTAGAATCAAAATAATTTAAATGGAATATCCTGAAATCTTGCATTTTTCAAATAAGCCACTTAGCCTAATAAAAAGATGATTTTTTTTCTGTAGAAATATCTAGGAGTCATCTCATTATTATCACATGCAGAAGGACAGTGAAAAATGGCACAAATATTGCTGTAAAGCATATTGTTAAGCACAGTTAAAAGCAGCCAGGGCACAATGGCCACAGAAAATATATTTAAAAAAAATCTACAATCAGAAAATAAAAACAGCTAAAGAGAAGAGACATGTATTAGTGCCTGGTATTAATTATGAAAAAAGCTGATGCCAAATTAATTTAACCTAACAAAAATCCAAAATGTTCTACAGTCCCTTTTCATTTTAAAATATTCTTTATATGATGCTATGACAAATTATTGTCAGAAATGTATAAACTTTTAAATGTGTTTATTCAAAGAATCCAGGAGGTATGACAAGGTGAACTCATGTGAACATTCAAAGATAAGTTTCCAGCCCAAATATCTGAAGAAACTCAGATGTCTGCTTCAGGAACGTAGATGTCCTCAGTTAACTTAAATTTTTCAAAATCCATTTGACTTTAATGTAGCAGTAGATATAAGATTAATTGTACTTGTGTTAGAGTTTGATACATTCATATCATATCAATCCTTTAATAATCAGAGTATTTTTGTCCTTAAAGAGGTTGTCTTTACAGATGACTGCTGACACATGTTGTGAACAATGTATTACACTCACCTCCCTGGTTTCTGCGTCCCCTCCAATATCACATTGCTTTATCCCAACTGTGCGACCACTTCCAGGTTCCAGGGGTTATGACATTGCAGGACTGCCCAGCCAGTCAGTGTCTCAGCCACTAATTTGCTCAGGGAGCCTGCAACTTTACAGCCCCAGAACCTGGAAGTGGCCAAACAGCGGAGATGGAGTGGTAAGATACCAGCGGAGGTACTAGAGTCAGAGAGGTAGTTTTAATTTATTATTTTCAATCACCCCCTCCTGGACATATATCAAAAAGCCCCCTACCCAAACAAGTCCTTTAAAGGGGAACTATCAACAGGTTAGACAAATCTAACCATCTGATAGCTCCCAACTATGCACAGGATGCTAGGGATTAAGGTATGTCTCTTACCTTCATCATCTGTGTCATTCTTGTTTTAATTGTTTTACATTTACATTGTTTACATTGTTTTAATGTAGTGCTCTGTCCAGTAAGGCCATTTGGAGCACTGCCCTACCCCCAGTGCGCCTATCTGAACCCCCCAGGCTGGCCCGCTCCGCTGACAATCAATAGAATGGACAGGTCACCTGGGAGTGGATCAGGGGGTGGGGCAGTGCTCCAAACAGCCTTACTGGATAGAGCACTACATTAAAACTGCATGGGAATGGCGCTGAGGATGAAGGTAAGAGACATATCTGCATCCTCAGCGACTCATGCACAATAGGGAGCTATCAGCAGGTAAGATTTGTCTAGACCAGAAAGTTAAGCTTTTTTTCACCTGCTTTTTTTTAAAAAATTTGATGTTACATTTTTCTAATTTCCTTTTTTTATAAATTAGTAAATTTACACCAAAAAACGTGCTAAAACACCTTCCGTGTTTTGATTTAAATGTGCATACAGGTCTGTTTGCTAGTGGCAATTTGTGCTTTTTTTGTCACTTTTTGGGTTTTCTATGTATGTGGTATGTGTATTGTGCGTGTGTGTGTTTGTTTTATAATATAGCATGCCTCCCAAGAGGGCTCTTAAATAGCCTAAAACCCAGAAATACACTCTAGTTTTGTGCTAGACCTTTAGGGGCTACATCTGCTATAGAAAAAAATAGAGCTATGGTAATGCATGTTAGAATATGGAAATGATCATTTCCCATACTGCTGTACATTATATTATCTAGGTAGCAATCATGTCTAATGCGGTACTGTAGAACAGCTGAAAAGTCTCCAAAGAGCTGTTTGTGCACATACTTATTTAGCTAACAACTTTTCAGTATATTCCACATAACACATAATGTACAGGGCATTCCATACACCCTTGTGCATACATATTAATTGAGTCTTTGACAAACTGTATCATTCAGTCGTGTGCATTTCATTTCAGTAAGTGAGGTGTAGCACAAGTTATAGTGCAGCTGTGTTAAATAAATCATAAGCCAGCAGTCTCCAAAGACAGGGCCGGGACTGACCTCATAGGTATGTCAGATTATCAATATCCTTCTGCGCAGTTTATGGAGATCTGCCATTATATAAACATGTGCATGTTAAAATAATATCACATTATATCACCTGTTAATCAGTTCTTATTGAGACCTTCTGTTTCACATATTAGTAAAATTACTTTCCTGTACAACATAATGGAAATTTTTACCCCAAATAAGAATACTGTGGTTTTAGTTATGTTTGGATGAGCTTCCGGAGACAGCCAAAAGATATTGATTAATAATGATGTGTTCTCTGATATATAAAAAATCAGCTTGCTATAGTTGTAATAAACTGTAATTTTCAATACTCTATGTAAGATTCTCTATACCCACCTACTTGCTGAGTCTGCTGCTTCTATTTGCATGCTCTTTTCTCTATTGATGACATTCTGCATTTTGGAAAAGCCATCTGGCATGCAGTTGAAACATGTATTACAGGACCAGTAAATGAGGCCTTAGGGGAGTCACATCCTACTATACTGAAAGGTTGCTACTAGAGATGAGTGAATCAGTCATCTAAATGAAGCAAATCGCTTCGCTTGACCAGCGTTCTGCTCATGAAGCCAACTGCCTGTCAGCTCTGCTCCCTGCCAATCTTCCTAGGATGTGGGGAAAAGCTGGAACCAATCCTGGGACACTTATCCCAGTGTCCCAGGATTGGATAAACTTTTCCCCGGCATCCGGGGTGGAGCAGCAGGGAGCAGAGCAGGGCTGAAAAGCCAGCAGCATGATGAGCGGAGCGCTGATCAAATGAAGGGATTGGCTTCTTTTATATGACCGATTTGCTCATCTCTAGTTGCTATGCTCCCTATTCTGAAGGTCTTTATTAAAGGGAACAAATCAGCCTGATCGTGCTGATATAGTTCCCTGCAGCACAGTACAGCTGTGCTGTGCAGCTCCCCAAAGTTAACAGCCGCGTCTATGGGAGTAGCTTTATAGCAGGGAAAAATAAGTTTTATTCCCCTATACGAGGACGGGAGAGGGGTGGCAACTAGTCATCTGGGCAGGAAGCCATCCAAGAATAGTCACAGCTCTCTGTCAGTGTCCAGATGACTGACAGGCAGAGAGACCACTAACCGGTCTCTCTGCCTGTTAATCATCCCTGCACTGCGTGCTGACAGGCAGTGAGCCGTGGCTAGTCTAGGATAGCTCCCTGCCCAGATGACTAGTTGCCACCCCTCTCCTTTTTCCCTGCTGTAAAGCTAGTCCTGCAGCCATGGCTGGTAACTTCAGGGAGCTGCACAGCACAGCTATACTGTCCTGCAATGAACCATATCAGCACGATCAAGCTGATTGGTTCCCTTTAAGAGGATGGACTGCATGTCTAGGTGAGTCTAAATTTCAAAAGCTGATCAAATAAAAAGTCTTAACACTGTGGGAAAACTGTTCAGCCATTAACTTTTGTGCATCACCATGACAATGTATTATGTAAGAAAAATAAAATGGAATCACTCTTTGAATCAATAGACACCCTCTCTGTTCATTATTTACACAAGGTACACCTTGGTTAAATACGAACTGGAGAGAATGGAACGGCTGCACATCCCATCTATGGCTGATACTAATGCCGCTAGGCCTATATTAAAAATCAACACCAGAGTGTCTGTATATGAATTGATCTAGCCATATTGCCCCGTGTACCACCGTGCACGTCCTCTGGTTCACACGGGTCCCTACGCTAACTCCACACCGTGTCGGTCAGCGACCGCCAAACCCGCAAAGCGTGCACGTGCAGGGAAGGGAGGCCATGGAATGGCCCTGCAACCCCAATGTCACAGGACCAGACCCAAAAAGCCCCACCAAAACCCGGCCAGCACCACCGGCGGGGAAGGCTGCCCCCAAACGACACAAGTATGGATATGGTATTACACTTACCATTGCTGCTATTGATAGCTATGGTGAGTGCAATACCTTATCCAGACTTGTGCTGTTTGGGGGCAGCTTCCTCCGCCGGTGGTGCTGGCTGGGTTTTGGTGTGGCATTTTTGGGTCTGGTCCTGTGGCATGGGGGTTACAGGGCCGTTCCATGGCCTCCCTTCCCTGACTGTGCACGCCTGCGGGGGTGGTGGTCGCTGACTGGCACAGTGTGGACTTAGTGTAGGGACCCATGTGTATCAGATACCTGCACGCGGTACATGGGGCAGTGTGGCTTGATCAATTCACATACAGAATTCTGATGTTTTTTTATGCAGCCGAGAGGTACTAGTATCAGCCATAGGTGTG
Source organism: Dendropsophus ebraccatus (assembly GCF_027789765.1). Classification (NCBI taxonomy): domain Eukaryota; kingdom Metazoa; phylum Chordata; class Amphibia; order Anura; family Hylidae; genus Dendropsophus; species Dendropsophus ebraccatus. The sequence goes on from NC_091454.1 coordinate 122,561,214, forward strand.
AGGTGCAGCACTCTTTTTCTTCCCTGAACCACACCTTGGTTAAATGCAGCTTTGTACATTGGTTATATAGTTGGAAACAAAGTAATTTTCCACCTCTTCTAACCATGCTCTAATTTTCCTTTGACCAGTAAAGCTGACTTTTTTTTGATATGTCAAAAGTTTTGTTAAATGACAGGAACACTTTACACAGAAGAAATTACAGTCATGTGTTTATTTGGGCAAAAATCTAAAATTAAATCTACGTTTAAATTTTTTGTACATAACAATATGACTAAATGAAAATATATGACTGTAAAGCATATGGTATAATGATACAGCACAGAAACACTATTTTCTGCCACCCTGCAAGGGTTAATATGACGTCTTACTAAAAAAGGCAGTAATCTTTTAGCCATCAGTACGCTATGCCAATGGTCTGCTAGAACAAGTCATTTATCATTTACTTCATGGCAGGTCAGTCTCAGTAACATAAACATCCACTGGTAAAAAGAAATGTTTGCACTGCTTCCCAAGCCGCTATAAAATGCTCCAACTGATACCAAAACAGAAGTGATTAAAGAAAAAACCTCTCTGCAAATTTCCTCTGCAATAAAAATAAGGCTCATTATCCTTGTAGGTGGCCATATGGGAGGCTTGTACAACCTCGCTGTGACTAATGAGGTCAACAAAGTCCAGCTAATAGTTAAAGGGGAATCACACATGCCATTTTGATGCAGTGTTTTCGTGTACTTTTTGACATTATTGCCAGAAATAAATAATAAAATATAAGTGGGTATAAAGAATTTTTTCCTCATAAAAGCTGCAACAAAACAGCATATGTGAAATCACCTTTGTGTCTTTAACTTATTATATTATAATATATATTGCGTATATTGCGTGGCACTGTACAATTCTGAAGGTAAATCTCTCGACACAAAATTATACATTATAGAAATACACATTTACCTATTAGATAAAAAAGTAAGTGCCCTGATCACAAGAGCTAACAATCTAAAGACAAAAGGCAGAGAGACTAAGGAGCCTAATTTCTACAGTGGTCTGGTTATCTTCTATAGGACAAATGAAGGTTGGTAAACCAATCAGCCTCCAATGTACAGGTGTAAGTGCTTGCAGTGTAGGAGAATTTGGATAATTATGAGCCTACTTTAAAAGATGTGCTCTGACCGCATGTTTAAAGTGAATCTGTCACCACCTCTAACCCACACTTGATTTGTTTGTACTATTAGAGTAATTTTAGTCTCACATGGTATAAGAAAGGGGAAAGGTTGATTTTTCGCATTATGGCCTTGACATAGCAGTGAACTGTAAAGCAGTCATTGGTCTGTGTAATAAAACTGCAGATATATTTCTGATCGTATTTCTAACCTTCACAATGCTGCTGCAACTGTTGTGTAGGTTTTAATAAACGGTGTGCTGACATACCTTGCAACAGTTTGTGGCTATATTTTCTTTAAAAAAAAAATCTTTTATTCTGGCAGGGACAGTGGCAAAACGGCAGGGCCTAAGGTTCCTGTGTTTTTACTAAAACCTACTCAACAGTGATAGAATCTTTGTGTGGGTTACAGAGGGTGAGAGATTTTTTCTATAAGGATAGGTTCACACAGTAAAATAAAAGCTTAATACGACCATAATTTTAAGTGAAAATAAAACATTGTGTAAACTGATGAAAAGGTTTGTATTTTGCAAAAGCAGGTAATAAATAAAGAGCATGTTCTGATTTGTGTTATTACAATAATAAACACATGGACAATTAGTATTACATGTGGGTACAGGCCTATAATAATAATAATAAGAATAATATTCTTTCTTTATATAGCGCCAACATGTAGCTATCAAGCCATACATGAGGAGTGAGGGCCCTGCTTGCAAGAGCTTAGGCCTTATGCACTTGTTCAGTATTTTTTTCATGTCTGTAGGTTCCCCCCGCTATTCACCTGTACAATGCGCTAAAAATTACAGATTGGGCATCTGTAGTGCAGCCGTCATGCATCCATATTTCACGTAAATCTGTTTTTTTTAGAAACACAACCTTTTAACATGTGACTAATGACTCATCCTTATTTTTTTACGGAAATACGGATGCCAAAAGGTTACAATCTGTAGAAAATAGCGGTTTCCATTAATTTCTGAGAGAATCTGCAAAAAAATCTGGGTCCGCACTAGGACATGTCCTTTTTTTCAGGATTGGTTTGCGTCCTTGTAATCTACTGATCATGTGAAAAGTCCAATAAATATCAATGTGCACTAACTAGAGTACGGAAATATGAATCCGTAGATTTTTTTTTTTTTTTTTTTTTAGAAAACCGCCATTGCAGTTTTTGAGCCAAAACCAGTGATTCAAAGTAATGGGTAAAATAAAGGAAGCACTTATGTCTCCTACTTGCTGAATTCACTCCTGGCTATAAAACTGCAGTGTCCATGTCATTTCAGGTCTCACCTCAGGCAGCAGAAAACCTAGAATCAGCCCTGTTTATCACATTTGCAGCTCTCTTAGAGCACACATCAGTACACATCAGTTGTGTAATTAGGTATGAGAACATTCCTTATACATGATGGTAGCTGTCTGATGTTATGTGTGGGAATAGTTTTATCTCAATGTGTTGTCTATCACCATGTGATCCCATCAACAAAGCTTTCATTTCGTACTGCTCAAAGATTTAGAGGAAAGAATACGTCCTGTCACCGGTGTTTGTGATAAATAGGGGCATCTCAGACAAATGGAGACAGCTTTCACTGGTATAGTTAACAACAAATGTGCATATATACACACATACATTTACATATTCACATGTCAAGTGGCCATTTTAAATCTGACTTGTACAGACACAAATGTTAAATATGACACAGTAGCTTTTTGTTGGCCCCATTTTCTGGCTCATTAATGGTCAGTCAATTTTGTTAAGAAAACCCCTTTGAAAAGTGTGTAAAGCAAGCCTAAATGTACACAGGCAGCTATGGGAGATAGCTGACTGTTTAAATATCCTGGACTTACCTTGCAGAGAGTGTTGGGTTACTTGCAATTGGCTGCTGACGCCCATGCCACTGGGGTCAGCTGAAATCCCCAATGGGCTACCTGAGTGCAGCATCAGCAAGCCAGGTGGGTAGTGAGATGTTGTCCTGCCTCCATCACTGCAACGACAGAGAGGAGACTATTGGAACCTGGAGAGGTAAGTTCCCTACTGTAGCTCTGTTTCTCCTAATTCTGGATTACCCCTTTAATCCTATAGGAAACCACAAAATAAGATTTTCAGTGGTGTGACTGGTTCCCAAAAATTGTTGAATTTGCATATTCTTTAAAGATGGAATAAAATGTGGTTGGTACTCAACAGTGGTGTCTATGACATTTATTTAACCTCTTAAGGACATAGGACGTACCGGTACGTCCTATGTCCTCACTTGCACTTCAAAGCGGGGCCGCGCAGCGGCCCCGCTTTGAAGTGCCGCGATCCCGGGTGCCGCGTGTAGCCCGGGACCGCCGCTATTAGCGGGCACGGTCTGATCGCCGTGCCCGCTAATTAGCTAATCGGAGGCAGCTGTCAAAGTTGACAGCTGCCTCCGATTACCGGAGGCAACGTTTCCCTGGTGTCTAGTGGGGGAGATCGCTCCTCCGGGACCTTGTCCCGGAGGAGCGATCTCCGTTACTGATGCCGGCCGGGGACGCGTCCAAGATGGCGCCGTCCTCGGCTCGGCACTCGTTTACTTCCGGCTGCAGCAGCCGAAAGTAAACGAGTGCCGATCTCATGGATCTCTGCAGCATATCTATGCTGCAGAGATCTCAATGAGAGATCCAAGTGTATATACTAGAAGTCCCCTAGGGGGGCTTCTAGTATATGTGTAAAAAAAAAAAAAAAAGTGTTGTTAATAGTAAAAAGCCCCCTCCCCTAATAAAAGTCTGAATCACCCCCCTTTTCCCAGGTTTTAAATAAAAGTAAACAAATAAATAAATAAATAAACATGTTTGCTATCGCCGCGTGCGTAATCGCCCGAACTATTAATTAATCACATTCCTGATCTCATACGGTAAACGGCGTCAGCGCAAAAAAATCCCAAAGTGCAAAATTGCGCATTTTTGGTCGCATCAAATCCAGAAAAAATGTAATAAAAAGCGATCAAAAAGACGTATATGGGCAATCAAGGTACCGATAGAAAGATCACATCATGGCGCAAAAAATGACACCTCGCACAGCCCCATAGACCAAAGGATAAAAGCGCTATAAGCCTGGGAATGGAGCGATTTTAAGGAACGTATATTGGTTAACAACGGTTTGAATTTTTTACAGGCCATCAGATACAATATAAGTTATACATGTTATATATCGTTTTAATCGTAACGACTTGAGGAACATGCATAACAAGTCAGTTTTACCCCAGGGTGAATGGCGTAAAAACACATTTCCCCCAAATAAAAGAAATGCGTTTTTTTTTTCAATTTCACCACACTTCGAATTTTTTTCTGGTTTCGCAGTGTACTTTATGTAAAAATTCAGCCTGTAGTTGCAAAGTACAATTAGTGACGCAAAAAATAAGGGGTCATGTGGGTTTCTAGGTGGAAAAATGCAAGTGCTATGACCTTTTAAACACAAGGAGGAAAAACCGAAAACGTAAAAACGAAAATGGGCCATGTCCTTAAAGGGTTAAAGGACAAGTGCCATGAAAAACTTTTTCCCAGCAATTGAAGCACATTACAAAGTTATATAACTCTGTAATATGCTTCAATTACCTATCTGCCTCCCTTCCCTCTCTTTCCCCCCCTCCACTTCCCACCAGGAAGTGTCCTGACTCACACAGACCTGATTACTGTCGTCACCAGGCAGCTCCTTCTTGTGAGGATGAGTCATCAGCAGGAGGGCTGCTCTAGGTCCTGTTACACCATCCTCCCCCTCCTTGTCAGGTGACTCTGCTTGCTCAGCTTATCTTCTCTAGTGACATGACTCCTTCACTGAGTCCACGGCAGCAGGAGAGAGGGTATGAGGGGAGGGGGGAGCTGCCTATGTGTCGGAGTCAGTGTGAGGGAAGATAAGCAAGTGAGATGTGACAAGTGATGGCTTGCAGTTGTTCAGCCAATGGGAGCTGAGCAAGCCTGTCACCTGACAAGGCAGGGGAGGGGGGAGGCTAGTGTAACAGGAGAAGGAGCTGAGAGAAGAGCTTGGTGACGGTGACAACAGTAATCAGGTCTGTGTGAGTCAGGACACTTCCTGGTGGGGGGTGGAGGGGGGAAAAGACAGGGAACGGAGGCAGATAGGTGATTGAAGCACATTACAGAGTTATATAACTTTGTAATCTGCTTCAATTACTGGGAAAAAATTTTTCATGGCACTTGTCCTTTAAGGGAAAGACCATCAATAGACCATTGCTAGCTCTCACACCACTTCAAGCCTTCACAAACTGTGTATGTCTTTTCTGCTAAACTGGTAATGCTGACCCATCATGAAAACCTCTAGTGATCCAGTTTCTTTTACTTAACATCTTGTTAGATGAGGCTTTACCGATTTGTGCAATTTGGGGTTTTTGTATGTTTTTGAAAGTTAATAAAAATTTACACAAATAAAAAAAACTGAAAAAAAGAAATGCTTGGCATAGCGTGGGTTGGCAGCATCTGGGACAAAGAAAAGTACTGCGACCCCACACCCCATGCGCTCTTCCCATGCCCCTAGCATTGTATTTAGCCCCCATAATGCCCTTAGCATTGCAGGTAACCCCCATGATGCCCCCAGCAGTGTAGTTGTCCTCCATATCCCTAGCAGTGTATTTAACCCCCTCAATGCCCCTAGCGGTGTAGTTAGTGTCCCATGATGCCCCTAGCAGAGTAGTTAGTGTCCCATTATGCCCCTAGCAGAGTAGTTAGTATCCCATGATGTCCCTAGCAGTGTAGGGTAACTTCATTTTTTGCTGAAAATCCGTGCCAAAATCCACATGCCACGTTTGAACTTGGCTTTAGGCAGCAATGATTGGGAAGTTAGTAAACATATTAAAATGAGCCTTCGTATGAGACAAAGATCACTTATGAAACGTGTAAAAACTAGCATTTTGCATAATAAGCCTTCTGCCAGAACTGTAACAATTGTCTTCTGTCTGCAGTTGTAGCTCACCGCCAAATTTGATCACTTTGATAAAAGCAAGTCCATAAAATGGCTAGTGAGTAATGGCCTTGACAAACCATTCCCATAAACAGTGATCTAATACTACTTTTATTAAGAATCAGCTAAAGTTTCTTACACCATACAAAGCTGTAATGCACGAAGCATCAGGATTTCGGTGCACAGGTTTTTGATGAAGAGAGAGAGTTTTATTTGTGGATCCAACTTTTTTTCTTAATTTATGCTGGACGTGGCTTAATGAACATAAACACACACATACATTATACACACATACAAAAATTATAAGTTAACTATTCCTTCCCTTGGAGAAACCAGAAAGTCAAACAATGAGTTAGGTTTCTCACTGTACACTTATCCTGTATTGATTTTAAGGTGTTAAAAAAAACTTTTCAAAAACATAAAAAATTTTGATTGTAAGGGAGTGGGTCTTGACACCCCCAACAATTGCTAGATGGAATAGGGAAAAGTACACATAAACTTTCTATAGAATCCACCTCCTGCTACAAGGAGTAGTGTCAGAAGTTTTGATTGGTGTGAGTCTGGGTGCTGAAACACATGGAGAGTGCGGCTCCGGCCCATTGTATTCAATGGTGAATTGGGATGCATTCCAATTCAATAGAAATGAAGATCCTCCGTCCTGGAGTCCTGGCCAGGATGATCTTCACTGACACCGGCTGTTCTGTAACACGGCCGGTGTCATATGATGTATGAAGCGGGCCTAATACTGTAAATTCAGATTTATGTACCAAATGTCAGACATTGCAGAGGATTGCAAGGAGAAACTCTGTTTGGCTATTTGCATTGATGCTTGTCCACATAGTGCTATTGTACAGGCACAGGCAGAGCTGTATAGGTGTACAAAGAGCCTTCAGATTTTAGCCATTTAACGTGTACCTCCAGTAAATTTAAAATCATCCCCTGTGCACTATATATAATATACATCAGTTTTGAATTAAACGCTAGAATCCTTCCAACTCCCTGCCTCATATATCTATGCATTATGGAGCTCCACCAGTGGGAGACCCAGTCCATGTAATTCTATGTTGGGTGATAGGAATGAACAGTTTATAATAACAGGGTGGAGTGTAATAAATTATCCCAGAGGTGTCCTAAGATAATGTCAAAAACACAATAGAACACAAAAAACACAAGAACTCTCACAGCAATATACAGTAAGTAAGTTCTGTCTTTGTGCTCAAAAATAAAAAGTAAAATAAAAAAATACTTTGAGCCTTGAAGTCTTAAATTAGTTAAAGAGGATGTTCAAAATTTTAAAAAAATGCAGGCGTAGTAGCTCTAGCTTATTTATGCTGTGTTTCGCTAAGTTTTGGGGCCATCGTGGACTGTTTTCAATTCACCCTTTTCTTTACTTCCTGATTTGGATCATTTGAGCAAGGGACCTGCTAAACTACAAAGACCAGCATGCTCTGCTCGCCAAAGCCTGCCCCTTTCCACCAGCCTACTGCTTGTAACTCCTCCCACATTCCCTCCCCCCAGTGACCACTAGCCAAGTAAGAACCACACAAACACCAGCCAGCCATCATTTCCCCATATGATTCCTTACCATATCCCCAGAGGCTGATGCCTCTGCTGTAACATGATAGAGGCAGCCAGCTCTTCTGCATTTCATAGATACTGTAGTACAGGTCCCTGCATGTATATACAAGCTCTGCTTGATGGGGGAGATGATGGGGGGGAGTAGTGGTCGCTGTTCTCTTTATCCATACAGCACAGATGATCAATTTCTTGCCCCCAGAACTCTGTTCAGTCACTCTGTCAGTTTCTGTGATTCTATTGGCTCTGAGGGACCATATGATGAAGGTCCTGATGAGCACTGTAAATGGCTAAAAAGGAACATGTGATAGTGTAACAAACCAATAGGAATTCAGATGCCCAGATATTGAAATTAGCCCAGAGGAAGGGAACCAATCAGAAAAGATTCTCTTACTGCCAAGACCGCCCAGTGCCATGACACGTTCTGTGATGTATTGACACAAAATGGAGGACAGTAACATGTATTGTGACAACACAAATAGAGATTTTTAGAACTACAGAACTTCCTGTGCAGCTGGAGAGGGAGGTCAAAATGACCAGAGAAAATGACCAGACCGGAACAGGAAGCACGTGGGTGGTATGTATAACTTTGGGGATGGGACAGAAAGGAAGAAAAAAGTTTTAAACTGGACAACTACTTTAAGGCTATGTTCACACTGCGTATATGTCCGGCCGCATATTTTCGCGGCCGGACATATACGCGGTAAACTCCGGGCGGAGATTTACGCTACTTGCAGCCGGCTATGTACGGACCGCGAACTTACGCCCGTAGTCTACTTACGCTTCCCGAGCGCCCTACGTAGCGATCTGACAGAGGTCTTTTACTTGGAAAGCTTTGCCTAGCCCCAGACACCCTACAGAACCTTTTGGATCGGCACAAAAAGCTGCAAAAATGAAGAAATCACCACTACGTACGGGACCGCATGTAACGCTACGGGCGTAAGTTACGGCATTTTAGTCCGCAAACAATGGTCTGGTTAATTTTTTACGGCGCCGCGTACGATCCGGGCATAAGTTCGTGCGTACTGTGAACTGTGCAGCCGTACATCGTATACTTTCCATTGTACGCAAACTACGTAAGTCTCCGGCCGCTTATTCACGGAACGCGCTACGGCCAAAAACTTACATAGTGGGAACATAGCCTAAGTCTGTAATGGGTTAATAATGGCAGTATAAATCCACTATCACCAGTTAGCAAAACCAGTATACATGAAAAGATGATAATTTTAATCCTATTCAATCCTTCAGACATAAATGTCTACATGTGTATGTTTATTTAACTAGTGACAATTGACACTGAAAGACAAGAATAATAATGTGGTGTCTATATTAACTCTCTTGTTCATTCCCCCCCCCCCAACAGGTTCCCTTCATCATGTTGAGCTTGTATAAAGACTTGCACCCTGTAGCTGTTCTCTATGCTCTATTGTCTAGGCATCTCAGGTGAGACTGTCACAGTCTGGAAAAAGTTTATTTTAAGCAACAGAAAGGTTGTTCATTTATCATATGACATCACTGAACTGTAATATGGCAAACTAATATTACCTTGTTTACCCATTGTATGGTTTTGTGAGAACAGATTTGAAATGTTATTAATCATAGGTAACATAATAGTGTTCCTTTATTGAATGGCTGTATAGTGCTTACATCCTGCTCGAAATCACGGCATTATGCCAACAGGCAGCAGGATGAATGGAAAACTCTTTTTATCAGGCTCAATATTCCATACAATAAATACACACCTGTTTGTATTTCTTTTACTCTCATGGGCTCATTTAGCATTTCTAAAACAGAAGAAAGGGATTACAGGATGTGTTTCTGCTCCAACACCTAACTTATAAAATGGATGAAATGGCTTGAAGACAGACATTACTCACAGCTATCTGTTTCCAGACACTACTGAGAGTTTAGCCATCGTTGCTAGTTATTATGGGATAGATACATAACCAATACATTGTGCTGTTACTGTAGGCAGGTATTGTCTGTGGGTTTGACCAAGCGATAGTGGAAAGGGTGATGTACACAGAGGCTTTGGAGTGTCAATGCTGATATTTGCTCTTTGGTTTTACTAGATCCAGTAATAAATAAAATACCCCCATTCTATATTCTGGAAATATTCTTTAGAATAACAGAATTGGGATCTGCCTCATAATATTTTTAGGTCAATACACAATGCATTAAAAAAAATATATTAATATTGTCTGACATTTATAATTCCACCAAAATGTTTATTAGGCTATATTCACATTAAGTAAAAAAAAAAAAAAATAGGCGTCCACTTTTTATTTTTAAAATAAATGTTCAACCATTCTTGTAACATTATGATTGACCTCAATGAAATGATGGACGTCCAATGCACACAGTGTATTAAATAATGGACGTTGTTTGTTGGGACATCACAATAATGATCATGACAACTAATAGTTTATACAGTGTAAGGCTATGTTCACACTTTGTATGAGACCGGCTGTTCCGTGTCGGGTCTTAGAAAAGATCATTCCCGCCAATACTGCAGTACTGGCCGGATTATCTTTAACGCAGCTAAATTTGGATTCGGGCGCATCCATGCGCGTCCTCATCTGAATTCCACGCTGCTTACAATGGAGCTTGCAGCCGGCACTGCACGCTCTATTATGTGAACTGACAGGGTTTTCTGTGGCCGCTATTCAATGAAAAGCGGCCACAAAAAACTGACGTGTCAGTTTCTCGCGGCGCCGCTAGGGATCCCGTCCGGAGTGTATACTATGAGTATACACTCCGGCCAGGATTCCATTGAAGGCAGCATTATGTAAGCTACGTAGTAATCACGGCCGTTGTTGCAAATCGGCAACAACAGCCGTGATTATTCCGTAGCTTACATAGTGTAAACATAGCCTAAGACTATGTTTACATATGACAAGAACGGCTGTTGCCAATTAAAACAATGGCCATTCTTGTCATGGAAAAAGAAATATCATTGAACTCAATTGAAACAACGGCCTTTGTTTCCACAGTATATTCAACAACAGCCGATGTTCAGTACAGCCGTGGAAATAACTGGCCTGCCAATTATTTTCGGCCATTGTTTCCAAACAACGGCCAGAAATAATTGACAGTTCACACACAGTGGGGCTGTCTTGTGGCCATAGTGTGATTGAGAATCAATGGTTAATTGATTTCTAGGCAGACTCATACGGCAGCCGATTGTAATGATTTTAAAATAATGTTCATCTGGCCATGTCAAACAATGGCCATTGTCATACCTAGAGAGAACATAGCCTAAGAATTAAAAAACAGAATTAAAAACCTGCCTGAGCCATATAATAGATCTGGTGCATTCTTGATTTGTCTGGTTTATCTGGGCCATTGTCTCTATAACGTTACAAAGTTTCCAGGGAACAAAAATTTTCTAGTAACTGTTTTTTTCCCCCTCATATCTCAGGCTCCAGACTTAAAGTTTATAAAAAGGGAGAATTGCATGTAAAATTTTCAATTTTGAGTTAGGTTTTAAGTACATTTTCATGGTAGGATTTCTCGCATAAACGTATATAGCTAACATACACAGTATTCCCCAGATTTGTACTCTTAAGATCTTTTGGCCACCTCATTTGTTTTATTTGTAATTGTTCTTTATTGGGAGATGAGAAATGTATTGTTTGTTTTAAATAGAAAGGAAAGAATTTCTCAGAAACAAGAGCCCTTATAATGCTCATTTATAGCCACTTTATATTTATTTTACACGTATTACCATGTGCACTAGAGATGGTTTAAAGTCTGTAATGTAAACTAATCAGTAACTTAATTGCTTCTGATTAACTTCATTGCAAAGATTTATTTATCTAGAACCCAGGTACCCATGGTAAGATCATGTGGGACAGCAGGCAGTGGCTGTAACATACTATAAACAAACCTGAAACTTTTCACTTACTTTCTAAAAACGCCATCTAGTTACAAAGATAACAAATTGAAGGCAATTCTTTTATAGGTAACCTGGGTTGAAAGAAAGGGCAAGGCATGACTTTCCATTTTACATGTTCTAACCCTGCTGCCTACATCTTTGTCTTTTTTTCACTGGATTCTAGACCTGTTTACTTGCAAAAATTAATAATTAAAAATGATAATTTTTATTTACATAGCGCCAACAGATTCCGCAGCACTTTACAATTCTCGTTATACATATATAGACAATCAGACATTACAGAAATACACATGTAATTATCAAACCGTACATGAGGGGTGAGGGTTCTGCTAACAGCTAAGAGCTAACAGACTATAAGGAGCAGGTAATAACTAGAATAAGATAAAGGCTTTGCTGAAGTTACTGTGACTAATGTCTCAAATAAGATGCACATTTGGCTTTTCAATAGGTTAACTCAAAATTACTAAATGTTTAGGATATATAGAGAGACATTCTATTTAGTGAATTTCATCATTTCAAATATACCATTCTGCCTACAGGTATGAGCCATGTACTAAAGAGGTCAATGATTTCCATTGCTGCTCATTTAAATATTGGGGGGCATCAGTGGAGACTCTTGATTGAGTACTTCATTGGAATTTTTCACTGATCTCCTTGAGTTCAGTGATTACTGTGTTTTGTTGATTGATTTGTCATTGCCCCAACTAGCCAGAATCTTGCTCCACACTGACGAGGGCCAAATACCCCGAAACGGCTGTCTGTGGATGGAAGCCTGCCTTGGGAAGCCCTTCACAATACTCGCACCTTGATTTAGACATTGACAAAAAGGGGCCACTCTGTTGTTTCCCTATTTATGTTCCAATGGTGTGGTGCTCTCCCCATCATGGAGGCACCCCGTGGCAACAGGCTAGAGATATCTGGCTATCCTGTGTTTTGAGACTCGCAACTGGGGCTCCACGGACTCTTTTTCTGCATATGTAAATTTTTGGAGGTATCAGTGGAGACTCTTGATTGAGTACTTCATTGGAATTTTCTCACTGATCTCGAGTTCAGTGATTTCTGTGTTTTGTCCATTGCTGCTCTGCCTTAGGGCCCTATTCCACAGTAACGATAATCGGCCGGATCGGCCCCATTTGGCCCGATTCGGGCGATTATCGTTCGGTGAAATAGAGAGAACGATCAGCCGATGATCGTGTCATCGGCTGATCGTTCATTTAGGGCCAGACCTAAAATCATCGTTCCCCCACCACGCATCGCTACGGTTGAATAGCGGTGCGCGGCGGGCGACCGACAATTTGAGAAGAAACAGCAGCAGCATCATCATACATTACCTGGCTGCAGGGCTTCTTCTCCGCGCTGTCTTCAGCTTGTGTGAGATTTGATAAATTCTGTGCAAAATCATAACAGGAAACACACATAAACACATTAAACACACACAAAGAAATTTCATCCAACATCCCATGAGTTATACAGAGGAGAAAGTAATATATAAATATTTTTCTTCAAAATCATCTGGTTTAAACAAAATCATCAGTGCTCTCTGCTGCCACCTCTGTCAGGAACTGTCCAGAGCAGCAGCAAATCCCCATAGAAAACCTCTCCTGCTCTGGACAGTTCCTGACTCGGACAGAGATGTCAGCTGAGAGCAGTGTATCAGACTGTAAAGAATACACCACTTCCTGAAGGATATACAGAAGCTGATAAGTATAACAAACATAATATTTTTGAATAGAAACAAATTACAAATATATATAACTTTCTGAAACCAGTTGATTTGAAAGAAAAAGATTTTTACCGTAGTACCCCTTTAACAGCCTACAAATGCCAGAATGTTTTCTGTCCTTAGGCTTGGTACCAAAAGTCCTTTTTTTATTACTGCTAAACTGCTGTATGGCATTTTGAAGGCTCTGATTTAAACCCTATTAATCACTTTTAATTTAAATTAAAGTGTAACTGTGACTTTATTTTTACATATTATAAGCAATATTACTAAATTTTCCAAATATGTTTTCCTAGTGTAATGTGTCACCTTCTGTGGGTAAATCCCTGTTTAAAGGACTCCCCCACCAAATCAAAAAGTAACCTTGCTTTTTGAATTCAGTGTATGAACAATAGAGAGAATTACAGAGCTACTTTGTGCAAAGGGCTGTATCCAGTGCCCTATCTAAAAAGATTTATCTGATGCTGTACCCCATGCTAGAGACAAAAAACATCAGGAACACCATTGGGTAAACATGTTCAAAGGAAGAGACAGAGGGTGCAACTTTGTCATCCCCTGCAGAGGCCGTACTTAGCTTTGTATGAGCAACAGCAGGCAATGACAAAGCTGTGCCTCCAAAGCATACTTGTATGTATGTGGTGCTGTGTCTATCTCTAAACAGTTTACCCAATGCTGTACCAGATGCACTCTGTCTCTAGGTACAGCAATATGGAAACCTGTCTAGAGAAAGAAAACACTGGGTACATCCAAGTGTGCAGTATACCTCTGTCATCCTCTGTTATTGTCTGTACATCACTCAACGGGATGAACTTCACATAGCAACATAATCTTGGACTAATTGTACTAGCAAAATAATCTTGGACAGATTGTACTGTTAAAATAATTTATATGAGATATGAAATCACTTTAAAATAATTTATTTGTTAAAAAAAGTATATATATATATATATATATATATATATATATAGTATATATATATAAATATAATTATTTTTTTTTTACTTATGTCTCAGTTGGTATCAGTTGGTATACTTTAAGATGCAAACTGAGACAAAGTGTTGTCCTACATCTATGTTACGCCTCATTCATATGTTTTAGACTAAATAAACACAAAAAAGATATTCCTGCAGTCATGAAGAGCTAAATGAGCGGGATGCCAGCAGGATGCCTTGCTTGTAATGAAGTATCCTGGGCTGTGGTATATTAGTCAAGCTAGTGCTGCACAATTTCTTAGATCAGGACCACCCACATGACTCTTTTTTAGTACCTTACACTGTATAGAGTGTGTGTTGTATTATAGGTTATTTTTGCTGTATACACGAAGCTAAGATAAAGACTTTTGATAAAGACATGTTCAGAAAGCTATTCTACAGCAGTAGAGCAAAACGATGGTGGTTTAGTGGCCAAAAATCTCATTACACATCCCCTTTAAGAGGCTCATTTATAGTATTTGTAGCATTAAAGTTTTTTCCCCATGAGGTAAATAAAATACATAACTACGAAATTACAATATTTTCACTAAATACATTTAGTTATCTCTGCAGATGCATGTTGGGTAATTTTCCCTGGATTTTTCCATTTTTGCACCATAAATAATAGTGTAATCAACACTTACACCATGCAACATCTATTACACTTGACACTTCTTCCGATTTAAAAAGGAAATCCATGTTTATTGTTAGCTACAAATAATAAACTTGTGTAACCATAAAAGAAATGTTTAGTTACCCATAACTGATAAAGTATATATGCTTTAACTTAGCTCCCTTCTAATGTTAGACACATGTTTATACAAAAGTAAACTGATTTATACCATATCTTTCATCATCTCTAATGTACGTATACACATTCTGAACAACTGTTATTACTTCATGTACTACCAAGTGCTGATATATAGTAGCCTTACATTTTTTTAGCTACTTAACACGATACAGTACATTAGCTTTTATGTTTTTAGACACTAACCTGTATTTGTACTAAAAACAATCAAACGCAAGCTACACTAGTGCTAAACATGTATCATTATATATCTCACATACTGTACCTGTGTGCCCTGAGATAACTAAGTATCACTACATATGAGTAACCATGTATATAACAGTAGTTAAGAACTTTAATGCATTTCAATTATTCTCAATTTTATGCATACTACAAAATCAGTCGAGCCAAGAAATGTTGGTTTTATTTTATGGACAATCATATAACTTGAGCATGTTTTCCTTCTGTCTAAGTAAGTGACCTCAATGTTTTCACAGAATTTAAAAGGTTAATTTGTTTGTTACAAGTGTTAACTCTGTGTTTATTTTCCTCCATTCTTTGGTTTTATGACAATTATATTACTGTTTCCAGCAATGTCCTGACTTACTAACACTGTGGGTGACCTAAATATTAATCCAGACATACAGAAGCTGTGTGGTCTGGGCCAATTGATATTGTCATTGAACAGCGGGACAGGTATTTTTCTTGTTTAGTTGATAAATGAGAAACATAGACCTTATTGTTTTCCTAAACAGACTGAGGTCAAAACTACCATAGTTGAGCATTACAATAGATGATAAAAAGTGGGATGCTTTGTGTGAGTGGCCTAACACAGCCTAAAACAGAATGTGTAGAATGTACATTAATACTTATATTACCCAAGCATTCTGCTCACAATGCCGCTGAACTCACCTTTCTCTAGGTTTTTAACTAGATTTTTAACCATGGCTTCAGAGATTGTCATCCATTTAGCCACTAGACCATTAGTGAAGTAAAGCACTTTTTTGTGACCTGTCTTGCAGTCATAATTCAAATTCATATCAAACACGTTTAGGAAACAGCAAGCTACACAAAGTTCAGCAAACACTTTTTCAATACATTCAGTTTTTATTGACTTTTTTCATTCAAAAATAATAATAACAACAACAACAACAACAAAGAAATATACAAGAATAACAAAATATCAAAAAAGGAGTGGAAAAGGGGAAGGGGAAAATGACGGGGTAGAATAAACTGGAGGGGAAAGTAGAGGTAAGCTTATAATGCATTTATCAGTAATAAATCAGAGGCCAAGATTACACCCTTACAGAGCAGAGAGAATACAAATTGTAAAAAATAGAGAGAGAGCTTCATAATAAAGAAATGGATACAAAATAATACAAAAAAACTATATAAACACCATTAGTTCCACTGTATATCTAGTACAAGCGTTAAGTATACAAAACTTGCTCTTTAGCGATTCCAAGACATATCAGAGGTAGCATTATATAATTATTGTCTGTCCCAGGCCCAGTATTAACTGTTCCTTCTGGCAATGCCAAAGACATGACCTTATAAAGGCAAAAGTCCAGAGAGTTCAAGGGGGAAGAATCCTAAAGAGCTAACACAAATGAGAGAGGGCCGCTATGTAGCCCTTGGAAGGTCCTTGGTGTGGTTGAACAAAGCGCTTTATAGTCATCTGTATGTGTAGCTTTTTAGAATCAGCTACTAATTCTTCCTTTCTATACAGGAAGGCTACTTCAGCAAGCCACTCAGATCTGTGGAGGCCGCATGCTTTTCTACAAATGGTAAATACAGTAACCGAGCGTGCTGCCATAAGGAGAAATCTCGACAATGATTTAGAAAAATGTTTAAGTGGGATGGTAACTATAGATAACAGTAGGGGAGCTGGATTGTTATCTAATTTTATACCATTAAGTTTAATAATCATTTCTAATACTGTAGTTCAAAAAGCATAGATGGGCAGGCATTTCCACCAAATGTGGATAAAGGTCCTCTCTCAGTATTACATCTCCAGCAGGCCTCAGAGCTCTTCACAAACATCTTTGAAGGACTATGGAGACCATGTACCAACCAATCCTTTTTCAACATGTCAGGAGCTTAAAGTTAGTCTCCTGCACTCTACAGGAAATAGATGTCTTCAAGCACATAGTTGGAACTTTATTCCAATACTGCTGGGAAATCTCTCTATACAACTCCCTACTCCAATTCTGCAAATAAGATAATGGCTTCTTATGATATATGTCAAGGAGCAGAGAGTACAGAATAGAGATTATCTCTTTTGAAAGGGCATTTGCTAAGAAAATATCTTTGAAATCAGTAGGGAATGTAAGCAAATTAAACTCAATTTTGTGTAGCTAGAAAAAAGGCTTAATTGGATATATTCCATATAGTGTGTTGAGGAGTGCAGGTAAGGTGGCCCTATATTCTGTTAGGGTTTTAAGTGATCCACAACCATAAAGCTATGAAAATGTGCACCTTATGTACAAAAAATTCCAAGAAACACGGAAGCCTCCAAGGCTGGCTGAAATGTGGGGTTGCCCTTTATCGGTTTCAAAGGGCCATCATAGGACAGTCATTGAAGAGACTTGGGTAATGAAGCATGAACTGTTACAACAGCTTGTAATTCATAATGATTTTATGAGAGTCTGTATATTAGGGTTCTGATTTGTCTTAAAATGTGTCACTTGCAGACATATCATTTGCACCCTTTGTTTGTGGAGAGTATATAAAATCTGAGATCTTTCAACGTTAAATCCCTTAACGTTAATGGAAACAAACTTTATGTCAGCCATGGTACCTAAGAGTAAGCTTCAAAAACTGGGCCAGGGCAAGACAAAATTCCTTGCTACAGAAAAGGACCTCTGACATACAAGGAAAGGGGGGAAACAACTACCACAAACCTGTAACAAAAACAAGCATCTTAAAGAAACGGTCACAAGGGCACAAAAGGTGGCAGCAAAAAAAACTTCAAATGTGAAGAATTTCCCAGGCCAATCCCTAGTCGGGGTAAAATGGTTAAGGCAACCATGTCGCTTAGTAGTAAGATAAAACACAAATAATACCAACACAAAGAGGGGCTTCAAGGCTTTAAAGTAAACAGGGTGCCAGAGATATCCCCTCCCCCAACATCCTGCATTCATAAGCATAGTGGGGAAAAATACAGAAAACATATAATATGCAAACATTTGCTGCAATATACAGTACATGAGGCTTAAAGTCCTCTTCTTGTTGAGAACGTGGTCTTTTTTTTGGGGTGATTGCATAACACCACCTGAAGATGGACAGACCATTTTTGGATGAGCACCAAGGCTTAAAAGATGATCAAAGTCCTGTGGGGTACATGGGTCCTGAAGTATCACAATTCATAAATTAAACAGGTGTGAGAGTTTTAAGAAATTCCAGGGGGTCTTCTAGGGATCAGAGCATCACTTGTTTAACCCTCAGGGGAAACAGCCAGTTTTCATTTTTGCACTTTTGTTTTTTCCTCCTTGTGTATATAAGGCCATAGCGCGTGCATTTTTCCACCTAGAGACCCAGATGAGCCCTTATTTTTGCCCCATTAATTGTACTGTGCAATGTAATTTTTGCCTAAAATATGCCTTGAAACCAGAAAAAAATTATATTTATAAAATTATATATTTTTTTTTATGGGGGGGGGGGGGTAACGCCAATTCACCTTAGGGTAAAACTGACTTGTTATACATGTTCCCTTACGTTGTTACGATTACAACGATATGGAACTTGTATAAGAGCAGATGCAGACGTGCCCCCTACTAGGCCACCGGGTATGAGGGAGAGCAAGTACTTAGATGCAGCTGTCAACTTTGACAGCTGCATTTAAATACTTTATTAGCGGGCACGGCGATCGGACCGTGCCCGCTAATAGCCGTGGTCCAGGGCTGCATATAGCACCCAGGATCGCAGCAGTTCAGAGCAGGGTCATCGAGCGACCCCCCTCTGAACTCCCCTAGCAGAACCAGGACGTTCAGTAACATCCTGGTGCAGCTATGGGTTATCACCTTTTTTTTTACAACTAGTGCAAAAGGATAGAGACACTTATAAAGTATTTTCTTAGTCTGAAGAACAGAAAGCAATGGTTTTAATAGAGTTTGCTGTCTTAAGGTACATAGAGACAAATCAGAATAATGTTATGTTCACACAACATACTTTTTGTTTTCAATTTACACAACAGCCATTCTTTATAATAATAAAATGATTTGCATTGAAGTCAATGCAAACAACAGCCGTTGTTCACACAGTGTATTGAACAACGGCCTTTGTTTGCTACGGCCATTGAATTAATGATCATGACAATTATTTCCAGCCATTCTCCATAGATGTCAATGCAATTTGCACTCAAAACAACAACCGATGTTTGATATTCAAAACAACAGCCGTTGTTTACACAGCGTGTGAACATCAACTAACCAATTCAACATTCAGAGCAATGGATAAATGTTGAGGACATGCTGATTTTGAATGGCTTCTCAGTCTAATACTATACCGTCCAACATACTTGCTTGGGCTCTTTATGCTAAAGATTGGCGCTTAGTTTTTTCCTGAAACGTGAAAGAGTTACTGTCATATCAGCTATGATCAGCTCCATATCAGCCATCTTTGAAGAACAGGAATATAATTTTTAACCACACATAAATCAGTGTGCCATTCAGCTTTCAGATCATTACCTATTGCTTCCATATTAGATTTTATTGTCAACAGGGTTAGCCCTACAGTTCAGGATTTTGTTTCAAAGTAGAGGCAGCTGCATTTGGAGAGGTAAGATCTGGGATACTGGCCTTGTATGAACGAGACTGTGAAACCCCCAGAGGTGGAAAGTCCTGGTCCAGCTGAGCAGAGGGCAATGCTTTCTGCGAATAGACTGAGTCCAGTGAGTCATCAGGTACTGGGGATTTCACTAATTCCTTTTTGCTTTCTTAAGTAGAAAAAGGATCAGCACTCACCCGGTAGATGCAATGGCTTAGCATTTATTCCATTCACAGGATAAGGGGAGGGAGGAGGGGGAGGTGCCGGACACGACCTGGTGTCTATATTATCCCTTGAGATATTAGTCTGTTCTGTGGCAGTAATTGTCAGGGCTGGATAGGTGGACCCTTTCCACTGCATCTATGGGCTGTATGCCTATGTCCAACAGTTCTGCTGCATACTGTATGTAATAGGTGCTGTAGGGCTTAATGTCACGGTGTACAGGCCATGTTAGACTATTTCACCCATGGCCTGGAAGACCTGCCACCTCTCGTGTGCCAGTGTGTAACCTGCTCTGTCCTGTGTGAGGAGATATTTGCTGCTGTGTACTCTCACCATATCGGATTCTTAAAGAGGATGTACCATCAGGTACATTTTCTTTAATATGACCCACGGATATAAAGGCACCGTCACAGGAAAGTCGGTGCTGCGGTCCGATTTTTGAACCGCAGCCCGGTTCCAGTAGAGGGGATTCTAATGGAACAGCGTCATAAAGGGATGGGGAATTCCTACCACTGGGGGCGGGCCAGCCCGCCTCCTGTGCTTCAGCCTCGGCCCGATACCCGTGGATAGAACGGCGCCCTACACAGGAAACGGGACCTGGTTCAAAAAACAGTCTGCGGCACCAGCTTCCCCGTGATGGCGCCGTCCTGATGGTACATCCTCTTTAAGGACACACTGAAGAAGCCTCAGAAGCATTCGTGGATGGCAGAAAGTTAGCAGTGATGGGCTTGGAGGGAAGTGGTTTCCCTCCTTTCTTGATTGACATCTGAAAGCTCAGTCTCAAGCAGGGTCAGGGGAGAGACAAGGTGTTACAGCTTGCTTCATGAGTTTGTGAAATCCGCTTTGACTCTTTTTTTTTTTTTAAATAAAATAAAAGCAATTTTCTTCTTTCTAGAAGCTCGAAAATCATGTGTCTCCTTGATCTAACAATGTCAGCAGTTTGGATCATGAATTGCTGTTGACAAATTAAGGCCAATTATTGCTGGTGGCTGGCATAAATCAGAAATCTGCATGTAAATGGTAAATACTGTAAATTTTATGTAACCAAAATGTATGTACAAAAATCTAATCATTATTGGTATTACAACCGCTATAGGATAACACTGAGCAGGACACCTTCGCTCAGCCTGATGATCTGTGTTATCCTTTCAAAGGGGTACTCTGGCCCTTTAATAGTTTTATGTATTGCTGCACTTCTATAGGTCTGTGATTGGCTGAGTGCGCGGCCACTGCTGAGACAAGTCCACCTTAGAAGTGATGGCAACTTTGTTCAACAGGGGACCCGATCAAACAATAGAAGGACCCCAGGGGAGCATGGATAGGTAAGAATAGGCTCTTTATTATGTTCTATATAAGTGCAACAATATATAAAAAATTAAAGGACCAAAGCTCCCCTTTAATTGATAATTTGTGTGTTAAGTGTTTTATTTTCTGTCTATTGTGTTTTAATTTTTCAAAGATAATTCTTTATTAAGGTTGGGAGAAAATGTTCAGATTCCATGCTGGAGCAGTTGCTGCATCTTGTAGTAATTACCTAGTAATGCAGTTGACACACACACTTGTGAGAATGATGCATGTTGTTGCCTCTGAAGGAATAGGAAAACACATTAATTTGATTCATGTCTTGTGGATGTCTTGTCTGTAGGTTTAAATGGCTAATTTATTTCACTAGCCACAAATTCATAGGCTGTGCCCTCTGTACACTAGTCCATCTGCTGTTTAACCTCTAATGTTAAAATTACTACCTTCACCATCTGACCTAATGTTGTTAAACTGAATAGGTCATACATACAGTTAGATTTGTTATCACTTATAAAACCAATCAGCATATTATATAGTTAAAATATTAGATTAGTAACTCAAGTAAATCTATTTTGCATATACAGTATCTACTGTACAATTTTCAGTTATTGGAAAGTAACTCCCTTTAATAACTACTATAATGGTCCTACATTAGTCATACAATTTTTGCGAAGTATTAGATTAAAAAAGACCTATTTTCTCTTTATTTGTATAGCATTACAGCACAGGTGTCAAACTCAGGCCCTCCAGCTGTTACAAAGCTACAATTCCCATCATGCCTAGACAGCCAAAGCTAAAGCCTTGACTTTCTAGGCATGATGGGAATTGAAATTTTGCAACAGCTGGAGGGCCTGAGCTTGACACCCCTGTATTAGGGTGGGTTGACACTACGGAATTCTCGCGGATAATATCTGCGGAATTCCGCTGTCTGTCCGCGCCTTTCCGCCGGCTCCATAGACACCATTCTATGGGCCGGCGTATTCCGCTATCGGGAATACGCTGGCCCATAGAATGGTGTCTATGGAGCTGGCGGCAAGGCGCGCGGACAGCTGACGGAATTCCGCGGAATTTATCTGCGAGAATTCCGTAGTGTGAACCCACCCTTAAGGAATATGTTGGTAAAATATTTCAAAATTCATAATTAAAAACAATACTTAAAATAGTAATAATAACACAGCAAATGTCTTCAATACTATTGGAACATTAGTCAAGAAAGCTTATAAGGCATTCATTGATATTTTATAGGAATTCTCATCGATAAAATATATCATTTTTCATACATGAACATGATATGTTAGATTATCATACGTGATAAATAATGGGTGGATGGTTTTTTGAGCACCACCTCTCAGAAAATTCTTTCAGTCACTGGCCATGGTGCTGTTCTTTCTTAGTGATTGGCTGAGCTGAGAGTGACATCCCTCTCAGCCAATTACTGACTGACTGAAGGGATAGTGCCACGGCCAGTGATTGACTGAACAGGCTGTAACTCTCAAACTCTCACAAGAGTGACAGCATGCTCAGCCGATCACTGGCTGTGGCACTGTCCTTCAGTCAGTGATTGCCTGAGCGGGTTAAAGTCGGCTGAAGACAAGGAACAGCACAAGGAGCACATAGAGGTAAGTATAGATTCAGTTTGCAAAGTTCACAAACATCGCAAACCCAATTTTTAAAAGATTCGCTCATCTCTTCTTTTTATAAGCAAAATTGCAATTTTGCCCTGTACTATGTGTTATGTCACCTTCTCAGATCCTAGAAAGTTCTAGGGCTTGTGGACTGTCCATGGGGCCATCTGGGATCTCAGTGGGAGAAAGAGATGAAGAACTGAGTTGGTTTAGCATCGCTGCGTCCTGCTTTCACTACACCCTCGCCAAACCAAGAAGTGAGAGCAGGACGTAGCAGATACCGGCTAAACTCTGGTGGGCTGAAACATGGTTTATTAACAAGATCATATACAAACACAATTGTTTTAAAGGGGTATTCCCCCCAAAATTATTTTTGCATTAATACATTGCTCACCCGAAGCTTTACATCTTTCCAATATAAAGTTATTATGGATTCTGCACAGTTTTGCTGTTGTCTAGATGCATTCACCACCAGGGAAGACATAGAATCATCAGCTCTCAGTCCAACCCGACACACTTCCTGCTCCTGGACCTCACCCTCCGAGACGGCATCACGTGTCCTCAGTCTCTTTAATTAGCCGAGTTAGTGCTTCTAACCCAGCACGCTGAAGTGAGGGAGGACACAGTGTGTAACCCCATCCCCCCCCAACTCACCCGGCATCAGAGAGACGGCCCCAGCGGCACCCCCCCCCCCCCCGCATCTCATCCGACTCAACCGGCATCAGAGAGACAGACCCAGCGGCCCCCCATCCACCACCCCCTTCCCGCATCTCATCCGACTCACCCGGCATCAGAGAGACGGCCCCAGCGGCACCCCATCCCCCCCCCACAACTCATACGACTCACCCGACATCAGAGAGATACGGCAGGTAAGACACGGCTCCCAGCGGCACCTCCCTCCA
The DNA here is from genome assembly GCF_027789765.1 of Dendropsophus ebraccatus. Taxonomy (NCBI): domain Eukaryota; kingdom Metazoa; phylum Chordata; class Amphibia; order Anura; family Hylidae; genus Dendropsophus; species Dendropsophus ebraccatus. The sequence continues at coordinate 122,585,060 of NC_091454.1, forward strand.
CACACACACACTTATGAAGCCCGGTCGGTCCCTGCTGCTTCTCACCCAGCATCAAGTCAGGTCCGTCCCTGCTGCTTCTGCCTTTACAATGAATGGCTTGTCTGCTCTGCTTCATCACGTGCAGCAGAGCTGATCGCAGCAGGGACAGAGCCGGGCTGTTATCTTTGAGGGTTTATATCTGCGATCGGCTCTGCTACACGTGATGAAGCAGAGCCGACAAGCCATTCACTGTAAAGGCAGAAGCAGCAGGGACAGACCTGACTTGATGCTGGGTGAGAAGCAGCAGGGACCGACCGGGCTTCATAAGTGTGTGTTTGGAGGGGGGCATGCCGGGTGAGAAGCAGCAGGGACGGACCTGGCATGATAAGTGGGGTGGGCATCAGTATGGAAGGGAGCAGTGTGTGCCGGGGGGAGCAGCTTACAGTGTGTGAAGGTGGGTGGGGGGTCCGATCAGCAGGGAGAGCAGTATACAGTGTGTGCGTGTGGGAGGGGGGGGGGGAAGGGGTGCGATCAGCAGGGAATGCGGGGGCATCAGTATGGATTTTATACTGGAGCCTACTTTGATAGATCATAAGTTGTTGTCTGGCTGCTGAGCACTATGCTGGGAGTTGTAGTTGCTCATCAGCTATCGGTAATATGATGCAGAGAGAGCTTTATATTACTGATAGCTGCTGAGGAACTGCAACTCCCAGCATAGTGTTCATGTACTACAGAGAGCCAGCTCCACACCTCTGCTGCAGCTCTTTAGATCAGGATTTCTGTTAGAGAACTACATCATCATCAGATCTGCTGCATCACGGACCAATCAGAGAGAAGCAATGTATGATGGGAAATGTAGTTTCCTATCTTTGTTATAGATCGTCTTTTAGAAAAACTTTTTCTCAGGAACGGCAGCAGCTAGAAAGGCGGGAGACATCTCAAAATACTCAGGGGGACTTGGTGAGTAAGATCAGCTAGGTTTGGGGGCATTTCATATTTTAGCTCTTGGGGGGAATACCCCTTTAAAGAGAATCCTGAATACTGTTTCCTTTTCTACACATTTTATCTTTATTTTATTTTTAGCTTTACTCTAAAACAGCTGTCTACAGATGCTTAACTATTACTAAGTTACTGAATCTCTTTTTAAGTAAATAATTAAATAGGTACATACATAGATATAAATTAAATTTTGGGATATGGATCTAATGTAATTTTTTTTTTTAAATACTCATCTAAACTTCATTAAACATGAATAGACAGATACAGCACACATTAATTGAATAAATCAGGCTGTGTTTGTGTCAAACACAATAAAATAGGAATACTTTACTGTATGGCCAGGGCCGCCATCAGGGCAGTATTGGCGGTACAGTTGTCAGGGGCCCGGGCTCAGACTAAGCTCAGAGGGGCCCGGCCACCTGACAGCTGTACCGCACACAGTTTCCTCCTGCCTGTCTGTGTCTATACACTATAGACAGACAGGAAGGTTTCTACACAGACTGGGCCCCCTCCTCCCTATCCCGGGGCCCTCCCCCGCCCTCCATTACCTTTACTGGCTACTTCCTCCTCTCTTCTAAAGTCCCGACATTAGAGAAAGAGGAGGGGGAGGGGCCAGAGCCGCCTGTGAGGAGGAGAAGACAGGAAGCTGAGGACTCCAGAGCATGGCCCCCTGTGCTTCCCTGCACACAGAGTAAGAGAGAGAGAGAGTGTGTGTGTACAAGTATATATCGTGTGTGTGTGTACAAGTATATATCCTGTGTGTGTACACAAGTATATATCGTGTGTGTGTGTGTGTGTACAAGTATATATCCTGTGTGTGTACAAGTATATATCCTGTGTGTGTGTGTGTGTGTGTACAAGTATATATCCTGTGTGTGTGTGTACAAGTATATATCCTGTGTGTGTGTGTGTACAAGTATATATCCTGTGTGTGTGTGTACAAGTATATATCGTGTGTGTGTGTGTGTACACAAGTATATATCGTGTGTGTGTGTGTACAAGTATATATCCTGTGTGTGTGTGTACAAGTATAGATCCTGTGTGTGTGTGTACAAGTATATATCCTGTGTGTGTACAAGTATATATCTTGTGTGTGTGACCGTATGTAATGTATACAAGTATGTCTGGTTTGCATATGATGTATGGTGTGTAAAGTGCACATGTGTGTATACAAGTATATATCGTGTGTGTGTGTGTGTGTGTACAAGTATACATCCTGTGTGTGTGTGTACAAGTATATATCCTGTGTGTGTGTACAAGTATATATTGTGTGTGTGTGTACAAGTATATATCCTCTGTGTGTGTGTACATAAGTATATATCCTGTGTGTGTGTACATAAGTATATATCCTGTGTGTGTACAAGTATATATCCTGTATGTGTGTACATAAGTATATATCCTGTGTGTGTACAAGTATATATCCTGTGTGTGTGTGTGTGTGTGTGACCGTATGTAATGTATACAAGTATGTCTGGTTTGCATATGATGTATGGTGTGTAAAGTGCACATGTGTGTATGTGTGTGTACAAGTATATATCATGTGTGTGTGACTGGCAATATGTTTAGGATTCTGTAGATTAGCTACTGCAGCCTGACTATGAAATATGTCTCCTGGATTATTAAACATTGGGGCTTACATACTTACCTAGGACTTCTTGTATGCCAGTATTAGGAAGCTTTATTCTCTTATACCTCGTGTTCTGCTCCTGCTCTGTTATTCCTCCTGGACTAAATTTAAAGTGTGTAATGTATATAGGTATGTCTGTTATGTGTATCTGATAGATATATACGGTATATACGGTATGTAAAGAGCCCATGTTCATGTGTGTGTGTACAAGTATATAACCTGTGTGTATGACTGTAGGATTTGGTATATGTAGGATTCTGTAGTGTAGATGAAGCTCAGCAAGTTCCATATGGCCGTCCTGCTGATCTATCACTGTAGCCGCCTCACTCCTCGCTCCTCATTCCGGCGCAGTCTGCTTATTTTTCTAGGTTCTGCTGTTTTAAAGCCAAAATAAATCCAAAATAAAAATGCAAATGAGTTCCTTTAATGCACTGGGAAGTTCCTCGGCCCCTCAGTACACTGTCCCACCTGCATGCTGGTTGTAAAGTGCACACTTACTTAGGCCCCCTTCATATGTCCGGAAAATCTCGATTTTTGGACCCATCGACAGATTTTTCCGGAATCGGTCCTATTTTTGTCTGGAATTCCGTCCCAAATGCCCCCATAGGTGTCTATGGGAGCCTTGAAGTCCTTGGTGCTTTCCTGATGCACATCAGGAAAGCATCCGGAGTTCCACTCACCCGAACCTCACAAGTCGGCTGCCCCAGGCCTCCTTCTGCCGCTGCTCCCGGTGTGTCCCGGACTCCTGCTGCCTCCTCCTCCCCTCCCTGGACCTGAGCAGCGCCGCCCGATCTGCAAATCCAGCACTGGAACAACCGATATACTGTCCTGCTGACAGGTCATGATGGGAGTTGTGCTTCTGCAGCCTGTGGCCATCCAGGCTGCAGAAGTACAACTCCCATCATGACCTGTCAGCCAAGCATGATGAGAGTTGTAGTTCTGCAAGCTGTGACCATACAGTTTGCAGAACTACATCTCACATCATGTCCTATTTTTTCTTATGATCAGGAAATCCTGAAGGTAAAAACGGATTATTGTCAGGAAATCCTGATACTTTCCTGATGCCATTTGAGGCCTCCTGATCAGGATTTCCTGACAGTACAAACTGACACGGACGTGTGAATGGGGCCTTATACATACTCAGTTATCCATAAGCAGACATGTCTTGTCCCTGCGCCATCCAGAGTACGCAGTTTGAACAGCTCATGTGTGAGAACGAGACGTGTCTGCTTTTGCATAATTGCGTATGTGTAAGTAAGTGTGCACTTCACAACCAGCGTGCAGGTGGGACGGTGCACTGAGGGGCCGAGAAACTTCCCCAGTGCATTAAAAGAACTCATTTGCATTTTTTTAAAATTTAAATTTATTTAAAATTTATTTTGGCTTCAAAACAGCAGAACCTAGAAAAATAAGGAGACTGCGCCGGAATGAGGAGCGAGGCGGCTACAGTGATAGATCAGCAGGACGGTCATATGGATGAACCTGCTGATAGTTTTCCTTTAAAAGTCACAGTTTTATTGTAGATCTATAATACAAGACATTATTGCGGTCACGTTGAGGCTGGTGACACACCGTAGTTTTTGTTCCAAAGCGAAATGTGGATTAGAAAGGAATGAGGAATATAAAGGAAGGACGTGTACTTCTGCTTCTTGCTGGATCCACTTCTGGCCGTGGGTCAAAAACTGCCATGTAGTCTAATGGTTTTCTGCTTTATGGATTTACAATAAGAGTAGAGTCACACAGGCGAATCCTGTTTACAAGCGCATATACTAGCAGAGATGGCTAGGACAGTGGGGAAGTACGTTCACAAAGTGCTGAAAGTTCACAGTTTTTAACAAACACAATGTGGGAACGCAGCCGCTTCCCACTCCTCTTTGTATGGCATCTTCCTCTGCACCGCAATCTCAAGTGATCATGTGACGGTTACTAAAGACTGCAGTATAGCCAAAGACAAAGCTAGGAGCAGTAAGGAATAGGTGCAGTAAGTTATTTTGACAGGTGTTCTGCTCTGTTATAGTAAGCAGTGATCTGTCACTGCGTCCACTCCCACAGCAAATCCATACTTTGTGTGGCTCTCTGATTCCCAAGCAACCAGCCCAGGCGACATCAGGGCAAGAGGGGAACAATCCGCCAATGAAAAGGCAGCAATACTGGGCCAATCAGGCTGTTTTGGGTGCTCTATTTAAACAGACAGCTGCTGACCATAGCCGCCTGTGATTGGTCCCTCTTTAGCCATCACTAGTGTTTTTAAGTACTCAGCTTTTCCTTGATTCTGACTGTTTGCCCTGTTCCCTTTGCCTGCTGTTTTGGACGTCACTTTACTCTCCTGGCTTGACCTTGGCTTGTTGTGTGTACTTGTCTCTGGTTCTGACTCGGCTTGTACCTCAGACTATTGTGCGGTTTCTGATTTTGTCCCTGTCCTGCCTGTTCTGTTCCCGGTCTGTCTGATGTTTCGTAAAGCGTAAGCCTAATGCACTAAGCCCCTATTAAAAGGCCCGATCTTCACAGCAAGCGAGCGCCGACGCGCATGTCTGCATGCCACTTCAATTTATGGGATTATTGCTTTTGCTTATGGGGGGCCCTGACATTTTGGCTGTATGGGGCCCCGAAATTTCTGATGGCGGCCCTGTGTATGGCTACTTGTAGTGAATAGGGATATATCAAGGTGAGTTATGTTTAAGGATAAAGTCCTATGTACACAAACTGATATGTTTGTTAGTTTAGGTTATTAGTGTCCCTGTTATGTGGGTCCTTCAGTGGGTATGGTTTACTAAATGTGCAGTTGAAAGATGCCCATATTTACATTGAGATAGGGGCTAGGGGACAACATTAATCACCTTATGACCAGACATTAAAATACCTGCTACAACATCCTAGCTGCTAAAGACAGCTTAAGATCAATGTCCATTCTTGATCACACTTTATTTGTTGACCTTAGGTGTATTTTTACCCCAGTGACTTAGCTAATTTTAACTTCAAAAGGTATTCCCATCTCGATAAAACATGACTTACCAACCCCTACTGACCTGCTTGGTTTAAGCGTTCCAGTCATTTGTAGTCAAATCCAGAAACATGGCATCACTTCAAGTTGTAGAACAAAAAAAGTCACGTTAATTGATTTCAACAGTGTCATAGGATGCAACGTTTCAACCTTACAATCAGGTCTTTCTCAAGCATAATCAAAGTGCTATCAGTACTACTATTTATACACAAGTGAAACATGGGTAATTCATTAAAATGGTAATTGTGCCTTGGCCTGGGATGCTGGATACTGGTGAGCTCTGGTGTTTTGGGGTTACACAGGCACCGTACCTTTGGTAGAGCTAATGTGAGGTGCAGGGTCCAGGCCTCTGTCTTTGGGTGAAGCTAACTAGTAGAAGCTATCCTACAAAGATGAGCGTAGTCAGTACAGAGCAGCTTACTTGAATCTGTGCTCTACTGTGGATTAGCCTTTTTCCTGTCTCCTTAAGGGGGTGACTGTCCTGAAGTATGAATCCACAGCACAGGCAAGGGGTTTACTCTTGTAACTCAGTTACCCCAAGGTTGGGTTCAGCAGTGCATGACTACTGTAGTGTCTGGCACTGGAAATAGGTTTTCTCTGGCTGGAACACAACTAACTAACTTTCCAGGAAGTGGTGTGTGGCAGGCTAAACCTTCCTTCCCCAACTGCAGCTGTGCACAGGGGGAGTGAGACACCTAGTGGCTGGAGTAGGGCACAACAGCTAATTACACTAATTGTGGCACCTGACAGAACTAGTTTTAGGCTAGATTCACACGTAACGTATCCACAGGGGATTTCATGCAGCCAGTTTGCAGCGAAATCAGCTGTGGATAATTCTGTCATTTCCAATGTGATTAATACTCGCAGCAGGATTGTCATCCAGCTATGAGTATGTATGTAATAACCCCCTGCAGCCGGGAAGATAAAGTTACTGATCGCACTGGGTATTACTCCTGAAACCTTCTATGATTCTGAGATAAAGCTGGGGAAAGGGGGAGTGAAAAGCAGCGAGCATCTCTCTCTGGCTGTAAATGAAATATAATTTGTTCTCTCCTGTACAATCTATTATTAACAGTCAGGGAGAGATGCTGCTTCTTATTCCTCAAGCTGTATCTCAGGATTGCAGCAGGAGTCAGAAATGAGACCTGGTACGATCTGATGACATGTCAAATGTTACTACAAATGACAGTAATACTTATCTCATAAAGTTATGTACAGGGCATAGCTCCAAAGTCAATAGGAGTTATGAAAATTGCATAGCTTAGGCATGTGCAGGGTGCCAATGAAAACATTGTCAAATTCCTTAGATACTGCAGTTGCAGCAGCAGGGTAACAACTATCAGTCCACTTGGACCACTAGTTTATACAACCTCAATTCCAAAAAAAAGTTGGGAAACTAAACAAATTGTGAATAAAAACTGAATGCAATGATGTGGGGGTGCCAACATCTAATATTTTATTCAGAATAGAAGACAAATCATAGATGAAAAGTTCAAACTGAGAGAACGTATTATTTTAAGTGAAAAATATGTTGTTTTAAAATTTTACAGTGTCTACAAATCCCAAAAAAGTTGGGACAAGTAGCAAGAAGTGGCTGGAAAAATGACATCGAGCACATAACGAACAGCTGGAAGACCAATAATAATTAGGTGAATTGACAATATGTTTGGGTATAAAAAGCGCTACTCAGAGTGTCAGTGTCTCTCTGAAGCCAAGATGGTATGAGGAGCACCAATTCCACCATTGTTGTGCAGAAAGATAGTGCCGCAATACCAGGATGGTGTTACCCAGCGTAAAATAGCAAAGAATTTCAAGTTATCATCATTAACCATACATAACATCATCAAAAGATTCAGATAATCTGGAACAATCGCTGTGCGTAAGGGTCAAGGATGTAAAACTCTACTGGATACTCATGATCTCCGGGCCCTTAAATGTCACTGCACCTCAAACAGGAATGCCACTGTCAAGGAAATAACAGAATGGGCTCAGAAATACTTCCAGAAAGCAATGTCAGTGAACACAATCCACCGTGCCATCCGCTGTTGCCAGCTGAAACTCTACAGTGCAACTTTCTGGATGGTCATTCTTCCCCTCTCTATGCATACTGTTTTTGGCTATGTTCCCACACAGTATTTTTGCTCATTATTTTAGTCAGTATTTTATAACCAAAACCCAGAGTGAACTAAAAACACAGAGAGGCTATGTACATACACTATCGAAACTAAGTGGATGGTCGCCATTTAACGACGGCTGCTATTTCAAAACAATTGCTGTTGTTTTAAACAATGGCAATAATGGCAATTATTTGCCCTGACGACAATCCACTAAATTTCCACAGTGTGTGAACATAGCCTTTCTGGGTTTTCAATCCACTCCTGGTTTTGTTGCAAAGTATTGACCAAAAATACTATGTGGGAACATAGCCTAAATGTTATTTTGGTGATATACTATATACAGTTAAGGGTGTGACAATTAATACTTGTGCAGCCAAACAGGGTAATAAAAGAGGCGGTCATGTGGGGTCTCCCCTCTTTCTTTTTTATATTATGACCTATACAACATTTTCTTGAACTGGCAATTTACATTATATATCTAATAAAGTAATTTGACAAAGGCATGTTCTATTCAAGAATAAAAGATCAATGTAGGTTTAAAGGGGAACTCCAGGTAGAGGTTAAAAAAATGAACCTTCTGCAGAAGCATATAGCCTTATTTATTTATCTATCCCAGTTTTGAAACTACAAAAAATCCATTTGTTTTGGGGGGTGTTATTCTGTATTGTGTTTCTGTACTTTCTGGTTGAGCAGTTCCCAGAATGCAGTACTGGTTCTAGAATGCAGTACTTTCCCTCAGCTGTTCATCACAGTCCTCCACCCTGCCCATTCCCCACCTACATCTGTTACAGAACATCTAGGCTGTGTTTACACATTGTAGTTTCATTGTGTTACTGAATTATTTGCAGTATTTTATCATTTCATTGTGGTCCCACCCGCACCGCGCACTGTTACTACCTGTAACACCACACAGCACGCTGTATTCTCTAGCTGTAATGTTGATATTGGAATAAAGTAAAGAACTTTTTTTTTCTTTTTATTTCCACGCACATATTATGATTGAGCATCTTTTATCTTTGAAGTTGAGCCCCACAATAAGGAGTTTATCCCATATTATCTTACATGGGATATACTGTTTATGCCTTTTTGGGGGGGCATGTGGGATTGTCAGTGCTGGCTCTGATCCTCTCTGCCATTTAGCATCATTTACTTTTGTTAATGCATCATTTTTGTCAATACGCTGCAGTACTGCAATGAAACTCCAACATGTGTGAACACAGCCCTAATTTCACTGCAGAGTTTTGCACAATCAGTGAAATCAGTGCAGCAGCTGCTTCTGGCGGATCAGAGATGGTGGATCACTCAGGGTATTGGGGGATCGAGCCAAGCCTCCTGTGACATCAGGCCCTGCCCTCTCTCTGCATCATCAGCCTGTGCTCAGCAAACACATACAATGTGAGACAGAGGCATGGAATATTTGTCTCCTAAGGTGGGAGAGCAGTGGGAGCAGGAGACAATGTGAATTGGCACAGAAGCCATTTTTCTTCACTTCCTGGATTTCAATCAGCTATCAGTGTGGCAGAACCGTACGGATATGGTAATACATTGTATAGACACGTCTATATAACTTTCAATGTACTTTTAATAGAAAACACATTTTCCTTATGTGGAGTTCCCCTTTAACATTAAAACATTAACATTAAATATAAATGTAAACATTATACTGAAATTAAAGAGAATACTCTACATTCTCAACATGAGTATATAATACCCCTATTACTGAAAAATAGCCCAACAAAAGAGTGATATATGACAGGGTCTCAATGTAAGAGATTTGACATCTGGCAATAATGTAAAGCATATTGGCAATGTTCTACTCCCCCTATATTTTAAACAATGGTTTATACATGACAAGCTGAAGGGTACCCTTTTTTTAAAACATCTAGGGAAAAAGCTTGGCCATACAATTGAACGCTTCATCAGCATGGGTAATCAGTGTTTTGGATTTAATTCATCAATAAACTTTGGTAGTGTAAAAAAAAAGTCCATAAAAGCACATTTTTGTAATCATGGTCTAATTTAAACAGTGGCTTGTTATAGAAATGTGATCTTTTTGAAAAATCTATTGAAATTTACATCCTTGGATACATGAGGAACTAGAATCTAGGGAGAAATAAACAAGAAACAAAACAAAAACAAACCTTAGGCAAAAAACAAAAATGGGCCTTTTGTGTCGGTTTTTGGTGCATTTTGAAAACCATATAAGAGTATAGCAAAAAAAGTGTGAAAGAAACAATAAAGCTATATTCTAACACAGTATTTGGTCTTTATTTTGGTTAGTATTTTATCCAAAATTAATATGATGAATAAGTTACCTGTTTCTATGTTTTAGACTTACTTCTGTCTTCACCTTTGCATTGGGGCTGAAATATAAGGCAAGTATCCTGTCCACCATTTTGGGCCCCCAGGAATCCCTAGTTCACTCTGTCAAATGCTTTTTCTGCAGTAAAGGATTAGAGACCTTTTTTAGGTCCAGACTTAAATCATCGGCCGCCGACCCTGCATCGCATGTGTAATAGCGATGTGCGGCTGACGATTGCCCAAACAATTAATATTTACCTGTCCACTCTCCTAATCTTCTCCTGCACACTGCACACATCTCGGAACCATGTGCTGCAGCTTCAGAGAAACCTGTCTGAGCTGACAGGGTGCTCAGCCAATCACTGGCCGCAGCAGTCACAGTCAGTAATTGGATGAGCGGCCTGTCAGCTCAGACAGGCCGCTGTGAAGCTGGAGCGCAGGAGAAGACCAGGAGTGTGGACAGGTAAAGTAATAACTGTTTGGGAAAGGGCTGCATGAACATCGTTAATAATGTTCAGGCAGCCCTTGCTAAATGATTATCGGGCCGTGTAATAGGCCCAGTAAACAAGCGCCGTTCTAGCAGATTGGTGCTCATTGACAATATTGATTGGGTCTTCATTGGCCCGTGTAATAGGACCCTAACAGGATGAAAACTGATAGCTCTAAAGACACAACAAATTAGGTTGTAGTAAAATGCACCAAATTGGAGGTGGGTCTTAGAAAACCCCTTTAAATCCAATATCTAATGTATGCCCTAGCAGGAATTGTCCTGTCAGTGTAGCTTATATTTACAGGAAAACCTTGATGATCAACATAGTCCTTTGCCCTTTCTGACACTGCGATCAGTATTGATGTAAATGGCTGGGTCATAATAATTTTAATAGTAACTTTTATTTGTATAGCGCTAACAGATTCCGCAGCACTTTACAATTCTGGGGGTACATACATAGACAAAAATAGACATTACAGAGATATACATATAATTATCCATACATGAGAAGTGAGGGCCCTGCTCGCATGCATCAGCTTACACACTATAGTCATGGAGTCATGGAGTTGATGTCTAGTGGGAGTTTAGCTATAAATGATAGCTATCTTACTGTGAGTGATCTTTGGTGCACAACCTCCATGGCTCTTGTGATCACTACCCGAGAGAGGACTTACTCCTGTCTCTGATAAATGTACATTGCTAAGCACAAACACGTTAATGCAGAATACTGTACATCAATTCAAATACTTTTCACTTTATAAGGCTCAGTGAAAAGAGTATGCAATACTGGGGAAAAGTGAATTGTGTTTAACTCATCATAGACAGTGTAAGGCTATGTTCACAAAACGTTTCTTCAGCTCTGTTTAAAAAACATTTTGAGTCTAAAATAACAGACATCATTTAGCAGCCTGGCCTCCCCTTAGTTCAATGACGGCTGTTGGTACATTATTCTAGATTAGGTTACCAATTGGACTTTGGATGTGGCTTAATTGAAAAGTCCATTAAAGTTAATAGTAAAAACGAAGAAAGAACAACGAGAAAAGAAAAACTGTGTGTGAACAACTAATAAAAAACGTCCGCTGTTTGCAAAAGACGTCCGAAAATAATGATCATGTTCATTATTTTGACGTCCACGGTAAAAATGTCCGTTATTCAATACATTATGTGCGTTGGACGTCCGTATTTCCATTTACTTCAATGTATTGCCATTGTAGTCAGTTAAATTGCGGCACAAATCTAAATTTTTTAAAATAGCAAAATTGGGCGCCTTTTCAATATTATTGGCGTTGTGTGTTCACACTACGTTTTTCCAGTTTGTTATTTACATCGTTTTTGTAAAAAAATGAATGGAAAAGCAGATGCAATTGTGTGCATTCCGTTTTGATGCATTTTTCTATTGACTTCCATTATAAAAAAAAACCTCATCAAGACGTAAGCGTTTTTTCAGCGTACAACCACATTTTTGTGTACGCTAAAAAAAAAACCAACAGTTTTTGATCCTTTTTTTATTATTATAATGGAAGTCAATGTAAAAATAGATACAAACAGATTGCACACAATTGCATCTGTTTTTCCATCCTTTTTTAATCGGATGAAATAAATGGACTGCAAAAATGTAGTGTGGCCCTAGCCTAATGATATATTATATCAAACTTTTACTGTGTTTCCAACACCACAATATGGTATGCATTATTTTTTTAGACCATTCTGCAACTTCATTGTAAAATTGTAACTTTTTGTAATGCCTTCCTACCACACGTAGAAAGCTATAAAATGTTAGAGTGCTTTGCAAAATATATTGGTTGACTAATTGCTGACAAAGTATACAAAGGCACTCACTTTATTATATTTATATTATGACATGCCTTTACAAACATACTGTATCTATTGACTGCTAAGGTTGTCCACATCACAAAGACATGCGGAGGCAATCAGAACTGTCTAAAAGACAAACTCATAGCAACAAATTACAGGGCAGCTTTTATTTTAACAGCTGAAAGTTGTTTTTTAAACATTTTTAATTGACATGTTCCAAAGTATACATAGCCTTGGTGGCTTAAAAAAAGAGAAAAGCATCTTAGATGGTAACCATGATGCACCTAATGTACAATAAAGTGTGTTCCACTGTTTTTGGCGGATCTTTCTCTTGTATGGCTTCTTGTAAACTGGTCTAAATTTTAGACAGTAATAATAAATCTCCCTCATTATGCTTACATAAAGATTATTCATGGTGCATAATTAACACAAAGTGGCATAATCCCCAAGTGTTAGTGATTCACAGTGAACTATTCCTAGCATGCTAAATCTCTCCATGGATATACTTCTAATATACCAGACAGAATGGAGGGCTTAGAATTAAATGGTATAAATTATTAAGCGACTGCACGGTAGGAATGACAGAAAAAATGATCTGCATGACACTAAGAAAATAATTAAATCATAGAAAACCACATTAACATGGCTTCTTACCAAGTTGTGAACTATTCCAGTGTGGTTTCTTTTTTGTGATGTGGTTTTGAGGCAGAACTGTTATCAATAAAATAGCCTGAAAATAACATGTTCATGTAAAAGCCATCTAGACCACTTGGAGATTGGAGATTATTTTTCTTAAATACATTCAGGGGTAGATTGTCCATATATCTCTGGGTATTTTCCTGGTGAGTTACTCTCTTTTGCTTATGTTCACACTGAGTTCATGTGGTGAAATTGCACCTGCCTCAGTGTGCCATAGCCTGTCTATGAAAGGACTCGTGAGCCTGCGCTCCTGATGCTCTCCATGCAAAGAATTGACTTAAAAGTCTCTTAAGGGCACAGTACAGTTTAAGGGCCCTATTCCACAGGAACGATAATTGGCCGAATCGGCCCCATTCGGCCAGATTCAGCCGATTATCGCTTGGTGGAATAGAGAGAACGATCATTTAGGGCCAGACCTAAAATCATTGTTCCCCCACCACGCATCGCTACTGTCGAACAGCGGTGCACGGCAGGCAACCGACGATTTGAGAAGCACCATACATTACCTGCAGGTCTTCTCCTCCACTCCGGGTCCCGAGCGCTCTAGCTTCAGAATGGCCTGTCAGATGATGGAGCGCTCAGCCAATCACAGGCCGGGACCGCCACGGCCTGTGATTGGCTGAGTGGCCTGTCAGCTGACAGGTTATTCTGAAGCTAGAGTGCGCGGAACCCGGGGAAGACCTGACAGGTAATGTATGCTGCAAGGGCTGCAAGGACATCTGTAACGATGTCCCTGCAGCCCTCGCTCGACGATCATCGGGCCGTGGAATAGGCCCAGTAAACAAGCGGCGATCTAGCGGATCGGCGCTCGTTTACATAGTTGATTGGGCCCTGGTTGGCCCGTGGAATAGGGCCCTAATACTTTGTAACACGTTCACACAATGCAGTTTTCAGAGGAGACTAATTGCCAGCATTTTTCTTTAGATAAGGTAGGTTATGCTTGAGATATAGATACTTGTTGCAAAAGTCTCAGAGATCGCTTTAATGTTAATAGACTTGTTGTAGAGGCTAGGCAGCCACCAAGGGGCCTTTATAGTAGTACAGAAGTCTGTCAGGGTGACCTTGTGACTTGACTTTAGATACTTGTAAGAAGATACCCGTACTCACAGTTTAGAGAATACCGCCTCTTGCCGGAAGATATCACAGAGTGCCAGATCTAGGAAAACCGTCCCCGGGCAGAGTTAATCCTTCAAGATTAGCCAAGGAGATCAAGCGCAATCCTCATCAGCATCAGTTCCCTGTCCACAAAGGCCAGGCCCTGATAGAAAACTCTGTCAGACAGCAATTAATGTGGTCTATAATTAAACTAATTGAGACTGACTGAGACAAAATCTTACCCAGGACTGAGAACTACTCCCTACTTAAGGGCTAAGACTGGGCTAACCCCCTATTGGTCAGGGAGTATTTGCTATGGCTACTAGATGAAGAAAGACTGAGGGCCAAGTCAGATATTGTTACTATTGTGTTTTGTGTATGGCCAGGAAGGGGGAATCCTGCTGGGTTACTACAGAGTGAGGTTAGAGGTGAGGAGGGTGCAGTTATAAGACAAATGTATTAAAGTTTCCCATGACCTACTAAGCGATATCTTATAAGTACCTTTTGCTTGGCTCTGTGAGCCTGCGCCTTTGAAAAAAATCATTGTTTATGTAACTCTGACAGTGTCAAAGAGGCAGATCTATGAGCACTTTCACCACGTTCTCAGACCACCATGTGTTTCTAGGCCACCACTGCCTCTTCTGAGAATGATTGACAGCCAAGGATGAGCCGTCTGTTAATTATTCCCGAGGGGGGCGGAGGCAGCCTAAAAAAAAACGCAGTGGCCAGAGAGCGTGGTGGGTATTGACACCGTCATAGACCTACCTCTGTGACACTGTCAGTGTGAAATAAATGAGGTATTAAATATGGGATATTATTCAGATTTCTGGGACAAAATTTATCTAGGTGTCTGGGGTATTAATTTATTTAGAGTTGTGCAGTAAAAATGTATTCAGAAATATGGGGTATAAATTTATTTAGGGGTCTGCAGTATAATTTATTTAGGTGTCTGTGCTATACTGGATTATAGAGGAGCTGTTGCCTCTCCAGTTATAATTATGTTGCCTCTCCAGTTGCCTCTCCAGTTAATAATGTAGTTATAATATATAACAATACAACAGATAACAATTCTTGAACATCAATATCATAGTTGTCAACATTTGAAGTTTTTTTTCCCCCCCAGGGGCACTTTTGTGGGTGTAGTCAGTGTGTGGGGTGTGGCCTGTATTGGGTGGGGTTTGTGGAGTGTGGCTTGTTACCAGTGTCTTTTTTTTTTTTTTTTTTTTTTTTTTAGAATTTTACAGTTACAATTTTACAGTCAGAACAACACAATAGGAGCATTATAGACCCCACTATCAGGCCCCAGTATCCTACACACCCCACTATCAGGCCCCAGTATATTACACACCCCACTATCAGGTCCCTAGTATTTTACACACCCTACTATCAGGTCCACAGTATATTACACACCCCACTAATAGGTCCCCAGTATATTACACCCCCCTGTTAGTTCCCCAGTATATAACACACCCCAATATCAGGTAGGGGCAGCAGACAAGATACTGGATAGGATTAGATACACAGCTGAGCACCCAGAATAACATGATAGGATTAGATACAGCAGTTAAGTAGACAGTATCATTCTGGGTAGGATTACATACACAGTTGAATATACAGTATCACATGATATGATGAGTTGCTCAGCAGGCGGTATCACAGTTGATGAGCTTAGATACACAGCTCAGCAGGAAGTGATACAGTTGTAGCTGGTAAAATGGCTGCTGTGGATGACAATGAACGTTTGGAAGCATGGGTCACCCTTAGAGTAGCATGCAGGCTGTGTAGCATGCACTCATTAGGAGTGCCTATAGCTAAAGGCACTGGGGAGCAACAGGGACAGGGCTTCCTGGGACATACTTGGAACATGGTTTTGCTGGGACTGTCTCCTGAAAATCAGGTCAGTCCCAGGAAAAAAAGAATCCTGAAAATAGACTTTATAGATGAGTATCTGCTCCTTTTGGAAAAGACTTTGGTTTGACCAGTATGAAACATTGCCCTCCAAATTTTATTCATGGAATATATGAACATTTTTTTTAATCAAGTGTAATAAATCTCAGTTACCTTGCTAGAGACACAGAATACTGCTGCCTATGCAAAATCTCAAGTCAGAACATAAAGTCAAGATTTACTAAGCTGTCAAGCTAAATATAGAAAGATATTCACCTTGTACTATGCAGATACATCCTCCACAAAATAGATTTATATTCCGAAATTCTGAACATAATCAAGGACATTGTTATTTAGCTCATAGGATAATACCCCCTCATGATTGTGAGATAATAAAGTATATTTAATGTGCTATCATAAAATGTTTATTTCACAATAACCTTTTGTGGCTATGGCACTGGGGACTTCTTAGTAATAACTGGCAACAGTGAATCTACAAGGCAGTAGAATAGAACCACACCCACCTGTGCTATGTGGAGGAATGCTATGCACACATCCAACATTTTACAAAAGCATCTGATACTAATAGCAGTAAATGTCATTTTTACCATAAAATCAGGGAATGTGTATTTCATTTGCTGCATTACTTCAAATAAACACTTCCAGGGAATTTGGCCTGTTTATCTTAAACAAGTATTCTTATTTATTTTGTTGTCATCTCTGTTACAGCTGCATTCCATTCCATAATGATTATATGGCACAGGTGCTCGCCTACTGGAATCATTCAATGCAATTAATTACATTGCATAGTAAAATACTAAAAAAGAGAAAATGAAGGAAGGAATGCATATTCAACTTGATAAATTCCATTCTAAAGGCCCTATTACTTCAAACGATCATCGGCCCTACTATGCCAATTACTGACCATTCTGGCCAATAATCGTTTGGTGTAATAGCGCCTGTTAAAAGACCACAATTAGCCAACATGCACAATGCTGGCTCATTGTGGTGTTTCAACAGGTTGAAAAATGGCAAAAACAACATCAACGCTGCACCTGTTGCAGCAGACTACAATGGAATGATCTGGAATGGAGCCGGGATGATCTGAGGATCTTCCGAACTGCCCCTCCCACAGCTCCCCCCCTCCCCCACACACACACTCAGCCTTTATGTTAGCAGTACAGAAAAGTGCAAATTTAGATGCTGGGTGCTGCAACCAATAGCAGGAGGGATACACAGGATTCTGGATGTGGCCCACGAAGGGTCACTGGACCAGAAGAAACCCACAGGTGGATGAACACAGGTAGATGTCCAAGATGTCACAATAGCATCCAAAGGCTGGCACACTGGCGTGATTCAATATAATATTTATTTGGCGCAATGCGTTTTGGCCTTTCTATTGGGTCACAGGCCTTTTTCAAGCTTAAAGGAATGGTGACACCCCAGTAGAGTTGTGCCTATCCTTTGCACAACTCCACAAGGTGAGTGCGTCCATCTAGCACCTTTTGTAGACTCACCACCCCCCAGCCTTATTGCACCAGGAGGCGCCCCTCTTTGTTTTTTACTCCTATCAGGGCAGTATAGGTGATTCTGTTGTTTGCGGACCAGACAAATAAGGAGTAAAAAAGTCACCTGTGCATTGTCACATTTAGTACCTAATAATGGCTGCATAGGAGCCAGCAACTCAGCAAGCACGGGAAGCACTACTTAGTTTAGTGGAGGGTGCACATCACAGGGATATAATAAGCAGCAAGCAAGGGGTTAATGTGAGTATGGTGGGAGAATAGTAGGAAGGTGAACTGCAGGGCAAGGGGAGGGGCAAAAGGAGATATAAGAGGGAGCTTTAATGGCAAGGGATCAATGTGGAGCCGGTCAGTGAAAGTTCTTGTCTGCCTGCCCTGTTGTTGGTACCTTAGTTTGAGTGAGATACAGTCAGTTACAGTGGCAGCAGCAGGAGGAGGATTTGGAGGCATTGGTGATAAAAAAAAGCCACTTATTATTATTTTTTAATGGTTTCGGGGCTGGGGTCTACCCATCTTTGGTCTCCAGAATATGGTGCCTCCGGGTCTGCTGCCCACAGCTGAGGGTAATAGGAGACCAGTTCACTGGTTTATAAAAGTGAATTGCCTTCAAGTCCCTTTCCTGCTATATGTTTTATTTTTGCAAACAGTTTACAGAAAAAAACATAATTTATGTTATATCTACAGTGACGTTTTTATATACTGTAAAGTGTTTAAGTGAGATGTTTAATAAAATTGGGCCGCTGTGGCCTTTGCGCCAAACCTCAGTGTCAGTGTACATAATATAGGTGTTTGCACACAGACGATCTAGGATAGTCCCTTGTCATGGTTTACAGTGAGATGTCGGGGTATTAAAAGAGTATCCATTTTCTGCTATAATGGTTGGCCAACATATAAGATCTGGTCCTGGTAGACTGCATAAAGATGAGTTATTGTTTATTTTAAAATCAGGGTCACTGTGCTTGAGAACACATAAAAAAGTCTTTGTAAAGTATACACCGAATTGGATTCAGTAAGGTACAACATGGGTTCCAACAACTTAATACATGTTTAAAAATGTTTTCATTTTGTAAAAGAAAAAAAAAGTCTTTTTAGATAATTCCAGCAAATAGAAGACATGGCTAGTTGTCTGCAGTTTTTGTCTTTCTGCTGTATATTTATGAGAATGCACGTTCTGATAGGGAAGCAGCAGTAAGGAGACATCTGGTAGTCTCTGAGCTTTGCTCTGAGCACAGTGCTAACATTACATAAGGAACATATGCACTTTATTGAGGTATGCTGAGGGATAAAAAAGACCTACTATATTTAATATACATCTACAGCTGCCTAAGAATAGCTAAACTTGAATTCCTATAAAATAGAAATGAGACTGAAACTATTGCAGCTTGTTAAAATAGGTAAAAGTGATTTATACAAATATATTCCTTAGGAAACCAGAATTTATAGGCTTTGTATCTGTAATGTTATTTACATTGAAAGGAGTGTTTGTCTTAAGATCAACTTGACTACTTGATGAAGTGTAAGTAAGTGATTGACCTGCTGCTAAGCACAATATACAGACACTCACTGTGGGTCGTATGCTTTCATATTTTACTATATTTGGAAGTAAAAAGAATGATTAAGGTTTATATGTAATGTGCAGGTGCTAGGCCAAATTCATTTATTACTAGTGGTTGGAAAAAATCCAAGCACATGCAACCACTCAGGTGGAAGTTTTTTCCACCCAATATAAGGGACCTTAGGGTAAAGTGAACACAGGCATTTTATATTGAAGAGGATGTCTGGGTGGGGGGGGGGGGTGCCATGCTTATTTGGCTGATCCCCTGCAGCTGCTGTCCCAGCGTTTCCCGATCCCTGCTGATAGGGCTTCCTGATGAGGTCTCCAAACAAAGAAAATGCCAGTGGAGGCAGATTTCTGCTGCAGCCTGTGATTGGCTGAGAAGGCATTTCCTGTGTGCCTGTGTGGATGGAACCAGGAAGCGTATATCACTGGGATGAAATAGAATAAAGAAACTCCACCTCCTTTTTAGGAGAGAATGCATAAAATTGAAAAGTTCTCTTCACTCTGGTCAACTGTACTCGCCAAGTCAGCGTGCCTTCATGCTTTGGACGTGAAGCTGACAATTTTTTAACGTTTTATGACATTATTGTTCCATAGAGAGAGTACAGAAATCACAGGCAGGCACAAAAGGCGAAACTCATTTGCCGTTATTATAGGTTAGTTGGAAGTCATCAATGAGTCGCTTACTTTCATGTGCTTCGCTTTGGGCACAACACCATCGCTGGCATTCAATTTAGGAAAAGGGTGCCCCCCCTCCTTGTATCGATATACAAGATCTGTGAAGACACAAGTTTCAATGGGAAAATAGCCTCCATGTAGCAAAATTACAGATTCCTGGATGGTGCTAAACCTCTTGCCCTGTACAGCCACATTTATAGGAGGAAAAACTTGGTCCGAATATAAATATAGTTATATATATTTAATTTATTTATATATCTTATCAGCATAGACAATGCATTTCAGAAGATGGAATTCTGCTTCTTTTAGGTGAAGGTTCAACCAGATGGTGGTGTTAAATTATCATGTTTTTGCTGTGAATTTTAAATGCTGTAACAATAAAAAAAAGTATCAAATGACATCTATTACAGAGGTTATTTAGGATTAGAAAAAGTGCAGCTACATTCTTGCAAAAACTGCACCATCTATCCCCAGGTCATATGTGGCATTGCAATTCAGTTCCTGTAACTTCAGTGAACCTGAGCAAAATCCCATCATAACTGAGGACCAGGGTGGTGCTGTTTCTGGAAAAAACGGCTATGTTTTTCTAAGCCTAAACAACCCATAATAAATAAATCCATGTAACTATCTCTATGTTTTTTATGTTAATTTAATGTCTGGTAATAATGTATATACTGTAGATAATTGAATAGTTATTTTTCCCAGTAATTGAAGCACATTACAAAGTTATATAACTCTGTAATATGTTTCAATCACCTATCTGCCCCCTTCCCTATCTTTTCCCCCCTCCACCCCCCACCAGGAAGTGTAGGAAACTCACACATACCTAATTACTGTTGTCACCAGTTTCTTCTCTCAGCTCCATCTTTTGATGATGAGTCATCAGCAGGAGGGCTGGTCTAGCTCCTGTTACACCAGCCTCCCCCCCCTGCCTTGTCAGGTGACTCAGCTTGCTCAGCTCCCATTGGCTGAGCAACTGCAAGCCATCTGAGTCATGTCACTTGCTTATCTTCCCTTGTGACAGACTCCCGACACATGGGTAGATCCCCCCTCCCCTCATACTCTCTCCTGCTGCCGAGTGGACTCAGTGAGTGAATGAGTCATGTCACTAGGAAAGATAAGCAAGTGACATGGACTCACATGGCTTGCAGTTGCTCAGCCAATGGGAGCTGAGCAAGCTGAGTCACCTGACAATGCAGGGGAGGGGGAGGCTAGTGTAACAGGAGCTAGAGCAGCCCTCTTGCTGATGACTCATCGTAACAAGAAGGAGCTGAGAGAAGAAACTGGTGACAACAATAATTAGGTATGTGTGAGCTTCCTACACTTCCTGGTGAGGGGTGGAGGGGGGAGATAGGTGATTGAAGCACATTACACAGTTATATAACTGTGTAATGTGCTTTAATTACTGGGAAAAAGTTTTTCATGGGAGTTGTCCCTTAAGCTATGGGGGTCTACAGAGGAAACATTTTGTTTCTAGTATATCATGTGGTAGCTGTTTATTTATCAGTGGTTGATTATGTTTGCCAATCTTATTCACACATCAATGACAGACTGTCAGCTAAGCCATTGTTCGGCTGACAGTTAGCTACATAGGAGACATGCTGGCCACCTGGGGAGCGAGGATGTCATTGTGCAGGAGCTCAGGTCACTCCCCAATACACTGGCATCCCCTAAATGCACCTCCCCACACATTTTATACTACCAGCAGTCAGTAGTCGACTATAATAGGTCAGTTTCGGGCGGTAGCCCGGGGCCCTGAGCTCCTGGGGGGCCCATGGCCACCCAAACAAACTCATACTTTTGGTGGTTTATTATCTCCTGGCTACAGTTCTGTCATAATTTGCAAAAAATTGCTGCTTTTCTACAGCAATTTTGCATAAATCAGGGAATCATGACATTATCTATCCTGTACTTTGAACACCATGCTAGTTCTGCCATAGTTACAGTGGGCTGGGGGGGCCCAGCCTTGATCAACAGCCTGGGGCCTATGGTAAAGTTAATCCGCCCCTGCCAGCAGTCCAGGAGGAGAAGAGCAGCTCCTGCACGGGGATGTCCTCCCTCTCCAGGCAGGCATAACCCCCCAAGTAGCTGAGCGTGCCAGCCAACTGGATAGGAAGGACATCACCATGCAGGATCTCCAGGGCTGCTCTTCTTCTCCTTCTGGACTTCTGGTAGTATAAAGTGTATTGGGGGGTGACTTGGGGGTTGCTGTGGGGGATGCCAGTATATTGGGGGTGACCCAAGCTCCTGCATATTGAAATCCTCCCTCCCCAGGCAGTCAGCGTGTCTCCTATGCAGCTGAATGCACCGGCTGCCTGGAGAGGGAGGACATCACTGTGCAGGAGCACGGTTTAGAGTGGGGATTACCGTCACTATGACAGGAATCTCAGCTCCTTTACAATGTACCACTACTTACTGCTAGTCTTTACACTCTGTGGGTTGGGAACCACAGAGTGTAAAAAACAATCAAACAGGTTTACATGGTTCCCTATGGGAATACAAAGCTCGGTTCTCAAACAGCCTTTCAGAACCAATTGAGTTTGAGAACAGAGGTATTACTGTACACACACACACACACATACACACACACATATACATATTAGGATCAGGTTCAGATTCAGCCAACTGGATTTTTTTATATCCTGGACAATCCATTAAATGTAAAAAAGACAATAAAAATCCGGTCTTACATTTGCAAATATGATATGGATTTGTAAACATGCTTTGCAAAGGTCTCTTAACTGTTAAATAACAATTAGAAAGAAAACTATGAACCATAAAACAAGTCAGCACAGCAGGGTTGGATTTTGTATATTTGTCACAAACATCTGGTTTACATAACACAGATATCTTTCAGCAAATAAGAAAGAATAGTGAGTAAACTAAGACTGAAACTCTTGCAGTCAGTAAACTATCTAAACTAAGACTGCACTAAGATTTATAGCACAACACAGTCATTGAAAAATAAAGAAACCTGTATATAGAAATCATAGTAAGTCTCCTTTCTGGAGTCATGCTGTAATATAGAACAATTATTGGGTGCTATTGCCATGAAAAATTCAACTAGTAAATGTTAACAATAAAGAAAACTTCAGAAAATCATTGTGTAGTTTTAAACCACTTGTGTCAAGTGTGACTGCTGCACTAAAGGCAGTTATTATTTCTTACCATTGAGAATCAAATCAAGTTTCCTAATGCCTAAAGATCGGTGCCCCTGTAGGTAGTTTACCTTACAAAAAGGGTGCCCATGCATTTTTGTGCTTAGCACAATTTCCTCAAAAGTCATAAAGAAGTTGCATTTAGTACAACGTTATATGTGGGGTTCATAGGACCAAACGGATCTACTCTATTGGAGTCATACACATGTTTCATTTGCTTTCATTTGTAGTAGGCTCTATGTGGGCTGAATGCATGTTATATTGGCTGTTACTTGTAGTTTCATCTCCCCTTAGCCTATCTTTGTATGGGGCCCCTGGGTATACGTGTATAGTCTCACTGTGTATATTGTCATATATCTTTGACATTATAAGGGTTTTTAAATGCTTTGTTTTTGTACTTAATAAAATGATAAATTTCTTAGATTTACAAATAGTGGAGTGCCCCATATAAATCTTTTGGGCTCCTTTTTTTTGTAATTTCCTAACTCCCACAACACCTTGAATTTTAGAATAAAGCAATTTTGGCCTATATATATATATATAAAATTGGACTGTCACTGTACTAAACGGCATCTCTGAACTGTAGTAAAAAGGCGTAATCTCAGGCAGTAATTTTTATATGGTGGATATGTGTGGCTGTCACAGACTGTAATGGGGGGTTTTCGGCTGATGCAGGCAAGGGCAATCTGAAGCTGAGACACTGAGAACCTTAGTGGTATTTTTAAAAAAGCGTTTAAAGTGAATGTACCATCAGGTACATTGCTTAGGGTTTTTTACAAGAATGGATTGGTGCCGACTCAGGGATGCTAGTGGTGCAGTCCTTTTTTTGAACCACCATCTGGTTCCCACGTATGGCGTTGGTCTGTTTCCAAGCAATGGCCCAGCATGAAAAACTCGAGGCGGGCCTGCCAGACCTCAATGTGATGAAACCCACTCCCCTCTGTGACACGTCTCCATTAGAATCAGTGGAGCCGCATTACAGAAGGGAGGGGAGATCCTCACACTAGGAGCTGGTGAGCCTGCCTCCAGAGCTTCATGTCTGTACAATGCTAGCAAATAGGGATGAGCAAACTTTTGAAAAGTTCGGTTCGTTTTGATCCGGCGAACTTTCGTGAAGTTCGGATTCGTACAAACCGAACATAGAACGAACCTTGCTGAATAATTGCAGCTACAATAGTGGGAGTCTGATAGGGTATAGTTTAGTTTAGTTGCAGTTGCTATTACAATGAAAAAAGTGACAAAAATCAAAGTGCAAAAATAGTGAAAAAAAATTAGCCAAGGTGTAAGTGATTACACGGGACATAGGACACAAAGTTCCTTGGACCCAGTAGAATGGAAAACAGACATTTGACAGTGGAACCAGCAGCAGTAATAGTACTGTATTTGACCCAGTATGGTTGAGAACAGACAATTGAGGGAGGAGAAGGCAGCATTTGATTGCACCCAGGCCAGTATGGTTGAGAAGAGACTATTGGAGGAAGCGGCACCACTTGATTGCACCCAGGCCAGTATGGTTGAGAACAGACTATTTGAGGAGGAGGAGGAGGCAGTACCTGATTGCTCCCAGGCCAGTATGGTTGAGAACAGACAATTGACGGAGGAGAAGGATGTTCAGCCTTGGAGTGGTGGCCTGGGAATTCTCGCTGATGATGTTGTTCAGCGCACTTTCCAGAACACAGATGAGTGGGATGATGTCATTGATCCCATAGTCATGCCTGCTCACAGAGTGGCGTCCTCAAAAGGGATCAACAATTGGCAGGAAATGTTCGAAGAAACCTGTGCACTATGAGGTTTATCACATGTGCCATACAAGGTGTATGACCCATCCCTCCCTGCTGCACGGCAGAGACAATGTTCCTCCCATTGTCGGCTACAACACTTCCCGCCGTTAGCTGACGTGGGGTCAGCCATTCATATATCTCCTCCTTGATGGTCCGGAGGAGCTCCTGCCCACTGTGGCTTCGTTCACCCAGGCTCACCAAATGGAGGACAGCCTGAGAGCACCGGGCCTGACATAGTTGGTAAGACACCAGGGTAGGTTGGACTGCCATCAAAGCAGCGGATGGTTGCAAGGTGGTGGAGGCAGAACTTGTGCAGGACTGGCCCACTAAAGCACTGGGGAGATGACAGTGGCAAGAATGGGCCAACTTCCTGATGGTCTTCTGGGAGGATGTTGACCCAATGGGCAGTAACAGACATGTACTGCCCTTGCCCATAATTAAAAGACCAGACATCAGCACTAGGGTGCACGGTCTTGGACACCAAGAATCCCAATGAGTCGCCAACATTTTTCTACACAACTGTGCAGACTTATTTTTCTGCTGGGACAGTGATGGGACCTTTTTTTGACAGTTTTTTTTTTTTCTAACTTTTTTGTTGTGGCCAAATGGGGTTCTTCTATTTTATTTTTTTGAAGCTTTCTTGTAAACATATAAACTGAGAGATTTTCATTTAATAAAGTAGATTCAGCAACACTGAAGTTGCTTTCATGTGTCTTGGTTGATACTCACAGACAGCTGTCACATTACATTTTTGATTAGGCAGCACCCAGGTATATCTATGGAGACTAACCTAAGGTCTCACGCTAACAGGGGTGACGTCACACATCTTGATATTCACAGAAAACCAGAATACAAGGGATTATATGAGTAATAATCCCTTGTATCCTGGTCTATTCTGTGTTTTTACTTGTTATTGTTATTTTAACCAGATTCGTTACAAACTTTCTCAAAGTTTTTGCAAAGTTCATAACTGGTTCGTTATGGTTCGGTTCGCTCATCCCTACTAGCAAATAGACTGGCACTGTGCGAGGGAACCGGCATGGCAGTTAAAAAAAAAAGGACCGCTCCACCGGCATCCCCGCCCCAGCGCTGGTCAGTGCAATGTACTGGTGGTACATTTGCTTTAAGGTCAATAGTGCAGAAAATATTTGCATTGGGCACTGCATAGTGCATAATGCCATGTCTAGTAATTTGTTGCATTGCTTGTCTTCTCTTTGCTTTGAGTGGCAATGAGTCACTTCATAGGGGTTCAGTAGGGCACTCAGATAGGCAAGAAAGTAGCTTAAATGCCAGACTGGTTATCCCGTTTCCACATGACTAGTCTTGATACTTAGCTTTATATTTAGTTTTAGTTTTCAGTCATGGACTTCCAACTGTATAATATGAAATTGTCCAAGCCTCAACAAGACCTTCATACAAGCACACTCTTTTCCTGTATGGTTCAAGTTCATGATTGCACCTTCGGGAGCTATCACAGACATGCATGTAGGTAATACATGATAGACATAGCTGTAACTCTGCTGCTCTGTAAAAGGCTACTTGTGTCTGCTGTTAACAGTCAAGCATAACATTTGGACGACCAAACAACATGCCAGAGCACCAGCCACATCAGTTGGCTGAGAAACAGAAGGAATAAAGCTTCCTTAAAACCCCAAAGAATGCTTCCCACAGAATTCACAGCTCTTTCAAGTGAAATATTCCTTCGCACACTGCCAACTTTGAGTCAGTTGTGTTATATAGACAATAGGATAAAAGACCGATACTAATGATACCCAGATCTGAGAGACAGATGATTAGAATTAGACAACATACACAGAAGCAGAACCAGCCCAACTGGTCCAATATTGCTACTTTGTCACGTGAAAATGTACTTGGTAGTGTAATCTCTATTTGTGACATGTTTTACAAGAAATAGTATAGCAAAGAGCAGACAGGTTAAGTAAATTATTAGCTCTGGATAAATAATAATGAAAACTCCCTGAAACACAGCTAGATTTGGAACCAGTAACAGATATTACATAATGGATATACAAGCCCAATCTGTGTACAATAAATAATAGTGCAACTGCAAGAGATTTTCCAGGCAAATGATTGCCATAGTCACATATTCATACACCCCAATTTTACAGCAGTATAAACCAAGGCCCATGGGGGATGCCGGAAGTCTATCTATCAGTGGAAAAAACAATAAGAATCTCTGCAATATATTCTGTCAGAGCAATATGTGGGGAGATTTATCAAGCAGTCTTACTGTAAGAAAGGTCTTTGTCTATAGCCTGTGGCAACAGCTTAGCTTTCAAATGTGTATGAGCCGTGCAGAGCTGTATTTACCACTAGGCACCCGTGGTCCGGTGCCTAGGGCAGCACCTTGCAGGGGGGCAGCACCAGGGAGTAGAAGGAAGGAAACTACTTTTTTTTTTTTTTTTTTAAAGTCTCCCACCTCCCATTCAGACTTGCCAGTAAATCCGGTGTCTTTTCGAGGGGAGGGGGTGGGGGGTATGGCGGTATTGGTCAGGTCTGATATAGCAGTGTTATCCAGTCACAATATGGTGATATTGGTCAGGTATGATACGTTGGTGTTATCCAGTCACAATATGTCGGCATTGATCAGGTCTGGTATGGCGGTGTTGTTCAGGTCTGGTATGGTGGTGTTATTCAGTTACAGTATGTGGTATTGGTCAGGTCTGGTATGGTGGTGTTATCCAGTTACAGTATGGTGGTATTGGTCAGGTCAGGTCTGGTATGGTGGTGTTATCCAGTCACAGTATGGTGGTATTGGTCAGGTGTGGTATGGCGGTGGTATCCAATCACAGTATGGCTGTATTGGTCAGGTCTGGTATAGCAGTGTTATTCAGTCACAGTATGGCGGTATTGGTCAGATATGGTGGTGTTATCCAGTCACAGTATGGCGGTATTGGCAGGTCTGGTATGCAGGTGTTATTTAGTCACAGTATGGCGGTATTGGTCAGTTATGGTGGTGTTATCCAGTCACAGTATGGTGGTATTGGCAGGTCTGGTATGGAGTTGTTATCCAGTCACAGTATAGTAGTATTGGTCAGGTCTGGTATGGCGGTGTTATCCAGTCACAGTATGGTGGTATTGGCAGGTCTGGTATGGAGTTGTTATCCAGTCACAGTATAGTAGTATTGGTCAGGTCTGGTATGGCGGTGTTATCCAGTCACAGTATGGTGGTATTGGTCAGGTCTGGTATGGAGTTGTTATCCAGTCACAGTATGGTAGTATTGGTCAGGTCTGGTATGGCGGTGTTATCCAGTCACAGTATGGTGGTATTGGTCAGGTCTGGTATGATGCAGTTATCCAGTCACAGTATGGTAGTATTGGTCAGGTCTGGTATGGTGGTGTTATCCAGTCACAGTATGGTAGTATTGGTCAGGTCTGGTATGGCAGTGTTAAATGTGAGGCCTGGAGCGATTACCTACCAATCTACCAATCCTGTGGTGAGAATTCCCTTAGACAATATGCAGACTGCTCTAATCATTGATTCAATGTGGAAATTTGTTTATGTTTTAAGCAGTTAAAAAACATGTAGAGAAATGCATGAGGCCGAAACCACTCTGCCATTTCTTCCTAGTAGTCATGTGCTGTTACCAGGATTAGTGGCCATACGCCTATTGGTTACCGCATGAGGGTTTGGTTTCTTTGGCTGCATGTGGTGACGTGCAGTAAATGTGGGAACACGGCCTATGACTGATCAGATATCAATATGATGATCAGAAACTAGAAAATCCTGCTGCTAATTGGTGAGTAGGGATGGGACATCTGCAGGTGTAGTACCTAGGGCAGCAGCAGCTGGTAATACAGCCCTGGAGCCGTGGTAAAATGAAAGCTGAGACACACACACGTACTTCCTAACTGCTCATCACTAAAGAAAATCCATCTTCATCAAGGTAAAGACAGGTTTTCAGCAGCAATGAGATAAACTGACATAGAAATCTATAGAGAGGGGACGAGCCTGAAAGAAAAGGAGTGAGTAGAGGAAGTGCAACACACAGACTCTGCAGGTTCACTATTTTGCAGGAAGTGCTAGATTCACAGATAAGACTGCGAAGTACCACTCTGTATGCTACTATCCACTTTGAAATGAAGCTCAGAGAAAGCTGACACAGAGATGAAGTCTGCAGGGGGTAGTCAAAGGGAAAAATGCCATGTATTCTATATCATATAATGGATAGTGCTGCTCCTCATGGACACACACAGCTTAGGGTCCATTTACACAGAAAGATTATCTGGCAGATTATCTGCCAAAGATTTGAAGCCAAAGCCAGGAATGGATTTGAAAAGAGGAGAAATCTCAGCCTTACTTTATGACCTGATCTCTGTGTATAGTCTGTTCCTGGCTTTGGCTTCAAATCTTTGGAAAATAATCTGTCAGATAATCTTTCTGTGCAAATGGACCCTAAGGGCCCTTTTACACTGAAAGATTATCTGACAGATTATCTGCCAAAGATTTGAGGCCAAAACCAGGAATTGATTTGAAAAGAGGAGAAATTTCAGGCTTTCCTTTATTACCTGCTCTCTGTTTATAGTCCATTCCTGGCTTTGGCTTCAAATCTTTGGCAGATAATCTGTCAGATAATCTTTCCGTGTAAAAGGGCCCTAAGTCATCCTCCTCCTCGTATATTACTAATAAGAGGCCTGAAGAGAAACAGCTGTCACCCTGGGCTGCATTTTTGTAACTGTGGCTATGTTGGTCTTATAAATGACAGAAGCATAGTGCTGTCACAGAAGAGAAGGATTTAGGAAAAAGGATTTCTGACAACCTCAAAATGAGTGACTAGTGCAGTCAGGATGTCAGGAAGGCTAACCTGTATAGCTGTAGGTATAACCAATAGGAAAAAGGAGATGGTGATCTTGCTGTATAGAGCTCTAGTGAGACCGCACCTGCAATACTGTGTCAAGCTATATAATATCAAGCTGATATAATAGAGCCGTTTACTGGATTGCTTTATTGTATTTCTAAGGTAAAATACATTGAACAACAGATGTTAAAGAGTAATTTCCATGGGCCTTCTATAGACTGCATAGCTAATTTCTATACACTACACATTGGTAGCAGGGAACTAAGTGGAGGGACAAGCTCCTTTGTACACTGCCCCAGGGAAAGGAACAAGAAGCACATCTGAAATCACTTTAAAGTAACAGATCGCAAATAACCAGTAAATGTATAATGCTTTATCGCCATCTGCTGGTCAAATACTATACTGCAAAGAAATGACAATTATCCACCTGGGAACATACCCTCAAGTCCAAGTTTTTTTATTTCTTATAACCGTGTTTTTTTACCTGTATCATAAGCAGAGCAAATTGCAGTAAAATCTTCTTGCTTTGCACATACAGCCTTAG
Organism: Dendropsophus ebraccatus; assembly: GCF_027789765.1. Taxonomy (NCBI): domain Eukaryota; kingdom Metazoa; phylum Chordata; class Amphibia; order Anura; family Hylidae; genus Dendropsophus; species Dendropsophus ebraccatus. The sequence continues at coordinate 122,615,132 of NC_091454.1, forward strand.
CCTTAAGATTATTCTGTAATGTCAATTGTAGTTTGTCATAAGTACAAGAGCTAAGCTGATTGCACTTGTGAGCATGAAAGTATCTTGATCTCAGCTGTCAGATAAAGGTAAAAACAATTGTTTTTATTTTTCAGCCAATGGAGTTTTAATAGGACCTTTTTTTGTTTGTTTTGTTTTGGGGGATCCTTTTATGTTTCCCTTTGGGCCTCACAGACTTCAGTAGGTTGTAGACCTGGAGGCTATAACTTGACCTCCAGCCATCATGTCAAACATTGCAGGGTTGCCAATGGGCCACAGAGGGACCCCTTTGTAGATGTAGTGACCCTGGAAGCTATGAGGTTAAACTGCAAAGACCATCACTTGCATTGCAGTGAGAGCCTGGTTGTGTTTGACAGCCTGCTCCTGCCATTCATCCTAGGGGCCTGCTTATGAGCCCATGGGACACCACCGTGTATGCACAACACTTTGCAACACTTTTCCAATACTACCCCTCCCCCCTCTAAGGGCCCTTTTAGACAAGCCAGTTATCAACTACTAGGAATGCTCATTCGGAGGAGCAGGAAAACGTCAGTGATCAGCCGAGTAGTGGGAAAACCTCCGCTTACTGGCTGATCACATCTTTAAAGCAGGCCTAAAAATGTATTGTATTTAAATGGCCATAGGAATGCTCAACCACTGGATTAATTGTGCCTTGTTAAGGCACTGCAAACGAGTGCCAATCTTGTTGCTAGGTGCTCATTTGCTACTGTAGGGTCTAAAAGGACCCTAAGTCAATTTGGGACATATCTTTGCCTATTTAAAACAGATAACATGCTAAATTTTGAGCCAATTAGGCCATATTGTATAACCTAAAAATAACTATAGTTTTAGGCAAGAATTCCTGAAAATTTTTGGTCATCATTGGTTTTATCAGGTCTTTTTCCACGAAACATGTCAGGTTTTTTTTAAGTATTACTTAAAATTAACTTTTGACATGTCACATAGACATGGCAAAAGTTTATATCAGTTTGTCCCCCCTCCCACCAATAGTTAAAACCCGGTAAATCACATCTGTCTGACCAATTACAGGAAACAAGCTTCATACACTAAGTTGGGACATTTATTAAGTCCGGCGTTTTTTACGCCGGACTTATAAATGTCCCCGCATCTCCAGCGCTACAGGGATTTATGTAGAGGCGGACTGGCTCTACATAAATCCCGTGCGCTTTGGTGCGCACCGCCGAAAACCTACGCCAGCTGAGGATTGGAGTAGGTTCTCAGCGTATCTTTTTGCGGAACGGATGGTGAATCACGCACACTCTGAGTCCACGCCCTCTGTTCCGCCCCCTTCACACACCCTCCCCACCCCCCGGCGTACCTGTCGAAAAGTGCCGATTTGAGAATATTTTATTTGCAAATCGGCCATTTGCGAATAAAATATTGCGCAAATTGGCAATTTCCGCCGAAACCCCCCGGACCGCACGATGATACATGTCCCCCTAAGTCTCTAATTATCAGAGAAAGTCCCTGCACCCTGACAAATCTAAACGTCTGCCATGTCAAAAAGTTCATTTAAATGACAGTAGTGCATTAAAGGGAATCTGTCAGCTCCCGGGGCTTTACCTAAGGTGCTGACAGTGTGCTGTAGCTGGCAGTCTCCTAGTGAGCATGGTGCCTTTTGGTAATTTGTCTGTGCAGGGGATTATGCACAATCTCGGTTTCCTACTGTAATAAAAAAGTCAAAGAGAAGTTTAGCCTCAGTGTTTGAGCAACACTCTGGCACACCTCACCACTCCTTCTTCCTCCCTCTTCTTCATGAATAATCAATACTGCCAGGCATCCTACTCCCTCAGCTGTCAGCCAGTGTCTCTGAGTGTTGACTTCAGACATAAACTACCTACAGAGGACTGATGTGCAATCAGATATAGTTGAATATCCTAGCCTTACTGTGTTGGAGCTGTGATGTAAGGGAAAATGACTTGTCTAGAGACCAGAATTTTTTTTTTCCTGGGTTTGATTAACCTGATGTAAATGAAATATAGTTATATATTTTTTTATTTTTTTCCTCATCATTGTATAAAAAACTGAATGTTTTATCATTATATATGTTTATATATGCCGTATACCTGCACAACCAAGATGTGCTGAGTGCCTTGTTTTTCTTTTTGTTATTTGAAAACATTTAATAAGAATTCAATACAGAAAAAAAATTAAACTTTTTAATTTGGACCTGATTGGGAATTCTTTTCACTTTTAAAAATAATACAATAATGAGAAAAAAAATAAAAAATAAAAAATTAAATATATTTAATTTCCATCACGGCAATTGAACCCAGGAGAAAATTGTTGTTGGTCTCTAGAAAGGTAATTTACCTCTAGATGTGGAAATTTAACCATATCTGATTGAAGATCAATCCTCTGTAGGCAGTTTATGTCTGAAATAGTGATGAGCGAGCATGCTCGTCCGAGCTTGTTACTCGTTCGAGTATTAAGGTACTCAAAGGTACTCGTTGCTCGGACGAGCATCTTGCGATACTCGAGAAAATGGCAGCAGGGGAGCCTCCACTACCAGCCTAACCACTACCAGCATGCGCTGGCATATGAGTGCTAAACACCTCACTCAGTGGAACCAAGGCCATTCACTTACTGAAAGTGACACCCCTGCTCCTTTCCCTGTGTCACATGCTGGCTCTGTCAGTCCCCCCACCCAGGCCCAGGTTCTCACCGCCATGCTGTGTCAGGCATAATTTTTGGGAGGTTCAACTGCTGCCTAATCTACCTTGTTTACTGAGTTCTCACCACAATGCTGTGTCAGGCATAATTTTTGGGAGGTTCCACACCTGCCTTGTTCACTGAGTTCTCACCGCCATGTGTCAGGCCGTGTCAGGCATAATTTATTATGGTGGGTCTGTATCTTGCTGTTACGGTGAGCTGTTGCATTTTTCTGTGTTTTTGTGTGTTTGCAATTTCAGCCATGGCAACGTGCTCCTGCCTAGTGTGAACGGTGTTCCAGGAGAGCTGACCAATTTTTTCTTTTTTTTCTGTGTTCCATTTGGGGGAGTGGCTGCCTCCATTTGGTCGTGCACTCCACCTGTCTCACCCAGGTGGTGCAATCATATTTGCAGGTAATAGACGGATCTTGCATGCCCAGAGCATAGGCGTATTACATGCCATGGAGAGGCCATTACAGTGTAGGGTCTGCCTCGATATGAGTCCACCTTATCGTGGTGAGGCAGTTTACACTGTTTGCAAATAGTAACCAAGAGACTCATTATTTTTGTGGAAGTTTTTTGGGCAGTTGGGGGGGCTGCTTTTAATTATTTTCATGTCTGTGGTGGGTCTGTATCTTGCTGTTGCGGTGAGCTGTTGCATTTTTCTGTGTTTTTGTGTGTTTTTAATTTATTATGTGTTGTCCATTTCGAACCATATAATTTGTAGATATAAACTTGCTGTGGGTTTCCTTTGCCTTCCTTTCATTTTCTAGCTGTTTCAAAGGCAGAAGTCAGCAGCTCAGTAAAGGCCACTTTATCAGCTGTTTTTTAATCTTCGATTTCAAATTTCAAAACAACTTCAATTCAAGTGCTTTTTTGTATCTATTGTATCTCCAAGATACACGCCACAGCAAAAAGGAACAGACAATGAAAATGGTGATAAAAGTCACTGTTTAGCAGGCAGAATTAATCAGGTTGGTAGAGGAGGTAGTAGTTGTTTTTTTTTTTCATTAAATTCAATTTAAATTTGCCTTCTCTTAGATACTTTTTAAAGGATTAAAAGTGTATTCGTTCAAATTCCGGGGCCTCTTAAGAAGGCTGTATTGTTATTTCTTCGTCCCTACCTCCAATTATTTTCCTCTCATGCACAACTGCATGAGGGTGTGAGGCTAAATCTAGCCATAATCCGGCTATTTTTATTGGATGATTGTATTGTCCATTTCATACCATGTTATTGCTGGATACAAACTTGAATAAATATTTAAAAAAAAAAAAACTTCAAACTCAAAATTTAAATTAATTCAAATTCAAACTCAAAATCAAATTATAATTCAAATTTCAAAAATAAATAAATAAAATTAAATTCAGTCGCCAGAACAGAAGTGGTGGGGAGAAGTGGTGAGTGACATGATACTGATAAAATTACCCCAACTGCTAAAGTGGTCAGGGGGTGTCATGCCCCAGCCCTGGTCAGTCTAGTAACTTAAAAAGACAAGTTAGTTATCAAGGGGGGGGGGGGGGGGGAGGGGAGCAGTCAGCTTGTCATGCACTGGCAGGGGAACACTCTCCAAGGCCTTTGACTTTCAAAGTGACCTTCAAGCCTTTGACCTTGGCTGCATGTGCCTTTCCCATCTTGGTCTGGGTCAGCACTATTGTTTCGAGGTTGACCACCAGGCTGTTGCCCAGAATTTGGCGTAATGGTGCAATTAGGCAGCCTCAAAGGCATCCATGCATGCTGCCCCTGCTGTTTCCTGTCCATTTCCATGGTGTTTCCATCATTTTCTGAGGTTGACCGGTTTTCACGCAACCTTCCCTGGGTCGAGCTTGGGTCCCCTGCAAAAATGCTCGAGTTTCCCATTGACTTCAATGGGGTTCGTTATTCGAAACGCATCGGGAAATATTCATCTCAAGTACCGAGCACCCGAGCATTTTAGTTGCTAATCACTAGTCTGAAATACTCAGAGACACTGGTTGACAGCAGGAGGTTGGTCTGAAGAGATTATTCATGAAGGTGAGGGAAAAGGAAGAAGTGGTGAGGTGTGCCAGAGTGCAGCACAAATGCTTAGCCCCAACTCTTTGACTCTTCATTACAGTAAGAGACCCAAGATTAAACATATTTCACTCCATGAACAAATTACCAAAAGGTAACATGCTCACTAGGGGACTGCATACTACTGCACGCTGTCTGCACCTTGGGTAGGGCCTAAGTGCTGACAGATTTCCTTTAAAGACTGCAGATACTGACCAAAAACTGCCATTTTCGTTTTACTGGATTTTATATTGTGAAGGCCATCTTTCCCTAAATATTTGGATGTACAGAACAAAATGGCAGGGCTGTGAAATGAGGGCTGTGAAAAGCTTAACAAACGTGAAACAGCTGTTGCTCGATGACTTTTGTCCACTCCGTGTTACTGTTTGGTGAAGGAATAAAGCATTTTTTACGTTTTAGCTACAAGTGGTGAGTGCCATATCTACTTCTTCTATGTGTTGGATTTTATTTGCCAAGAATCTGTCTTGCTTTACATGCAGTGCGGGAGATTTCTCAAACATAGTGTAAAGTGAAACTGGCTCAGTTGCCCCTAACAACCAATCAGATTCCACCTTTCATTTTCAAAAGAGTCTGTGAGAAATGAAAGGTGGAATCTGATTGGTTGCTAGGGGCAACTGAGCCAGTTTCACTTTATACTATGTTTTAAAAATCTCCCCCAGTACGTCTTGCAGTCACAATAATATACTTTATAAAATGTGCTAAGTTTGACTTTTTAGTTCTTGCTTGTACATCTCATCAGGTTTTAATTTTCCCCAGATCTTTCTTAATTTCTTAAAGTGCTAATGTTTCTTAAAGTGCTAATGGGTTTTATTTGCTCACTGCAGCCAATATACCATTCTCTTTGTCCCCAACCCACTCCAGTTATATGAGCATGCTTTGGCCTCTTCAAGGTCCAGTATATGCTACTTTTAGGCTATGTATAAGTACGGACATTGTTGCCATCGGCAACAATGGGCGTACTTTGTGCGGAGTGCAACATAAACCTATTCAGCTATGGGATCCCGGCCAGAGCGTATACACATCGTATGCGCTCCGACCGGGATCCCGCAAGGGGCCGCAAATAACTGACATGTCAGTTTTCTGCGGCCGCAATTCAATGAATTGTGCCGTAGAAAACCCTGTCAGTTCACACAGTAAAGTGAGCGTCTCCGGCCGCTCGCTTCCCTGTGTGCTATGGGAAGCTCTGATGCGGGCATGCGCTAATGCGCACAGATGCGCCCGCATCAGAACTCAGCGGTGCTAAAGATCATCCGGCCGGTACTGCATCTTCTCTGAGACTGACGAGTGAGAAATCGGTAATTTTGATCTTTCAACATGTTCTTAAATCATCGTTGATCGTTCGCAAAAAATTCGCAGATCGTTCAGTGTAAACATTCTTTCAACGATTTCCCCTATGTGTGAGATAGGCTTAACCCCTTGCTTCCGCAGCCTGTTTTGGCCTTAATGACCAGGGCCTATTTTTCAAATCTGGCCTGTGTCTCTTTATGTAGTTATAATTCTGCGGTGCTTTTAACTATCGCGGTTATTCTGAGACTGTTTTTTCATGACATATTCCTCTTTATGTTTATGGTAAACGTTGATTGATACACTCAGCAGTTTTTTGTGAAAAACACAACATTTGCGCAAAAAATTTGAAAAATGTATGTTTCTTTATCTTCAAAATTCTCTTTTCCTAAGAAAAATAGGCATGCCACATGAACTAATTATTAATGCAACATCTACAACATGTCTACTTTATGGTGACGTCATTTGGTGAACGTCCTTTTTCTTGTTAGGATGTTAGAGGGCTTCGAAATTTTGCAGTGATTTTTCAAATTTTCTGGAAAATGTCAAATTCTGTTTTCACAGAAATGTAAGCAAGTTGGAGGGGAAATTTAACATTTTCATTTTTTGGGCAGATATTCCATTTTAATCCATTTTTTTCCTCTAACCCAGCAAATACTAACTGAGAAATACCACTCTCTATTTATTCCCCTTATTCCAATGTTTCTAGAAATCCCCCATATGTGTCCGCAGTGCGTCACCTGACTCAACCACTGACCCCAGACATGACAGAGACCTGGTGAATTTTGGGGCCTTTTTTAATTTCATTTTTTTTTATACCCATTATACCATGTCACGGAGGCCTTGGGGTGCCATAATCTTTGTGTAAGACAAGTTGACGTTTCCATCGATACCATTTGGGGGGGACATGTGACACCCTGATAATTTTTTAATACGTTTTTATGAGGTGGTATGAATAAAAATCTCCATTGAGCAGCAGTTTTTCATCATTTTTTTGTACGTCGTTCACTATACGTCACATATGACATGTTATTGTTATTCGTCAGGTCGGTACAATTACAGTGATATCCATGTTATATAGCTTTTGTTATAGTTTATGGCATTTATACTATAAATACTGTTTGTGTCTTGCATATTATAAGTGGTAATATTTTAATTTTTTAACCAATGGAGTTTTTTTAATGGCAATAAACGGGTGGAATAATTAATGTAACGGGTTAATAGACGGGGATCATTTATAAAGAGGGATGGGGAATGTGTATATTTATTTCATTTATATATATTTATTTATTTATGATGTATTTATTTCATTTATTTATTGTAATTAATTATTTCTTTATGTATGTATGTATGTATGCGTTTAGTGTTTTTTTTTTTTTCACTTTTTCACATCTATAATGCATTACAGCACATGATCAGTGCTGTAATGCATTATATATTGAATGATCTGTCAGTGTTACACTGACAGATCATTCAAATGATCAGGTCCCTGCCTCAGTGCAGGGGCTTGATCATTAGAAATCATAGCAGCCCAGACGCACTGGGAAGCGTTTGGGTTGCTATGGTTACCCTCCCGGAGTCACGCGGATCCGGGAGGGGGAGAGAAAGTGCAGAGGGAGAAGGGGGAGCACGGGGAGGGGGCGGCCACATGGGGGGCTCGGCGGGCTCAGCAGCAGAGACGGGCAGCCTGGGGGAGCGCAACAGCGTGCGCCGCAGCTTCCTCCCGGGCACCCGATAGGCAGGGGGGCTGGCTCAGGATGGGGGAGCACGAGGAGGGGGCGGCCACACGGGGGAGCACGGAGAGGGGGCGGCCACAGAGAAGGGGAGCCTGGGGGGAGCGCAGCAGCATGTGCCGCAGCCTCCTCCCAGGCACCCGATCGGCTGAGGTAAGCATATCTCCCCATAGATGCTTCAGTCCCGCCGACCGCGGTGTCTATGGGGTTAACTGCTCAGGGGGAGCGCGGCTCCTCTCTGGGCAGTGGCAGCGGGAGGAGGCTGTGTGACACAGCCTCCTCCCACTGCCCGATCTCAACTAGGGAAAGAGGGGGGAGGCAGGGAATGCATGACGTCCAGGGACGTCATGATGCGTTCTGGCACTGCTTTTTATGACATCCCTGCACGTCATATTGGGGGAAGGGGTTAAACGATCGCATAGCGAATTTTCCGTACGATGTATCGTTCCGTCTAAACGCTGATCGTTATAAAAAAAAACATCGTTCATTCAAAATCGTTAATCGTGCGATCGGGCGAATTATCGTACCGTGTAAAAGTACCATTAGTGTGCACATATCTTAAGATAAAGTGAAAATCCACTAGACCTTGGAAAGCTTGTAATGCAGTTAAAAAAAAATATTTAGAGAGAGAGAGAGAAATGTACAGTACCAAAATAGTATCTTCTACGTAAATAATCTTTACAAGTTGCAAACTTATGATCCTGTACACTCACAAAAAGATCTATAGAGAGTATTACATGAAAACAAGACTGCCATGATTAAGTACTATACATCCTCATGATCAAATACATTATATTCTGAAAAATCTGGTGTTGAGGTTGAGCAGACAATATTCTGGACAGATCATCCGGCTGGTACTTAAGTACTTAAGATCATCCGGCCGGGGTCACGGAATGGCCGGATGTTCACAGCGTCTGAACATAGCCCTAAATTGCATTAAGCCAATCCACAATAACTTTAGAAAGTGCAAGAGACAGTCTACAAATGCACCAGGTTGGCTGTTTTTATAAATATATCTGTTGGTTTTCTTTATTTCAAAATGTTATGCTACAAGTAGTACACAAGCAATGCACACTTTACCTTGAAGTCACACCAAGTTTCCACCAAGCCATGCCTCTTTGATGAGTGAGGCATACAAGGGTCTAAAGATTTCTAATACATGTAAGCCAGTTTTTTTTCTTTTAAATTCTAGCACATATACAATACTAACTCTGCTTCAATAGTCTTTCTCCTGAAATTTTTTTATGTAACTGGAGCACTGGAAAACTCTGTGGGGCTTGAGATTAAATGAGAGCTACAAAGAGATACAATATAGGCTCAAACACTTCTGTGAGTGTCAAATTACAGTATTAGGCCATGTTCACATGCTGTATGAACATCGACTGGGGTTTGACACAGCCGCTGTTTGCAGTGCCAAACAACAGCCAATGTCTTATATTTTTACCTGGCTGATACTGCAGTATTGGCCGGGTGAACATCACTTTACTTTAATTGGAATTTGGGCACATTTAGATGTGCCTGCACTCCAATTAGCCATAGAGCATACCGGGAGACGTACTTTACATTGTGAGAATAGGCTGTTTTGTACAGCAGCTGTTCAATGAATAGCAGGCACACACAATAGACCTGTCAGTTATTTTGTGCGGACACAATGAACACCGGCCATACTGTATACAGAATGTATACACCATGGCCGGGTTCTATATACTTCAATGCTGTCAAGTATTGTTAGTTAACAACGGCCATTAATGCAAGCTGCAACAACGGCTGTAGTTTTACTAACAAATACGTTGTGTGAACGTGGCCTAAGGCTGTATTCAGAGACTGTATGAGCAATGGCCATTATTTGGCACTCAAAACAACGGCCATTTGGAGTATCAAACAATGGCCGATGTTTTAAATGCACATAGCATTGAAGTCTATGGACAACAGGCAGAAATAATTAACATCATCATTATTTATATGGCTGTAGCAAACAACAGTTGTTGTTTGTATTGACTTCAATGTAAATCATTTTATTATGAAAAGAACATCCATTGTGTAAATTGAAAACAATGGTCGCGCTTTTCATAAAAAGTACATTGTGTGAACATAGCCTTAAAATGAGTTTGAATTTTTTTTCTGGTACAGTGTAAGGCCATGTTCACACAACGTAAGTTCTGTACTAATCACGACCATTGCTGCAACGGCCGTTATTAGTACGGAACTTACGTTGTGCTGCAGGCCAAGGGAATCCCGGCCGGAGTGTATACACATGCTCCGGCCGCATGCTCCATAGTGTGCAGTGGGGAGTTCGGATGCGGGTGCGCACAGATGCGCCCGCATCAGAACTCAGTGGTGCTAAAGATCATCCGGCCGGTACTCCATCTTCTCTTAGACTGGCTGTTCTCATACTAAGTGTGCACATATCTTAAGATAAAGTGAAAATCCACCAGACCTAGGAAAGCTTGTAATGCAGTTAAAAGAGAGAGAGAGAGAGAGAGAGAGAGAGAGAGAGAGAGAGAGAGATGTACAGTACCAAAATGGTATCTTCTACGTAAATAATCTTTACAAGTTGCAAACTTATGATCCTGTACACACACAAAAAGATCTATAAAGAGTATTACATGAAAACAAGACTGCCATGATTAAGTACTATACATCCTCATGATCAAATACATTATATTCTGAAAAATTTGGCGTTGAGGTTGAGCAGACAATATTCTGGACAGTCATCAGTCATCCTCTTAGTTTTTCACTTAATCCATTGTGTTTCTCTTGTGTAACTGTTAAATAGGAAATGGTTTCCTGAAACTATATTAAAAAAAAGGTGAGAAATATTAAAAAACACATTTAGTTAATGAGGGGGGCTTTTTAAAAGAAAAAAGATACAGAATGTACAGCACGCACAATTTTGTAAGGGTAAAAGAGCCCAATAGCTCATATTTTTAATCATGTGTTGAATTACTGGTGACCAGTACGATGTGACATATTTTCCAAGTCCCCTGAATGTGTTCCCATGCGCCCACCCCTTATTTCATCCTTTTTCTGCAGCATGGCCCTTTTTTTATTTTAAGTCCCCAGAATTAATTACCTTTAATTCCTGGCCCTTAAAGGAGTTATCAAGCGCTACAAAAACATGGCCACTTTTCCCCCTCTCTTGTCTCAAGTTCAGGTGTTGTTTGCAATTGAGCTCCATTTACTTCAATGGAACTGAGTTTGAAACCCCACCCAATCTGGAGACAAGAGAGGGGGAAAAGTGGACATGTTTTTGTAGGGCTAAATAACCCCTTTAAAATGGTTATTCTCTTATTCCTGTTTGTCAGCATTGGCATCCCCCATTTATTGCTGGTCCCCAGCATAGCTCCCCTTTAACTCCTAGTTCTCAGCATGTCTCATCTCTTAAAGGGGTTATCCAGCGAAAATAGTTTGCTTTCAAATGAACTGGTTTCAGAAAGTTATACAGATGTGTAATTTACTTCTATTTAAAAATCTCAAATCTTCCCATACTTTTAAGCTGCTATGTGTCCTGCAGGAAATGTTGTTTTCTTTTCAGTGTGACACAGTGCTCTCTGCTGACATCTCTGCCTCGGTCAGCAGAAAGCACTGTGTCAGACTGAAAAGAAAACACAATTTTCTGCAGGACATACAGCAGCTGATAGATTTAGGCAGGGCTGTATTATCATCTGCTGCTGCCCTAGACACTAAACCTGGAGACGCCCCATCATCACTCACCAATTAGCATCATGATTTTCTAGTTTCTGATCATCATATTGGCAGTCGTAGGCTGCCTTCAAACATTTACTGCACGTCACCACATGCAGCCAAAGAAACCAGACCCTCATGCAGTAACCAATAGGCGTATGGCCACTAATCCTGGGAACAGCACATGACTACTAGGAAGAAATGGCAGAGTGGTTTCGCCCACATGCATTTCTCTACAAGTAGAAACATTGTCTGAATCAAGTTTTTCATGGTTTTTAACCGCTTAAAACATAAACAAATTTCCACATTGAATCAGTGATTACAACAGCTTGCATATTGTCTGAGGGAATTCTGACGACAGGATTGGTAGATTGATAGGTAATAGCTCCAGGCCTCACATTTAACACAACCACACCAGACCTGAATTATACTGCCATACTGTGACTGGATAACATCGCCATACCAGACCTGACCAATACCGCTATACTGTGACTGGCTAACACCACCAGACCTGACCAATACCACCATACTGTGACTGGATAACATCGCCATACCAGACCTGACCAATACCACCATACTGTGACTGGCTAACACCACCAGACCTGACCAATACCACCATACTGTTAATGGTTAACACTGCCATACCAGACCTGACCAATACCACCATACTGTGACTGGATAACACCTGTATACCAGACCTGACCAATCCCGCCATACTGTGACTGGATAACACTGCTATACCAGACCTGACCGATACCGCCACACTGTGACTGGATAACACCGCCACACCATACCTGACCAATATTGTCATATTGTGACTGGATAACACTGCTATACCAGACCTGACCAATACCGCCATACCAAAACCCCCACATCCCACCCCCCGGCAAGTCTGAACTGGAGGTGAGAGACTAAAAAAAAAAAGTTGTTTCCTTCCTCCTGCTCCCTGGTGCTGCCCCCCTGCATGGTGCTGCCCTAGGCACCACAGGTGCCTAGTGGTAAATACAGCTCTGGATATAGGAAGACTTAAGGAAAAAGATTTTCACTGGAATGCCACAATAATCCTGGTCCCTAGCATTCCTTTCTTTTAGCTCCTGGTCTCCTGCCTGACTCATCTCTCTTCTGATGTCCCTTGCAAGTATCCAAGTTTTGTGAGCAGCTCGATAGTCACGTACGTACAGGAGCATGGACTTCCTGCTCTTGTAGATACACTGACTGTTGAGGCACACTGTATGCATTGCTTGCCACTAATAACAAGCAACCGGTTGTACTTTTAATGCCTTTTACTTAGCAAAGTAAATATCCCCATTCCAGGGGGAAAAGTGAGTTAAGCTTTTGAATATAACAACCTGTAGAACTCCCTCAAGAGAACTTAATTTACACGGTCTTTTTCTACAACTGTGACTTAGCTATCGACTAACATGAGGTAGTGTATCCACAAAGCAGTGGTAAGTGCAGTTCTGTATTGAACACCATATTAAAGGCTAATATAGCTCTTAATAGAGCATTTCAAGTCAAATGCATAAAAAAACATAAAAAAGGCATTGAAAAGCCAAACAGAAGAATTTCTTACGTGAATGTTGCATTTGCCTGACCATCAATTATTAATAAAATAAAGAAATGCAAGTGTGATATTTTTTTTATTATTATTATAAAAGGCCATATGCAAACCAGACTTTTGTATTGGTTGATCACACAGATAATTTTTATGTTAACTTCTACAGTGGAACAAATTTGATTTACAGTGTAAATACATACAATAATTATCAATTTCCTTACCTGGGTCAACAGCACGACCATCAAAAAAATCTGGAGCCTACACAAGGTAAGAAATGTGTAAACAGATTAGTATCCATATATTTTACTTATTATGTAAAGGTTGTAAATCCTGAGATAATGGGAGAGACACCCCTTAATAATTATGATTTAGATATTCATGTTATTTTATTTATAACATATTATTTATTATGATTTATTTGTTCACTCACTGACCACCCATTTATATCAAGACACCTACATATAATGTATTTATGATACTGCAATTATAGTCGCTTTAATAGTCTTCCCCGCTTCCTACCACTTCTTAGGCTATGTGCACACTAAGTGAAAAAAGAGAGCTTTTTCTTTTAAATAACGTCTGATATTTCCGAATTATAATTGAAGTCAATGGAATGCATTAAAGTCAATGGAATAACGACCACCCAATACGTTGTTTGCAGTTGTTCCCACCACCCCTCAAATTAATGTTCATGCCATTTAATCATGGCCGTTACTGCATGAGCAGCAATGGTTATGTTAAGTAGTTCACACACAGTTGTAACCTCCATACCCCCCACTTATTTCTGTATTCCGCCCCCAGTGTCTTTGTTTTGAATACAGACAAGGCTGTAGTCAAGTCATTCCTATGGAGCCACGGCTCAAGTCATTCCTATGGAGCCACGGCTTAAGTCATTCCTATGGAGCCACCAGAAAAAGCCGAGTAAGCTGGAAAGTGCTTACTCGGCTCTTTCCAGCAATTTCATAGGAATGAATAGAGCCCCAGGTCATGTGCTGTAACCAGCGGCTGTACACATAACAAAGAAACCGGAGGCCCAATATGAGGATCAGCAGGGGGTACGGAGGTCGGACCCTTCTGTGATCTCTTTGTGGTCCCATATCTTGTGGATAGGGGACAAGTTAATTTTGCCTGGAAAACCTCTATAGGTGGATAAAAATACATATGGATATGAATACATTATAATTGTATATGCATTGTTTTAGAGTGGATTTTTCATGGATCTATCATATTCAAATAATTAAGATAAAGAATTCTGTTAAAAAAGACATAGGGGGACATTTATTAAGTCCAATGTTTTCTGCGCCGGACTTACAAATGTCCTCGCAGCTTCGGCATTACGGAGATTTATGTAGATAAAGCTGCATCATTTACTAAACTTTAGAGGGGTATACTACCCAAAGTAATATGCTTATAATATTATATAACATACTATAATACTCACAGTGGGGTATTGTGGCAGAAGGTTTTGATTTTCATTTGATTGTGAATTGTTGTTATTTGACTCTTGATTGCTTATGCTAGAGAAATATAAAGTTATGTTAATTTCAAATACATTTTCTCTTTAGATAGCAACTAGGGTCAAAATGAATTTGTCGAATGTTTTTTTTTCTGGATGAATATATTATCTATTTGGTACTGATTTGTAAACAATTGAACACTAATGGAGCATTTACATAGAGAGATTTATCTGACAGATTTTTGAGGGATTTAGAGGGGAAATTCCAGTCTTTCCTTTATCTCCCTGTGTAAACACACCCTAAGCCATTAGGCTTTGTTCACACTTTGTAAGAGACCAGCCGTTCTGTGATCCGAATGGTATACGCAGTGTCGGACTGGGGTACTTGGGCTCACCAGGGAATATTTTATTCTAAGGGTCCACCCTACATACACCAGATATACCCAGCGCCAAACCTTTCACATTACTATAGCGACTTTGCACAGTGCTGTGTATGTGACCGGCAATGCTCGCTAACTGTTAGTAACTGGTCAGACACTCTATGCCAGGGATAGGGAACCTTCGGCCTTTTAGCTGTTGCAAAACTACAATTCCTACCATGTCTGGACAGCCGAAGGCTGTCCAGGCATGATAGGAGTTGTAGTTTTGCAACAGCTGGAAGGCTGAAGGTTCCTCATCCCTGTTCTAGTGTATAGGAGCTGTCCAGGCATGATGAGAGTTGTAGTTTTGCAACTGCTGGAGGGTCAAAGGTTCCCCATCCCTGTTTTATGCAAACAGCACAGCTGTCCACTTAAGTTTCTTGAAGGGTGAAGTCCCATGAAACTAACTGGGGGATTATATGTCATCCTGAACTGCTAAACAGGGATACAGACATCCTGTTCAGGGGCCCACCAATGGGTAGGGCCCACCGGGGGATTCCCCTGCTCCCCTGTGGGCCAGTCCGAGCCTGGGTATACGGAATGGCCGGTGTCAGATAAAATCATCCTACAGTACTACATCCTTCTACAGTACTGGCCAGATGATCTTTAGCGTCGCTGAATTCTGATGCGGGCGCATCAGAATTCCCCGCTGCTCACAGCGGAGCGCATGGCCAGAGGCACCCTTTCTGTGTTTTCAATCAACTTCAGGTTTGGGTTGCAAAATACTGAGCAAAAATACTGTGTGGAAACCTAGCCTAAGGCTATGTTTACAGAATGTATAAACAACAGCCATTATTTGGCATTCAAAACAATGGTCACTGCTTTGAGCATCAAACAGCGGCCATTGTTTTAAATGAAATTTGCATTGATGTATATGGACAATGGCCAGAAATAATTGACATTGATGACCATTATTTTGACGGCCGTAGCAAACAACTACGGTTGTTCAAGACATTGTTTGAAACATTGGCTGTTGTTTGCATTGACTTAAATGAAAATGACTGCACTCCATTGTTTTAAATTAAAACAACGTCTGTTCTTCTCATAAAACTTACGTTGTATGTACATAGCCCAAGAGCACATTTGCTAAATGTGTTGCGTATTTCAAGCTGCCGATTTTATGCTGCTCATTTATTGGTGCAGATTTCAGCTACTTTTTTTTATATTGAATAAATAGATTGAGTAAATGCACTGTAAACCCCTGTCATCTCAAGAACTTATTGCTATGAATGATTATTTATAAAGCTGCTAAAGTTAGCCAAGTGTTGTATTTAACTATCTCTGGCAGCTCCATAGGCAATGGATTGAGTGTCAGAGTGCATACACAACTCACCACTCCATAAATTACAAACACTCAAGGCCCCATTGTATAGATTGTAGGGGTATCTTAGCAATAAGGCCCCCCACAATTATTATTTTCACTTGAAATACCCCTCCTAGGGTTGTGGGTTTTCACCTGCACTAAATAAGTGCCAATCTTGTAGATCAACACCCCTTTTGAGGAGTTTATTTAAAAGGCTCAACTATTGTGTGTCCAGAGATAAACAAATGATCACTTTATCATTTGTGCAGCCCTTTATATCCATCATTCATTAGCTTTCCATCCTCTATTACAGGGGTACTCAACAACTTTTAGTGAAGGTCCACTTACCGGGGTCTATTGTCAGGTGAAGGTCCGAGCTGAACATCAGTAGGAAACGTGTTTTGTTACTTTGTCACAAACGTTCAACTATTTATATACAGAATTGCTGCTTATTAGCGGGAAAATTGGCATTTTTTTCTCTCTCACCAAGCGTTTGATATAAGGTACAAAGGGAGTGACTGCCCTGGTAGTATATAGCCCCCCTGTTGCTCCCCCAGTAGTGTATAGCCCCCCCTGTGCGCTCTCCTTCAGTAGTATATAGCCCCCTGTTGCTCCCCCAGTAGTATATAGCCCTCCTGTGCGCTCTCCCCCTGTAGTATATAGCCCCCTGTGAGCTCCCCCCAGTAGTATATAGCCTCCCCGTGCGCTCTCCCCCCAGTAGTATATAGCCTCCTGTGAGCTCCCCCCAGTAGTATATAGCCCCCCTGTGCGCTCTCCCCCTGTAGTATATAGTCCCCTGTGCGCTGTCCCTCAGTAGTATATAGCCCCCTGTGAGCTCCCCCCAGTAGTATATAGCCCCCCTGTGCTCTCCCCCTGTAGTATATAGCCCCCTGTGAGCTCCCCCCAGTAGTATATAGCCCCGTGAGCTCCCCCCCAAGTAGTATATAGCCCCCCTGTGAGCTCCCCCCTGTAGTATATAGCCCCCTGTGAGCTCCCCCTGTAGGATATAGCCCCCCCATGCGCTGTCCCCCTGTAGTATATAGCCCCCTGTGAGCTCCCCCCAGTAGTATATAGCGCCCCTGTGCTCTCCCCCCAGTAGTATATATCCCCCCTTGTGCTTTCCCCCTGTAGTATATAGCCCCTGTGAGGTCCCCCCTGTAGTATATAACCCCCTGTGCGCTCCCCCCAGTAGTATATAGTCCACCTGTGCACTCTCCCCTTGTAGATGCCCCCCAGACAGAAAAAAAAATAACAAAAACAACTCACCTAGCACCTCGTTCCCCGCTGCGGCTGTCTTCTTCTCTTCCCGTCGGTCCGGCCCCCGGCTGATACGCGCTCTGTAGGGATGTCCCAGGGATTCCCCAGCAGAGCGCGCATCAGTGACCTCAGTGTGCGCCGCCGTCCTGCACTTCCGGGAAGGACAGGCCGGCAGCGTACACTGAGGTCTGTGGTGCGCGCTCTGCTGGGGAATCCCCGGGACATCCCTACAGAGCGCGTATCAGCCGGGGGCCGGACCGACACTGCCCCCAGCCCCACAGGCGTACTGACATCTAAGGACAGTGCGCCTATGGGGCGGGAGAAGTGCGGTGGGGAGCGGGACCTCCTAACCGCCCCGGGACGGACCGGATCTGGGGCGGTTAGGAGGTCTGACCAGGGGTCCGGACAGCTGGCCTCCGCGGTCCGGGTTCGGACCGCGGTCCGCCAGTTGAGGACCCCTGCTCTATTACATAGGTAGATGTGTGGCCAATGTACAATCTGCTAAAACAATTTGCCCAGCTGATGGCTCAACATTTGCTTGCTCATCAGCTAAATGTTACCCTATTATGCTGCGTTTACACGTAGCATTAATTCGCCCAATCGATCGTTTAACGATTTTGATACAACGATTTGGTTTTTAAAACGATCAGTGTTTAGACAATTAATCGTTAGAAAAATTGTTAGAAAATTTGAAAGAAAAATCGTTATTGCGATCGTTTTTAAGATCGCTTAAGCCCATCTTTTACATAAGGTGCATCTTTGAAAGACTGTTTACACGAAGCGATCTGCAAATTTTTAGCGAACGACGAACAACGATTTGAGAACATGTTGAAAGATCAAAATTAACGATTTTTCTCTCGTCGCTTGATCGTTTGCTGTGTTTACACTGAACGATTATCACTCAAATGCGATCATTTCAGCGAAAATTCGAACCATAATCGATCTGTGTAAACGCAGCATTACATAGGCCAATAATGGCCTGTTTGACAAATAATTAGACGTATAATAGAAATCGAAGACTGCCTGCCACATACAAACATGCATAAACGTGCACTTACCTCTTGTTGTTTAAATGCTTGTTAGGAGGTTTGAGAGGTTGAGGGTTGTGGTGATTTTGACACATAGGAAAGAATTTTGAGTACTTTGGAACACTTTAAAAAATGAATTAAAAGATGATTAGGTGGGGTAAGTAATGCTTAATGTTGCACCAATTAAAAGCTTTTCAGAGTAAAATTTGCCTTCTTGCCCAAAGTAACTAATCCGAATGTACATTCTTGCAGCAAAAAGTTGAAGGTGTGGTTGGTTACCATGGGCAACAAGACAAGTTTTTCCTTTGACATATTTGATGCAAAATATATTGGGGGACATTTATGAAAGTCCCACTCGAGGCATACACTAGGTAGAAGATGCAGATTCAATGGGTGGGCAAGGGCGGGACAATGCGCTTGCTCGCAGGCATAAATCATAATACAAATATACACCTGCTGGAAACAGGTGTAGATTTGGTACACCGAGTGCAGGTTCGGGCGACCGGCTGGCCGGATTCACTAAATGGGGTGCGCCTCTTAGTAAATCCGGCCATGGAAAAGGAGGCAGGGCCTGATTTAAGACCAGCATTCTCATACTTCATAAATCCCCCCCCCCCCCCCCCATTATCTCTGCATCTTTATTTGTTAAGAAACAATGCTCAAAAAGCATTTGAATTTAGTTGCCAGGGGCGGCCTAAGCCCAATTAGTTTTCTTTGTGCTCCTCTTTTTAGGCTGTGTGGCGGAGAAAGTGCTGATTCCTGAACCTTGTCTGAACAGGGATCTGTCTTTGTTTGTTCAGCCCCATCCGCTTTGCCTGTCAGGGTTCTGGCAATGAAGTTACTCTGCTGTTGGATTCTTTGCTAGTCAGGATTCCTTCAGCTGTTCAGTGTTGTGTTCTCTTGACTGGAAGTTACAGCTCCAACTCTGATATCTCTCTGTGAATTGACCTTTGGCTTTGATCTTTTGACTTTCCTATCCTTGGCCTGCCTAGATGCTTTTGCCTGACGTTTTTGTACCTAATGCCCGCCATTGCCGACCAGAACTGTTAACCCTGAACTATTGTGTTTGTCTGTCATTGTTTTGTGTACCATTGCTTACAGAGTAGGGACCATCTTTATGCTTGTCCACAGCTGTCTAGGGCTGTCTGAGGCAGGTAGACAGGGGCAGTGGGCGGGAAAAGCCAGGGCTCACTTTCTGTGTGTATCTGTCTGACTGCCCTTGCCATACCCGGTGCTAACAGGGAGCTACTGTAGCCACTATATACTGGATTTGGGTTAAAAAATAGATTTTAAGGGGTATTACGTCATTATTAGTCTTTTCCATTAAAGGGGTAGTGTGGCGGTAAAGAATTATTCACAGAATAACACACATTACAAAGTTATACAACTTTGTAATGTATGTTATGTCTGTGAATGGCCCCCTTCCCCGTGTCCCACCACCCCCACCCGTGTACCCGGAAGTGTGGTGCGCTATACTCACCTGTCACGTGCCGACACCCGTCTCCGATCTTCATTCAGTGACGTCTTCTTCGGCCGGCGAACAGCTCCGTATGTTCCGAATGCTGGCCGCCCTCTGCAGTGTCATCCGATGCTCAGCCGCGACTGGCTGAGCATAACTGTGCTCAGTCAATCGCGGCTGAGCACAGTTGTGACGCGGCAGGGGGGGGATGGGCGGTAGCGACTCGGCCGTCCGTCCGAAGATGATGTTTGGCACAAAATGGCGGACGGCCCTCGACACGGATTAGGTAATGTATGATGCACCAACACTTCCGGGTACACGGGTGGGGGTGGTGGGACACGGGGAAGGGGGCCATTCACAGACATAACATACATTACAAAGTTGTATAACTTTGTAATGTGTGTTATTCTGTGAATAATTTTTTAGCGCCGCACTACCCCTTTAATGACAGTCCTAACTGATCAGGAAGTCATGGGCCCCCAGCTGCCCCTCTTTTTAATGTTGTCCTTTAATTATTATTTTTTTTTTCACATTAAAGGGAACCGGTCACCCCCCGTTCCGGGGTGACAGGCTCCCGACCCCCCGTTAGAGCCCCATATACTTACCTAATCCCGCCGGGTCCCGCTTCTGGATCCGGTCGGGTCACGGAGATCTCAGCCGCTGCAGCCCGGCGCGCGCGCTGAGAGATGAGTCCAACACCCATAGAGAATGACAGGAGAGTCCAGCGCTCCGTCATTCTCTATGAGCGTTGGACTCATCTCTCAGCGCGCGCGCCGGGCTGCAGCGGCTGAGATCTCCGTGACCCGACCGGATCCAGAAGCGGGACCCGGCGGGATTAGGTAAGTATATGGGGCTCTAACGGGGGGTCGGGAGCCTGTCACCCGGCACGGGGGGTGACAGGTTCCCTTTAAGGCTATGTTCACACAATTTATATTTTATAAAAAGAACGGCCGTTGTTTTCAATCAAAACAATGGCTGTTCTTTTAGTGAAATAGGTTGCATTGAAGTCAATGCAAAACAAAGGCCATTGTTCACACAATGAATTGAACAACAGCTTTGAAATAATTAACAATGCATTGATTTTCAATGCAAATTTCAATGGCGCTCACCACGACTGTTGTTTTCTAAATTTTCTAATATAGTAATGAAATAGTGTCCAGTTTTTAGAGAACATAGGGAAAAAATTGTAACAGAGAACATTGTCATTTATATCCCTCTACATTAGTTATTGGATAGATAGATAGGAGATAGATAGATAGATAGATAGATAGATAGATAGATAGATAGATAGATAGATAGATAATATAAGTTGTTTGTGAAAACCAAATATTATGATATGGCTTACATCCAATATTGTAGCAGAATTGTATATTTGTGTTATATTAAGTCAATAAGAACTTAATTTCAAAAACGCATAAGTTAGCTCTTACTCTTTCAGGATACCCCATGCGACTGCATACAGGCACAAGAGAAAAAGGGCGGCAGTAATTGTAATAACAGCTGGAAACCAATTATCAGGATGCCAAAAATAGGATGTTCGGACAATCACAGCTGTTGTCACCTAGAAACAAGGTACATTGTAATTGGTTATTTCATTGCAGAACTATGTATTTACAAATACAAAAAAATAGATATAATTATATGTATGCTAATATAATTCATGACTTTATTGACATTTTACTTTTATGTTTGTAAATATAACAAAATGAGTGTTGCAGACAATACACAGGAGGCTTGGCTGGATCTAGTCTTTGAACTCTAACCCCACTCCCCTGAGTGATGTTATGACCTCTGCCCAGCCCACCAAGGGCTCCGGACCGGAATCACTAGACTCCCAGCATCATGATTCATTATTAGAGATGAGCGAACTGGGTTCGGGTTCGAGTCCATCCGAACTTGAACGTCCGGTATTTGATTAGTGGGGGCTGCTGAACTTGGATAAAGCTCTAAGGTGGTCTAGAAAACATGGATACAGCCAATGACTATATCCCTGTTTTCCACATAGCCTTAGGGCTTTATCCAACTTCAGCAGCCACCGCTAACCAAATGCTGAAAGTTCGGGTTCGGCTCATCTCTATTCATTATGAAGCTGGGAGCTCCGAATCACTTTAAATATTCACACTACTTTACTGACACAGCTGCGCATCTGTGTCAGTACTGATCTAGGCTATGTTCACACAATGCGAACAACCGGCCATTCCGTGACCCCGTCCGGGTCATGGAACGGCCGGTCTCTGCCCGGATCATACTTAAGTAACGGCCAGGTGATCTTTCCGCCTGCAGAGCTCTGATGTAAGCACATCAGCACGCGCACGCATCAGAGTTTCCCATAGCACACAATGAAGCGAGCAGCCGGAGCCGATCACTTCATTGTGTGAACTCACAGGGTTTCCTACGCCCGCAATTCATTGAACTGCGGCCACAGAAAACTGACATGTCAGTTATTTGTGGCCCCGCATGGGATCCCGGCCGGAGTGTGTACGATGTGTATACGCTCCGGCCGGGATCCCATTAAAAATAAGGCATTGTTCCACCCCGCAAAAAGTACGGCCATTGTTGCCGATGGCAACAAAAGCTGTACTTTTACATAGTGTGAACATAGCCCTAAAGTGTTGTCAGTTTGTGTTTTAAGACACAAAAAATTTGCTTCTGTGAAACCTGCCTTACTCTGAACATATAGGCTAAGTTCACACTGCCGTAGAATTACACTTTGGCCCATTTAAAACAAGCCTGACGAACTCCTAGACATATATATGCTACTGTATGCCATAGA
Organism: Dendropsophus ebraccatus; assembly: GCF_027789765.1. Lineage (NCBI taxonomy): Eukaryota > Metazoa > Chordata > Amphibia > Anura > Hylidae > Dendropsophus > Dendropsophus ebraccatus. The sequence goes on from NC_091454.1 coordinate 122,637,826, forward strand.
GTGCCTTTGCATTACAGTTGGGGATGAGGGATCACAACGTAGCCCCGGGCACTGTACAGTATGAAGAAAGGACACCATATATATGTCAGTGTTCACACCTCAAACTTGATGTAAATTGAGCTTTACAGAAGCATTTAATATATAAAAACCCTACAATTGTACTTATTTGGTGTGATTTACTACAGTAGCAGCTAAGAATGTATATATAAAAAAATGACCATGTTCACACTGGCATTATCCATGACTCTTATGGGCGCAGTTTTGTAGTCTGTTGCATTATTATTTTTTAGATAGGGGAATGTAAAGGAAACTTGCTTTGTGCAGACTGGCATAATAGACAGGCATGCCTTATTACAAAAGTCTTAAAGGGGTTCTTTGGCAATTTTTTTTCCCTTTCAATTCAACTGATGTCAGAAAGTTACTTTTATTTGAAAATCTCCAGTCTACCAGTACTTATCAGCTGCTGTATGCCCTACAGGAAGTGATGTATTCTGTGCAGTCTGACATAGTGCTCTCTGCTGCCACCTCTGTCCATGACAGATGTTTCCAAAGCAGGAAAGGTTTTCTTTGGAGATTTGCTACTGCTGTGGACAGTTCCTATCATGGACAAAGGAGGCAGCAGAGAGCACTATGTAAGACTGGACAGAATATACCACTTCCTACAGGGCATACAGCAGCTGATAAGTACTGGAAGACCTAATATTTTTTAAAAGAACTAAATTACATATCTTTAGAACTTTCTAACACCAGTTGATTAGAAATATTTTTTATTTGTCGGAATACCCTTTTAATAGACATGACATCTCTGTTATCTAACAGATGCCAATGGGTCCTGGCAAATATTTATATATTTTTTTCACCAGGAAAGACTAGTGCATCAGACTACACTATTCTGGATATCAGACATCAATGAAACATGATGGAATGGATTCTAACAGGCTTCATTAGACTCTGTTAAGATCTAGCAAACAATAGATCCCTTATTGCTATGTTCCCACAATGTAAGAATAAATGCAAGACAATGAATGTTAATAATAAACATTATCATTAATAACGCCTGTTTTTTTGCAACAATGGGTGTTATTTGCACCAATTTTTACATTGTAGGAATATAGCCTACGTCTGTCATGTTTGCTTCTATAATTAAAGTCTGTTTTTTTCTGGGTCTGTTCATACTAACAATATAAGAAGAACCAGATCACAGAAGAGAAGTAGAAGGATTTTGCAGTCATTTTCATAATGTTCATTTCTTTATGCTCAAATTTCTCATGCAGCAGAGGATGACAGTCCTTTTTAATGTCAAAAGAAGCTATTAGTATTTTTCCAGTTGTTTTCCAGGAGACAATTTAATGTTAAATCATAGTGTGAACACTAGGTGGGGCTGAAACTTTGTTCTAAGCTAGTCCTTCTTTTATATTTACAATCTCTACATTTCTTCCTAGTTGAAATACACTATGTAACAATGTCTGCTGTGGAACCTAAATGAAAAAGGTCTGTTCTATTAAATAATGAAATGTTATACGAGCCCTAAGCCATAATAATGTCTTTACAATGACTCATTATACAGTCTTCTGCTCTTTTAATCATTTGCATTCCTGCATTAAAGTGAAATCCCAGTTTTGGAGCTACTCTGTTACATCAGTGACTAGATTTAAGCATTTTTTTTTTTTTTTTTACTATTTTCTCCATTGATTCTTTAAACTAAAAAAAACCCTGCTTTTATTCACAGCCCATTATCGTTAATAAGCCCATATTAGTATACCCTTTTCATTTAGGTATGGATGACATTTAGGACTTGCGATGAGAGAGCACTACTTGACTGAGTATTGCACTATTAATTAAATTCATTTTTGATTGAATATCTAATGAAAAATGCTGTAAAAATTTGAATCTTTACGAACTGCACTAATGCTACGTTTACACTAAACGATAATTCGCCCGATCGTACGATTAACAATGTCGGAGTAATAATTATTTTTTTCATAACGATCAGCGTACAATATATTGTGAGATCACTTAAAGCCTATCTCACACATTGGTTAAATCGCCGAACAACTGTTCACACGGAACGATCAACGACCATTTGAGAACTTGAAAGATCAAAATGAACGATTTCTCGCTTGTCGTTTGATCGTTCGCTGCGTTTACACCTACGATTATTGTTCGAATTTGATCGTTATCGTGCTAATTCGCACGATAATCGTTCCGAGTAAACGCAGCATTAAACAGCTTAACAATTGTTTAGCTGTTTTAGTACAATTACCTAGATCACTCACCTGTCCGCATTTCCCCGGTGTTCTCTTTGGCCTCCTCCAGCCCGCTGACAGCCCTGCAGCTTGGCTGCAGTTGCGTCCTGTCTTAGGGTGCCTTCACACACAGCATATCCGCAGCGGATTTCATGCTGCGAATTCGCAACGAAATCCGCTGCAGATACTTGCGCCAGGCTGTAGCGGGGAAGCTGAGCCCGCTCAGCCAATCAGTGACTAACTGTCGTGGGACAGCACCTCAGCCCATGATTGGTCGAGCGATCTGTCACTCATCAGATAAGAGGGACAGCCCACTCAGTCAATTACAGGCTGAGGCACCTGGCACACGGATTGCTGTGTGTACCAGATGCTAAAAAAAGAAGGCGTGAAGTAAGAAGATATAAGTATGAACCCTCCCCCCGCCTGCACTGCACCCATCCCAGAAAGGAAGGGAGCCACTTAACCCCCTTCCTTGCTGGTATGGGTGCAATAAGAAATCAGCCTGGCCACCAAGGAGGATAAGTGTGTTTGCAATGCATCCACACTTAACCTCTTGGTTGCCAAACTGTAAGCAGCTATCCAGGGGTGGATTTATTTCACTATAGGCCCTGGGCTGTTTACCAAGCTTGGGCCCCCAACCCCACTAAAACTATGGCAACACTAGCGTGGTGTTCTTAGTACAGGATAGATAATGTCATGATGCCCTGATTTGTGCAAAACTGTGATAAAAAAGCAGTGATTTTTGCAAATCATGGCAGAACTGTAGCCAGGAGACAATATACCACTTAAGGTATAAGTCTTTTTGAATGGCCATGGGCCTCCCAGGAGCTCAGGGCCCTGGGCTACCGCTCGAAAAGGATCTCTTATAATCCGTTACTGCAGCTATCTGTAAAGATGCTGCATACAGTAAAAATGTTGGGTTCTGCTCCTGCCTTTTTTGTTGTGTTTCTCCGATTTTGTTTTTCAGATATTGGTATGCAGAGGATTGCACCGGATTCGTCGATGACCAGCATTTTTGGGGTTTTTTTTTCAAATAAAATGGTTAAAGAGGGGTGTGGGGGTGTGAAAAAAAATTCCCTTGTGTCTTCTCTTTATTTCTTTACTCTACAGGCTTAGTAGTGAAATCCGTATGATAGATGGAATCCATTACTAAGCCAGGGCCTTGTGTTATCCAGTATAAAATGGCTAAAACTAATCCCTTCATTATTACCCCAGTACCCACCACACCAGGGGTACTGGGAAAAGCCGGGTGCCAGTAGTCCTGGAGCGTCAAAATTGACAGGCTGGTATTATTAGGCTGGGGAGTGCCAAAATATATGGCCCTTCCCACCCTGGTACTACTAGGCTGCTGCTGTTTGTTTTTATAACCTGGCTGGTAATGAAAATGAGGGGAACCCTACACATTTTTTAAAAAATAAATAGGGTTCCCCCCATTTTCATAACCAGCTGGGTAAAACAACAACAACAACAACAACGCAGCTTAGTGGTACCAGGGTAGAAATTGCTATTTATTTTAGCCCTCCCCAGCCTAATAATACCAGCCTGCTACCGTTAAGTCCAGGAGCCCCAAATTTGATGCTCCAGGACTACTGGCCCTCATCTTTCCCCTGTATCCCTGGTGTGGTGGGTAATAATGGGGGGTGGGGATGTGTGTAGTGTTAGCCATTTTATATCAGCTAACACTAGGCCTTGGTTTAGCATTGGATTTCATCTATCAGACTGCTTCCACTACTAAGTCTGTAAAGTAAAGAAATAAAGACAAGACACAAGGGATTTTTTAATTCAAATAAAAACACCCCCACACCCCTCATTGACTACTTTATTTAACAAAATCCCTAAAAAATGTAGGTCATTGGCGTAGTCCAATGAATCAAAGATCCCAATCTGATATCTGAAGAACAAAAAGGGAGAAACACACAAATGCATTATGCATTTTCACAGCCTGTTTAGGGCTATAATGGAAAAGATGGGATTCCCTTCCCATCCATTACATTATAGCTGAAAATCAATTAACTGTATATTAACTTAAACATATTTTCATTTCAGTTTTGCTTTTGTAAACTAAAAATAGCAAAATTAGAGCGAAAATTTGCTTTATTAAGTAAATATAAACTAAAACAAGAACCTGATGGTCAGGATTTCAAGAACATAAGAATGCAGAGAGAGGTATTAAACTTTAGTATGAATTGATCACCAGTTCAAGCCATAGATGCAGAACCTAGACAAGTAACAGTGAGTGGAGCAAACATGGTCTTTACAGCAGCACCCAAATTGAGTAAGCAGTATACCTGCTTATGAACAGGACAAATGACCATAGACCACCTACTAAAAATTCAATGGGCACTGTAGTTTCAAACAATTACTCTGCATTTAAGTCCTTAATGACACAAGTACACTTTAGGATAGACATTTAGGGAGAGATTTATCAAAGGGTGTAAAATATAGACTGGTGTAAACTGCCCAAAAAAACAGTCACAGCTCAGCTTTCATTTTACCAGACTTGAAACCTCAGCTGTAATTAGCTGTTTTGGGCAGTTTACGCCAGTGTATATTTTACACCCTTTGATAAATCTCCCCCCCCTTCAGTATTTTTTACAACTTTTTACAATCGTATATGCACACTGAGAAATTCTGTGCGTAATTTTCACTGACAGATTCTGCACAGAATTCTACACATTTTATAGCGCTCACGGAATTTGCGCAGAGTTCCCACCTCAATTCTTTGAGCGGAAAGCGGATCTGCGGCAGAAAATTCCGCACGGAAATTTCGTTGTGTTCATGGACAGACGGAAATCCCATTTTGCTCTATGGAAAGAGGCAATGTTGCATTTAAACGTGCAGAATTCTGTGTGCTTTTTGCTGTGGAATCCATGTGGAATTCCGCAAGAATTGCTCAGTGTGCACATACCCTAAGGCTGACTTCACACTGCCTTAAAATCTGTAAAATCTTTTCTCCCCTTACTTGCATTTTGAGGCTCTTTGGCAGCTTTTCCAAAATGCAGCATTCTGAGGGCGTGAAACTTTTTAGAAAAAGATTATTCACACATAGACTATGTTCACTTATAGCATTTCTGTCAGTTTTTTTAAAATCAAAACCAGGACTGGTTTGAAAACACCAAAACTGTGCCGATCTTTCTATTATATTTTGGCCTGTAAGTTCAACTCCTGATTATGGCTACAAATATTGACCAAAGTACCGATGAAAATACTGACCAAAATACTTTGTGTGAACATAGCCATAAAGTTAAAAAATACCAGAAAAAACGCATTGTATGAAAAGAAAAAGGCATACGCCGCATTGGCGTTTTTTCTGGTATTTTTTGTCTAGAAAATTGCCATAAAAAAAAGTGTGCTAACAAAGAATAGATAGATACAAACAAAGAATAGGATAGAATGATTTCTCATTTGATTTAGTTTGACTGCAGTGGGTGGATCTGTTTTTATTGGCAGAAGGCTCAAATGAGTTGTTTTTAGTGGTTCTCTTGATCTTGAGTCCTTTATTAAAGGGGTTATCCAGTGCTACAAAAACATGGCCACCTTCTTCCAGAAACAGCACCACTCTTGTCTCCAGTTTGGGTGAGGTTATGTAATTCAGTTCTATTTAAGTGACTGGAGCTTAAAGAGGTTATCCAGCGCTACAAAAACATGGCCACGTTCCCCCCACTGTTGTCTCCAGTCTGGGTGGGGTTTTGAAGCTCCGTTCCATTGAAGTAAATGGAGCTTAATTGCAAACTACACCTGAACAGGAGTCAACAGTAGGGGGACAAGTGGCCACGTTTTTGTAGCGCCGGATAACCCCTTTAGTTGCAAAACACACCTGAACTGGAGACAAGAGTGGTGCTGTCTCTGGAAGAAAGTGGCCATGTTTTTGTAGCTCTGGATAACCCCTTTAAACTAATGTTACAGAAGAACAGGACACACAGAGAAAAGTCTAGAATCCCATAAGCCAATAAATAATTTATAACAATATTGTCGTGTGAACAGACTCTTAATCAAAATAAAGCACATAATCACTTACTTGCATTGTTGTTGTTTTAAGGGTTGTAGGTGCATTAGTGGTAGTCCATGGGACCACATGTATTATTACAGTAGCTGTTGTAGACAGCTGCAGAGCTTTATCTCCACCACGTTCATCAGTAACTTTAATTAATAGTTGGAAAATTGTTGGATCCTCAATACCCTCAAAAATATTATATTGGAAGTTTTGAGCTGATGTAATAAAAGGAGGCTCATCATTATCCCTCTCAAGATTAAAACGATTAGCTTTATTCTCTGGGTGGGTAAACAAAACAGGAGTAGATGTAAGAATTACTAATGCTGTTGGGACAGACCTTTTCAAAACTTAAAATGTAACTCTCATTTCAAAGTCATTTTTCTGAAAACAATAAATATCAATAGTAAAAGCGTACAATACCAATAGTACAAGAGTTTTGAAACTCTGTAATAGGTTTTATTTAAGCCCCTATTAGATGGGGTGACTGTGAGGAGCAAACAAGCTCTGTCACCACTCGTTTGCTCCTCGTTCCCCGCTGGCTGCCGGCGCTATTACATGTGTCAGCAGCGAGCGGGTGAGAGCCGCTGGGGCCATGGAGAGGTGATCGCTAGATTGTCCGGGCAGCCCATAGTGAATAACTGCGGTCTGCTGCCACCACTCCTATTCCACAAAGCGACAGCAGGAGATCGCTGCTATCGTTGTAGTTTGTCTTTCAACATGTTGAAAGACAAACGAAAGCAACGATCAGCCAACATCGTTCATGTGGGCTGATTGTTGCCTTCTATTACATGGGACAATTATCGGCAAGAACGGATGATATCGACTGAATACCGCCAATAATCGTTCCGTATAGTAGGGCCATTAACAAAAGAGTTTCCTTCTGTAGTGAAAAAGCTGTTTTCCTTGCTCCCCCCTCACTCTAGAAGCAGAATTTCTGTGTCCATTATGCTCTATGGAGAGGGGAGGGGTTGAGAGGAGTAAGTGGGCAGGGAGAGGAGAAATAGCAGTCCTGCACAGCACATCATCATGCAATCTTCTCTCAGCAAGTTCCTAGATAAGCACTGACCTTTCTGACCTCTAAATTCAGCATTTTATATGCCCAGATAGTCTACAAACATACAGATTTTATGATTATTATTGTTATTATTACTACTACTACTACTCTGTATGCCTGCTATGAAATGCAGCCATGTCAATAAGCTTTTATAGAATGTTTGTAGTAGCTGTATTATAGCAATTAATAGAACCAATAGCATTAATGATTATACATATAAAAAAACCATTATCATACCTGATACTATAGCATAGCTAAGTTGATCATCAGGTGAGTCTATATCTGAACATTTTAGTTTTAGTACAGGTATCTTCTGTGTAGAATAAATAATTGTCTCATAATAGGCAGGAGAGCAAACAGGAGCCTCATCATTCACATTCTGCAGAACAATTAACAAGATCATTTTTCCGAGTAAACAATTCATTAAAAAACTTTATTTTGCCTGGCACTGTATTGGGAAATCCTCAAGCAAACATAAACCACTTTAGTTGCGTTTACATTGATAACTGATACAAGAAGAATAATGTATCATATGATGTTTTCAATGTTGTCATTTATAAAGAGCACTGTAGGCTCAGCTAAGGATGGGCACACTTACATGGTGGCATGGATTAATCATTACTTCATATTTTTGTGTGCTTGCCAGCCTCAACCTGTCTGTTTAACAGATGACAAACACATAAATACAAACCATGTTTAGAAAACGAATGCAGGCTATTTGAAAGGAATATAAACCTTCCTAGTATGTCAACTCGAGTTTCAGTGAATACTTTCGAATCATAGGTTGTATCGATGTTACAGGAAATTAAGACAACATACTACTATATCAGAATTCTCTTTTTTTTTTCTTTTTAAACCTTAAAAATTAATTTGCTTCTGCAGCCACTGCTTTGTACTGAGTAGTATTGCTTTGCTTACTAGTAGGCTATGTACATACACATATGTATGGCCATACAACAACTCACAGTAGATCAGTAGATGCTTATTTTATGTTTAACAGCCTTACTTCTGTGACTTACTTGCCTGTTACGTGTTTTATGTTTTTCACACTACAACATTTCAAAAGCAAGAGGAGCTTTAAAGAAGACCTATCATCAGGGTTGGCCTTAGGGTACATGGCACCCTGTGTGGAATTTACTTTTTCCCCCACCCCCAAAATGCGTCGGCTGATGTTGGCCCTACAGGGGGCAACATGGATGGGTAAGTAGATTAATAGCTTATTCATCCATTGTCATTACAGTGAATGCCAAATAGGTAAGACAGCAGCAAAAGAAGTAGTCCTAGCTGTATGTGAACTTTTTTTTTTTTACATGAAACAACAGGCACACTTTACTCTGACCATGTTTGGCCACACGGTTGCTGTACATATTAGTTTACACATGTTTAGTCAGGGCGCAGACAGGCAAGTATTCATTTTCTGTACTGTTGCACATGTTATATGCTGAAAAACACCTAAACTGCCTATGTAACACTATTTATTTCAGGCTAAATAAAGGAAAGTTAGGAATTTTAAACCAGTAAAACCTTTAAAGTTTGCTTGTCACCCTCACCCCACACACAGCTATATTTTTGTTTCTTATTGGTAAAAAAAGAGTCCATATGACTACAATAATGAGTACAGGGTATGTAGAGACACATATTGCGCGTGGGGGGTGGGCCATTAATAATAAATGGAATGCCATAAAGTGCAAATATAAAGCAGTGGCCAATGAAAGCTATTAAAGTGTTGCTTTCTAAAGCTACAAAACATACCACTTCCAGCCTGGTTTCACTCTAAAAGCAAGCACTCACATAAGTGGCCAATTTGTCTCTTGTCATAATTGCATGTGTACAAAGACAATGTTCACTACTTAGTTCTGTTAGATGATAATTACACAGTTGCTTGGAAATACACCCATACATTGCATTGCAAGGACAGAACAAGCATTCTGAAATCTACAATGAAATGAGAAAAGGGGCTAATTGTTATCTAAACAAAATCAGAACAGATATTAGAAGTGTAACAACTGCACTCAGGTTAGACTAATATTTATGCAGATTGTTTAACAAAATATTCATTGGGTGATATTGTATGTGTTAGAATGACAAATATTACACATTCATAAGAAAAGTAAGGATAATATAATATAACTGTAATATATTATGCTATATCTAGCTGTACATGCATCAATGGAATGCGTTTGCGTGTATATATATATATATATATATATATATATATATATGTATATATAACTGTTTTTTTTTGGGGGGGGGGCTGACTGAGGTGGGGCAGATTTCACTGATGGCACACAGGGAGTTCTGATGCACCAGGAGTTATGTAGAAATGTGTACATTTCTACATGAGGCCATAAACCAGGCTGCCACCTTTTAACAACCTAGCTCCTGTACTTATTGCCAGGACAGTTAACCCCTTACATGCTATGATCAAATCATGACTGTGGTGGCTATGGAAACTTTGCAGCTCTGTCACCCCATTGGCAGCCCAGGGTCATAATCATTGGTGTCAATTGGTTTCCTCCTGAAGGTCCCCAGGCCTGTCATCTAAGTGCTGGTTTACAACAACAATAATAGTGCCATATATTATATGACAGATCTCATATGAGGATGTCATTTGTTCCACGCACTGATCCCTGTTGAAATCTTGGGCATGCACCATTGTATTCAGACACAGTGGGGGAGATTTATCAAACATGGTGTAAAGTTAAACTGGCTCAGTTGCCCTTAGCAACCAATTAAATCCCACTTTTCATTCCTCACAGACTCTTTGGGAAATAAAAAGGTGGAATCTGATTGGTTGGTAGGGGCAACTGAGCCAGTTTCACTTTACACCATGTTTAATAGATTTCCCCCCATGTTTGATAAATCTCCCCCAGTGAGTTTATCAGGATCTGCATTGGCCTCACTGACTCACTGTGTATGAGATTTCATCAGGGTGTGTTGCTGGAAACTGAGTCATGTCTGTCTATTACACACTGAGGGAGTGTGGAATTAGTGTGGAAAGGCATTATACCCTGGAGCACTTCAAAGCAGGTAGTATGTGTTTTACTTACGTAAGAAGTTTGGTATTTTAGGTGACAGATTCACTTCAACATAGCACAGTTAATAGCTCAGTTTACGGCTGCCTATGTGCCAAAATTTTAGCACAATTTCAGCGCAATTGTGCAAAAACCAGCTTGCGTGAGTTTGACGTTTACCAAGTGTTTTTGACACTTTTTTTTTTAACATTATAATTGAACATTTTTAGTGATTCTAGTTCATTGCATCTCTGTTCTTGTTGTTAATACTTAAAAGGTTAGTCACAGAATTCAGAGTAATGTATAAGTTAAGTCTCCTGTAAATGTTCAACTGCAATTGAAGTCCAAGTCCATATATATATATATATATATATATATATATCTCCACTACCGTTCAAAAGTTTGGGGTCACCCAAACAATTTTGTGCTTTCCATGAAAAGTCACACTTCTTCACCACCATACGTTGTGAAATGAATAGAAAAGAGAGTCAAGACATTGACAAGGTTAGAAATAATGATTTGTATTTGAAATAACCTTGTATTTACATCAAACTTTGCTTTCGTCAAAGAATCCTCCTTTTGCAGCAATTACAGCATTGCACACCTTTGGCATTCTAGCTATTAATCTGTTGAGGTAAGCTGGAGAAATTGCACCCCACGCTTCTAGAAGCAGCTCCCACAAGTTGGATTGGTTGGATGGGCACTTCTGGCGTACCATACGGTCAAGCTGCTCCCACAACAGCTCAATGGGGTTCAGATCTGGTGACTGCGCTGGCCACTCCATTACCTATGATAGAATACCAGCTGCCTGCTTCTGCTGTAAATAGTTCTTGCACAATTTGAAGGTGCGTTTAGGGTCATTGTCCTGTTGTAGGATGAAATTGGCTCCAATCAAGCGCTGTCCTCTGGGTATGGCATGGCGTTGCAAAATTGAGTGATAGCCTTCCTTATTCAGAATCCCTTTTACCCTTTACAAATCTCCCACCTTACCAGCACCAAAGCAACCCCAGACCATCACATTACCTCCACCATGCTTAACAGATGGCGTCAGGCATTCTTCCAGCATCTTTTCATTTGTTCTGCGTCTCACAAACGTTCTTCTTTGTGATCCAAACACCTCAAACTTGGATTCATCCGTCCACAACACTTTTTTCCAGTCTTCCTCTGTCCAATGTCTGTGTTATTTTGCCCATCTTAATCTTTTTCTTTTACTGGCCAGTCTCAGATAGGGCTTTTTATTTGCCACTCTGCCCTGAAGGCCAAAATCCTGCAGCCGCCTCTTCACTGTAGATGTTGACACTGGTGTTTTGTGGGTACTATTTAATGAAGATGCCAGTTGGGGACCTGTGAGGCGTCTGTTTCTCAAACTAGAGAGTCTAATGTGCTTATATTCTTGCTTAGTTGTGCAACGCGGCCTCCCACTTCTTTTTCTACTCTGGTTAGAGCCGGTTTGTGCTGTCCTCTGAAGGGAGTAGTACACACCGTTGTAGGAAATCTTCAATTTCTTAGCAATTTCTCGCATGGAATAGCCTTCATTTCTAAGAACAAGAATAGACTGTCGAGTTTCAGATGAAAGTTCTCTTTTTCTGGCCATTTTGAGCGTTTAATTGACCCCACAAATGTGATGCTCCAGAAACACAATATGCTTAAAGGAAGGTCAGTTTTGTAGCTTCTGTAACGAGCTAGAGTGTTTTCAGATGTGTGAACATGATTGCACAAGGGTTTTCTAATCATCAATTAGCCTTCTGAGCCAATGAGCAAACACATTGTACCAGTAGAAAACTGGAGTGATAGTTGCTGGAAATGGGCCTCTATACACCTATGTAGATATTGCACCAAAAACCAAACATTTGCAGCTAGAATAGTCATTTACCACATTAGCAATGTATAAAGTGTATTTGTTTAAAGTTAGGACTAGTTTAAAGTTATCTTCAATGAAAAGTACAGTGCTTTTCCTTCAAAAATAAGGACATTTCAATGTGACCCCAAACTTTTGACCGGTAGTGTGTGTATATATATATATATATATATATATATATATATGTATATAGCCAACATATATATATATATATATATATATATATATATAGCCACTAGAGATGAGCGAGTAGTGAAATATTCGAAAGCTTGAAATTCGATTTGAACGGACCGACTACAAATGGCATAGACAAGGTGGAGAGCAAACCGCACCCAATGCTGTCATTGTGCCTTCCGCATTGCCAAACTTTTTAAAACCTGGCATGGAGCCAAATAAAATACCGCTGTTATCACACCAGAACATCCAGCCAGCGATAAATAAGAAGTGTTTAAAAAAATGTTTTTTAACCTGGTGCAGCGCCAAATAACATACTGTGATCATTGTTATCACACAGTAACTAGGCCAAGCCTGGCAAACACAGTACATATCTGAAATTTTATGTATGCCAGCCACTGATACGTGAGAGGTTTTTCTTTTCTTTTTAACAGACGCAGAGCGCAATAAACTGTCCTGCAACGATTCGACTGTAGGACAAAAAAGACAGACACAGGTCTATGCAGGAGAATTCTAAGCTGCATGCCTATCTATCTATCTATCTATCTATCTATCTATCTATCTATCTATCTGATATGCTGCTAGTCTATGTGCTGTATATGTGGATGTGTATGCTGTGCTGTGTAGTAGCCCCAAGAAAGGATTTTGGGGTCTTTTCTGCCTACAATCTGATAAGATGCTCACTGTCCCTATTGCAGTCTCGCTGTCCCTCATTACTTGCAACACTTAGGGCCTTATTACACCAACAGATTACCTGACAGATTTTTTTAAGCCAAAGCCAGAAATGGACCATAAACAGAGAACAGGTAATAAAGGAAAGACTGAGATTTCTCCTCTTTTAAAATCCATTCCTGGCTTTGGCTTAAAAAAAATATGTCAGATAATCTGTTGGTGTAATAGGGCCCTTAGACTGTAGGAGAAAATAGAATAATTGCAGCCAATTCTTCACAGTGAGCAGATGCCTGTCTTTCTGTGAGAATGAGCTGTAGATGTGGTGGTAGCCGGCCTATTCACAGAAAATCTGTTGAAATATATGAGCTTACTAGCCCTAAGAATGGCTTTTGGGGTCTTTCCTGCCTAAAATCAGCTAAATCCATACTCTCCCTGCTCCAGCCTTTTTCCCTGACTAGCTTCAAGATGGCATCTGAAGAAGAGCAGGAAAAGCCAAGTATACTCTGGAGGTCACACAAGTAAGCCAGCCAATGAATGTAGACGCTGTTCTCACGAATCCAGCGTGCTGGTAGGACCTATCTCCCCAACCCCCATGCATAGTTATTGGTAAAAAAAAAGTGCCAGGGAGGGTGGGAGATTTTTACAGCGTTTTCGGTCGGATGCTCGATCGAAAGCGAGTATTTTGCAAAGTGTAGTATTCAATCAAATACCTGCTTAATTGAGTACTACTCGATCATTTCTAATGGTCACCCATTTATTTAAATGTTTAAAGTAAATCCCCTGAACATCTCTTCCCGCAATACTTGCAGAATTAGTAATTATAAAGTCAATACACATAAATCCGAGATCTTAAATGTATCACTGCCCTCGGAGGAATTTCATTGGATAGGTAATCAATTTCCTTTTAAAGTCCAGCCTGCCCAGTTACGGTACCTAGGGATTAATATTAGTAGCGACCTGAACGATCTGTTCTGGGCTAATTTCCCCGCGCTGCTACGCTCCATTGAAGACAACCTGCAGTAATGGACTAACCTTACGCTGTCTTGGTTTGGCAAGATGGCGGCCCTGAAGATGGATATCTTACCTAAAGTACTTTATCTCATTCAGGCTCTCCCTTGCCCTGTTCCGGGATCTTTCCTGGCTAAATTTAGGACCCTGCTCACGCGTTTCATGTGGCATCCTGGGGGCCCACGTATACGCCATAATGTGTTAATCAGATCCAAGGAGTGCGGAGGAGTTGGTCTTCCGAACCTCAAGCTATATTACCAGGCAGCCATCTGCACCCGTGTTCTGGACCTTTGTCATTACACGACTACCAAAAGGTGGGTGGAATTTGAGTCCCCTCCGTTAGATCGTCCCCCAGCCCCAACCATTCCTTATGTAACTCGAGTGCTCTTGCCTGTTTGGGATGGGTTATTCACAAAGACTGGCCTTTCCTCTAGACCGGGCCCTCTTACCCCCCTCTTTGACAACCCCCAGTTTCTTTGACACCCATGTTATCCTAGATCTTCCAATGCATGATAGACCTCGCCTCTACCAGGTGCTCTCAGGCAAACAAGTACGTTCTCTCACGGTTGATCCCAGGCCCCCGCCGGGTGCATGGCTCCTCCGGGTTGCTTAGTTCACTTTGTTAACTCACTCTCTCCCACACCTCAGATTTTCAGGGACCTCTCATCTTTCGAGCGGTTATGCACTCAATCCTCCCCCCCTTCCCATACAGTTTCCTCAGTCTACGGTTTGCTTAGAGGCCATGTGGAAGAAACAGACGTGAAACCCAGTTATATCTCACATTGGGAGCAAGATCTCAATAGAACTTTTTCAGAGGAGGAGCTCTTTAAAATCTTCCTGCTCACTCATAAAGCATCAATATCTGGTAAGATCCAAGAGAGAAATTATAAGATTCTGAGCAGGTGGTATAGGTGCCCAGATAGGATACATTCTATGTTCCCCTCTGCCCCCTCCACTTGCTGGAGGTGTGGTAAGGCCATCGGCTCCTACCTTCATATTTGGTGGGACTGCCCCATAATTGCTCCCTTCTGGGCATCTGTCTTCCGTCTATATAATGAGGTGAGCTCCTCTTCCGTCTCGTCAAGCCCCGAAGTAGCGCTCCTCTCCTTACTACCTGGCCCCTCGCACCTCTCCAAGAAGGGCCTTCTTTGGCCCTTTATGGGAGTTGCCCGATCGGTCATTCCACGTTTGTGGAAACAAACTAGACCGCCCACTAAATTGGAGTTCTTGGATGCACTGAATAGGGTTAGGAGAATGGAGGAGATGGTGGCAGATGATTTGGACAAGCAGGATCTATTTAAATCTACGTGGTTGATCTGGGACATGTTTCGAGACACGGACGCCTTTCAGACTTGGCTTGACGGGCCTAGGAGCCCCTAAGATAGGTGCCATGGAGGCACTCCTTAGGTGGTCAACCCCTGTGATAATTTGTCCTTCCCTCCCCTTCCTACCCCTTCCCCTTTTCCCTCTCTTTTCTTTTCTCCCTGTTCTCTCTCTTCTTCTTCTCTTTCTCTCCTATTCTTGGTTTAGGTTATCTACATATTTTTATTAGACCTGGATGCCAGATGACATTGATAATTGTTTGACTGTTACCGTTCTGTTGCAAAACCTCTATGGTGACTTGGAAACTACTGGTCTGGTGCAACCTCCTCCGTGGACTGTCTCTCACTATTCACCAGACTATCATCGTTTGTGCGGGATGGACCCAGGGGTCTTCCCCCCCCACAACATCTTCTCTGCTTTTTGGACTCTCCGTCCTGTTATTAGACTCTTGTATCTTGGCTCCCGGTCGCCTACATTACGTGTCATTATATTGCTGTTGGCGAACTGTTATACATCTGGTTTTATAATAATAAAAGATTTAACCATAAAGTAAATGAGTGGCACATGAAGCTTACTCTTTTTCTAGAAGCTAACAGCTAAGGTTGGAGATAATTGATAAGCTTACCATTTCCAGATTACAGGTCAATCAGTAATTTGCTAATCAAGAACTTAATCAAATTAGGAATGTCATACATGTCTGCAGGTGTATTATGAGAATTCCTCACAGTTTAAGCCAGCATTAAGTGAATTGATATTAAAATAAAAAGTGAAAAGTGGAAATATAATAGTACATATGTATATATATATATTTATTCTGAGTTCCTGTACTTACGATTATGTCAATGGTGACAAGTGCCAAATTCTTGCGCTGTTTCAGGGGATCTGCTTCTACATCATTGTTGAGGTCAGTTGCCTGTACTGTTATTGAATATTTATTTTTCTTCTCAAAATCCAGGTTTTCTCGGACTTTGATATTACCTAGAATTTTATCTTACATTTGTAATTCTTCTTTTACATAACAACAGTAATTATTACCATGCTTGTCCTCCCTGCTGGGCTTTGTTTACCTGGCTATAGCATTGACTGTCTATCTACTTACTGTACATAAGCAATGGAGTCATTCACTGGCGTCCACTTATTTATTATTGGTATGTTCCAGTCAAGTAAAGAATGTGGGGAATTAACTGGTGAGTATACTGAAGTTTGGCGTGTTGTTCTATTGCTATGCCAAACTGCGGCCACACTTAAATACCTGGAAACACCCATTCACAAAGTATAGGCTTCAAATGAAATAATATCTGTATCAAAAACAGTCCTAATAGCTTAACACAGACTATTCATATATGACTAAAAATATAATGCTTTTCTTTATACAAAAAAGTTACTTGAAGAGTGTAATGCTTAAAAAATCCAAACCGATGGGTCATCAATTTTGCAATCCCAGATAAGAATGGAGCTAAACTTTAAAATAGTGTTGGTTAAAGTAAAGTATATCACCTGTGTCTGGTTCTATGTAGAACTTTGGTGGATTGCCATAATCACCACCAGCAAAAGTAAACTTGATGTTATCAAACGGCCAGTCGATATCTGTAAATTTGGTTGTTCCAACCAACGTGTCTACTGGACTGTTTTCTAACACTCCGAACACATTTGATGATGCATTGGGAGCAAATTCATTTACACGTGTAACTCTTACAATTACAGTGACTGTACCTAGGAAAATGAAGGCAGTATTAGTGGACACTGATATTTGAATCTACATTTAAACAATTTTTTTTTTAAATTAAATTCTAAATAGCTTTACATAATTGTAAGATGCATGTAAAATTTAAAATAACAGTGCCTTACTTGTTAGAGAGGGTGTCCCAGAATCAGAAACATCTATGAGTAATATGTGCCTGAACTGCATACCAGCAAAGTCTAGGTCATCATAATCTAAAGCCATTGGTCCAGACTATAAAAATAAATAATAATAATATTATTAAAGCGATGTGTGATAAAATATTGCCTTTGTTTACAGGTCTAATTTATTCATTACTATAATGTATATTTAACTCTTCAAGGTATGTGGGTTAAGATCACAGCCTGTGGTAGTGGAATAATAGTAATAAACTTTGATGAATTGTGACTAGTGATGCAAAACATGATAGTGAAATTCTAAAAAAAGGAAATAAAATACAATAATATAATAAGATGTGTCACATAGTCTGTATTCATGTTTTCCAGGACTCCTCACAGCTGCTTCTAACTTCTTCAACCACTGGTATTCAAATGCTGAACGATTGGACTTGAGCATGCTCAAGTTGCGCTCATCTGTAAGACTATGTTCACACAACATCAAAAATTGAGAAAAGACGCCTGATTTTGATATTTTAAAAAATGTCAGTTTTTGCCACGATTTAACTGACTGCAATGTCAATGCATTGAAGTCAATGGAAAGACGGACATCCAATGCACACAATGCATTAAATAACGGACGTTTTTACCGCAGACGTCAAAATAATGAACATGATCATTATTTTTTGACGTCTTTTGCAAACAGAAGATGTTTTTTATTAGCTGTTAAAACACAGTTTTTCTTTTGTCACCATTCTTTCTCCGTTTTTACTATTAAACTCAATGGACTTTTCAATTAAGCCACACTCAAAGGCCAATTAGTAATTTCAAACTAAAATAATGTACCAACAGCCGTCATTGCACTAAGGGGAGGCCAGGCTGCTAACGGACGTCATTTTAAACAGTGCTGAAAAAACGTTGTGTGAACATAGCCTATAGTCATAATAGTCATAGTCATAGTCTAATAGTTATGTTGCCAAGTTCAATACTTGCCATCATGTTATCTTTGAAGACAATCTAAAATCATAGAAGCAAGGCCAACTTCAAAATGATGAGAACAAAAACAGTGGAAAAAGTGTGTTTTTTTTCCAAAAAATTGTTGCCTTTTTTCATGCCTGTTTTTAGTAATTGCAATTGGAGTGGATAGATAGATAGATAGATAGATAGATAGATAGATAGACAGACAGACAGACAGACAGACATATAGATAATTTAGGATAGACAGATGGATAGATAGATACAGACAGACAGACAGACAGACAGACAGACAGACAGATAATATAGGATAGACAGATAGATAGATAGATAGACAGACAGACAGACAGACAGACATATAGATAATTTAGGATAGACAGATGGATAGATAGATACAGACAGACAGACAGACAGACAGATAGATAGGAGATAGACAGACAGATAGATAGATAGGAAATAGATAGATATTAGATAGATAGATAGATAGATAGATAGATAGATAGATAGATAGATAGATAGACAGACAGACAGACAGAAAGATACACTTTCCTAGCTAAAGAATGCCACACAGCACTGGAGATAAATTATACTGTGATTTCAAAATTAAAGGATGCTCACTAATTGGGCAACAGCATAAAACAATGCAAAAAAACCTGAAGCTGTAATTTAGGTTTCAAACCAGACAGTGTTAGATATCTTTAATCCCTTCATGCCCCCTCCTAGCCTTATCTTTGCTTCATTGACAGCCATGACTTAGCTTCCAGGGATGGGAGAGGGAGAGAGAAGGCATTAGAGCCCACAGCAACTCAGGGGCATGGAAAGGCCTCATTGGTACTTTGCACTGATGCATAAATATAGAAGCGCTGATGCATAAATAAAAGTCACCATGTGTCTTCTGGATCTGACAGATATCAAACTGCAGCTAATAGATTAACTTTAATTTCATTTTACTTTTTTTTTTTTTTACATATTTTCAAAACTAACATTTAAAACATATTTTTGAAGTGTTTTGTTTATCAAGTAATATAAAAAAAATCTAAAAGGAAAAACACAAGACAAAATGCTTTATATGTAGTTTTACACATAGACTTATATATGAAATATATTAACGAAAATTTCAAATTAACATCCACAAAATGCTGTGACATACATATGATGTTTCAGTGATTTTTTTTTTTTTTTTTTTTTTTTTTTTAGAAAATCAAAGCAAAATCATGCTACCGTAACATTAGCACAACTTGGGCACAACACCTCAGACATGTTAGGAATAAAATATAATATTTAACTTACAACAATTGTATTGCCTATGAGAGTGAATTTATTTGCTGAGAACTCGTCAACAGGATTCAACTCATAATTGAGAACATTATTTGGTTTGTCTAAGTCTCGATCAACACATGTGATTTGCAGCAAAGGGCTGTTAATTGCTGTTGTTTCAGCAACTTGAATCCTAATGGAAAGGAATGACATTGTTAATTACGTGATATTATTGCAAAAACTATGATACATAAATTAATTAGCTATAATGTTACAATTATTTAGCTAAAATTATGCAGCTCCCCTTATGCCACCCAAACAGCCCTGACCCATCAAAGCATAGACTCTAAAAGTGTCCTGTTCCCCTGCCACTAAGATATTGGCATTGACATGATACCCTCAAGGGCGTCTTCACACATAATGGATTGTAGCAGATTTTTCTCTCCGAATTTTGCAGCAAGATCTGTTGCAATCCAAAGTCCTGTCAGTTCCTATGTGAATACATACTTACAGCAGATCTTCCAGCAGACTGCTGTGAGTATGTAAATCCCCCGACCCTTAACCCACACATTGCCTGCACATACATTACCCGTCCGCCAGAAAACGGACGACGTGTATACACTCCGGCCGGGATCCCATACAAGAATAGGCAGTGTTCCACCCCGTACTTTTACGTAGTGTGAACATAGCCTAAAGGTGTTATCCCAAGCTTATTACTTATCAAATCATACTCCACACTGATATTTTTTTCCAGAGCTGTACATTTAGCATTCTCAATATTTTTATTATGAATAGGCTTTTACATAGAGCTGAACATTTATAGTTTATAGTTTAACAGTGTTATATTAAACATGTACTCCGCAAAGTTTTTATTAATACAAACTTAATCAAACCTGGCACTTACATATTGGGGTAACCTTCACATTGTGGATAGTTATCATTGACATCAATTAGTCTCACTACTAATTCTGCAGCTGTTATGTGAACTCTGTCATTATCAAATGCATGCACAATAAGTCGCTGCTCATGAACAATGTTTGGATCTTCATAATCCAATAAATAGGCTATTTTTATTTCTCCAGAATCTGCAATAAATTGAAAAACATATTTTCAAAATGAACATATTCTCCTTGACAACAGTTAAGTTCTGAGCAGGCTGAGAAGTTGTCTCTCGTGGATGGGGTAACGTGGTTTTCAGTTTCTGAAACTGCTTTTCCTAATTTTTCCCTCTTTTGCAAACAGTGCAAATAGGATAGGAGCTTGGTCTTGTAATAGTTCCCAACTCATGGGGACTAGAACAGGCTGTTAAAGCATGGGTTCCGAGGAGCTATTCTCTAACACGTCCACACATGTCGACAAGTCTTGATTTCTTTTCTATTCCTAGTTACTAGTCTATTATATACTCTTTCTTGATACATCTGTATATAACGTACTGTTAGTCATCCAGTCATCTTCCTAACCATGAATAACTTCCTCAGGGCTTTCCCATTCTAATGTACCTTGCTTTGTTTGTCTGTGTGGTTGTGTTAACTTTTTGGATATATTTATAGATGTTTATTGACATTTATTTTGAGACTTTTTTTTAAGAGGATTTATACTAAATCACATTTCACTGTGACACTATTTATCACTATGTAAATCTCAGAGGATTGAAGTGTTAATTCTCTGTGATTCTAACCTCATTGTGATGTATATGACGCTTTTGTTGTAATCGTGGAGATTTCTGTGTAACCAATCACGCTTTTCCATTAATTATATCACATCTATAAAGAAAGGATTGTGTTTCAATATTCACTCTCGAAAATGGCGGTGAGAAGCAATTGAAATGTTGCATATGATATTTTGCAACCGAGTTGCAACTGAGTTGAAACCGTATTTGATGGAATAAACTTCACTTGAGATTTAGAACTGGATTGAGTGCTGCAGACTATCCTACGGAGTTTCAACATTTTCTTGTATAAATAAACTAGGTATATTTCCTCTTGAAATGAATCAAAAATAATTACTACAGTTAACATTAGTCCATTTGCAGTATGTGTGTAAAAAGTGGGTGAGAGCCTTTTACACATGTTAGCTTTCGATCATTGCCCAATGTAAAAACACTGGTGATCAGTCTACAAATGAGCAAATGTGCATTTGTCTGCCAAACGCATCTTTTGTGGGAACAAAACATTAATCCTTTGTTGGCAGTACCATCTACATGTGTAAACAGAGAATGTGCTGCTGACAAACAATCTATTTCTGCGGATGAAGGCTTTTGAATGAGAATTTTTCTGTAAAATTAAGGTTTCCTATGCCATTTATTGGCACTATTTACTGTGTAAAATGACTCTTGGGCTTGATTCATACCACATAATTGCATGCTTTAGAAAGGCACAGTTTGTTTTAGTTACATTACCTTCAAAGCAAACAGCATCGAGATACCTACCATATCATGTTGCAACCTGTTGTGTTCAAGATGTAGCAGATGACAAAACATGATCCATTAGTACCTTCACATTTTTTAATAGTAGAAAACAGCTGCCTTACTTAAATCGACTCTGTACCCCTAATCTGCCCCCCCCCCACTAAACCACTTGTACCTTCGGATAGCTGCTTTTAATCAAAGATCTGTCCTGGGGTCCATTCGGCAGGTGATGCACTTATTGTCCTAAAAAAACAACTTTTATACTGGCAGCCCTGTGCCAAATGGCCGTGGCCTAGATTGTGTATGCATTAGGCTGGCACACCCTTTTTGTCACTTCTCCCCGCCCTCCTCATCATTAGGAATGCTCCAGGAAGATTTTCTACTATTCATCACCTGTGTCAGCACAGCACATGGGCTGGATCACTAAGGCACCTGTGCAATGTTCAGACAGAAGAAAATGTTCTAAGGGCATTCCTAATGATGAAGAGGGTGGGAAGGAGGGACGGAGGGGTGGTGCAAAGTTAGGACACAGATATTCTAGGCCACGGCCGTTCGACTTAGGGCTGCAAGTTTTTTTTTTTTACAATAACTGCATCACCTGCCGAACGGACCCCAGAACAGATCTTGGATTAAAAGCAGCTATCCAAAGGTACAAGTGGTTTGGGAAGGACAGATTGTGGGTACAGAGTCGCTTTAAGTTAACATTCTGTAGTTTTTTTATGCATGCACTTCTAATGGTAGCTTTTTTTTTTTTTCAAATTAAAAAAAAAAAATCATATTTTAACTGAATGTAAAAAGTTATGGGCCTTACTCTACTATATACTTATTAACTTTTCTCTTTGTAACATTGTGTTCTGTCAATAATTTTTTCTGCAGTGCCAAAAAGTACCAGCCCCGGAAGTATACATACAATTTTTTTTTATACAATTTATTGCTTAACATACCCTCATCTATGAATAGCCCAGGGTAAGTTGTAAAAAATTCATAGTGTACGCTGTCTCCAATATCTCGGTCAGTTGCTTGTAGTTTAAGTACAACTGTTCCGGGAGGAAGATTTTCAGGTATGTCAATAGATTTATTTGGTAAATTTCTATAATAAACAAAAATTATTTGTTAATATCCTTTTTTTATGCTTTTTATTCGTATAGCGCACACAGATTTCACAGCACTTTACATAGTTTTGCCAATTATTGCTCCCTGTCCCCATTAGGGCTCACAATCTAAATCCACCTATCTGTATGTTTTGGGTGTGGGAGGAAACCGGAGTACCCAGAGCAAACCCACTCAAACACGGAGAGAACATACAAACTCTTTGCAGTCCTTGGTGGGATTTAAAACCAGGACCCCAGCGCTGCAAGGCTACAGTGCTAACCACTGAGCCACCATGTTGTATAATGCATTATCCTCTCTAAATCCAAACTGCAGGTGGCTTGGGGCAGCACAGTGAAAAATACACACAACTTTTTCAAGCATGCTTGAGAAAGAGTTATTACCCTTGAAACGTCACATGGTGTGAACTTGGACGATCCATCAAGAAACTAGTCTGATGTGAGCTCTGAGTGAGCCTGGACTATTGACTTTTCTTCCTCGTTCACATTACATGCAACGTGGTGAAGTGTATTTTGATGTAAGACTGTTTATATTATTCCATATAAATTGCATTAAAAAGGAAACATTAACTTTTCCCAGAAAACCCCTTTAATGCTTTAATTCCATTATCCAGAAATCTGCAACATGCAAATTTCAAGTAAAGTAGTGCAGAAGTATACATACATATGCATTATTCATGACTGCTTACCGGTCTATTATACAGTTGTAGAAACTGCCAAATTTATAAGCAGTATGCTACGCTGTTTCCCTATGCAGTTGATCAAGTGTACAGGCTGAGCCAGATGACAAAATGCAAACCAGTTCCCATGACTGTACTCTTAGCACAATAAACAAACTTGCATCCAGCAAGATATGTACAGTTAGTGCAGTTGCATTCCTTTGTTCAAGTTCCCTAGAAGCTGCATCACTGTGGCTCACAGGCAGGAGAGGCGAGCCAGAAGATAAAGTTACCTGCTCCATGCCTTAATTAGGTGAGCACAGCAGGGGACATTTAGTATAGGGACACAGCACAGCAGGGGTCATTTAGTATAGGGGCACAGCACAGCAGGTGACATTGTTACTATGGGGCATAGCAGGGCAGGGGGCATTAGTACTTTATGTGAGGGGGAACAGCAGAGGCCATTATTACTATATGGAGGTGCAAATCAAGGAGCATTATTACTATATGGGGGTCAATAGCAGGGGGCATTATTACTATATGGAGGGCACAGCAGGCGGCATTATTACTATATGGAGGGCACAGCAGGGGGTATTATTACTATATGGAGGTCAGAGAAGGGGATATTATTACTATATGAAGGACACAACAGTAGGCCTTATTACTATTAGGAGGGCACATAAGATGGGCACTATTACTATTTTTGGGGGTCACTACTATTCTATATTACTACTATATGGGCAATCGTACATAGAGGGGGGTAACCCAAATACCCAAACATATTTTTTTGCACAGGGGCCCTATGCACTCAGTGTCTGCCCCTGCAGTACAGTACCATACAGTATGTAGTGTAGAGTAAAAGATAGAAATACTGCACAGTATTATGTACCTTCCTATACTCCAGCAAGTAAGTGTGCCAGGTAGCACTGTTGAGCTAGTTTTACCATGATCTAGTTGGCAGGTGCCACATCTGTACAAGCATGACTAGGCCATAAAGGTGGGCAACTGTAGGGATGTGATTATGTTATTTTACTGTCTTTATTTTAACCGTAATGGAAACTATTGCACTTACTGATAAACAGGCTCTTCATCATTTTCATTTTGGAGACTGAGTGTGATTAAGCCATTGCAGAACATTGGATTTGGCTTAACATTTCTCACCTTGATGGATATCACAAATTTCTATAATTGTCCAAAAAATTTTGATTAATAAAATATTAATTCATATTTCCGTCCAGATATATGTAAGCATGTAATTAAACATTCCATATAGGCCTTAAAGTGTCACTGTCACCTCCTTTTTTGGAACCAGGCCATTGGAACAGGCTGGCCGAAAGGTCTAGACCCCACCCCCTTTACATCGGTCAACCAATAGGCGTCGAGGGGGCGGGGCCAAAAATTGTGGGCGGGGCTAAGTTGCGCTAATGCCGCGAGGCCACACCCACTCAATACAATCTGCAGTTGATAAAAGGACACTTTTTACTTGAACAAACACCATGACGTATGATATGAAATAAGGTTTGAAAAACGCTAAATTTACACTTTACACCTGTGTAGAGATGTCAGAATGCACAAAAGGGGGTGACGGTGTCACTTTAAGCACATGGTAGGGAATCTGAGTAATGACCTTTCCCTACCTATATTGATGTTTACTTTTCAGATTATTAAAATATCAGTCAAAAATAAAATACATCTGTATGCATCCATATGAAACCTGAAGCATTTAGAGATACAGTAAGGCTATTACACCTCTATACATTTCTGTATCACACATGCATAAGGCATTTAAATGGGGATAAAACATTTTTGCTATAAAACTTAAAAAAAGATGCAGCCAGTGATTGACTGATCAGGGCAGCTCTGTGGGAATTATGTTCCAAAGGAACAAGGAATAAATGGTGGTAAGCAGGGACTGGAGGCTTCTGAATAGCAGTTTTGCGGGATTGGGGGAGGTTAGAGCCTCTTTGATTTTTATTCAAGCCCAAGCTGACCGTTGTATTTTAATGTCTTTTAAAATGTTGAAAGACAAACGAGGAGCATAGCAGAAATCTGCTGCCATTGCCCTGTGTAATAGGAGCGGCGACAGCAGACGACCGCTATCTCCTATGGGCTCCCCAGACAATACAAAGATCGTCCAGGGAGCCCCCCCACCTGCACTTACCCGCTTTCTGTCAGTGCGTGTAATAGCGCCGGCAGCAAGCAGGGAACGAGGAGCAAGCGAGCACTGACCTGACAGGTTGGCGCTTGATTGCTCCTGGACATTGCCCCGTGTAATAGGGGCTTAACAGTGACTTTTTGGAGATGTAGCCAGGAGTAACATGTCAGCCATAAAACCTTTTAAACTTCTGCTAGACTGGAAAAAAAAATCTGCTGCCATGTTAGTTCTCAGAAACTAATGATAAACTGTTATTTTGTTAACAACTATGAGGAATAACTAAGTGACAGTTTACCATCAGTAGAAAAAAATATCAAAATATAAAAATATATATAAATAATAATAGTAGAGTGTTGCCAACAGGTGAAGATTGTAATGTACATTTACATGGATAAACATGATAAAATAAACATCTGACAAATGGCAACACTGCCAATGTATAAAAGAGCTTTGGCAATCAATCAAACAAACAAACAAACAAACAAACACAGAAACAGGTACTCGGGTAACACAACTAAGAAGATGGTGGAGAAGACTAGCCAATCAGGGAAATGGGAAATGAACAATTTTATTCTCAACATACACCAGTTTTAAAAGTGTTTCCATTGAAACACTGCACTATACCTTTGGGTCGGATTCATAGTCCAGATGCTTGTCAGTTGTAGAAATGATGCCAGTATCAGAATTCAATACAAAGAAGGTATCAGACTGAAGTGAAGAATGAGTGACTTCAAACTGTGACAAAAATATGAGATGCCAATAACTTGAGAATATAAAAGATGTGTTTTTTTTCCCATATTACCACAAAACTACCACTAGGATTACACTGCTAGCCTGTTACACTTGTAAAACTAGTAGGCCAATTTTAAATTGGCTTAAAATATCTGTGACTATATTTTGGCACATTCTGGACTATATTGGCAAGCATGTAGCATTTCAAGCAAAACCTCCATTAAGGCGAAGCTTTGCCTAGCCAGTTTGGTTGAATGAGGTATGAAGATTGTCTAAAACACACACACTAGATGTGTTCTATTTGAGAGTGCAACAAGATGTGCTAAATTTTGGGGAATTTCATGCCAAAGTTGAGCAGTTAGATAAATATGCCCCAATATTTTTACTTTTGTCAATATCTCCTGCCAGTCAATACATTACATTTCCTCTTAGTCTTGTCTGTAATATTAGTCTAAAATTCAGAATGAATCCAAAGGGAATGTATTTTTTTTTTTACCGACAAGAGCTAGTTACTGAAACATGTTAGTTTTTTTTTATCTGCTTCTATTTTCTGTTTGTAATTTTAATTTATAACACTATTATGAGTTTGCCTAAGCTATTTTAACAGCCTTTAGAAATATGCTTTTGATAGGACCTGTCCTATTAAAGAGGATAAGAAAGGATTCTAGGTTCAGTGACCTTTAAAGAGGTCATTGTACAGGGAAGGGAATGTGAGTTGTGAGGAACAGCTATTTTGTATTTTTGTTGTCTATTTACTGGTGTCACCTTTTATTGTACTCCTGTCTGTGTACATAAGGAGGGCACTACTGGAAAATTATCTTTACAAAACAACGCAGTTGTCTCCTCATTCTTACAACTGGTATGGGTCTGAACTGGACTTATGAAAACTTTTCACGTGTCTCTATGACATGTCAAAAGTTTTTTTTTAAACAACAGTGACACTTTAGGACACAACCAGAGACATTGATCGCTCTTGCCTGTAGATATTTGGACCACTGTTTTGTTACTAATATTTTTCTGATATTAATCTTTGGGGATTTTAAATTAGTAATTGTGATGGTTCAATGGCTGTTAGTGTTTCTTTACAGCAATGTGGTTTTAGCTTAGTAATGGAAACATCTGCATGAGTTTGTATGTACTGCTTTGTGCATGGTTTCCACCCATATACTTGCCACTCTTACATCTCTGTGAAAAATATTAACACCATATCAGCAACAGGAAATGAATATTATAAATTACAATAATACACATTTTTAAGGGGACTCTGTCACCTCCAAAATACCTGCTAAGCTTAACCCTTTGAGGACCAGGCCCAAAATGACCCAGTGGACCGCGCAAATTTTGATCTTAGTGCTTTCGTTTTTCCCTCCTCCCCTTCTAAGAGCTCTAGCACTCTCAGTTTTCTATCTACAAGCCATGTAAGTGTTGTTTTTTACAGGAATAGTTGTACTTTGTAATGGCGTCATTCATTTTACCATAACATGTATGATGGAATTCCAAATATATTATTTATGAAGATATAAATAGGTGAAATCGTAAATAAGAATGCAAAATGGTAACGTTTGGGGGGTTCCTGTGTCTACGTAATGCACTATATGGTAACAGCGACATGACACTATTATTCTATAGGTCAGTCCGAACACAACCATATGCAGGTTGCACAGATTCTCTAATGTTATATATGTATTTTTTTTATGAAATCCTTTTTTTGGCAATTAAATATTAATAAAATGGGCCTATTGTGACGCTTATAACGGTTTTATTTTTTCACCTACGGGGCTGTATGGGGTGTAATTTTTTCCGCCATGATCTCTAGTTTTTATTAATACCATATTTGTGAAGATCGGACGTTTTGATCACTTTTTATTGATTTTTTTTAATATATAATGTAACATAAAATCGGTAATCCGCGCACTTTTTCCCCTCTTTTCTTGTACGCCCTTTACCGGTCGCAATGACGCTTGTTATATTTTAATAGATCGGACAATTACGCACGCTACGGTATATTATATGTTTATCTATTTATTAATTTTTATATGTTTTATTTATATAATGGGAAAGGGGGGTGACTTTTATTCGGGGAGGGGTTTTGGGGTAGTGTGTTAGTGTTTTGAACTTTTTTTTTTTTACACTTTTGAAGTCCCTTTGGGGGACTTCTACATACAGTACTTTGATTTCTACACTGATGAATGCTATGCCATAGGCATAGCATTGATCAGTGTTATCGGCGATGTGCTCATTGAGCCTGACTGTGCAGGCTCAGTGTAGCAGATCGCCGATCGGACCGCACGGAGGCAGGTAAGAGACCTCCGGCGGTCGTTTCAACGATCGGGACCCCCCCTGTCACTTACACTTAAATGCCGCAGTCGCGCCGCGATCGCTGCGTTTAAGGGGTTAGTGACACGCGGCAGCGTGTCATTACCGGTGAGGTCCCGGCTGCTGATTGCAGCCGGCCCCCACCTGCTATGAAGCGCGCTCCGCTCCGGAGCGCGCTTCATAGCGGGAAAAACACCCAGGACGTAAGGTTACGTCATGGGTCGTCTGGGGACAGACTTCCATGACGTAACCCTACATCCAGGGTCGTCTAGGGGTTAAAGAGTCACAGTCGTATTTTTTTTTTTCAGAAATCAATAGTCCAGGCGATTTTAAGAAACCTTGTAATTGGGTTTATTAGCCAAATATGCCATTATCTGCATGTAAAAAGCCTTTTCCCAGGTCCCCCCCCTCCCTCCTCTTTTCCATCCACTGCAAAAAATCAGAAAATTGTGACTTGTTGCATCAGATGTACCCAGTCTGTTCTAGGGAGAGAGGAGGGGGGAGAAGGGAGTTAGCTGACAGCAGAAAGCAGATAACAGAGGATTACAGGCACAGAGCTGGGTGAACGCTGTAATCAGAGCTCAGAGAGGTCAGTGCTGACTGTCAGAGGACATAAAGGGCGATGTATTTGTAGATTAACTCTTTGTTGTCCTGTTTTGGTCTTTTATTTAGCTCTCTCCATAGGAGAACAAGGAAGATGGGGGAGAGCTTCAAACTGCTTTTTCATGATAAAAATGCATTTTTCAGCTAATAAACCTAATTACAAAGTTTCTTAAAATCGCCTGTACTATTGATTTCTGCAAAAAAATAAAATAATTCACGACAGTGACACTTTAAGTTATCAGTAGATTATACATCATAGAGTATAGAACGTTGATTCTATATCTGCAATTTTATCTTTCTATGTTCTTGCATTCCTTTGCTATAAGCCACAAATGAAGAAGTCTAAGTAGTCCTCTTCATTATATTCTTCAGCTAAGTAGTCCTCTCTATGCATTAACATGCCCAGTTTGTAGGCTTACAGCGGTGAAATACAAAGGAGTAGAAAGCTACAAATTACAGATTTGGAATCAGCATCTCTTATCCTACTTACAGATGGCTTTAGTTTTCGGTTTTCAGGAAGATGGGTTAAGGGTGACAGAGTCCCTTTAACCACATTTTCCTTTTAACAATGTATTTTAAAAACGTACTGTCACATCATCTCCTTCATCTGGATCTTCCGCAAGAACAGTGTAAAGTTTTGTCAATACAGGGAATGTTTCAGGGACTGCTAAAGTAATTCCTGGTAGAGAAAAAATATTATTTAACGTCATTTCATTAGTATCAGCATTTTTGTTATATAAATAAATATATAAATGACCTTATGAGAACTATTCTTTTACATTTTGACAATTGCATCTATGTATAAACTATATTACTGCTATCCTATCTACACATTTAAATGGAGTTAGCTTATACCAAGTCAAGTGATTTTTTTGACCACGTGATTCAAGGATTTCTCATAAAGAATGTGAAAAAATGCCACAAAAACACACAAAAAATGCTATGCACCTACATTTCAAGCAAGAAGAAAAAACAATGGGAGCATGTGGGAGAAAAATGTCACTAACTGGATGAAAATATCATACCTAGAGCATTATGCATTTTAAGAAACGGCATCTAATCAGTAAGACACATCCCAAGTCAGGAGAAATACCGCATATAGAATTATAAGTATAGAATTATATTTATCTATGTTAATATTTAGCTAACATAATTTTAGCCCAAATATGCACTACATTTTTGTACATTTTTTTTTCTGGAATAACTCTTACCTGTCCCAGTAGAAAATGCAGGGTCACATTCTGGTGGCTCATCCACATTCTGTATAATAACATGGATGGGATAGTAGGCTGTGTGATAACCATCAGTAGCAGAAATAACTAAGGAATATGCTTTGTGGTTATCAGGATTGTCATAGTCCAGTGGTTGAAGCAATGTTAGTGCACCAGTAACTGTAATAAAAATGCTCATTAGTCAAGGGTGTTGGAACATGGAAGATATGAAAGAATATGAAACAACCGAGTGTTTTGGAATCTGTTTAAAGTAGTAACTAATGTTTTACAATAAATGGGGAATACCTGGGTTTATATTAAACAAGGATGTTGACCCTGGAAAGCCATATGTGATTTCATCTGCAGCATCTCTATCTGTTGCCTCAAAAACTTCCAAGATAGATCCAGTGAGTGTATTTTCAGGGACATAAATTGTGTCATTTTCAATTTTACTATAGAGGAAAATTAAAGAAAAAAAAAACAGCTTGTAGATTATTGGTATTACTACTTTTTGTTGGTTGTATCAACTCAAGGATGTGATATAATCATCAATGGCCATTTTAAGGCCACATTCAGACGCTGTAAGACAGTGGCCGTTCTGTGACATAGTCGTTTCACAGAAAGGCCACTGTCTGTGAAGTTCACCCTGGGCCTCTACTGCAGTACCGGATGGATAAACATAACTTTTGGGGTGCCCACATTCCAATTAATCATAGCAGACAATGTAAAATATGGCCAAAGCCGTACTTTACATTGTCTGCACAGTCAATTTTGTGCAGCCGCTATTCAATGAAAATTGACATGTCAATTTTCTGTGCGGCCACATGGAATTCCAGCCGGAGTGTATTCGGTGTGTATATGGACATTTATGGACTTTTTGTAACAAGATTTTAACAAGACTTCTAATAAATGGAAATGGAATGTGCTGACTTCCACAAGTTTTTCCATAGGAAAATCCCGGCCGGGATTCCATAGGAAAAATGTAAATTCACCTTTTCAATTAATAACGGCAATCTGCAACAATGGCCGTTATTTATTGGGAATATACAGCATGTGAACGAGGCCTAAGAAACCACAAAATCTCTTTCCTTACCTTTCCTTTTGGCTTGACAAATCCCCAAAGGGGTAATGCAAGATGACTAGCTTTAAAAGTATACCTGACTTTATGATACTTGCAGGCTGTGTTTTTTTTTATGTGTGTTTATACAGTAAGTGGTTACCAAATAGTTGCTATGTAAGCTACAGGGAGTCACAGAGTTTTCTATCATGTCATAATAATAGGTATGGTTATACACATCGGTTGGTGGTTTGCAAACTGAAGTAGCATCTATGAGTAACTTTACAGTTCGTTTCAAGTGTCCATGAACTGCAAAATAAAGAATGGAAATGTGTTTGCAGAAAAGGACCCATTGTTTAAAAAATGTTTTTATGCTAAAAACACATTTTTAACACTTTGAGGACCAGGCCCAAAATGACCCAGTGGACCGTGCAAATTTTGATCTTAGTGTTTCCGTTTTTCCCTCCTCCCCTTCTAAGAGCTCTAGAACTTTCAGTTTTTTATCTACAAGGCCATGTAAGGGCTTATTTGTTACATGAATAGTTGTACTGTGTAATGGCGTCATTCATTTTACCATAACATGTATTATGGAATTCCAAATATATTATTTATGAAGATATAAATAGGTGAAATCGCAAAAAAGAATGCAATATGGTAACGTTTGGGGGGTTCCTGTGTCTACGTAATGCACTATATGGTAAAAGCGACATGATACAATTATTCTATAGGTCAGTCCGAACACAACCACATGCAGGTTACACAGATTCTCTAATGTTATATATATTTTTTTAAATGAAATCCTTTTTTTTGGCAATTAATTATAAATAAAATGGGACTATTGGGGCGCTTATAACGGTTTTATTTTTTCACCTACAGGGCTGTATGGGGAGTCATTTTTTCCGGCATGATCTCTAGTTTTTATTAATACCATATTTGTGAAGATCGGACGTTTTGATCACTTTTTATTAATTTTTTTTTATATATAATGTAACATAAAATCGGTAATCCGCGCACTTTTTTCCCTCTTTTCGTGTACGCCGTTCGCCATTCGCAATGACGCTTGTTATATTTTAATAGATCGGACAATTACGCACGCTACGGTATATTATATGTTTATTTGTTTATTTATTTTTATATGTTTTATTTATATAATGGGAAAGGGGGGTGATTTCAACTTTTATTGGGGGAGGGGTTTTGGGGTAGTGTGTTAGTGTTTTTAACTTTTTTTTTTTACACATTTGAAGTCCCTTTGGGGGACTTTTACATACATTAGTTTGATTTTTACACTGACCATTGCTATGCCATAGGCATAGCATTGATCAGTGTTATCTGCGATCTGCTCATTGAGCCTGCCTGTGCAGGCTCAGTGTAGCAGATCGCCGATCGGACCGTGCGGAGGCAGGTGAGAGAGCTCCGGCGGTCCGTTTTACCGATCGGTAAGTGACAGGGGACTCCCCCTGTCACTTACACTTAAACGGCGTTTAAGGAGTTAATGACACGCGGCAGCGCGATCGCTGCAGCGTGTCATTACCGGTGAGGTCCCGGCTGCTGATTGCAGCCGGCCCCCACCTGCTATGAAGCGCGCTCAGCTCCGGAGCACGCTTCATAGCGGGAGAAACACCCAGGGCGTACAGTTACGCCCTAGGTCGTCTGGGGACAGACTTCCATGGTGTAACTATACGCCCTGGGTCGTCTAGGGGTTAAACAATTTTTGTTGACACTTTTTCTAATTTTCCCTTTTTCATATCTATTTTATATTTTAAAAAATCCTAAAATCTTGCAGTTTTCATTCTTAGCAATATAACTAAAGCTTAAATTCCTGTTGTATCAGTATTGATAAGAG
The DNA here is from genome assembly GCF_027789765.1 of Dendropsophus ebraccatus. NCBI lineage: Eukaryota > Metazoa > Chordata > Amphibia > Anura > Hylidae > Dendropsophus > Dendropsophus ebraccatus. The sequence continues at coordinate 122,671,329 of NC_091454.1, forward strand.
TAGGCTTAAAGTGGCATGGTTCTCCTGAAAAGCTGATCGGAAGGGGTTCCAGGAGTCAGCACCCCCCTCTTGGCAGTTAATGTCAATCAATCATTTCAGCCACAAAAGTCTTTTAAAGGGGTGTTCCAGCTTAAAACTAACTTGGATATGGGACAAGTAAGGATAGAGGATAGGTAAGAAATTGCAGGTACTACATGGGACCAATGGTTCTATTCATTCTCTCTTGAGCTGCTAGACAGAGCGCAGTACAGCACTCAGCTCTTTCCGACAGCTCCAGAGCGAAATAAGCCGTGAGTCACATGCCATACCCATGGCTTTATTCAAAACTAAACAGTTGGGGGTCGATATGGAGATCGTCGGGAAGTGCGGAGGTTGGACACTCTGCAATCTCTTTCTTGTCTCGCATCCTGTGATTTTGGCTACAAATACTGACCAAAATATTATGCGTGAACATAACCTTAGTGTGGATCGTATGCACTCTCACTTACTTTGAGGACCTCTATTTAAAATATATACTGTATATATCAAAATGAAATGTGTTTATAGATATCTCTACTGCCAAGTGATGTCTCAGCGTTTTGTATTTTATGTCCAGGCGAATTCCATCACATCAGTGCTGGTATGCTACATTTGCTGATGTATGCATTGAAGTCCAGTTAAGATTCCCAAAAACATGTCATCTACATTGTTTGTGAGAGTCATTGTCAGGGGCATAGCTAAGATTCATAGGGGCCCCATAGCAAGAACCTGTAAAGGGCATCATGAATCCTGTGCGCCCCCCCCCCCCCAATAACCTAGCTTACCCCCCCGCAGGGTTCCATTCCCCCAGGTCCCTGGCGCATGAGTGATGTCAATGGCAGGCCAGGGAGCTGGGAGAATGGAACACAGAGGGACTTCATCAGGTCTCATGAGTATATATATAGTTGGGAGTCTCTTGTGGCTGGAGGTGCAATTCTGCCCCTGGCCACAAGAGAGACTGGCAGGGCAAGGAGCCCTGCCAGTGGGTGCTGTGAGCTGTACCTACCATGAAGACAAACCACATCTTGCCGGGGGAGGGGGGGATGGGGGGGATGGGGGCCTCCTTTGCTTCATGGGTGCCTTTTAAGAAAAATGAACTTACACAAATACTGGAAGTTCATCATTTATGTCTTCAATGTAGATAACGAGGCCTCCTTCACAGGAAAGACCACTTGGATCTGTTGCTGAAAGTAAGAGCCTAAACTCCTTAGGGAAAAAGGGAATAATAGTCAAAACAATAACACCAATAACACTTATACAATAGCAATATGAAGAAAGAAAATTGTCAAGAGACAATAATACTGTAAGGATAGCTTCACACGTATCGTATTGCAGCGGATTTTCTGCTGCGGATCCAAAGCAGATTCACAGTAGATCTGGCTAAATAAACACAGCATCAAATCTGCACAGATCCGCAGCAGATTTGACAGTGCGCATTTAATGTGCTGTGTTCATTCATTTAGTCAAATCTGCTGCAATACGATACATGTGAAGCTACCCTTAACTTTCTAAACATACATAAAATGCAATGCAGTTTTTTTTTTTTTAATTTTGTGTAAAATTTACCCAATTCTTCATGTTTCTGTGGTCCAAAATGTCTTAACATCTCAGAAATCTATAGCAACACTGTAATTTTAATAATAAAAGGTAAACTGTAAGCTGGGAAAGATGTCCCTAACTGGCAGCATGGCTACAAAGTTATGTCGGCAGTGAGATTATCCATATATTATTGTAGCTGGCTGAGACTGCAATTACCAAAAAATAAATAAATAAAGATGTTTACTGCCAATCTGAAGTATCAGGTGTGGCCAAAGGGCTTCCATGCCTTCCTTTTCTCTGGTCACACATCTATGACAGGTTTAGAAAATCTCACTGCTTACATAGCCATGTAGCTGTGCAAGCAGTTTAGGACATTTTTTTGTAGCTAACATTTTCCCTACAATCTTTAGTAGTCTTTTATAAACTTTCAGGAGACTTAAGTATATAATATGTTGTCAATTTTTTATTAGTGGTTATTTTCTACTGTTACATCGTATTTTGTCTGTGCCTATTAACTAAATGTTACCTCATATCCTGCATCGAAATCCAGAGGTTCTGATGTATTTTGGAAAATAAATCCAATTCTTTTATCTACATCAAAAAAGAATCCATTTTGAGTTGGACCTGATGTTTGGGACTGAAGAGCAAACTGTAATTGAAGAAATGCAGAAAGTTTGATACTAAGAAACAGAATAACCAGTTCATAATTGCTTAGTAGGTGTCAAATCTGTCCATAGTCTCATATACACACTGAACCATCTACGCAGCAATCCCGTGCAGATAATTTATTTCCCATTGGATTTCTACTCCAAGCTAAAACATAATTCAGTCTTGGAAATAATTCAGTCTTGGATATTGAATCATGAAGGACAATATGTCAGATGCAATAATGGGGTATGGGTTATATGAGACCGTTCATCTTTTGCTACTGTTTACAATTTGCTACCTCTTACCTATCAGTATTTTTATGCCACTTGTCTAGCACACTGCGAACCCTTACTTCAAAGGTTTATCTCTGCAAATATCTTGTTCTCTATAGCAATCTGGGTTCAGATTGATTGCTATTGAGTTTATATTCACACATTGTAAAAATAAGAGCAAAAAAAGGCTGATAAGATGTCTGATAATAGTGATCAGGATAATATATTATATAATACAGGAGGTTATTTGCCATTATTCTTAAGGTGTGTTTACACGTAACGATTATCGTGCAAATTTGACGATTAACAATCGAATTCGAACAATAATCGTACGTGTAAACGCAGTGAACGATCAAACAACGATTGGTGCAATGATTGGCTGAAGAGGGGAGCCGGGAATTTCAAACAGCTCCTCTTCAGCCAATCAGTGCTGCCGTGCATTGATTGGCTGAAGAGGGGGGGCGGGAATTTCAAACAGCTCCTCTTCAGCCAATCAGTGCTGCCATGCATTAATTGGCTGAAGAGGGGAGCCGAGAATTTCAAACAGCTCCTCTTCAGCCAATCAGTGCACCTCTTCAGCACTGATTGGCCGAAGAGGAGCTGTTTGAAATTTCCGGCTTCCCTCTTCAGCCAATCAATGCACGGCAGCACTGATTGGCTGAAGAGGAGCTGTTTGAAATTCCCGGCTTCCCTCTTCAGCCAATCAATGCACGGCAGCACTGATTGGCTGAAGAGAAGCTGTTTGATATTCCCGGCTTCCCTCTTCAGCCAATCAATGCACGGCAGCACTGATTGGCTGAAGAGGAGCTGTTTGAAATTCCCGGCTTCCCTCTTCAGCCAATCAACGCACGGCAGCACTAATTGGCTGAAGAGGAGCTGTTTGAAATTCCCGGCTTCCCTCTTCAGCCAATCAATGCACGGCAGCACTGATTGGCTGAAGAGGAGCTGTTTAAAATTCCCGGCTCCCCTCTTCAGCCAATCAATGCACGGCAGCACTGATTGGCTGAAGAGGAGCTGTTTGAAATTCCCGGCTTCCCTCTTCAGTCAATCAATGCACGGCAGCACAGATTGGCTGAAGAGGAGCTGTTTGAAATTCCCGGCTCCCCTCTTCAGCCAATCAATACACTGAAGAGGGGAGCCGGGAATTTGGAACACCCGCTACGCCGAGCAGGTAAGGTATGCTCGTGGCCGGGGTGGCCGGGGCGGCCGGGGCGATCGGGGTGGTGATCGGAGCGGCGGGGGTGGTGATCAGAGTGGCGGGAGTGGCAATCGGAGCGGCGGAGGTGGCGATCGGGCCGACGGGGGTGGCGATCGAGCCACCGGGGGGGGGGCTGTAGGATGCGTGGCCGGGCTGCGGAGGAGTAGGGGCCGGGCTGCAGGTGGGCCGGGCCGCGGGCAAGCGATCTTAAAACGATTGCAAAACAATTTTTCCGTACGATATATCGTTCTGTCTAAATGCTGAAAAAAAAAAAACGTTACTCCAACATCGTTAATCGTACGATCGGGCTAATTATCGTTCCGTGTAAACGTAGCTTTACATTGTGTGAACATAGCCTTATATAATGTCATTCTAAAAGCAAATGTACAGATGTGTCATTTTTTAAAAGGGTGGCCACAGATTCAGGGAACCTAACAAACCAGGCCTGCTCCCCTATCACAGCCTATTCCATGACTGCCAGGTCTCTGGCGTAGTCCTCTTCTAATATTCCATGCAGAAAGGGGACGCCTGCTCAGAAGCTGTTCCCATTCTCTTCAACTGCTGAGTGGTCACTTCCTGTCAGCACGGGATGTCAGCAGCACTAATAATACTGCGCAGAAATGGGCAATCGTGAAACCTATTTGCTTCAAAAATCTGTGATACTTGATTAGTACCACCGTTTAAAACTGCCTGAGCCCCTATAAAAAATCTTGTACATTCTTAGATTATGTTCACACAACGTCCAAAAGAGAGAAAGGGTGTCCACTTTTTCTATTTAAAAAGATGCCCGTTATTGCTGCCATTTAACTGACTGCAATGTAATGCATTGAAGTCAATGTAATGCACACAGTGTATATAAAATGTATAATAATGATCTTGTCAATTATTTTCAGACATTGTTTGCAACCACTGGACATCATTTTTGGTTGTTTACACACAGTTTTTCTTTTTTCACAACATGTGCAACATTATTCTTGCTTTCAAGCATGACTTTTCAAATGTTTCAGAAGCTAGACTTAATTCAATTTGAATTTCTGTTTTTTAATGTTTAAAACTTTATAAAAGTGTATGAAAATCTCACACAAAAGCAAACAGCAGTCTCATATGACTACCTCATACTATGTGTACAACTAATGGTGCTTTTACACTGACAGACTTTTGAAGCCAAAGCCAGGAATGCATTTGAAAAGAGGAGAAATCCCAGCCTGTCCTTTATGACCTGTTCTCTGTTTATAGTCTTTTCCTGACTTTGGCTTAATAAATCTGTCAGATAAATCTCTCTGTGAAAAGGCACCCTTAAAGTTATTCTTACCATCAGGTTATCACCATCCTCATCTACTGCTGGTACACTATAAATAGATGTATACATTGGGGAATTCTCCTTGATTGTTCTGCTTACTAAAAAAAAGTGGAATAAAAAAAAAACATAAAAATAATATAATTTCTTGACAAAAGTTCTCAGAAATTACACAGAAACCATTCACACTCTGTGAAAAGACCACACATGGGGGGACATTTATGAAGACCGGCGTACTTTTAGGGCCCGCCCTCATTTACCCCACCAAATTCACTAAGAGGCACATACCTCTTGGCAAAAGAGGCCTGACTTGTACTTGCCAAATGGTGGCTGCTTAAATCTACAGCTGCTCCAGAGCAGGTGTAAATTTCTGCCATGATTTATGCCTACAAGCTGGCATTAATCATGGTAAATCTGGCACAGAGGAGGCCACGCCATCTCCCCACCTTGCTGTCCCCTTCCCACCTCCATTAGGCTAGTGGGGATTACGGCTGGCACAGGGAAAGTATCTGCGCCTTTTCCATGGCATACACCACTGTAGGAAGTTTCATAAATCTCCCCCTTGATGTAGACAAGTTATTTCTGTCATAAACAAGATATGTACAGCTCACTACAATGATTTATTAAGTCTGGGTCCAAACTGCACAATAAGTTCAAGAAGAAAGTGCTGCATGCAGGCTTGTCAAAATGCAGAGGATTTAGTTTATTTCATTATACAGTAGCAAATTCAAATGTTAAAGGGGTTTTCCATTTCCACATGCGGAGGCCCTAACTTCAAGATTCTTTCATGTAATAATTAGCAACTGTACCACTTGCATATGAAACAAGGAGAAAAAAAGGGACCGGTGTCAGGACTGAGGCCAGTGGAGGATGTATTTGGCCCTTAGAAATTTTTTTACTTCCAAAACAGCTGGTGTTAAAAGGTTATAAAAATTTGAAATGTACTGCTATTTAAAAACGAAAGTCTTCCAGTAGTTATTAGCTGCTGTATCTTGCAGGAAGTGGTGTTTTCTTTCTAGTCTGACACAGTGCTCTCTGCTGCCACCTCTGTCTGTGACAGGAACTGTCCAAAGCAGGAAAGGTTTTCTATGGGCATTTGCTACTGCTTTGACAGTTTTTGTCATGGACAGAGGTGGCAGCAGAGAGCACAGTGGCAGACTGGAAAGAAAGTTCACTTCCTGTAAGGTATACAGTAGCTAATAAGTACTGGAAGATTTGAGACATATAACCTAGAGGTTAGAGGTATAACCAATAGGAAGGAAGAGCAAGATTGTGATCCCTATGTATAGAACTCTAGTGACACCACACCTAGAATACTGTGTCCAGTTCTGGAAACCTCAACTACAAAAAGAGATTGATTTAAAAAAAAAAAAAATCGGTCTAAAGTAAGGCTACAAAAATGGTGAATAGTTTCAGTCATGAAACTTAAAAAAAAGGACTTAAAGGGCTTTGTCCATAAATGAACAAATCCCTTCCCAGCCATCTTCAGCCGGTTTTTGGCTGCATGGTGAGGAAGCCTAAAAGAGCAGAGTCAGCTGTCTTATGTAATTTGTGTAACTTCTATAGACAATCACTGAGAGTAGCTCCAAGTGCTACTCTATTTATGCACCTCCTATCGATGTCAATGAGAGGTATGCAAATTACGTAATTTGGCTGTTTTCAGCTTTTCAACCATTTCTAGAGATGGCCGGGAAGACATCTTTTTGATAAATGGGTTAACCACAGATTGGGAAAAAGCCCCTGGGTAATACCATTCTAACACTATCCTGACACCTCCACCCACCTGTAGAAAGTAGTGCCACACACACGGCTCTAGAGACCTCATTAAAAATAGTACTATGGGATCTAATTTCCACAAATGTTCCTAATTGCTGTTGCGAGGGGGAAGGAGGTTAGAAGAGATCACAGACACTGCCTAGGTAATGCCCCTATTCCACGAGTCGTTTGAAGGAGCAAACGAGCGCTATTAGCGTTCGTTTGCTCCTCGTTCCCCGCTCGCTGCCGCCGCTATTCAACGCGGCGTCAGCGAGCGGGTGAGTGCGGGAGGGGCGGCGGGGAGCTGCTGGGGGGGCTGCCCGGGGGATCGCTGATCGTCCAGGCAGCCCATAGGATACAGCAGCGCCTGCTGCCGATGCTCCTATTCAACGGAGCGACGGCAGCAGATCGCTGCTATATCAGTCGCTTGTTTTTCAACATGTTGAAAAACAAGCAACTGCAACGATCAGCCGACATGAACGATGTCGGCTGATCGTTGCACTCTATTCCACGGGACGAATATCGTTCGTAGCGGTCGATATCGGCCGAATACGAACGATATTGCTCCTCTAAACGACCCGTGGAATAGGGCCTTAAGTCTGCATGTGAGAGGTACACTTTGATTATTTGTGATTCATCTACAGTACTTCATGCAGCACTTCAACAAGGCTGCATGTATGAGGAGAGAAATGAATATCACTGCAAAAGGACCTACTCCCCCCAAACCCCCTCCGAGGTTGTTTTTTTGTGTGTGTGTATTACTATTTTCTCTCTCTTTAAATATATACAGGTTTAGTACTTAAGTACATAAAGGAAGTATACAATATACAGATTAGGCTATGTCCACACAATGTCAAAAAAATATAAATAGCGGCAGCCTTTTTTATTGAAAAAGACGTCCATTATTGTTACGATTTAATTGACTTCTATGGAACGCATTGAAGTCAATGGAATGATGGACTTTCATTGCACACTGTGTATATACAATGTATTATAATGACCATGTCAATTATGTTCGGACGTCTTTTGCAAACAGTGGATATAATTTTTTTAGTTGTTCACAAACAGTTTTTCTTTTAGTCCGCCTAAACTAAAATAATTTACCAGCAGCCGTCATTGCACTGACAGGCGGCAAAACATCAAAATAACATCCATCATTTTAAACTTAAAATGACGGACGTCATTTTAAAAGCAGAGGAAATAATGTTGGTGAACATAGCCTTATGTATCAATCAGTATAATATGTAACACCAGGTACTAGATGGCCAAGTATCCCAGCAAAATATCCAATAGCTACAAAATAGGATATGCTTATTCAAACATTATTTATTTAGGTAACAACTTTCAGCATTATATACAATTATGTACAAATGTTAATTCTCCAGAAATGGAAATTCATGCACCATGTCGTGCTGTTCTTTCTCTATGTTGAAACTGTCCCGTACAGTCAAAACCCTTTTCGGTCTGTCAGCTGTAACCAGATCAGTGAACACTACCTGTCAATCAAGTCTAAAGTATGGCAGCGCCAACCAAATCCCCCCTATGTCCAATCTGGGTGTATATTTACTTTAGATTTCATTGACAGGTTGTGTTCACTGATCTGGTTACAGCTGATAGACCGACAAGGGTTTTGACTGTACGGGACAGTTTTGACATAGGGAAAGAACAGCACGACATGATGCCTGAATTTCCATTTCTGGAGAATTAACTTTTGTACATAATTGTATATAATAGTAAAGGTTGTTACCTAAATCATGTTTGATTAAGCATATCATATTTTGTAGTTATTGAACATAGCCTTATACATACTATTGAAGTACACATAGTATTTTTCATGGGATAACCTCTTTATGTTTTTATAGCATGGTAGAAAGGAAAGGAACACTTACCTCTTTTTGCCTGGAAATCAGAATTGCACTTTGGCGGTTCATTAACATTTTCAATAATTACTGTAAATTCAGCGCTGTCTCTACCTAAAAGTCCATCACTGGATACCACTGTAAAGTCATATCTGTTAGGTGTGCTATCTTCAAAATCAAAATCTTTTGTAGCCGTAATTATTCCACTGCCTAAAAAATAAATAAATGAAAGAGAGAAATAAAGAAATAAAGTACATCAAAATCTGCATGTATGGTGAAGCTTGTTGTTAAAAGGATACTCCGCAAGAAAAAATTATTCTAATCATACTGGTTTCAGAAAGTTATACAGTTTTATAAGTTACCGCTGGTTAAAAATGAATTTAATAAATTTCACGTTAAGGATATCCACAACATTTACCATTTTCCCCTCAGGCAAAAGGGTTCTTTTTTTATCAACTGATTTACATTTGTCCTGTTGTGTGTCCTGCAGAAAGTGGAGTTTTCCTTCCAGTCTGACAAGGTGATTCCCCCGCCACCTCTGTCCGTGTTCAGAGCAGTAGCAAAAAAGACTGGAAAGAATATATCACTTCCTGCAGGTCATACAGCACAAGATAACGAAGGCTTGAGGTTTTTTTTTAAATAGAAGCAATTTACAAATTTAAACTACTGCGGAGAACAGTCTGCTGCCTACAACATCCTCCAGCATGACTGATTTAACAGTGGGTCTGTAATGGTGTTGGGAGACTTTTTTTTTAGAAAGAGGTACCCTAACTGACATTGGGTATCTGGATGAGATCCTCAGACCCCTTGTGAGACTATATGCAGGTGCATTGGGCCCTGGGATTCTTCTGACGCATGACAATAAAGGCATTTATGCTATGGACTGGCCCGCCAATTCCCCAGACCCGAATCCCATTAAGCATATCTGGGACATCATGTCTTGTTCCATCCACCAATGCTATGTTGCAGCACAGACTTTTCAGAGGTTGACTGATGCCTAAATCCAGGTCTGGGAGGAGATCCTTCTGCAGAACATCTGCCCCCTCATCAAGAATAGGCATTGAAGTGAAGCCATGCAGGTACATGCAAGCAACACACACTTCTAAGACTCATTTCTTTGTCTTGAGGCATTTCCACTGAAGTTGGATCAGCCTGTAATTTGATTTTCCTCTTTGATTTTGAGTATCATCGTAAATCATTCCAAAGAGCCCTCTACGCCTTCACGCTTTATTCTGCTCCAGGATGTAGAAGCTGGACCTTTACAGCTAGAGGGCACCAGGTCACTTCATAAGTTTAGTCCCGGTGTGAGCAGCAGCTGCTTCCCAAGAACCAAAGCCAGTGTATGGCACCAGGCTAACAGGCTGAGTATATGTGGTTAGCAAGGCAGGTCATTAGCAGGAATCAGAGTAGTACAAGGGATGAGACAGGCAGGTCAGACAATTTGAGTAAGTAATGGGAGAGATAGGCAGTACAGACAATGGTCAGGCAGAAAGCATAATCTGAAGGCATGGCATGGGTCAGGATACTTGGGAATACATCAGAAACAGCAGACAGATACTTTTGATTGGAATGCTAGACTCTAACAATACATAGGCAAGGAAATGGCAGGGGGAGCTAGTTTAAATAGGTGCAGGTAGCTCTGGATTGGCAGATGGCAGTAGCAGATGAAGACAAGCTGCCTTTATAAATCCAGAGAAATTGATCACATGCACACCTTATAGACCAGAGGCACCAATGCAGCAGAGACCAGAGGGAGGAAGAAATCGTCAGAAGACACAAGGACTAGCAGACCTAGGACCTGCACTACACACAGTAGAGCAGTGGACAGGAGCACGGCAGAGAGAAGCATCGCTGGAATTCGAATGGCGCCACAGCGATGACTAACAGAGCCCAGCGGCATTACATCCAGACCTCCATGGGATATTAATTTTGATTTAAATTGATCTTTTTTTTGTTTTAATGTTCTCAACACATTCCACTATGTAATGAATAAAGATTTTACAACTGGAACATTTCAATTACTGAGATCTAGGATGTGGTCTTTTGGTTTTTCCCTTTTTCCTATTTTTTGAGCAGTGTATATTTTTAACATGCACAAAAAAATGTGGCATGCACCTAGCTTAAAATGTACTGGTGTCAAACAAAGTAGGCACTAATATCATGCATAAGTGGCCTAGATAAACCAAATTCGCATAGGTTTACATTCAGTTGTTTTACACAGAATAGCATAGATACACTAATATCACATGTGATACACTGTTCTAAGACATGATTGACTGAGAGATACTAAAATCACACAGGGTGGCTTATTGCACATGATAGTCTGAGATACATGTATTATGCATAATATCTAGAGATATACTACTATCATAAAGGGTAGCTTAGATACATCAGTATCACACAGAATGAAAATTAGACCTAGATAAATGGCCAAAATGGTCCAAAGGTTTGCTTACCTTGGTGGGTACCAACTCTCACACACAGACACCCCTGACACACCACCAAAACACACTGGCAACTTTGATGCATCACTGACACCACCAGAGGTGGATTAAATGTACCCTGGGTCACTGGTTGTCCATCCAACTCCCCCATTTCACCATAGCCTCACAACACCACCCCTCCCCTCCCCATCCACCATGACCCCCCTTCTTCTGCCTGTGGTGCATCAACAATCCATGGCAACTATGGTAGATAACCCCCTGGCTGCTGCCCCCACTATAGTAGATGGCCCCCTGGCTGCTGCCCCACTATTGTGGATGGCCCCCTGCTGCCTCTAGTAGAATAGATGACCCTTTGGCTGCTACCCCCACTATAGTAGATGTGGGATACTGGGTAGGGAGGCCTAGAACTGGAGTGGAATGATGGTCACAAAGGATATTGGAAAGAGGTAGAAATAGAACACTGGTGCATGGCACCAAGCATGCACGTTACTGTTACTTATGTTATATTTCTAATATAAAATAAAACAAAAATGTGTCATTAAGAATAATTCCCATTGTCCAATGCAATGCAATATGTCCAAAACTAACAAAATATATACTTACTTGGGTCAATTGTAAAAGGTACACCTGCTGTGCCAATATGGAATGTTCTTCGACTAGTTGAAAAAGCTCTAACAACTTCTTGATTTTCTGTTCTACCTTCAGGTAACCGAACAGGAGACTCTTTATCAAAGGTCACTGCTGCAATTACTTGTGAGATCCCTGCAAAAGAAATATAATACATTTCTCTGAATTGAAATATTTATGAGGTTAAAGCGAATGTACCATCAGGTACGTTCGCTTTAAGTATTGCCCATGGATAGAACAACCCAGCGTTGCTCTATCCATTGGCAATGTACAGTACCTGATGGTACATTCGCTTTAAACTAAAAATGTATTGTGGTATTTATATACCTAGCACAAACATGTTCACAGAATTTTAGAAAGAGGTAGACTGAATGATTTGTTATCTAAGGCTAATTGTTCTAATGGCCACTTTTCACCTCTGGCATGGCACAGTATATTGCATGATTTTGCACACAAAGCAGTATAGTACTTTTTAATGAGTTTAGTAGTTTTTAAGTCCATTTTGGTGTTGTTGAATTTTCAACACATATTGTACAAGTGAAGACGGACATTTGTTTTGCCGCTTTACTTAAAGTGTTTGTCCCAGGGTCCAAAATAATATTACTACTATTGGTATTGATGATATTACGGCATGTGGTCTCCATTGGTCACTGCGTGCAGGTATGGTTTCACTCCGCATGTCACAGTTGCAATTTAGTAAATTCCACAGGAAAATTGTCCACTGCCTTCAATGAGTAAAAAAGCTGGCATGGAGCAAGAAGCAAACTGCTGGGGAGTCAGGTAGGAATACCATTTTAGAGCCCATTTAAAGCAAAATCCTTCTTAAGCTATGTTCACACAACGTGTCATTTTGAGTCTAAAATAACGGACGTCATTTAGCAGCTTGGCCTCCCCTTAGTGGCATGAACCTCATATTGGAAAGCTGTTAGTCAAAATTTGCAACCAGTGATTGCCTTTACCTAAAATATTAAGAATCCTATATAAGGCTCAAATAGTGCGGTCTATGCGCACCCAAAACTGTCCAACACAAAAACCAAAAGAAAAAACTACGAATGCAAGACCAATGTATATATAAGTACTTATCTTTTATTAGAATATCAAAAAGAAATTATTTCAATTAAAAATACATAACAGGGGGGCTGGAGCTAATACAAATCCCCATGAAAGCGGTGGATTAACTAGGTTCTTATACATAAAGTACTATGTCACAAAGTAGATAACAGTAAAATGGGGAACCTAAATATACACATATATACTGGGCACTGGGTTGGTACTGCATACAATAAATAAATAAATCTCACAGTGAGTACAAAGAAAAAAACACCATCCACAAATAATGAATATTACCCATACATGTCCTTAGTATACGAGTCCACCTCACTATGCACCCGACGCGCACTTCGCGTGTTGCTTTATTAAGAGTAAACGACTAATGGTGTGTTTACACAGACAAAGCCAAAAACAGACGATAAACAGGAAACATGTCATAAGGAAAAGACTGAGATTTCTCCTCTTTTCAAATCCATTTCTGGCTCTGGCTTTAAAAATCTGTCAGATAAATCCATGTGTGTAAACGCACCATAATGGGGAAAAATCATGACCCTTTAAAGATTTTTTTTTATTTTTTTTTTACAGGAAACTAATTGACCAACAATACTGCAATGTCAACCTGCAAAATCTATATGGTTAGTAATCTCTGAAGACTTACCTGCAAATAAGAACAGAGCTGTAGTAATTTCCTTTGAAACCATCATTTCAGTTAGCAGGAAAAGGCATAGGTAATACTTTTAAAGCTGAAGGTCTTGATGAGTATCCCTGTTTCTCCCTTACTCTTTGTGTAGCACACTGCCACTCTTTTCACACTGAGCTAAAGTAAACATATAAGTGTGCTATGTACATGATTATTGATAGATAAGAAAATGTGTACACTTGGCTCATTCTTGTTTACTCTGACGTTGCTATGTTTCTCTAGGCGCGGTGTTCTCTTCATGTTAAGAAGAAGAAAGTTAACTTTAGCAGTGAAGCAGCGTAAGTAAAAAAAAAATTATTAAACTTGCTGCTGTATATTTAGTGATATCTATAATATGATTTATTTTCCTATTGTGCAACAAATAATAGTACATTGCTGCTTGTCAATTTTGTACTTGTTCATGATTTTCAGTGTCTTTCATATATTGCCGTAAATAAAAAAAAAATCTGCAGCTATCACATATTTAGTTGTAGATCTGCTATGGATTTGCATCAGTATGCTATGATTGTCCAGTATGTATTAACCAACCAACCAAACAACCAACCAACCATCATTTGTATTGCTTTGATGGGACTTTTTCTACGCATTTATTGAATTTCTTGTTTTGTAAAGTTCAAAAAGCTAACTAGGTCTATTCTACTTAGTAGCTTTTGTCCAGAAAGAGAATCATCATTCTCTTTAGGCTATATTCACACACCGTTAGAGACCAGCCGTTCGGTGACCCCGACGGATTATCCGTCCGGACGCGGAACTCTGAACACTGTGTGAACGGATAGGTCTTTCTGCGTCCGGAATTCGCTGAATTCCGGCCGCAGAAAACTGACATGTCAGTTTTTTCCGGCGCCGCATGTGATCCCGGCCGGAGCGCATACAATGTGTGTACGCTCTGGCCGGGATCCCATTGCAAATTAGGCTATGTTCAACTCCTCAAAACTACGGCCGTAGGTCTGCGGCGAGAACTATGGCCGTAGTTTTACGTAGTGTGAACATAGCCTTAAACTGACACATTACATTCATTCTCTGGGATTTATGATTATAACAATGTCCAATTAATATAGGTTTTACTTTATTTTCCATTTTCCAAAAATGAATAGGCCTAAAAGTGCCATACTCAGACCCTTTTTTTCCTTTTATTTTTCCACCAATGGAGCTATATGAGGTCTTTTTCTTGGCTCCATGGTCTATACTTAACATTGGTACAACGTTGGTGTGGAATGGACTTTTTGATCGCTTTTTAGTCATCTTTTTCTATTTTTTTTTATTTGGCAAAAATGGTCAATTCTGGTGCTTGGAATCTTTTTTTGTTTACAACTTTTATTATATGGAATCGCTAATGTTAGATCTTAATAGTTCAGGAAATTATGCATGCGGTGATAGCAATATGATTATGTGATTATTTATTTTTTTATTTAGAAAAAGGGGAAAGGAGGGGTGATTTTTAACGTTTACTATGGAACTTTTTTTAATCTTTAACTCCTTAAGGACAGAGCCAATTTCGATTTTTGCGTTTTAGTTTTTTCCTCCTTGTGCTTAAAAGGCCATAGCACTTGCATTTTTCCACCTAGAAACCCACATGAGCCCTTATTTTTTGCATCACTAATTGTACTTTGCAATGACAGGCTGAAATTTTGCATAAAGTACACTGCGAAACCAGAAAAAAATTCAAAGTGTGGTGAAATTGAAAAAAAAAATGCATTTTGTTTATTTGGGGGAAATGTGTTTTTACACCATTCGCCCTGGGGTAAAACTGACTTGTTATATATGTTCCTCAAGTCGTTACGATTACAACGATATGTAGCATGTATAACTTATATTGTATCTGATGGCCTGTAAAAAATTTAAACCATTGTCAACAAATATATGTCACTTAAAACCGCTTCATTCCCAGGCTTATAGCGCTTTTATCCTTTGGTCTATGGGGCTGTGTCAGGTGTCATTCGTTGCGCCATGATGTGTTCTTTCTATCGGTACCTTGATTGCGCATATATGAGACTTTTTGATCGCTTTTTATTACAATTTTTCTGGATTTGATGCGACCAAAAATGCGCAATTTTGCGCTTTGGGATTTTTTTGCGCTGACGCCATTTACCATGCGAGATCAGGAATGTGATTAATTAATAGTTCAGGCGATTACGCACGCGGCAAAATCAAACATGTTTGTTTATTTATTTATTCATTTACTTTTATTTATAACCTGGGAAAAGGGGGGTGATTCAGACTTTTATTAGGGGAGGGGGCTTTTTACTATTAACAACACTTTTTTTTTACTTTAACACTTATACTAGAAGCCCCCCCTTTCCCTAAAGAAAGCTATGATCATTATTATCTGTGATAGACTGATAGATGCTGCTGGAGAAGCCTCTATCAGTGGATCAGGCCACAAAGCCCACATATAGACATGTGAGGCTTGTGGCCCTTTAATGAAACAATGATAGGGCGTTGGGGGCCACCAGACACCAGTGGATCACCACTGGCCCAACAAGTGACACATTAAAAGCCCTTTAGAGTCTGTTTTCTGACTTGAACATGGAATCTAAGGAATTAATTCATGCCGGCATGAAGCAGCGGCCGTCGGCTACACATAGTAACAGAAAGCCGCTAGATATACAAGAACATCTAAGTGTGACTAAGGATCAACAGATTTTGATGCTTTTAATGCTTTAGCAGCACGTATTATCTGCTTTGCCTCCTTCTGTGTAATTTTATACATCTCTCCGTTACAGTTCCAGTCTCTTTATTCCTCTCATATTCTTTTTCTATAGCCCTCTGTTGTAAACCATAATGGCCTCCTTCTCCTTTTACTATATTCTTGTTTTTACACAAGGGATATTCCAATCATTATTATATACCTATAGATCAATAGTTATTATAAATCTAAGTTTTGATTAGATTTAATATACTTGGTTTCTATACTGCCCTTGTCATACAGTTGTTGCAGTTAAGCCATGACTAAAAGCTAGAAGGGCCTCAAACACTTGCTGTTAGCTGTCATGTGTGATTTTTTTTTTCTGCTTTGTTGTCCGAAATTACCTTTACCATTACCTTTAATGCACATCCGAGGGGTCCTTGAACCTTTTCTTGACATGTTTAGCTAGTACTTCCCTATACCTCCATGTGTTCTATTTTGTCAGCTGGTGGAGCTGGAATTATTGCCTCTGAGGGTTGCATAAATTAAAGGGGTATTCCGGGGGAAGGGAATCACTTTCCCCCTTTCCACAGGATAGGGCAAAAGTAGGAGGTCGCTGGGGGGGACCAACCCCTTTACCCCCCACCGTTCTTCGCATCAGCCCCGGTGGCTCTGGTATGAATAGAGCCGCAGGTACTGCACATGACCCATGGCTCTATTAATTCTTATGGAGCAACAAGAAGCCGGAAGTACGCTGGTAGTGCGCTGTACTAGGCTATTTCCGTTGGCTCCATAGGAATGAATAGAGCTGCGAGTCGCATGCTGAACCCGCAACTCTGTTCATAACAGAGCCGGCAGGGCCTGATATGAAGGTTGCTGGGGGGTACAGAGGTCAGTTCCCCTGCAATTTCATACTTTCCCCCTTGGAAAAAAAAATGTTTTTCTTAATGTTTTTCTTAGAATACCCCTTTAAAGGGAACCTGTCACCCCCCGTACCGGGGTGACAGGCTCCCGACCCCCCGTTAGAGACCCCTATACTTACCTCATCCCGCCGGGTCCCGCTTCTGGATTCGGTCGGGTCCCGGAGATCTCAGCCGCTGCAGCCCGGCGCGCGCGCTGAGAGATGAGTCCAACACCCATAGAGAATGACAGGAGAGTCCAGCGCTCCGTCATTCTCTATGAGCGTTGGACTCATCTGTCAGCGCGCGCGCCGGGCTGCAGCGGCTGAGATCTCCGGGACCCGACCGAATCCAGAAGCGGGACCCGGCGGGATGAGGTAAGTATAGGGGTCTCTAACGGGGGGTCGGGAGCCTGTCACCCCGGCACGGGGGGTGACAGGTTCCCTTTAAGCTTTGCTGGTCTAGACAGCATAATTTGTGACTGAATATAAAATTGCCTAAAAGACTGATGTTTATTATTATTATCCTTTGATAATATTATCATTATTACTTAATGGCCACAAATACATGTTGTTAAGGTGCCATGGCGGTAGAGCAGGCTCAGGAGGCAGTGCTTTATACAGTGGGTGTCAGCTGTATGTTACTGCTGACACCTCTCTGCAACTACAAGGAGCAGACTTCAATCCAATACCGGGCATTCAACCTTGTGCATGCCATATTCAATTTTGGGCACAGCATGCGCAGTGTAGCCTGACAGATGCTGGACCTTTCATGGGACCTCCCCCCCCTGCAAGTTAGTATTTTCAAAAAGTAATAGGTGGCAGTCAAAGTAATGTTTTATTTAGGGATGAGCGAACCGAACCGTAACGAGCCAGAATCGTTACGAACCAGAATCGTTACGAACCAGATTCGTTACAAACCAGATTCGTTACGAACTTCCCAAAAAGTTCGGTTAGTCACTGAACCGAACTTAGAGAAAGTTCGTAACGAATCTGGAATATTCGATATTCGTACGCATATCTCCTGATATTCGAATATTTGATTGAATATTCGATCCCATTAAAGTCTATGGGAACAAGTATTCAATTATTTAAAAATATCTATTCGACCATTTGGAGGTCACCAAGTCCACAATGACACCTCAGGAAATGATGCCAATACCACTGGAATGCAACTGGGACAGCAGGGAAAGCATCGGACACTCCAAAATCGATGGTAATAAAGTCTTAAGTCAATGTTATACAGGGGAATTACCTGGTTATTAAAGAATGTATGAATATTTTATAGGTACAGCTAGACGGCTGTATTATGTAGCACGTAGCACTTGGTAAACAGAGTGCCTTATAGTAGCACAGCAGCCTGCTTGTACCACCCTGTGTACTTATGTATGACGTAGCAGCACGTAGCACTGGCTGAACACACGTACTACTCTTTTTTTAGATTGCGCAGTCTAGCACGTATCAGCAGCACAAAGCACTTGGTCAGCAGAGTGCTTGCACTACCCTTTGTAGATTTGCTACTACATATTTGAATGGAAACACCCAGTAACCTTGTTTGCTGTCAATGAATGGAAACACCCAGTAGCCTTGTTTGCTGTCAATGAATGGAAACACCCAGTACTCTTGTTTGCTGTCAATGAATGGAAACATCCAGTAGCCTAGTTTGCTGTCAATTAATGGAAACACCCAGTGTCCTTGTTTGCTGTCACTAAGTGGAAACATCCAGCGACCTTGTTTGCTGTCACTGAATGCAAACCCCCAGTAACTTTGTTTGCTGTCACTGATTAGATACCGCGTAGCCTTGTTTTCTGTCAATGAATGGAAACACCTAGTAGCCTTGTTTGCTGTCACTGAGTGGAAACACCCAGCGACCTTGTTTGCTTTCACTGAATGGAAACACCCAGTAATCTTGTTTGCTGTCAATGAATGGAAACAGCCAGTACTCTTGTTTGCTGTCAATGAATGGAAACACCCAGTAGCCTTGTTTGCTGTCACTGAATGCAGACACCCAGTAACATTGTTTGCTGTCACTGAGTGGAAACAACCAGTGACCTTGTTTGCTGTCACTGAGTGGAAACACCAAGTGACCTTGTTTGCTGTCATTGAATGGAAACACCCAGTAACCTTGTTTGCTGTCAATGAATGGAAACACACAGTAACCTTGCTTGCTGTCACCAATTTTGGGATGGTTTATATGCTACCTCTGTTTAAATGGTTCACTGTGTGATCACTGCCGTGCTGTTACCCAGAATTTGGCGTAATGGTCCGATTAGGCAGCCTCAGAGGCATCCATGCATGCTTCCACTGCATTCTTATATGCATCCAGAGGTGTTGGCATCATTTCCTGAGGTTTCATTTTGCACTTGGTGACCTCCGATTCGTTGAATATTGATTTCCAGGTCCCAATGCTTTTTCTCCCATAGATTATAATGGGATTCGATATTCGTTCGAATAGTCGAATATCGGGAGCTATTTGAATCTAATCCAATTGAATTGAATATTTCACTATTCACTCATCTCTAATAACCAGGTAATTCACCTGTATAACATCGAGTTGTAACTTTATTACCGGCGATTTTGGGGTGTCAGATGCTTCCCCTGCTGTCCCAGTTGCATTCCAGTGGTGTTGGCATCATTTCCTGAGGTGTCATTGTGGACTTGGTGACCTCCAAGTGGTCGAATAGATGTTTTTCAATAATCAAATACTTGTTCCCATAGACTTTAATGGGATTGAATATTCGAATATCAGGAGATATGCGTACGAATATCGAATATTCGAATATTTCACTATTCGCTCATTACTATTAGCAAGGTTCTTTTTAGATTCGGTTCGTACGAATCCGAACTTCACAAAAGTTCTCCAGATTGAACCGAACCAAACTTTTCAAAAGTTCGCCCATCCGTAGTTTTATTCTTAATGAAAAATTAGGCCTATGACATTAAGGCGTGGGTTTCCTTCATCTAGATCAGCAAGGATTCATAAGCACTAATGTAGCAGAGTTACCAGTCAGAATTGTAGTGTATTAACTAGGTATGCAAATGCACCATCTGTTACATCTGTACATGCATAGACGTACATAAGAGATACAGATGCAGAGGCATTAATCAGATTTGTAGTGTATTAACGTGCTAACGTACCACAACTATGACTGTTAACTTTGCTATAACTGTATGGAAACAAACTTGATGGACTTAAAGA
This sequence comes from Dendropsophus ebraccatus, assembly GCF_027789765.1. Taxonomy (NCBI): domain Eukaryota; kingdom Metazoa; phylum Chordata; class Amphibia; order Anura; family Hylidae; genus Dendropsophus; species Dendropsophus ebraccatus. The sequence continues at coordinate 122,691,459 of NC_091454.1, forward strand.
CTTTTTTCCAACCCACTTACTGTAACTATGTAAACTGATGAAATATTTAGAAAGCGGGTGAAAATCCACAGAAAAAAAGCAATCAAGCATAACCAGGATCATTATTTGTTTCTGAAATAGTCACCATCTTATTTCACAATTGATACACAAAGTGTTATGGATTAATACTAAATAAAGGTAAACCTTCTCCATCCAATCAAAAAATCAACACAGCTGAAAAAGATTTGTACATGACAGTGTTTGCTAGGATTATTAGGTGGTGTTTGGAAATATTCTAATACAACTCTCACATTTTTGAGGTTACCAACTGGCATTTCATCATATCCAAAGTTTGGTTGCTATTATGCCTAATGGATTATGATTGCTGAAAAGATTACTGGTATTTACATTTGATAATCATGAAATGATGATCATGAGTAATATGGCTGGTTCTAAAGCCATTACTTACTATGATACCACTTAACATGTACAATATAATTATAAATAACTTATTAAAATCCATCTGAATACAGAGAATTTCTTCAGTAAATATATATTCACTATGAAGTTCACACGTTGTATGACAGCGGGCGTTCTGTGACACGGCCGCTGTCTGTAAAGTTCAACCCGGCCGGACGAACTTCATTTCTTTAGAATTGAAATGCGGGCATATACGGTTGTGCCTGCATTCCAATTAGCCATTGCCGACAATGTAAAGTCCGTCCAGAGCCGGACTTTACATAGTCTGCATTGTCAGTTTTGTGCGTCCGCTATTCAATGAATAGCAGCGGCAAAAAACTGACATGTCAGTTTACTCTGCGGCTGCAAGGAATCCCAGCCAGAGTGTATACACTCCAGCCGGGACTCAAAAGAAAACAAAGCAATGTATTGTTTCAATAAATAGTGGCCAGTGTTGCAATCTGCAACAATGACCGTTAGTAATTGACAAAATATGCTGTGTGAACCCAGACTTAGGCTATATTCACAGAATGTCATTTTTTATGACAACAATAGCCGTTGATGGCAATTAAAACTATGGCCGTTCTTGTCATAAAAAATGTGCTGCATTGAAATCAAGGGATATTAGATCCGTCCCCTATTGGGAGGTAATAACTTCAAACATATTTTAATTCTGCCTTGGCAGAAAATTACCTTCTTTCCCGCTAGTGGTAAAACTTAGCTTTTATTGAAATCCTTAAACAGAAGAAAAATGTGCTAGTGTATGTACAGTGCTATGATTAAAAATAGTCCCTTGATATCTAATGTCCGTACGTAGTTGCAGTTGCAATGTACAAAGGGGATATGAGGCTCTCCTCTGATTGCAAACAGGAGAGACAGCACACTGATTCACACCGATCAGTAATAGTGTTGTATGTTGAATGGGAGAAGCTAGACTGCCGGCTAGTCTCGCTTATATTCCCACCCATTAGTATTTATAGTTATAGATTTGCGATAGCGCTAAACACTTCGCTGTTGCGATGCAGCTGACTGATTTACTGATGGTGTGTTATGTTCCTCAGAGACTTTACAGATAACTGTTGTAAATGGGATCAATTGACACTATGTTGCTTTTCAGTGTCTACTGAGATTGCGCTGCTGTCTAAAAATGAGGTCATGCATGCATGCTATATCTTTTCGGCAGCACACACCGCTTGCCTATTAGAACGTGTCAGAGATGCCCGTCACAAGATTGGGTGTAGGTCCCACTGTATCGGTACACGGGCAGCGTGCACTGTGTCCCGAGGAGTGCGGACCTCACTTCCCAGTGGCTATGCCTATTCTGCTATTTGTCAGTTTTGCTCACTGTACATATAATTGTCGGACTAGATAGTATCAAGTGGACTATATTAAAATTCCTTGCCTTTCAAGACCTAACTAGTTTCGCCAGTAGACTCTGGCTTTCTCAAAGGAGGCAATGGGAGGGGGTGGATCTATGTGTGGCTTTTATGCCATTTACTACGAGACTTCACCCCCGGTCCTGGTTGGTGAACCTATTGTATTGTATGATGGCAGCGAGGCTTGGAGAGCAGAGGTGGTTTTGTGCTTTGTGATTGGGGCTCCAATGCAACGTTCATAGTTTGAAACGGGCGCCAGATTTAGGGCCGCCTTGTTTTGTGTTGTGACGTGTGTAAAAGTAATGCGCATGTCAGTGAACTTAGAAACTGCTTAGGATGGAGGTTTAACTGCGCATGTCACTGCACTTAGAGGCACACTGGATTAAATCCATTTGTGCGCATGTATTAGGACTTAGTCCGAATTGTGATTATATTGTTGCTTATACGCATGTCTACGGACTTAGATTGAACCGCAGTATGTGGAGTGAGCTGCGCATGTCAGCACTCTTTGAAGTCGGGAGCCTCTCGCACTGTGTCCAGTTTGCGCATGTCACATCACTTAAAGGATAAGGGGAAAAGAAGAAGAAGTGTACTGTACGTCTTAGCGCATGTCATGGGACTTGGTCTGATATTTGCAAGAGTGTTGTACTTTAGCGCATGTCAGACAACCTATTCTGAATCCTGCAGGAAGGTCGATCGATGCTTTGGTGCAGGTACTTGGTCTGAGAGCTTGACTCGTAACAGTAACGGGGCACTTAATTGGGTAGTTATACTACAGCAAGGGCTATATTCGTGACATTGTGCAGGATATCCCTTGGAGCTACTGGATACTGTGTGAGTATATGTATATTTATTTACTCTGTACTAATCACTGCGATTGAAAAGAAGCTCTTTTCTATATTGGGAGCTTATTAGAAGTATTGCTGTGTATCATCTGATTGTTGCGTATGGTTCACCAAGGACCTAAAAATAGTACTGTATGTGATTTTGCTACATAGTAAGTCTACAGAAAAGGGGTGTAAGTAAAACCCTCTTTTAGGCCGCCAGGGGATAGGGTTTTTAGACGGTGGATCCATTTGGCTTCCGCTTGAAGGAGTTTGAGGTCCAAATTGCCTCTTCTTAGGCCGAGTTGTATCTGCTGAATTCCCCAGAAAATTAGTCCTTTAGAGTTACCGCTGTGTTCTGCATTTATATGGCTTGCTATGCTTGTGTCGGTTTTAGTCCGAATATTACTGAGATGAGATCCTATGCGGTTCTTGAAGGGCTGGATGGTCTTCCCTACATACAAGAGACCGCAAGGGCATTTTGCGGCATACACTATGCCCTTTACCCTGTGCACTGTACATACACTAGCACATTTTTCTTCTGTTTAAGGATTTCAATAAAAGCTGCATTGAAATAAATGCAAACACTGGCCGTTGTTCACACAGTGTAGTGAACAACAGCTGTTGTTCGCTACGGCCGGATAAATAATTGTCATTGACATAATTGTCATAATTAATTATTTCTGGCCGAATTGCATTGGATTTAATGCAGTTTTCAGCGCAGCAACGCCCATTGTTTGAAACTCACTACAATGACTGTTGTTTTTGAGTGCTGAATAACGCCAGTTGTTCATGCACTGTGTGAACATTTAAATTTTCCATCTAATTTGTTGTCACAATAACATAGATCTAATGTATTTGTATACCTTTGTTCCTACTGTTTTTTGATCTGGGATGTATGTCACCAAAACATCAGGACAAGACAGGGGCGTAGCTAGGGGTTCAGCCTAGGGGGGGCGAGTGAGTCTGAGTGGGCCCCCAACCTATTATGTTACCCATAGGGAACCTCAGTAGACCCCAAACAAATAGAGGTGTAAGTAAAGTGCAGACACATCCAGTGACTCACAGGTGACGTCTTCTCTGATGAGAGTGGGTCAGATTTCCTTTTCTTTTTCATTGTGAAGACTCTTCTAACCACAAATCATCACAGCAGTATCTGCCAGACAAACATCTTCAGCACCTTACTTTTACAGCACTTTTAACCACCTCTATACAAACTCTCCATCATAGTGCCCTTAAACAGTAACAGAGACTTCTTTGAAGACCAATCTGTAGTCATTTTTTCTTTTCTGTGCTTCTTTCTATACTTAGATCCCTTCTTTATGCCTGTATCTGTAGTTAGGATCCATCATTGTGTCCTCATCTGTAGTAAGACATCCTCTTCATGCCCCATCTGTAGTTGTGTTCCCTCTCTTTGCCCTCTGTAGTTAGCCCCCCCCCTTATGCCCTCAACACTAGTTGGGCCCCCACTTTGTGCCTCCATCTGCAGTTAGCCCCCCCCCCCCTTTGTGCTAAATAAATGGTACCCCTTTGTCCTAATGAACTGTACCACCGCCCCCCTGTATAAACTGTGCCTCTTATGAACTGTTTCTATATTAAATAGTGCCACTGTCCCCATATTATACTGTGCCCACAATGTAGTTTGCCACTGCCTACCTAATAAACTATATTACTACTGCCCTCCAATGTACTGTACCACTGCCCCCTGTAATGTACCATACCACTGTCCTCTCTCATGTACTGTACCACTGTCCTCTAATGTACTGTACCACTGTCCTCTAATGTACTGTACCACTGTCCTCTAATGTACTGTACCACTGTCCTCTCTAATGTATTGTACCACTGTCCTCTCTCATGTACTGTACCACTGTCCCCTCTAATGTACTGTACCACTGCCCTCTAATGTACTGTACCACTGTCCTCTCTAATGTTCTGTACCACTGTCCTCTCTCATGTACTGTACCACTGTCCTCTCTCATGTACTGTACCACTGTCCCCTCTAATGTACTGTACCACTGCCCTCTCTAATGTTCTGTACCACTGCCCTCTCTAATGTTCTGTACCACTGTCCTCTCTCATGTACTGTACCACTGTCCTCTCTCATGTACTGTACCACTGTCCCCTCTCATGTACTGTACCACTGTCCCCTCTCATGTACGGTACCACTGTCCCCTCTAATGTACTGTACCACTGCCCTCTAATGTACTGTACCACTGCCCTCTAATGTACTGTGCCACTGCCCTCTAATGTACTGTACCACTGTCCTCTAATGTACTGTACCACTGTCCTCTCTAATGTACTGTACCACTGTCCTTCCCTAATGTATTGTACCACTGTCCCCTCTAATGTACTGTACCACTGTCCTCTAATGTACTGTACCACTGTCTCCTCTAATGTACTGTACCACTGTCCCCTCTAATGTACTGTACCACTGTCCCCTCTAATGTACTGTACCACTGTCCTCTCTAATGTACTGTACCACTGTCCTTCCCTAATGTATTGTACCACTGTCCCCTCTAATGTACTTTACTACTGACCTCCTAAATCATTGTTTTCCAACCAGTGGCTCCTCAGCTGTTCCTTAACTACAACCTCCATTATGTCAGGACATGATGGGAGTTCTAGTCTTGTAGCAACTGAAGGGTCACATGTTGGAGAACACTATACTAAATAAACCTCCCTCCTAAATTATGGTTTACCTACCAGTGGCAAAACTACAACTCCCATTGTACCCTGGTAGCAGGACATGATGAGAGTTTTAGTTTGGTAACAGCTCAGGAGCCACTGTTAGGAAGCAATCATTTAGGGGTACAGTTTATTTAGTAAAGTATTCTCCAACATGTGACCCTCCTGCTGTTCCTAAACTACAATCCCCACTATCTCCTGCCAGAAGGGCATGATGGGAGCTGTAGTTTTGTCACAGGTTTGAGAACACTACTAAATAAACTCTACCTATGTGTATACACTCCAGCCGGGATTCCTCAGAAGGCAGTACTACATAAGTTCCGTAGAAATCACGGCCATTGTTACAACGGCCATGATTACTACGGAACTTACTGTATGTAGTGTGAACATAGCCTTAAACACTAAGTTTTACTTATCTCTTCTTACATCACATTACATACACCCAGGGACACACACACACATCCCATGCACCCAGGACACACACACATCCCATGCACCCAGGACACACACACATCCCATGCACCCAGGACACACACATCCCATGCACCCAGGGCACACACACATCCCATGCACCCAGGGCACACACACATCCCATGCACCCAGGGCACACACACATCCCATGCACCCAGGGCACACACACATCCCATGCACCCAGGGCACACACACATCCCATGCACCCAGGGCACACACACATCCCATGCACCCAGGGACACACACACACATCCCATGCACCCAGGGACACACACATCCCATGCACCCAGGACACAGACACATCCCATGCACCCAGGACACACACACATCCCATGCACCCAGGACACACACATCCCATGCACCCAGGGACACACACATCCCATGCACCCAGGACACACACATCCCATGCACCCAGGACACACACACATCCCATGCACCCAGGACACACACACATCCCATGCACCCAGGACACACACATCACATGCACCCAGGACACACACATCCCATGCACCCAGGACACACACACATCCCATGCACCCAGGACACACACACATCCCATGCACCCAGGACACACACATCCCATGCACCCAGGACACAGACACATCCCATGCTTCCAGGACACACACACACACATCACATGCACCCAGGACACACACATCCCATGCACCCAGGACACACACATCCCATGCACCCAGGACACACACATCCCATGCACCCAGGACACACAGCACTTACTGTAATTGCAGGGAAGCTCTGAGGGGGCCATGTGGTGCAGTTCTCTGATCTTCTCCTCACAGTCGGACTCTGGGCCCCTCCTCTTCTTCTGTCCCGACATCCAGGAGAGCAAGAAGCAGCCGGAGGAGGTAGTGAGGGAGTGGGGGAGGGGCCCGGGCTGTGAGGAGGGGGTCCTGTCTGTGTCTCTTCTGCCCTGGTATAGAGTGAGCAGACACACAGACAGGAAGCTGCAGTGTCTGCCCTGAGTGCAGCGGCCACTACTTCCCGGCAGCCTTAAAGTGGCAGAGCAGCCTAATTAACATCCGGCCTCTGCGGCTCTTAAGTGTACTGGGGAGGACCGGCCCGGGGGGCCCCCAGCCTTGGTGGGCCCGGGGGCGACCGCCCCCTTTGCCCCCCTCTAATTTCGCCACTGGGACAAGACTATAGTTATTTATGACCACCTAAAAAAAAGCGAGGATTTCTTGAACAATCTGATCTGCGCAGAATAGGTAAAAGAGAGAGTTATTTGGTCAGTAATAGCATTAGACATGACAAGGAGTTAATGGATGAATATAGTCAGGAAACCCTTTTATTACCAAATAAATGGTGGGTTTTATTTATAAGAATAATGCTTTATGCTACACTTCAATATGAAATTCAGACCACCCACTTGGTGAGTAAAGCACAGACTTTTGAAAAGTCCGAAAATTTTTGCACAGGGATTTGCACAAACATTGTTCATGTCGGCTGATAGTTGCCTTCTATTACACAGGACGATTATCAGCCGTAATGGCCAATATCAGCCGAATACGGCCCATAATCTTTCTGTGTAATAAGGCCTTAAGCAACCTGAGCTTGTAAATCAGCTATACTAAGAAAGAGCAGAGTAAACATCCCAAAATTCATTTCTCATGTACTAGTTTGAACTGGCTTTCAGATTTTATTCAGATTTAATGGCTGATGTGAATTCTTCCAAGAGCAGAGACTCTAGTCAAAAGACAGGTGTAGTGAGTGTACAAGGTAATGTATATAGCATGTCCATTTACACCATACATATCACCCCTCTGTCTGATCGTACGTGGAATCTGAGTGAGTGGCTCCAATGAGCCATAACTAATGCAATCCCTGTTTATGCCGATTGAGTTCATTGTTGTCCATGTATATCTACATCCTCATTGTGGGCTTGTTTATACTACCAGAGGCTGTTATCCCAATATCTTTTCTCCTATATTAAATCATCTGATGCATACTACTATTGTCCTTAACAGAATAGGTCTCCTGATAAACCCATATTAAATGGGGGAAATATTTGATACCTCCTTCGACTATCTATTGTTCTGGATTTTTTTGGGGGGCATAGTTTGGAGTATTTAGTCACCTGGTTACATATATATATTAAGATACCTAGCTGGTGTCTGGAGATTAATTTTCTATAATTGTTTATATTGCTACATTTAAAGTTTCTAAAGTTGCTAGTTTTAAAGCATATTCATTAAAAGTTAAGTTTTAGATACATATATAGTGATTTTTTTTTTTATTATGTGTCTGGCCATTTGATCACCTGTGATCTGTTTCACTAGTGATAGTTGCACTATACACATGTACTACTGGGCACAGAGCATCCACCCACTGAATGTAGACAATGTAATGCCCATTCATACAGTATTGCTGCTTGTCTCCTGGGACTCCACAGATTTCCTGTGCAAGAGCTCTGCCATGCGCTAAGCATCACTGCTTACTGTACATACAGTACGTCTACTTATGCTGTAAATGGTGTTTTTCCATATACGGATACGTGCACACTACGCAATGGCGACGGACAACCGGTTGGGCATTCCGCACCTTGCAACAGGTTCATTCTTTGGACGGAGGATGGAATCCACCCATGCATAGAATGGAGTCTATGAGTGCGCAAAGGGTTTTCCGTCTCCATTCCGCAGTGTGCACGCGCCCTACCACAGTCAATGGGTCCAGTTTGTCTATTTTTCATCGTTGAAACCATAGTGAAAAATTTATTCGAGTAACGGCATTAGAGCTTATGTTTATGTGTAATATCACATCTTTACGCAATGTAACACCGTCATATATTGTCAGGTTTTTGATAAATTAAAAAATGAAAGCACATGAATGGATTCAAACAGTTACTAGCTAAACCCCTGGAGAAGACAAATATACACAGACATGAGAATGTATTCACTTGATCTGCAATTACTGTGTAATTAGGTTTTGGTTACAATTACATAACCAAAGTCATTTATGTTGAATAAGCTGAAGTATAGCCAAGTTTCCTGTAAAGGTAAAGTGCTGGGCATCTCAATAGTTACAATTCTGAGAATTAACCATTGATTACCACAGAATTCTGTAACAAAAAAAAAGTATGTGGCATTCAAGTGCATTCAGTCATTACAAGTACAATAGTAGTATAGAAAAAGAACAAACACACCCTCATATTAAGCCTGTTAGTAAGCTTTCTGCCTATGGATGACTGCACTTGCAACAACACATATAACTATGACAACTTGCAACATTTTCAAGTGGCTGGGTACTTCTTGTATTAGCTAACACAATGATGATAAAAACTATTGTTGAGAATATAACAAAAGATAAAAATGCACAGTTAAGAAGATTCAACAGGTGGGTGAGCAACTTATCTTGAATTGTGGCTTTTTGTTGAAACATAAATTGTAACTCAAGTTTGCTGTAATGGATGTTTGGATGTTTGCAACTCTAATTTAAAGGGTCACTTTCATCATTTTTTGTTAATATGTATATTACAAAAAGGGGTGATTGGCTTGCGAGTGAAATTTATAAAAAAAATGTATCAAAAAATCAAAAAGTTCATGCTACAGTGATATTATATCCTGAAAGTAGGGAGTTTAGGTAGAAACATGCAATGGTGATTTCCTCATCCTAAACTGTTTGTTAAAACAAAAGCACATAGGTTTTCTATGGGATTTAGGTCCAGGGAAAGTACAGGCCACTCTATGCACCCCAGTGTCCAGCAGCCATTCCCTAATGATACGACCTTGTTAGGCTAAAGCATTATTGTCCATAAGGATGAAATTAGGTTTGTGTTGTTCAGGCACAGACACAATGACTGGATTAATGATGTGATTCAAGTAGTATGGGCTTGTCACTGTACCCATCACAAATTGTAGGGTGGTTCAGTATTGACCAGAAACACCTACCACATTTTACCACCACCACCAAAGGCAAAAGTGGCTGATGCGTAGGGGTATCCTTGACGTCTCCAACATTGTGGACAGCCATCGTTTCTGCTTTTCATGAATTAATAGCATTGAGACCCAGTGGTCCCTCATCCAACCTAGATGCTCATTTGGTGGTGTTACAACATGGGTAGATGTGTCTAGTCAATACAGAACTGTCATATACTTTGTCAATGGTACAGTGACAAGCCCACACTACTTGAATAACATCATTTATCCAGTCACTGCCATCCGCCTTAACAACACAGACCTAATGACTTCTTTGTGGACGACAATACTTTAGCTTATCAAGGTCGTATCATTAGTGAACAGCTGCTGGAGACTCGGGTACCTCAAATGGAGAGGTCTGCTTTTTCCCCAGGCCTGAACACCTATGGGATCAGCTAAATTGCTGTGTAGAGAGGTTCATAACTCCATACCCCAGAACCTTCATGGCCTGAGGGCCCCCCTTCAAGAAGAGTGGGATGCCATACCTCAGCAGACAATAAGTTGACTTGTAAACAGCATGAGACATTGTTGTCAAGCTATAATTGATGCTAAAGGACACATGACAACTTATTGAGAATTTTTTTTTTTTTTTTGTTGGGGTATACCCACCACTGGTGTTAGCTTTTTTGTCAATAAACTGTTTCTGATGAGGAAATCACAATTGAATGCTTCTACTTAAATGCCCTACTTTCATAATATAATCACTGTTTCATGAATGTTTTTTTTGTGTGTTACATTAATTTTACTAAATTCTGTATGCCTAAATTTTCGTGAATAGTGTACATTTTATATCATAATATGTTTTTGCAATATTGCATTTGAACACTAGGTGGTAGACAAGGATACAGAAAATTTCTTTAAGGAAATAAAAACTTTAAGACTACACTTAACAAACAAAAATACATTTGAGGCATTGCTTATTTAAAGTAAATATTCATTAAAACAACCTGGGCCAAGCTAAATACAGCGCTTGGCATCAAAGGCATTTTTTGCAGCAGCACACAAAACACAGGGGGAGTATTATTTTATTGGACAGAGCCTTTCTGTGTTTTTAATCCACTCCTGGTTTTGGTTGCAATATGAGGACCACAATACCGACTGAAATATACGTAGTGTGAACCAAGCCTTAAAGTGTACTTATTAGTCCAAAAGATTATAATATATATACTTGCTTTTCTTATTAACCCTTCCCAGTGGTGACAATGTGCATTTAGTGTTCTCTTTGCTGTTATTGAGTCTATGAGAGTTCCCTCTGTGGTTCACAGCTGTTTTTCATTCTCTCCATTTCAGGGAGCTGGTCCAGAGCTCGGCTGTTTGCCAGTAGTACACACATAGGACTTCCTTTGACTGAGTTCTCTGCCAATCATACACACTCCTCTTGAAAATGGCAATGAGAAATCAATGAGAAATCACTAAAATGTTGCATGTGGTTGCTGTGCTGCATTTGGATGTGAATTTTTTTTGCCTTAGATGAAGTAGTCACCTGAGTTAACAAGAAATCGTGTGGAGTGCTGTGGAATATCTTCTAACAATTAAAAAACATACTTCCCTCTGCTATGTCATTACATAGTGCTGGTGATTGTCCTCAGGCTGTATCCACCCTCTCCATGGAGCGTGCAGACAGCGGAAATTAGAAGCCAACAGCTCAGGTTTGTAGGAATCTGAATGGCAGCCGGCTCGCTCATCTCTACTTACAAGTCCGGGTCCCAGCTACAATTCACAAGTACATGCAGTAGTTGCTGCTGCACTGTGAAGGGCCATTTCTATTGGCCCTCTCCAGGCTTAAAATACTAGTCTGCCACCGCCCTAGACCAGGACTGCCATTTTTTGATGTTCTGGAACTGCTGGTACCCAGGACTTTCGAGTAACCCCTGTGGCAGTGGGTACTATGGTAATAATGTGGGGAGTTAGAATTAGCCATTTTATGGGATAATTCTCAGCCTCTGGTACATAATGGATGTCGTCTATCAGGCATCTTTCACTACTAATGCCACGTTCGCCAATTTTTTGATTTAACAACAGCCATTGTTGCAAATTTGCAACAAGGGCCGTTGTTTAAACACAGCAGCCCATTGCATTAACCCCTATGGAATCCCGGTTGGAGTGTATACACTGTATACACTCTGGCCAGGATTCCATGCAGCCACACAAAAAAATTACATGTCTATTTTTTGCGGCCACTATTCATTGAACAGTGGCCACACGAAATAGGCTGTGCAGACAATGTAAAGTACTGCTCTGGCCGTACTTTATATGATCTGCTATAGAGTGCGCACACGGCGGTGTCACAGAACGGCCAATGTTTAACCACTTCTGAACATTGCTTAAGCCTGTAAAGTGTGCAAAAAAGCAATATATTTTATAAAAAAAAAAAATCTGCCAGTCCTCCCTGTAGTCCTAAGAATACTGGTATCTAAAAAACAAAAAAGAGAAAAAGAAAATGTTAGTAAATGGAGGGAGCTCTCCCTTATTGCACTAGTGACCACCACATTTGGTCGGGAACTGGAGAGAATAGTGGTGTTGTCTCTTGAAGAAAGTGGCCATGTTTTTCTAATGATGAATAACTCCTTTATTAAAGTGAATGCACCTCTTTACAAGCTATAAGTGTTACAAACCATTAGTTGTCTCATTCACCATATTTTTGCCTGAATATGCAAATCCGGTCCGTTGTGCACAGGAGGTGAGCCCAAGAAGAGCAGTTCAAAGGTATCTTCTCTCCCATCCCAGATGACTTGTTGCTCCTCTTCTCCTCAGTCCCACCTCCAGTCTATGATACCCCGTTCTAATGACGAGCCAAGTTGGGGCTGTGCTGAAAGGCTGGATGGGGAGGAAACTGGAGTCGCGACTGAGGAGAAGAGAAAGCATGCGTCATCGGGGCTGGAGGGGAGATAGCTGTGAACTGCTCTTACCAGGCTCACCCCCTGTGCACAACTGACCGGATTTTCATATAGCTATTTAGGCAAAAAATAACATGAACGGGACAACTGATTATAAATCGGACCGCAGCAGCTGATTCAGCGCAGTTCCATGTATCCAATGGGGTTTAACACTTGATATTGTCTGTAAAGTGGTACATTCGCTTTAAGGACACAGCAGGGATCACTTTGAAAAAACAGAAATGACCATTGAGCCACAGTGTTGTTAAATAAAAACAAAAACACTTAAGAAATATTTTTAAACCTGAACAACCTGCAACGTCACATTTTTAATTATTTTCCATAGGCTTTTTTTATAACACTTAAAAAACATTTATTTTTTTTTTAAGTTGCAGTTTAAATAGCCTTTTCGTGCTTTTTAAATTAAAAAAAAAAAAAAAAACTGGGCGGAAAACTAAAGCCTTATCAGTTCTTTCTTCAACATGCCCTTTGCACTGCTAATCACATAAAGGAAAGTGCTGTCTCATTTTTAATAATCAGCTATTACCTTTCATTTCTGTTAAATTCAAATTCAAAATGATTTATTATGTGCCAAATTTGCTGCAAAAAAGTTTTTTTTTTTTTTAATGTATCAGAAAATCTGTTTTCAAACCTGACATGCAAAATCTTCTCAATCCGGTAAACAAAATGCAAAATAGTCATTCTTTTATTTATTTAGAATGTTACTACTTTAGTACCTTCTTGGCTCAGTGGCAGTATCTCATAACTGCAGCATGCTCTGGCTATGCCATTTTATCTCCTATAGACCTCCATATGTTGGATAAAAAGAAATGCCAGAAAAAAACTGCATTATAGAGGATGGGCAGTTTTGGTGTGTGTGTGTGGGGGGGGGGGGGGGGGGGGGGGTTAAACCCTAAAAAAGTCGAACAAAATGTTTGTGTGAGTCGGGATCCTGAAGCTGATTTTTAGTTGCTGAGATTTCTGCAACAAATCTGCTACCTGTGAACAGGGATTAGATCACATATTAAATTGAAACCGAGCTAGGGTGTTTACATTCAGCTAACTTAGGAACATTAAATGCATTTACCTTCTTCTACGTGAAAGGTAATTGGACATCTGGAACCTTGGAATTCCTTGGAGCAGTAAATCTTTCAAACAACTATTTTCACTAAATCACAAGTTACGACAAGACCCATGTTTCATGAGAAAAGTTCAGGTCTGGTGCACTTCTCTAATATTAACTGAATGCAGATTCCATAGGACATTACTTTTTTGATCATTTACATTAACACTTTCATTGAATATACAGTATGTGTTATTTAGCTGGTTTGATGAAACAGTATACGGCTATGTCAAAAGATTGCTGCATAACAATTCTGTGAACATCAGCTAAGAAATGCATTTTCAAGAATCTAATGATGTTGTCATAGCCAGCAGGCTGTTAGCCAGCTCACTGTAATACACATACAGCCAATTTTACACCAGTGTAATATGGACCTTGGCATCTAGTTTTAAAAATACTTATGGCTGTAATAAAGACACAAAAATGTTTCCATATTATGCTTGTGTGACTCCAGCCTCTGTTGCTGACATATTATAGAAGCTTTATCTGTTTCCCAAAAAAAATTCACAAAAAATATAATCCAACCACAGCTCCCTAAATGGAAGGTGTGTGAGTCACGTTTGAAACTGCTGACACTATTAAATAACCGTTAGGTCAAGAAGATACACTATACCTTTCATATATCCATCTGTGCTTCCAGAATGTAGAAAAATGCTTTTATTCTCTGGCACAGAGTCAGAGGCTTTTCCAAACTCTTGAATAGCTGCAAGCTGGAATGTCTTTCCTCTCCCCCCTCCCTACTTGATTGAATCCTGGAAGCTGAGTCCCAAACATCTTCTGGTATGGAAGGGGGGAGTAAGAAGGTGTTACAGCTTACTGCACTTTAGAAGCTCATGAAGGCCTCTTTGACTTTTTGTAATATAAAATAAAAGCATTTTTCTATATTCTGGACCAGGCAGATAAAAGAGGACTTCCTCATAAAATTAAAGCGCAACCAGCCAAAAATGTAAAATAAAAACGCACGTATGCCGCTAAATGTGAATAGGACATAATTAAATTGTTAAAAAATTTACCGTGCAAGATTAGGAATGTGATTAATTAATAGTTCAGTTGATACAAAACATGTTTATTTATTTATTTATTTATTTTTATAACATGGGGAAAGGGGGGTGATTCAAACTTTTATTAGGGGAGGGGGCTTTTTTTTATTAATAATAACACTTTTTTTTTACTTTTGCACATATACTAGAAGCACCCCTGGGGGACTTCTTGTATAAGTACACTGATCTTTCAATGAGATCTATGCTGTATAGTTATACAGCATAGATCAATGCTGCAGCCGGAAGCAATCCAGTCCCGAGCCCGGATCAGCGTCATTACGGCGCAGACCCCGGACCGAGCCGGATGTGTGGATCGCTCCCACTAGACACCAGGGATGGGCTGCAGTAAGTAATCGGATGCAGCTGTCAACTTTGACAGCTGCATCCGATAAACTAATTAGCGGGCATGGCGATCGGACCGTGCCCGCTAATAGCCACAGTCCCGGGCTACGAGTGGCACCTGGGACTGCTCTGAACATCCCTAGGCGGCCCAGGACGTACAGGTATGCCCAGGGTCGCCTAGGGGTTAAGAGCGACTGGGGTGCCACCCCCTCAGCTCTGCTACTTTACTGACTGAACTCTGCTACTTAGAATGGTAAAGATCATTGCTTGGTTACCATGACAATCTTACTGATGTCAGTGAGACCAAATTGTTAAGGACCTTCCATCTTCTACAACTTCTATTGGCCAATAGTGGACATGTGACTGTGTGGATGTTGTGAGGCATTGACTGACAAGACCTTAGAATTTATATTGGCTGCTATATTTCAGCTATTTACATATGTGCTGTGATGGCTGTTAGTGTTTACAGTGTGGCCATTTTTTCCAATGGGCCATTATTTTCTATGGGAAATTAGGGGTCTTTAAACGTGCATTTCTTAAAAACGACAAAAAGAAGAAGAAGAAGATAACCTTCTTCAACTGGGAGTCCAATGAAGTATCCATATGTTTTATAAGTAAGTTACCATAGTTCCTCTAAACGTATGAGCACAGAAGCCATATATACATGGGATCCAAATGTGTTGTAAATTGCAGGGCTTGAAATAGTTAATTCTTTTAAAGGCGTCACTCTTGAGAAAGTATTGCCACATCATCAAGCAAGATGGTTCATGCATACAGGAGCTGTAGAGCCCATAGGACTGAACAATAGACACGACCATAGTGTCTTTTTGTGATTTTGTGTATTTATTGCATGGGTCTCAAACTCGCGGCCCGCGGGCCAACTGCGGCCCGCGGGACACAAGTTTGCAGCCCCCACCACTTTACTGCCCGGTGGCCCCCCTCCGCCGCCCAGCCCATTGATCGATCACTCTTGTGACCGCAAGCAGTGTTTTGCTTGCGGTCACAAGAGTCTGTGTTGGACGGCCCCCGGCTGATGCTGCCTCCCTGCGGGTGTCCCCGGGATTCCCGGGCAGCACGCGCACCAGGGAGCTGTGTGCGCAGCGGCTGTTGCTTCCGAGTCAGGGAGCGCTAACCCGGAAAGTAACAGCCTGGCGCACACAGCTCCCTGGTGCGCGTGCTGCCCGGGAATCCCGGGGACACCCGCAGGGAGGCAGCATCAGCCGGGGGCCGTCCGTAAGAAGGGAGCTGCGACGTGGGATCGATGTGTTAGGTGAGTTGTTTTTTGTTTTGCTCTTTATCTACTTTGCGGGGTACAAGATATGGGGACAACATCTACAAAGAGGGGGGGGGGCATTTATTTGGGGGGAAAGATAAGGGAGGCATCTATATGGGGGAAAAGTTAAGAAGGGGGCAACATAAAAGAGGCATCTATCTGGGGGGAGATAAGGGAGGCAACATAAAGGAGGCATCTATATGGGGGGGAGATAAGGGAGGCAACATAAAGGAGGCATCTATATGGGGGGAGATAAGGAGGCATCTATATGGGGGGGAGATAAGGGGGGAAACATAAAGGAGGCATCTATATGGGGGGGAGATAAGGAGGCATCTATATGGGGGGGAGATAAGGGGGCAACATAAAAGAGGCATCTATCTGGGGGGGGAGATAAGGGAGGCAACATAAAGGAGGCATCTATATGGGGGGGAGATAAGGGGGGCAACATAAAGGAGGCATCTATATGGGGGGGAGATAAGGGGGGCAATATAAAGGAGGCATCTATATGGGGGGAAATATAAGGAGGGGACTACATGGGGGCATCTACTATAGGGGGACTACACAGAGAGGGTCTCCCAAGGAGATGCACATGGGGTCATCTATATGGAAGACTGAGCAAGGGGCCATCTGTACACAGAGGGGGGCATATTCTATAAGGTGGATCAGATAGAGTCAGCCTACCTACTAAATGAGGGCGTAAATGGGACAATACAGATGTGCAGTTAGTAGAGAGATGAGGATGGTGCCAGAGTGAGGAGCCTAATATGTTTCTCTGGTAGATTCTGTGGATTCGTGGCTCGAAGAAGTTCTCACAATGGCCCAGGAGAGAAGGAGAAGATGATGAAAAGGGAAGAACTACGATCAATGAAGACGTCCCCTGTGAGTCACCTGATGTAACTTTCATGTTCAGAAAGTTAAATGTTAAGGAACTGTCAATACAGACATTTGAATCTGAATAATAATAATTACATTTGATGACATTGGAATGTTTTTGTAAGAGCTTTTCTTGTGGAAACCCTGATGCGGCCCAGCCTCACCCAGACTCTACCTCCAGCGGCCCCCAGGTAAATTGAGTTTGAGACCCCTGATTTATTGTGTTACTTTAGATATGCTTTTAATAAGCAATTGCACGGTTTATGTTTACTACAGCATAAGACCATTGGCTGTGTGTTAGCTGCACTCTGATGCCATGAAGTAGTAGAAGGCTGGAGGAAGCGCTTGTGTGCAAAATGCACCACTTTGTTTTTATTCTGCTGTACGTAACAATATTTAAATAAGGTATCAGGTTTCAGCTAATTTTGACCAGTTCAATAAACGTTGATTGAAAATATCTAGTCATGAAAACTTCAATGTGCGCAGAAAACAGAATGTGCAAACATAAAAAAAAACAAAAAAAACAGTGAAGGACATTATTTTGTATTTGAGCATTTATTTGAGTTACATATTAGTATGAAAATTGTTCTATAATATATTGCATATACTGGATGTCAAAGCAGTCATTTATAGTGACTAATTCTCAGGAGAAATAAAAATGTTTTTCATAACAACCAAACATCTTCCATATGTTTGTTTAGTAATGTCATTGCCAGTAAAGCATAATATACCAGTGTTCCCATGCATAATTACATATGGTTAGATTAATTATTGTAAACATTTTGTTTATTTTTACGTTATATTTCTTGTCATGTGAACATCAAATCAGTTTCTAAAAAGTTTTATATGTGCATGTTATGTTTATTCACTACTCAATCTTTTTAAGGTTGCTTACAAACCTTGTATTTTTAATATATTTTGTTCAGTGATTTTGCAGAAATTTCTGTGAATTGACATCTATTGCAATTGCGCAGATCATGCTATAATATTAATTTTTTGTTACTCTTTAAAGTTTTTTGCTTAAATTTACTACAGATACAGATGATTGACTTTTTGTTAATATATAAGCAATGAACCACATTTGTTAAAAAGGTTTCTGGGGAGCTATTGTCTCTGTCACGTGTTAAAAGTTTTTTCTATGACAGGTTCACTTTAGATTTACCAATTTTGGTTGTGGTTATTATAAAAGAGAAGTCCTGTGAATCTAAGAAATGACCAGAAGGCAGCGGAATGTGGCATCATGACAAAGCATACTTACCCACCCTTGTGCCCCTGTAGCTCTGCTCCCAAGTCTCTCTGATAGCCGTCAGCAGTCATTTTCAGCCAGCATCTGGGTACATAATTTACCTGGCTCCTCCAGCTGTAATGTCATGGCCAGGTTGATGGATTGCCTGCTCAGCCAGTCAATGACTGCAGTGTTGTCCTTATTGGCTGAGTGGGCAATCCATCAGCTGTGTACATGACATTGCAGCTGGAGGAGCTGCAGGGGGCTAGCAGCAGTCAGCCATACCCAGGAATGTTGCTACGGGGCATGAGGATAGGTAAGTATACTTTGTTTATTATGTTCAAGCCACACCCTTCCCCGCCCTCTATTCATTTTTCTGTTTCATGAAACTTTAAATTTAAAGAACAAATGTTATACTGTACCTTATTTATTACATACAGTCAGATAGTGTGACCCTTACTTTTTTACAAACGAAAGATCTCCTTAGAATGTGTAGATGTCTTTGGAACTTCAGATAGATTGTTACAATCAAAGAGAGCATAACTGTCGAAGAAAACTAATTAAGATTTTGTGTTTATATCAATAAACTCATTTAGTTACATTGGCTATGTCCCCACAACGTCTTTTAGGTGAAAAAAAAAAACGTGTTAATAATTATCATGATCGTTATTGATGACTTTAATGATCGTAAAGATGACCGTAAAGACATTGTGGGAACATAGCCAAATTTTGAAATGCAGACTTGGGGCAATGCTGAAATAGGAACCACTAAATGAAGCCATGAAAGCCTACAGCTTACACCATTGTTTTTTGGAAAACTTGAGATGTAGACTATTTTGGTATAATATTGCCTTTAAACACATTAGGATTTCAACTTAAATAGAAATCAGCATAAATATGTTTGACTCCCCTCACACCACTTTTACATCATTGCCTATAACTCCATGAATGAATAACAAATTGTAATTATATGATATTTAGCATTTTAGACTCCAGTTACGTTCTTCAGAGTATGCACGCATAAACACATAATAAAGTACATATGCTAATTTAAACCATTCTTCTGAGGAACTAAAAGGAAACAGCAGAGATGAGGTGTGCCAGTGTTACCAGGACTGTCTCAACACAAACAAAGCAACATAGGGTATGGGAGGACAAAGTAAAAACAAAAAAAAGTTATACTGGAAAATAGTAATAAATAGGAGAGCACTAGGGTGCATATTTAATATATTTAATGAGCTTCACAATGCTATGCTATACTAAACCACACACACTATGATCTATCTATCTATCTATCTATCTATCCATCCATCCATCCATCTGTCTATCCTATATTATCTATCTATCTATTTATCTATCTATCTATCTATCTATCTATCTATCTATCTATCTATCTATCTATCTATCTATCTATCTATCTTCCTCTTCCTAAAAGGGGTTTAACTCAAGGACTCACAGTTTTGTAAAGCAGAGGATTCTATAATTTAGTTTACTCTATCGTTAAGCAAATCTACAACCCTATCTTGCTGGGCATTTGTCACAAAATCTTGAGCCAAAGGTTGCAGGGAACTGATTCAAAGACAATGGAGGATCAAAGAACTGTCACTAAAAAGAATAAACACTTGGATTCCAATTGCTGTAAACTGTATGTGTGTAATTAGCACATTATAAAATGCTTCCTCCACAACTATACAGTATATGCTTCCAGCAGTGACATCCCACCCAATCAGCTTGGATGAGGGGAGCCTACTGGTGTGTGATAACTAAACTTGGTGGTGCTTTTAACTACTTTAGGATTAGTCTATATTGGGCCTTCAGCCTCCCCCCCCCCCCCCCCCCGTTCACACGTCAAAAATATTGAAAAGGCGTCCGATTTCCATTGTTAAAAAAAATGTCTGTTTTTGCAGCGATTTAACTGACTGCAATGGCAATGCATTGGAGTCAATGAGAAGACGGACGTCCAATGCACACAGTGTATTGAATAAAGGACGTTTTTGCCGCGGACATCAAGATAATGAACATGATCATTATTTTCAGATGCCTTTTACAAACAGAGGACGTTTTTAATTAGTTGTCCACACACAGCTTTTGTTTTGTCATAGTTCTTTCTCCTTTTTTACTATTAAATTAAATGGACTTTTCAATTAGGACACACCCAAAGGCCAATTAGTAACCCCAAACTAGAATAATGTACCAACACAAGTCATTGCACTTGTGACCAGGCTGCTAAATAACGTCCGTTCTTTTAGACTCAAAATGATGGACGTCATTTTAAACGGAGCTGAAAAAACTTTGTGTGAACATAGCTATTCAGTGTGAAGTAGACTAAAATAAACAATTCACACATTTTTAAATAAATATATTCAAAACACATTATGTTAAAATATTTTATTCAAATGGAAAAGATAAAGATTACAAAAATACAAATATTAATATTACAAATATTTAGGGATTGTACATTTTTACACCATTTACATGATAAAAATCTTATCACAGATATATCAATGAATAAAAAATAACTATTTTAACAGTCTAATATTATTCATTAACTGTTCTTGATATGTAAAAAAAACAAAAAGAATTATCAAAATGTTAACACTGTAAAATATTGGTACCATTGGTACAAACATATAACATCCACAGGAATATAATGATACATTTAGTAATTACTGTTTTATTCATTGGTTACTTAGACCTACTGTACAAATATGTAATATATGACACTTGAGGTATTCTACAACAAAATGTGGTTCAGTAAGCATCCTGGCCAAATAGTTAGGTTTAAACTCATTGTAAATAAAATACACAGCTATTACAGGTTATATGCATGTTTATTATTTGTGACTGATGTCACCAATTATTTTTTTTCTTGCAATCAGCATTCATTTTTTTTGTGCCATGTACTGAAATAATTGAAATAATGCCATTACCAACACAGAATTAGGTAGAATTTGTAATGCTTACCTTCCCTTTCTTTTAGCAGGTTTTGGCAGAATCACCTCATAATGTATTCTTTTTTTTTTTTTTTAGGCTATTTTTTGTTTGAAATTATGTACAATTTTACATATATTATCACAACACATTGACAGAACAGCTGACACTCTCTTGCATAGCAGGAGAAGTCACATGAAATATTCCATATTTTTGGCTATATACATAATACTGCCAAGAAGTAATAAATGAACAAATTTTAGTTTTAATATAAAATAGACTGACACTATGCTGCATATGTTGTGAGTAAGTAGGTGCAGTTATAGTTTTTAATGTGCTACTGTGTATGTGATTAAGCATATATGTATATCTGCATGTGAAATTCCAGTGGCCTTTATATTATTTTAAATGACAATGCTTTTATGTTTTGTTTTATAAGTATTTTCTTATGGAAACTTAAGGCAGTGTACAGTGTATATTGTAATGAAAGCAATACTATAGTTTATACATTTTATTTTAGAACCATTATATACAGTATTGGTATCTTGCAACCCAACTCCACACAACAATACACTGTAACACAGCGTTTGTTGTTAAATAATTGTATTTTTTTTTTTTACCATCTGTCTGAGCATAATTCTTCATAAAAGTTAGGCCACAGAAAAACCCTTTAATATGTCTCTATCTTTAAAATAAAACATTCTGGCCACTTGTAGCCACAACTTGAGAGGGGCCTTAAGTCTTACTGCATTTGGTCATTTATTATTATATATTTATTATATAATGAGCAAAACTACATTCAAGGATAGACATTGGCATTTTGGAGTCCCCATTCTACAGATTACATGGGCCTAAGGGATCAGACCCCTATGATTTCTTAGTTATGCCCTATCCTGTGCATACTCTGGATAGGGCATAACTACCCCCGTTGGCCATACCCCTTTAAAGGTGACTAATAGACATAAGCAAGCATGTTTTAAGTCTCTGCTCAGTAAATAAGTGACTGAGGCGGGACACAGCTTAAGACACTGCCGGATGGGTAGCAATGGTGAAGATATAAAATAGAGGTCCAGAGTATTACATATAATTACTCCTAAAAGAGCACAGTGGTTAACTTACCCTTTACTCTGCTAAGCTGGGGGCACCTGGCTAAATGCTCAACTCTCTTTGTTTTCAATGGGGCTCATTACTGGAGTCCACCATTCAAAAATTACCGACTCGAGTAATGAGTACTTGCACATTTTAGTGCTTGATTTACTCTAGTGACTAACACTAGAGATATTGGGGTAATCATTCAACCAAAGTCATATGGGGCCTAAGTTGTAGTGACACACGTTTTTTTTTTTACCATATACATAATCTATTGCAAATCCAGAAATAAAAGTGCATTTTTTTTTGGGGGGGGGGGGGTGATAATTTTTTTAAGCTCACTTTACAGCTAAAATGACAAGATAACTTTATTATGGGGTCGGTTCAATTGCACAAGTACAAATTCCTAAGTTTATGTAATTTTTCTTTTGTCACTACTATGGCAGGCTTTAATAGTAGATCCAAAAGGGCAGCCATTGAGGCTTCAGAAGGTCCCTGGCCGCCATGACATCACAGAAGTGCCTGTCAGAACCCTTACAGGACCAGCACCTGCCAAATAACATCTACAAAGTTAAATGACCAGCATCAGATTGATCCAAATCCAATCACTGACAATGGGCATCAACTGTAGATTGCCGCCAGCATCTTCCAGATATGGAGCAAGCTCTGCTACTGAGCCTGCTCCAAATTTGTTGCAAGTTCTATTAGACTTCACAGGAAGTATATTACAGCAAGGAGCACTATTCTTCCCACCACTGTGTAACCTACTGTAATTCAATGAGATGCATTAGAAGCCATTAGTGTCTATTGTTTGATCGATTTTGCACTCTTATCATTACAATACATAGGAAACTAGGATGGTAGTGTTACCAGAGCCTCACATAATGGTATAATTTGGGATCTATTTTGGTCTCTTCCTGTAACAAGTAAATTATTATCATTAGCAAAATACACTGTCAGTCTTAAATAAAAAGTAAAATAGGCACGCACAATCCCTCAACTCTTTCCAAATCTACCTTTACTCGTGAAGTGAGGGAAGTCCTGCTTGTCAAACCCCATCACCAACCACACTTTGTGTCAATAAAACCAGAAAACCACAATAAGCTGAAAATCACCAGAAAGAGGAATTCAATGCATAAGCTAGAATTAAAGGAACTACATATAATGAACTAACTAGTTGTTAAAAAAAAGTACAGGTCTCAGATAAAGATTACCTATAACCTGTACTGTGAAATGAAAAGTCAGAACAATGGGGAGGCCAGGAGTGCTGGGAAAACAAAAAGTATCCTAGAGACTACTGAGCGCAGGCACTTAAGCTATGACTTGACTAACTCTGACAGCTAGCAGATAAGATCACGGAAACCCTTTAATTTTGTGGCAAGGCAATTTGGCATAATTCTAACTGTGGATTTCATAGATGATTTAAGGACTTAAGTGATATTATCTAAAAACAACATTTTTTGTGACAAATTTGTTTTTTACTTGGCACATGAACTTGCTATTTATCTGTAATTGTTTTTGTACTAAAATGATTGAAGGAGATTTGAACTATAATCACAAAATAAAAATAAAGCATATATATATATATATATATATATATATATATATATATATATATATATATATATATATAACACAATTGTCCTGTTTTAACAGCAACTGTCATTCCAATGCCTCTCAGTCATCTCACCAGAAACTGCCCATTCAGCCAGTGATTGGCTGACCAGCAATTCCTGCAGAGATAGCTTGTTACAGGAACAAGAAAGTAGCAAGGAAGAGTAGAAGAGTATGGATAGAAAGGCATCAGAACAGCAGCTACAATTTGGGAAGTGAGTATGTCTTGTTTTTATTTTTAATGGGGACTCAACCATATCTACAAAAAATGTCTCTGGACGACCCCTTTATTGACCAAATAGCACGGTTGGGGAGCACAGCTCCTTATAACATACTGTATGGTACCTCACACTGTTACATTAACTACTATGCTCTAGTTTTCTGCACATGGAACAAGGCCTTGGCTTGAAAACAGCTAGGAATATGGCTCTAAATAAAACATTATGCTATTATAACTGCCATGATAACTGCCCTAAGAAGCAGACTTAAGCTGAAGAATCCAAGTACTGTACGTGATGGGATCTCAGAACTGTGGCAAGCAGGTACATA
Organism: Dendropsophus ebraccatus; assembly: GCF_027789765.1. Taxonomy (NCBI): domain Eukaryota; kingdom Metazoa; phylum Chordata; class Amphibia; order Anura; family Hylidae; genus Dendropsophus; species Dendropsophus ebraccatus. The sequence goes on from NC_091454.1 coordinate 122,716,117, forward strand.
TAACTCAGGGTGGGTAGAGTAGATGGAGTTTCACTTTCAGTATATGAAAATCTACCAACTGGTATAAGTGTTAGTTATTGGTTCAAAAATAAATACAGAAATAACACCTAGTGTTACATATTGAGTTATTAAATAAAACTATCCATCAGAGCAGCATAAACTTTTGTGTAACTACATTTCATTCTGTTGTCCATATAAAAGTTGTTCAAGTATACTCAGGTAATTTGTCACTACATAAACCAAACATCTCAGCAACAAGAAAACATGACAATAAATTAAATATAAAGAACAATAAGTACAACTTGATTATCAAGTAAAGCTTGGAGAATCATAATTGCTCTTATGAAATGATCATTGTCTATTGAGATTTGTAGGTTAGGATGATCTTGTGTATCCATTTTGCATAATAAGCCACTCGAACAAAAATAACTGGTCTGTTCTGGGCAGCACAACCACGTCCTGGTATAATGACACCTTGAACCAAATCTGTCCTGTTTTCTGCACAGACAAGAGGGCCACCATAATCACGCTGCAGAAAGGCAAAACATCAGATATGGAAATGAATAAAAAAGCTTTATATTTATACATTCATTTTATGTATTTATAGTCCTAATATTTATAGAAAGCATCATGTAATAAGACACCATTGATCATCAAGATAAATAATTCATGCATCTTAAATTCATCGTAATTACAATTCTCTATATTACAAATATTTCTCTTAATCTTTAGGGGTATCTGTAATAACATGAAGAATAAGACAGGGTAGTATTAAGAGTGTTTGTTTGCTTTTTTTTGTTAAATCTTTTTATTTTAAGGCTAGGTTCACACAACGTCAAAAAACTGCAGTTTTTCAATGCATTGTGTGCATTGGACGTCCGTCCTCCCATTAACTTCAACGCATTGCCATTGCAGTCAGTTAAATTAACGGGAAAAACGACCGGTTTTTAAATGTAAAAATAGCCGTTTTTTGACGTTGTGTGAACCTAGCCTATGGCGAGGTCCACACAACGTTTAACAGCGTCCGTTGCATAGCAACAGACGCTGTTAAGCAGCCAGCCGTCAGGCTGCACTTAGCCCGTTCCTGCAGCCAATACGGAGGTATCGGCTGCAGGCACGTTCTTTTTTCACAATTGATTTGCGGGCATCAGCAGCTGTGCCCGCAAATCAATTAGCCATTTACTCCAATGAAATGTGCGGCCGCCGCTGCACATTGCGTTGTGTGAACAACTGATGTTTCTGGACGCTGTTCAGGGAACAATATAATTGGCAGGCACAATATTCTAACGCCCGTTCTAAAGATCAGGTGTTAGAGTATTGATCTGAGAACACCAGGGGTGGATTAACTTTACTATGGGCCTCGGGCTGTTCACCAAGCTTGGGCCCCCCCAACCCACTGTAACTATGGCGGCACTAGGTTAAGTCTTTTTCCTCCATAATGCTGCCTGTAAAGGACCTGTGGTGACATAATTGTCACATGATAAGGTCCTTCAGTATGTTCTCTAATGTTGCTGCATTGTCTCCTGGCTGCAGTTTTGCCCTGATTTGTGCAAAACTGTGGTAAAAAAAACAGTGATTTTTATGCAAATCATGGCTGAACTGTAGTCTGGAGATAATACACTGAAAGTACACGTCTGTTTGGGGGGACATGGGCACCCCAGGAACTCAGGGCCCTGGGCTACTGCCCGAAAAAGGACCTATTATAATCCGCTACTGGAGAACACAGCGGGCGGCATTGCATTGACTTCAATGCAATGCCGGCACTGCAGTAAAGAACGGACGCTGAGGCAATTGCAATCAGCATCCGTTCTTTACTTAAAATCAACGTTGTGTGAACCTAGCCTATATGTATTTATTTTTTTTACATTTTTCTTGCATGTGGAAACATAGTTGAGGCTATGTTCACACACCTTTTTTAGGTGAAATAACACCCTATTTTCATTATTATGGCCGCAAATAATGATCTTCAGTTTTTACAGTCTGAATTATTAAAATACGGCTATATTTTGGCCTCAAAGTACCTTGTGTGAACATTGCTGGAAAGTGTAATTATTGTGAAACATTTGAAATAGGTTTGCAGTTGGAACCAGTGCACCTCAGCTGTGATAAGCATATATCCCTATACAGCCTTGAGAACCACAGCAATTTTTACAGTTCAGGATGTTTAATTAAAAACAAAAAATCATTAAGGCCAGGTACACACAAGCGCATTATACACGTTTGTTTGTGTCCATGTCCCAGCCTTAAGTTCTGGTACCCAGGCAGTGTGAAACTAGTGATATCTTAAATGCCAGACACTTTAGGGGGGATTTTTCAAACCCTGTGCAAAGGAATAGGGGAGCTTTCACCCATAGCGACTTGATTCAGTGATTCTTCACACGTTATTTGAGGAAATGATCATTAACATTATTAACAGCTGTAATCAAAACATGGCTTTGGAAGACTATGTTCACACACAGTAAAATAAAAGCAAAATATGACAGATTATGTTCACACATTTCCATTAGTATTTTGGTCAGTTATTTTTCAACCAAAACCAGGAGTGGGTTGAAAATACAGAAACTGTGCAGATCTGTCATTATAATTTTGCCCTTTAAGTTTCATTACTGGTTTTGGTTGAAATAAGACTGACCAAAAGACGAACAGAAATACTATATGTGAACATAGCCTAAAATTAATATAAAATGTGGTCATATTTTAATATAATAATGCTCTACATTAAGTTCTGTTGATAAAAAGGGTAACTACACACAATGAAAAAAAAATGTAAAAAAAAAAAAATGTTAGCATAAACTGACACTTTTTCTTAGACATAAAGGCTATGTTCATACAACGTCAAAAATAGAGAAAAGGTGGTTTCTTTTGCAATTTAAAATACCGTCTGTTTTTGCCGCACTTTAACTGACTTCAATGCAATGCATTGAAGTCAATGGAAAGACGGACGTCCAATGCACACAGTATATTGAATAATGGACATGATCACCGCTGACGTCAAAATAATGATGACAATTATTTTCGGATGTCTTTAGCAAACAGTGGACATTTTTTATTAGTTGTTCATACACAGTTTTTTGTCTTTTTAATTAAGCCGCACCCAAAGGTCAATTAGTAACCCCAAACTAGAATAATGTACAAACACCAGTCATTGCACTAAGGGGAGGCCAGGATGCTAAATGATGTTCGTCATTTTAGCCTCAAAATAACAGACATACTTTTAAACGGAGCTGAGAAAACGTTGGGTAAACATAGCCTAATGCAGCTTTCCTGTCCCTTAATATCCTAGATTATTTTCCTGAAAGTTTGCCATTTTTGGTTGTCTTCTTTCTATGTTAATTTATATTTAAATAATTTATAGTTATAAGCCAATGTTCTTTTTAACTGAAAAAGAATAAGATTCTGATAGCATATGTTTGTCTGAACATCAAAAATGATCAAATGCACATTTGTAAATGAATAGTGCTTATTTCCTTACCTCACAGGGTGCAATGTTGGCAGTTTCATTTATAGCACAAATTTCAGATTCATTGACTGTAATCCTCCCCTTGTGATATTCGCTGCATTTTTCATTTCCTACAATAACCAGTTTCCCATGATGAAGTTGTCCATCATAATTGTTTGCTAAGAAAGAAAAAAAAAGTTATTAACCCCCTTTCCTTGCTGTTGTAGATGCTGTACCAGAACAGTCTGATTTTCAGGGGGTTAAGTCCCTGGGAGCCAGACTGTAACTCCCACGCCCATGCTGGTGGTCACCCAGCTTTCCCAGGATCCTGTAAGGGTTAACCTTACAGGATACTGGGAAAGCTGGGTGACCTCCAGCATGGGCATGGAAGGTACAGTCTGGCTCCCAGGGACTTAACCCCTTACTTGCTGTGTGTTTTCTTGTGTTTTTTTAATTTTGTTTTTCAGATACCGGCATGCAGAGGATTACGTCGGATTCGTTTGGACTACGTCGGTGACCAGCAGACTTTTTTTGTACAATAAAATGGTCAGCAAGGGGTGTGGGGGTGTTTTTATTTGAATAAAAAAAATTTCTAGATGTGTTGTGTTTTCTTTCATTAATTTACAGGCTTAGTAGTGGAAGCTGTCTGATAGACGGAATCCATTACTAAGTTGGGACTTAGTGTAAGCCAGTATAAAGTGGTAACACCCCCCCCCCCCCATTATTACCCCAGTACCCAATGCCACCAGGGGTACTGGGAATAGCCGGGGGCCAGTAGTTCTGGAGCATCAAAAAATGGTGCTCCTGGACTGGGAGGCAGCAGGCTGGTATTATCAGGCTGGGGAAGGCCATAATAAATGGCCCTTCCCACCTTGGTACTACTAGGCTGCTGTTGTTTGGTTATAAACCCGGCTGGTTATGGAAAAGAGGGGGGATCTTATGCTTCTTTTTTATTTTTTTTTATTTTAAAAAAACCTGCATTAATTTTGGCCTTCCCCAGCCTAATAATACCAGCCTGCTGCCACCCAGTCCAGGAGCGCCAATTTTGATGCTCCAGGACTACTGGCACCCGGCTGTTCCCAGAACCCCTGGTGGCATTGAGTACTGGAGTGATGTATCTGAAAAAGAAATGGAGAAAAAAAATGCTCATTACCCAGGAGGCAAACCAGGGCCAATGAGACCATTTAGAGACAATTCTGAGACAAACAAATCAGCACCACAGAAAATAGAGCAGGCTTATCCCTGATAGTAAATTGCACTTTAAACAGACCAGTCTATTCTTGCCAAAGCAGAAATAGACCACATCTAGAAAAATCCCCTGTTGATGTTTATCATATTAAACAGTTGTGCAAGAAGCAATCAGTCCATGTTTTGCTAGGAAGCATGGGGTGTCAGTACTTTTTTGTAAAGGTGCAAAGCAGCCCATCTGATTTAAGCTGGGTCTGTACAGTGATCTCCAGTCAAGTAACCAGGAGTCAAGTTGTAATTGGTGGTTTCCTAACAGGAGCTGCCACTTGGCTGGGTCCTTCCCGGAGGGATATCTGGCTAGTCCTGTGTTTTGAGACTCTTCAATGAGGCTCCACGGACTCCTCTTTTGCATACTCATGTTTCCCAGGGGGCAATGCACCTAGGACTTCACTGCATTGAGCGCTTTCATTAGCAGCCGGCAGTGTTGTCATTTGGCTGTTCTCCCTGAGTTCAGCAATCTGTTTCTCTTATGGCTCTACTAGGCATTGCTCCCACCTAGCCAGAATCCTGCTCCACACTGATGAGGGGCAACACCCCGAAACAGCTGTCTGTGGATGGTTACCTAGCCTTGGTTTATCCCTTGTCATTACACTGACTTATAGGGCCACTTAATAAGGTGGATTTGGTGGTTTCCTAACAGGAGCTGCCACTTGGCTGGGTCCTTCCCGGAGGGATATCTGGCTAGTCCTGTGTTTTGAGACTCTTCAATGAGGCTCCACGGACTCCTCTTTTGCATACTCATGTTTCCCAGGGGGCAATGCACCTAGGACTTCACTGCATTGAGCGCTTTCATTAGCAGCCGGCAGTGTTGTCATTTGGCTGTTCTCCCTGAGTTCAGCAATCTGTTTCTCTTATGGCTCTACTAGGCATTGCTCCCACCTAGCCAGAATCCTGCTCCACACTGATGAGGGGCAACACCCCGAAACAGCTGTCTGTGGATGGTTACCTAGCCTTGGTTTATCCCTTGTCATTACACTGACTTATAGGGCCACTTAATAAGGTGGATTTGGTGGTTTCCTAACAGGAGCTGCCACTTGGCTGGGTCCTTCCCGGAGGGATATCTGGCTAGTCCTGTGTTTTGAGACTCTTCAATGAGGCTCCACGGACTCCTCTTTTGCATACTCATGTTTCCCAGGGGGCAATGCACCTAGGACTTCACTGCATTGAGCGCTTTCATTAGCAGCCGGCAGTGTTGTCATTTGGCTGTTCTCCCTGAGTTCAGCAATCTGTTTCTCTTAAAGTTGTAATCAAGTTGCACTGCGTATTGTTCAATTCTTTCTTTTATAAGAATGAAAGAGGGTGTAATGCGACCAACAGGAAACCATGACTGCACTTTCTGCAGCTATGGGGTTGCATTCGTCTGTGAGTTAAAGGGGTTATCAAGCGCTACAAAAACATGGCCACTTTTCCCCCTACTGTTTTCTCCGGTTCAGGTGTTGTTTGCAATTAAGCTCCATTTACTTCAATGGAACTGAGTTTCAAAACCATACCCAATCTGGAGACAACAGTAGGGGGAAAGTGGCCATGTTTTTGTAGTGCTGGAAAACCCCTTTAAAGCATGACACCATTCATTTGTATGAGTGAAGGGGTTGCATGACCAGGCAGCACAAAACTGTGATTCCTGTAACCCCAACCTTTATAACATAGGTGTAACTAATAGGCTGTTAGACAGCATTGTACGCTACATGTAACAAAAAATAAATAAATGATTAATAATAATAATAATATTTATTTGTATAACGCCAACAGATTCTGCAGCGCTTCCTTTTATTCACAATACAGAATAATTAAAATTAATACAGACACAAAGGGAGTGAGAGACCTGCTCACAAGAGCTTACAGACTAGGAGGACTGAGGGTGACACGAGAGTCATCAAGTGCTTTATCTGCCGATGGTCCAGCCGTTGTACATAAAAATACAACGTGCCTATAGGTGATTGGGTGAGCCAGTCATACGCCATTGTCTGAGTACAGGTAAAAAGTACTTGGCACCAAAGGAGACATAGAGTAGAAGGTGAAGGAATAGCTGAGAAGGGGACAAGTAAGTAACATTAGGTAATGTTATAAGCGTGCCTGAAGAGATAAGTCTTTAGGGCATGCTTGAAACTGTGAGTGTTGAAACTGCGAGGGTTTAGTTTTAGAAAGATTAAAGGGGTATTCCCCCCCAATTTTTTTTTTGCATTAATACATTTCCCACCCGTAGCTTTCTATCTTTCCAATATCAATGTATTATTAATTCTGTACAGTTTTGCTGTTATCTAGGTACATTCACCCCCCACCAAATGCATAGAATGATCAAATCCCAGTCGCACCCGACACGCTCCCTGCTTCTTGCCAGCACCCTCCGAGACGGCATCACGTGTCCTCCTTCTTATCAGTGGGCCGGGTTAGGCTTCTAACTAACCCAGCCAAACTGAAGTGAAGGAGGAGACTGCCGGCAGTGGCTGCTGTTAGAGAGGGAGACAGTGATCAGTGCAGCTGTCACTGTCTCCCTCTCTAACAGCAGCCACCCCAGTCACCCGTACCGTGTGTCCCCCCCTCCAGAGCTCACCCCCTGACTGTGCCCCCTCACTCACGGCACCCCCGTCACCCGCGTCTCACTTGCGACCCCCCCCCACTCCATCTACTACATCTCAACTTACTGGTGCCCCCCCACCCTTGCTGGGCTCAATTGTCACAATTGTCACTGTCCCCCCCGTCACCCGGCGCTCACTGTAACCCACGGCGGCACCTCCGTGGCGCTTACCGGTAGCCCCCGACTCCCCCCTCACCTGACACCTGCGGCTTACTGACGGCGCGCTCAATCGCAGCACCCCTGTCACCCACGGTTCAGTCGTGGCACACCCACGGCTTACTGTCACCGGCGGCATCCACTGTTGCCCGCTGCGGCATAATCCCGCCCCCCAGTGTCACCTGCGGCTTACCGGCGGCCCTAAGCCCCCCTCCCGACCCCCCCTTGGGCTAAATCGCGCCCCCTCCCCGTCGCCCGTGGCTCAATCGCGGCACCCCCTTTCACCCATGGCACAACCGCGGCTCACTGTCACCCACGGCATCCTTACCGGTGGCATCCTCCTCCTCTCACCTCCCGTCACCCGCTCCCACCTGCGGCTCACTGTCAACCACGGCATTCTTACCAGTGGCATCCTCCTCCCCCCCCACCTCCCATCACCCGCTCCCACCTGCATCTCACTGTCACCCACGGCATCCTTACCAGCGGCATCCTCCTCCCCCCACCTCCCGTCACCTGCTCCCACCTGTGGCTCACTTGCGCCGCTTGCCCGCGGCACACCCGCGGCTCACTGTCCCCCATCACTGTTGCATGTGGCAGCATAAGCCCCCCCCTTGTCACCTGCAGCTTACCGGTGGCACTAAACACCCCCTGGGCTAAATCATGGCACCCGCACCCCCCCGTCAATCCTGCCTCGCCCGTGGAACACCCACGGCCCCCCAACACCGCCTGAAACCCCCCCTCACCTGCGGCCTCCCAACACCCCCCAGCTCACCCATGCATGGTGCTCATCTCAGCTCTGCTACACCCTCTCACCGTCTCAGCTCTGCTACACCATCTCACTGTCTCAGCTCTGCTACACCCTCTCACCGTCTCAGCTCTGCTACACCATCTCACCATCTCAGCTCTGCTACAACCTCTCACCGTCTCAGCTCTGCTACACCATCTCACCATCTCAGCTCTGCTACACCATCTCACCGTCTCACTCTGCTACACCCTCTCACCGTCTCAGCTCTGCTACACCATCTTACCGTCTCAGCTCTGCTACACCGTCTCAGCTCTGCTACACCATCTCACCGTCTCAGCTCTGCTACACCATCTCCGCCGCCTCAGCTCTGCTACACCATCTCCACCGTCTCAGCTCTGCTACACCATCTCCTCCGTATCAGCTCTGCTTCACCCTCTCCGCCGTCTCAGCTCTGCTACATCATCTCACCGTCTCAGCTCTGCTGCACCATCTCATCGTCTTAGCTCTGCTACACCATCTCACCGTATCAGCTCTGCTACACCATCTCAGCTACATCATCATCACCATCTCAGCTCTGCTACGCCATCACCATCTCAGCTACATCATCATCACCATCTCAGCTCTACTACATCATCATCGGGCATAAGCATTGCATGATGGGAAATGTAGTTTCCTATCTTGGATATAGACCATCTTTTAGAAAAACTTGTAACTCAGGAACGGCAGCAGCTAGAAAGACGGGAGACGGCTCAAAATATTTAGGGGGACTTGGTGAGTAAGAACAGCTAGGTTTGGGATCAGTACATTTTTTTGCACTTGGGGGGAATACCCCTTTAAGTTTGAGAAATAGAGAGGTCATAATGTTAGTGAGAATGGATAGACAGTCACTAGTATTTTGTAGGAATGCAGAGGTGATGTCACAGGAAGAGGTGTATAGCTGGGAGTCATAAGCGTAGAGATGGTAGTTAAGGCCAAACATGCTAGTGGTCTGTCTGATGGGGGCTGCATAGAGGGAGAAGAGAAGGGGACCCAGGACTAATCCCTGGGGAACCCCGAAAATAAGAGGTAAAGGGGAAGAAGTAGAGCCAGAGAAGGATACACTAAAGGAGAGGTAGGAAGAAAACCAGGAGAAATAAGAGACCTTGAGGCCAAGAGAGCGGAGAATGGAGAGAAGGAGCTGGTGGTAACCATGTACCTGATAGCTTTATGTGTGAATAAGAAATAACTTTTGGATATTGGAATACTCTTACTTTATTCTTACTTTAAACAAGAATATCTAACAATGCACTGCATTATATAAAATAGCAACAACAAAACAACAACAATTATTATAATTATTATTATAATTATTCTAATAATTATTATTATTATAATTATTATTATTATTATAATTATTAAAATAATAATAATAATAATAATAATAATAATAATAATAATAATAATAATGATAATAATAATAATAATTATTAGAATAATAATAATAATAATAATAATAATAATAATAATAATAATAATAATAATTATTATTATTATTATTATTATTATTATTATTATTATTATTATTATTTCAACACATAAATAAATGAATATATAAAATGTCTTACTTCCTGTGTGTCCCCATCCATACACAGCACATACTGTCTTCTCTGGAATTGTACATCCATAATTAGGCAATTTAATAAGTGCAACATACTCATTAAGCACTGCTGAACTGTTGAAATAATGAAAATAAAAATAAGATAGATCATATAAATAGATCTACAAACCATACACATACCAAAGGCTGTATCACACACAATAACACACCTGTCAGGTCAGCACTCACTTCCTCCTCGTTCCCTGCTTGGCTGCCTGTCCTAATACATGCACAGACAGTGAGCAGAGAGAAGCTTAAGGGGGGGCTGCCTGGATGATTCTTAGAAAGTCCGCGCAGCCCACTGAAGTCAGCAGATCATTGTTCTTATTATGTGGAGCAATGAGCAGCAGACCGTCACTGTAATGTTTAATAACCACAATTCACTTTGTGCATGTCGTCCGATTGAGGTCTTTTAACATGCACTATTACACCAAACAACTATCAGCCAGAGCAGTCGGTAATCGGCCAATTGTAGCCAAAAATAGTTTGGTGCAAATGGGCCTTGTCTGAAAAAATCCCTTGCCTCCTGGGCCAAATTTAATTTTTTTGCTCTAATTTTTGGCTCCTTGTGTTTAAAAGGCCATAGCATGGCCATGGAAGAGATTAGGGACAGAGCTGCTGCTGGTCAGGGAGAACGTTAGGGAGAGATTTAGCGTTCCAGTAGGCAGGGAATACTAGTGAAACAACCAAACAGCCCTTGTAAGGGCTTCAAATCATTTTTAAATTGTATTACTACAGACTGCTGGCTGGGATTTGCAGTGCAGCTACCACAATTTCAGCAGCACACTGTGGTGATCGGCTGCTGGCAGAAAGGGGACATAAGGTGTTGCATACACACCCCTAAGAAGTGCTCAGTACTCTTTTATGATTTTGTGGCTGGTGGTGCTTCTGTAGTACATTGTATTGCTGTGATTTGTAGTACACCTGCATAGAACTTCACTGCTCATTGTAAGGGGGTATCACAGAGTGTATTGGTGCAGCCCCCACCAGATTGTATCTCACAGCCCCCCAAAAGCTATTGGGACCACTAGTATATTTCCAGATTTCTGTCTTTCTTACTCAAGCCATATTTAAGTTCACTACTGCTTGCAGAGTGTAAAGGGGGTGTCACAGAGTGTACTGGTGCAGCCACCACCAGATTGTATCTCACAGCCCCCCAAAAACTATTGGTAGCACTAGTACTGTATATTTCCAGATATACTATATTTTCTGATTTCTGTATTTCTTACACAAGGCATATTTAAGTTCACTACTGCTTGGCTTGCACACTGTGAAGGGGGTGTCACAGAGTGTATTGGTGCAGCCACCACCAGATTGTCACAGAGTGTACTGGTGCAGCCACCACCAGATTGTATCTTACAGCCCCCTAAAAACTATTGGTACCACTAGTATTGTATATTTCCAGATTTCTGTCTTTCTTACTCAAGCCATATTTAAGTGTAAAGGGGGTGTCACAAAGTGTATTGGTACAGCCACCACTAGATTGTATCTCACAGCCCCCTAAAAACTAGTGGGCCCTCTACTATATTTTCTGATTTCTGTATTTTTTTACACAAGGCATATTTAAGTTCACTACTGCTTGGCTTGCACAGTGTGAAGGGGGTGTCACAGAGTGTAATGGTACAGCCACCACTAGATTGTATCTCACAGCCCCCCAAAAACTAGTGGGCCCTCTACTATATTTTCTGATTTCTGTCTTTCTTACTTAAGGCATATTTAAATTCATTACTGCTTGCAGAGTGTAAAGGGGGTGTCACAGAGTGTATTGGTGCAGCCACCACCAGATTGTATCTCACAGCCCCCAAAAAACTATTGGGACCACTAGTATATTTACAGATTTCTGTCATTCTTACTCAAGCCATATTTAGGTTCACTACTGCTTGCAGAGTGTAAAGGGGGTGTCAAAGAGTGTATTGGTGCAGCCACCACCAGATTGTATCTCACAGCCCCCTAAAAACTAGTGGGACCACTAGTATATTTCCAGATTTCTGTCTTTCTTACTTTCTGACTTGGAGGTGCTTGGCTGCCCTGCCCCTAGTGTGTTTTTAGAGCGGGTCTTCAGTGCAGCTGGGGGCATCATCAGTCACTAATAAGCGCACCCGCCTTTCAAATGACAGCACTGACAGGCTGACGTTTATTAATTTTTTTTATTTATTTATGTCTTATTGAAGCCATATCCAAGCGCACTGCTAATTACCCTGTGTAATTAGCAGTGAGCTTGGTTGCGTGTGACAAGGGGTGGAACCTGGTGGCGGCTCTGCAACTCGGCAGCCTCACACCCACTTCTTCAACCTAGTGTTGCTGCCGTTCCTTAGAACCTACTCCAATTTGGTTGACTGGCTTACTAAGGTGCACCGCATCTGTACGCATTTCTGCAAGCCAACCAGGGAATGTTACCCCAACTGCTACAGTCAAATTCATTATCAAATTTAATTTAGCATCCTTGTCTTGTCCATTTCGAACCATATTATCTGTGGATGTCATCTTACTGGTGTCCTCTGCCATCCTTTCACCAGTACCTTCTACCTTTTTTCGATGTTGTAACTGTTTTGAAGGCAGGATTGACCAGGCCTTTCAACAGTAGCTTCTATCCTTCCTTGGATGTGGTTGTAGCCTTTTTGAAGGCAGGATTGACCAGGCCTTTCACAAGTAGCTTCTATCCTTCCTTGGATGTTGTAGTAGCCTTTTTGAAGGCAGGATTGACCAGGTCTTTTGAATAGACAGGCTACCACACTTGCCCTCTCTTAGAGACTCTTCAAAGGATTGAAAGTGTATTCATTCGATCAAATCAAATTCTGGGGCCTCTTAAGAAGACTGTATTGTTATTCTTCGTCCTTACCTCCAAAGATATGTCTCTCACGCACAACTGCATGAGGGGGTGAGGCTAAATCTAGCCATAATCCGGCTATTTTAGTTTTAGGCGCAGCAGCACTGCCGTGGGTAAGCGCCAACAGGCGGTGCTCAAACTGCTAAACAGCACCTTCTACCTTCCTTGGGTGTTTTAGCCGTTTTGAAGGCAGGATTGACCAGGCCTTTCACCAGTAGATTCTATCCTTCCTTGGATGTTGTAGTAGCCTTTTTGAAGGCAGGATTGACCAGGTCTTTTTAATAGACAGGCTATCGCACTTGCCCTCTCTTAGAGACTCTTTAAAGGATTGAAAGTGTATTCATTCAATCAAATCAAATTCCGGGGCCTCTTAAGAAGACTGTATTGTTATTCTTCATCCCTACCTCCAAAGATATGCCTCTCACGCACAACTGCTTGAGGGGGTGAGGCTAAATCTATTTTTATTGGATGATTGTATTGTCCATCTTGGTCTGGGTCTGTAGTGTCAGGCTAAGTTTTTGTGTGGTTCATATGCTACCTCTGTTTTTAATGGTTCTCTGTGTCCTCCCTGCCATGCTGTGTCAGGCTAAATTTGGGGGTGGTTCATATGCTACCTCTGTTTTTAATGGTTCTCTGTGTCCTCACCGCCATGCTGTGTCAGGCAAAGTTTTTGGGTGGTTCATCACATGCTACCTCTGTTTTAATGGTTCCCTGTATTCTTATTGCCATGCTGTGTCAGGCTGAGTTTTTGGTTGGTTCATATGCCTACCTCAGTTTTAACCAGGCCGTTGCCCAGAATTCAGCATAATGGTGCGATTAGGCAGCCTCAGAGGCATCCATACATGCTTCCCCCACTGTTTCCTGTTGTGTTGTGTTTCCATAATTTTTTGAAGTTGACAGGTTTTCACATGACTTTCCCTCTTTTGAACTTGGGTCCCCTGCAAAAATGCTCAAGTTTCCCATTGACTTCAATGGGGTTCATTACTCGAAATGAGCACTCGAGTATCGGGACATATTCGTCTCGCGTAACGAGCACCCGAGCATTTTAGTACTCGCTCATCACTACTTATAGCGCTCACATGTTTACCATGTGAGATGAGGAATGTGATAATTTAATAGTTCGGGTGATTTTGTGATTTTTTTTTTTCTTTTGAATTTTACACTCTACTTTACCCTTCAATCCCTCACGACCCGGGTTCAGCATAAATACAATGCTGAGGCTCAGATGGGTAGGATGAAGGGATTGCCCCTCCGCGATCGCATTGCCGGGGTGTGTGTGTGTGTGTGTGTGTGTGTGAATCCCCCCACTAGACACCATAGATAGGGGACACAAGCCATTAAAATGCAGCTGTCAGGCCCAGCTGCAAAGAGCCCTCTTTTCTTCCTCCTAAAGGCGGCAGGATGAGCATACTCGTCCTGTGTCGTTAAGGTGTTAATCAAAACCATATACTTTATGTTTGTACATTAATAAACAGCTACCTACAAGGAGTCTAAAATACCAATGTAGGACTGATATAAACTTAAAACAACCCAAATAACGTTTATTTGTAAAACAAATATACAATGCCAATATCTTACTGAAACAACAAGTGTTAATAAGTTTTTGGCAGAGGTATCAGGCTATGTTCACATAACGTTTTTTTTTTAGCTCCGTTTAAAACAATGTCCTTTATTTTGAGTCTAAAATAACGGACGTCATATAGCTGTCTGGCCTCCCCTTAGTGCAATGACTGGTGTTTGCAAATTATTCTAGTTTGGGATTACTAATTGGCCTTTGGGTGGGGCTTAATTCAAAAGTGCATTGAAATTATCGTATTTTCCAGCGTATAAGATGACTTTTTAACCCCGAAAAATCTTGTCAGAATTCGGGGGTTGTCTTATACGTCGGATATGGTCGCCCCACCGTATGGGGCGGCCATTTAAAAAAGCAAATGGTTAACTCACCTGGGCCCTTTCCCGGCCTCCGCGCGTCTTCTTCTCTAGTCCCATTCCCCGGCGCAGGCAGTGTGACATACACTGGCTGTGCCTGGGATGCCCGAAGCCCTCCCAAGGAGCCGAGCGTCTAACCGGAGACGCTCGGCTGCTTGGGAAAGCTTCGGAAGAATGACAAAGGGTTCGGGAGGCTCCGGAAATACCTGAAGCCTCTGTCATTCTTCCGAAGCTCTCCTGAGCAGCCAAGCGTCTCCGATTAGACGTTTGGCTCCTTGGGACGGCTTCGGGCATCCCCGTCGCTGCCATTGTATGTCACACTGCCTGCGCCGTGGAACGGGACCAGAGAAGAAAACAGGCCCAGGTGAGTTAACTGTTTGTTATTTTATTCATTTACCTATAGTTAACCCCTGCCTGACCATAACAGCGCTGCAGTCAGGCAGGGGTTAACATTTTCCGGTGTATAAGGTGAATAAGGGGTCGTCTTATATGCCCAGTCGCCTTATACGCCGGAAAATAAGGTAAAAACGGAGAAAGAACAGTGACATAAGTAAAACTGTGTGTTAACTACTAATAAGAAAAATCCGCTGTTTGCAAAAGACGTCTGAAAAAAATGATCACGTGTATTATTTTGGCGTCCACAGCAAAAACATCCTTTATTCAACACAATGTGTGCATTGGACGTCCGTCTTCCTATTAACTTCAATGCATTGCCATTGCAGTCAGTTAAATTGCGGCAAAAACTAAAGTTTTTTAAAATATGAAAATCAGTCGCCTTTTCTCTATTTTTGACGTTGTGTAAACATAGCCATACAGCGTTTGTTTTACTATTTAGGGTATTGAATTTATTTTTAAAAAACAATTATATACCACATGTGCTATTTTAAGCAGTTCTACATTCCAGAATTTAAACATTTGCTTTGCCTTGAAAACCTTACTAAGGGCAGTTTTTACATGCAACATTTTTTAACCCCTTCGTGCTGCAGCTAGTTTGGGCCTTAATGACCAGGCTAATTTTTCAAAATCTGACCTGTCTCACTTTATGCTCTTATAGCTCAGTGATGCTTTAACGTATGCTAGCGATTCTGAGACTGTTTTTTCGTGACATATGGCACTTTATGTTAGTGGCAAAATTTGGTCACTACTTTGTGTGTTTTTTGTGAAAAACATCAAAATATCATGAAAAATTTAAAAAATTTGCATTTTATGAACTTTGAAATTCTCTGCTTCTAAAAAAAGAAAGTCGTAGCACATAAATTAGTTACTAAGTCACATTACCAATATGTCTTCTTTATTCTGGCATAATTTGGTAAACATATTTTACTTTTTTAGGGTGTTATGGGGCTTAGAAATTTATCAGCAAATTATCACATTTTCGTGAAACTGATTTTTTTAGGGACCAGTTCTTTTTTTAAATGGATTTAGAAGTCTGGTATCCTGAAAAACCCCATAAGTGACCCCATTTTGGAAACTACACACCTTAAAGAATTAATCTAGGGGTATAATGAGCATTTTAACCCTACAGGGGCTGGAGGAAAGTATTCACAATTAGGCAGTAAAAAAATTGAAAATTTAAATTTTCCAATAATATATACGTTTAGATTAAAGTTTCTCATTTTCAAAAGGAATATGAGACAAAAAGCACCCCAAAATTTGTAATGCAGGTTCTCTTGAGTACAACGGTACCCCATATGTGGGCGTAAACCACTGTATGGGCACACAGCAGGGCTCAGAAGGAAGGGAGCGCCAATTAGCTTTTCCAATGCAAATTTTGCTGAAGAAGTTTCTGAGCGCCAGGTGCGTTTGCAGAGCCCCTGTAGTGTCAGCAGAGAGAAAACCCCCCATAAGTCACCCCATTTTGGAAAGTACACCCCTCAAAGAATTCATATTGGTGTGTGGTGACCATTTTGACCCCACAGGTATTACAGGAAAGTATTCAAAAGAAGACAGTAAAAATGAAAAACTCGAATTCTTCCAATAATATGCTCAATTTCACGAGGAACAAGAGGAAAAAAGTACCCCAAAATTTGTAACGCAGGTTCTCCTGAGTACAATGGTACCACATATGTGGGCATAAACCACTGCATGGGCACACAGGAGGGCTCAGAAGGGAAGGAGCGCCAATTAGCTTTTTCAATGCAGATTTTGCTGCAGAAGTTTCCGAGCGCCAGGTGCGTTTGCAGTGCCCCTGTAGTGCCAGCGGAGTAAAATCTCGCCATAAGTCACTCCATTTTGGAAATTGCACCCCTCAAAGTATTCATCTTGGTGTGTGGTGACCATTTTGACCCCACAGGTATTAGAGGAAAGTATTCAAAAGTAGACAGTAAAAATGAAAAACTCAAATTTTTCCAATATTTTGTTCTTTTAGTTTGAAATTTCTCAATTTCACGAGGAACAAGAGGAAAAAAGTACCACAAAATTTGTAACGCAGGTTCTCCTGAGTACAATGGTACCCCATATGTGGGCGTAAACCACTGTATGGGCACACAGGAGGGCTCAAAAGGGAAGGAGCGCCAATTAGCTTTTTCAATGCAGATTTTGCTGAAGAAGTTTCCGAGTGCCAGGTGCGTTTGCAGAGCCCCTGTAGTGTCCGCAGAGTAAAATCTCCCAATAAGTCACTCCATTTTGGAAAGTGCACCCCTCATAGAATTTATTTTGGGGTGTGGTGAGCATTTTGACCCCACAGGTATTTGAGGAAAGTATTCAAAAGTAGACAGTAAAAATGAAAAACTCGAATTTTTCCAATAATTTGTTCCTTTAGTTTGAAATTTCTCAATTTCATGAGGAACAGGAGAGAAATGTCACCCCAATATATGTAAAGCAGGTTCTCCTGACTAGAACAGTACCCCATATGTGGGCATAAACCACTGTATGGGCACACAGCCGGGCTCAGAAGGGAAGGAGCGCCAATTAGCATTTTCAGTGCAGATTTTTCTGAAGAAGTTTCTGAGCGCCAGGTGCGTTTGCTGAGCCCCTGTAGTGTCAGCAGAATAGATTCCCCCCAAAAGTCACCACATTTTGGAAAGAGCACCCCTCAAAGAATTCATCTTGGGGTGTGGTGACCATTTTTACCCCACAGGTATTAGAGGAAAGTATTCAAAATTGGCCAGTAAAAATGAAAAACTCGAATTTTTCCAATAATATGTTGGTTTAGTTTGAAATTTCTCAATTTGACGAGGAACAGGAGAGAAAACGTACCCCAAAATCTGTAACGCAGGTTCTCCTGAGTAAAACGGTACCTCATATGTGGGCATAAACCACTGTATGGGCACACAGCAGGGCTCAGAAGGGAAGGAGCGCCAATTTACAGGAGCAAAACCGCAACTAGTAATGGTTATTAGAATAGCGCAGTTACTAAAATAAAATAAAAAAAATTAGATAACAGGTAATGTGGGGTGGTTACGGGCAACCAGGGGTGGTTATGGGCAACCTGAGGTGGTTACAGGTAATCTGGGGTGGTTACGGACAACATGGGGTGGTCACGGGCAACCTGCTGTGGTTACAGGCAACGCGGGGTGGTTACGGGCAACGCGGGGTGGTTACGGGCAACGTGTGGTGGTCACGGGCAACCTGCTGTGGTTACGGCAACGTGGGGTGGTTACAGGCAACGTAGGCTGGTTACAGGCAACGTGGGCTGGTAACGGGCAACGTGGGCTGGTTACGGGCAACCTGCTGTGCTTACAGACAATCTGGGATGGTTACGGGAAACGTGGGGTGGTTACGGGCAACCTGCAGTGCTTACAGACAATCTGGGGTGGATACGGGCAACGTGGGGTGGTTACGGGCAACCTGCAATGCTTACAGACAATCTGGGGTGGTTACAGGCAACGTGGGCTGGTTACGGGCAACCTGCAGTGCTTACAGACAATCTGAGGTGGATATGGGCAACGTGGGGTGGTTACGCGCAACCTGCAGTGCTTACTGACAATCTGGGGTGGTTACGGGCAACGTGGGGTGGTTACGGGCAACGTGGGGTGGTTACGGGCAATGTGGGGTGGTTACAGATAAACTGAAGTTCTTATAGGCAATCTGGGGTGGATACCTGTAATCTGACATGGGCACCGCAATCTGGAGGGGGTCATTGGCAATTTGGGGTGGTCAGAGGCGACGTGTGGTGGTCAGAGGCGACGTGTGGTGGTCAGAGGCAACGTGCGGTGGTCAGAGGCATCATGGCGTGGTCAGAGGCATCGTGGCGTGGTCAGAGGCATCGTGGCGTGGTCAGAGGCATCGTGGTGTGGGCAGAGGCATCGTGGCGTGGTCAGAGGCAACGCGCGGTGGTTACGTGCAATCTGGGGGGGTTACATGTAATCTGGCATGATTACGGGGAACCTGGGTGGTTATGTGCAACCTGGAGGGGTTACAGACAATCTGGGATTGTTACTGATAAACTGAAGTGCTTATAGGTAATCTGGGGTGGGTACATGTAATTTGGGGTGGTTACGGGCAATCTGGAGGGGGTCACTGGCAATTTGCGGTGGTTACGGGCAACGTGCGGTGGTTACGGGCAACGTGCGGTGGTTACGGGCAACGTGCGGTGGTTACGGGCAATGTGCGGTGGTTGCGGACAACGTGCGGTGGTTACGGGCAACGTGCGGTGGTTACGGGCAACGTGCGGTGGTTACGGGTAATCTGGGGAGGGGTTAGGGGTAATTTGGGAGTAAACTGCAATTATTACTATAATAAAAAGTGTGTGTTTTATTTTTTGTATGTTTGTCACTTTTTGTACTTTACATATTCATTTTCACTGTATTACTATGATTACTGTGATATTTTCTATCACAGTAATCATAGTTCAGTGACAGAGACCAAATTGGTCTCTGTCACTTTAAATTTTCAGAGTTGGCTGGTTGTGAAGCGCATGCGCACTTCATAACCAGCCAGGACGTCGAGGAGGAAGGAGCTCCGTGGATCCGGTGAGTATATGGGGAAGGGGGAGGTGACTGGGGGACGGGGGTGACAGGGGGGGTGGGGGGCGACTTGGGGGGTGGGGGGACATCACTTTTTATCCCCTGTCACCAATCATTCATGGTGACAGGGGATAAAAAGTGCCGGGAGCACATGGTACAAGCGATCAGCGGTATATAGTATATACCGCTGATCGCTTGTACCGGGACCAAACAGGGGGGTCCCCGATGACTGCCCCATGCTCTCCGCTACCTCCGGTGGCGGAGAGCATGGGGCTTTCATTCATTTTAACTTTTTCATCGCTGTGAACCGACGTTAGTCGGTTCACAGCGATGGCGGCGGCCATCTTGGAAATGATGGCCGCCGGGGGAGGGGGGTTAGTTATCGGGGCACTAGGGGGGTCTGATCTGGGGTCTGATATACACTTATTTCATCTCCCCCCGCCGTAGATTCACGGCGGGGGGAGACGAAAGGCGGCGGCAGTACCGGTAATCCCCTTTACCGACGGCCGCCGCTATAACGTTAATAGCGGCGATCGTCGGTAAGGGGGGGGGGGCCGGGACGGACCGCACACACTGCCCCAACCCCTCAGCTACCTCCGGTAGCTGGGGGGATGGGGTGGGGGCCGACCCGGCCCCGCAGCCTTATTCTCTGCCATCGCCGTAAAAAGCTGATGGCAGCAGAATAAGGACCATTAGTGACCGCCGTAGAAAGCCGTATCGGCGGTCACTAAGGGGTTAAGTGGATGTGTATATATATATATATATATATATATATATATTTAGCTATTTTGTCCAGTTATGCTGCAGTTAGATGATAAATAAAATTATTAGTAAAACACTAAAGCAGTTGGATCCAACAGTAGAAAAGTTCTTTCAACATTCCTTTCATACATATATATATATATTTAACCCCTTTCAAGACCTTAGGGGCGTAGCGAGGGGGGAGGGGCAGGGGGGGCAGCTGCCCCGAACGCAGAGAACAGGGTGGGGGGGCAGCACAGAGAGCAGGATGGCAGTGGATGAGGCAGCCTGGTGGCAGTCCTGCCCTCTGTCAGTGTGGGGAGGAAGGGAGGATGTTTAGCTAATCAGCAGAGGTACTTCTTATACTGTACTGTCTCCTGGCTGCTGTCTAGCAATGATTTGCGCAAAATCGCTGCATTTTTTTTCTGCAATTTTGCTCAAACACAGGCTTAACAGCAGCCAGGAGACAGTACAGTTACTGTCTACTGGCTGTTACTGTAGAAATTGAAGGACCTTTACATGTGACTATGATGTCATGGCAGGTCCTGTATGTACACTGCACTATGGAGGAGGAAGAAAGAAGATACACGTGTGTGGAAAGGGGAGGACAATCAGGGGTGCCCAGTCTGGGGAGGAGGTACAGGGTGTCCAGTCTGGGGAGGAGGTACAGGGTGTCCAGTCTTGGGAGGAGATACAGAGTGTCCAGTCTGTGGTGGAGGTACAGGGTGCCCAGTCTGGGGAGCAGGGAGAAGGGTGCCCAGTCTGGTAAGGAGGTAGAGGGTACCCAGTCTGGGGAGGAGGGTGAAGAGTGCCCAGTCTGATGTGAAGAGGGCGTCAGGGGGTACAGGTTTACCAGTCTGGGATGGGGGAGACCCACAAGAGATTTGGGGTCTAGTGTCTATTTAGGGGTCTGGTTGTACATTATTCTATGGTTAATCCCTCAATTACTGCCCTCTCCAAATATATATATATGTGTGAAGTTTTTAACATGTGTTATATGGTTCTTAATTGGGGGTTAGTCATGTGATGTACAGCACTACCCTTTATATAGCAATATGAGCTTGTATGTATCATGCTTCAGTTGTGAACAAGGCGCGAGAAGCGCTGAAACGCGTAAACTTTTATTACTGTCCTATGTGAAGATTGTCTAATAAAGTATGGAATTTTAATGGTATATGCCGACCTGGTGCTGGACTTTCTTCTCTGATATATATATATATATATATATATATATATATATATATCCTTTATATAAACCTTACCTACTATCTGCAGGGGTAGAGAACCTTGGCTCCCCAGCTGTTGCAAAACTACAACTCCCATCATGCCTGGATAGTATTTTTCTTTAGAAGCATTCTTTCTAGGTGGGAAAATGGAGAACATGGGGGCCCACAGAGGCTGTCTATGTTCACACAACATTGTTTTTGCAATGGAATCAGCCTCTGTTCTTTACTGCAGGGGTGGAATTGCATTGAAGTCAATGCAATGACATCCGCTGTGTCCACACAGCGTTTAGCACGGGCG
Organism: Dendropsophus ebraccatus; assembly: GCF_027789765.1. Lineage (NCBI taxonomy): Eukaryota > Metazoa > Chordata > Amphibia > Anura > Hylidae > Dendropsophus > Dendropsophus ebraccatus. The sequence continues at coordinate 122,737,844 of NC_091454.1, forward strand.
TTAAAATAATGCATGTGCCTATTATTTCCAAATGCTGTCCACTGAACAGCATCTGAAAATAGCTGTTCACACAATGTAAATTGCAGCGGTGGCCGTACTTTACATTGAAGTGAATGGCTAATTGATTTGCAGGAATGGCTAATTGATTTGACGGTGCCCGCAAATCAATGTTGAAAAAAGAATGTTCCTGCAGCCGATACAGAGGTATCGGCTGCAGGACCATCCTAAATGCGGACGCTGTTAAACATTGTGTGAACATCTTATATTAGGCCCCTGCCGCCTCTTAGTGAATACGGACGGCCGGGCACCCGTCCAGCGTACTAGATCTACACCATCTTCCAGCTGGTGTAGATTTGAATCCGGATTTATGCCTCCTCCCTGCCTTGTCAAACCCCCCCCCCCCTCAAGCTCCCCCAGCCTGCCCATCGGGCAAGCGGGGCATTCAGCAGGCGTACGCCAGAAGGAAGGGGCCAATCTGCACCTTCTCCCTGGCATATGGTACATAAATGTCCCTCTAGATATTTAAGTAGTTAACTGTTACTGTTACTGATACTTTTTTGCCATGATTAAGAATTCTTTTAGTTTAAAAACACATTGTTGTATTTCCTAGTACAGTAAACCATGCTTGTTTCTTTTACATTCTTCAAGAGAAGTCCTTGAATCACTTGATTAAAAAAAAAAACTTGCTTTTTAATGAGAAGAGAAAAGGGCAGCAGGACCACATGTCAGTGCAGCTCCACCCCTATGCCTACGTATCCAGCATTGCAATGATTGCTAGGCGTCAAAGTAGACTTTGATGTCAGAGCTCTGTGTCCTACTGCTATAAGGACTCACATATAACCTTTTGGATGGAATGTATTGCATATTTTTGGCTAATTATTAAAAACACAAATGTGTGTTTGATGGTATTCTATATATAGATGTGACTCTCAAGGTATTTTCTGAGACATGTTCTACTTGTTGCAAAGCTGGTTTTTAGGTCATAATTTTATCCTCTTTTTGGAATTTATATTGGTCAGTATTTTGGTCTGTAATTTGAGCCAAACCTAGAAGTGGAGCCAATGCAAAGAAAAACTGTAATGGAAAGATTTGAACAGTTTTCAGTGTTTTGGGTCCATTCCTGGTTCTGACTTAAGAGTTGTCTAATGATTATTAGGGGAATGCATTTATCTATGTAATTCCCTGTTTTATACATTATATAATAAAGAGCCTATGCACTATATCTACTGAAGTAAGCTCAGGCTCTGGAAACGCGTTATATTTGTGCTTACTTCTATAAACGCTTTTTGCTTTTTTGCATCCTAAACAACTACTCCTGTGAATTTGTTGAAGGTAGCACTGAAATAGAGAATTGGTGCGCTTTTTTCTGTTTATCTATCTTTGCATTGTTTTATAAAAGGCTGATGTGACACAACTCATGCAAATAACTCTGTATGTAGAGATAATTTTTTTTATCATAGCACTTTTGTGTTAAAAAGTTTATCCTGTGTGTAACTGCCTAGCATTCCATCTGACTGAGTAATACATTTTCCAATATGTACATCACATCGCTCTTAGCCAAAGTAGGTTATATGAAGTAGAATACGCATCTACGTTGTTGAATTACAGGGTGAGTCACTGTAAAAGTACCTACGGCTTGCTATGTTCCCTTCTGAGGAACTCAGTTTTATGAAAAACACATGCTATGTACAGTACACTTAGACATAATATAGTCACATTCTTAAAAAAAAAACAAAAAAACTACAGATTTAGTAACTACTTTGTGAACTTGAGATTACTATGAAGACTGTAATGTGGTCATATTGGTTATCTTACCCATAAACTCAAAAAAACTCACCTGGAAAGTTTTAAAAGAACAAGATGGGATCCCTTTGGCCCATGAACCAGCTGAGAAATGTTGAAAACTTGTCTATGTTTTTGTGTTCTGCTGTAGATATTGTGTATTCCTAGCCATGCTTCATAGTCTTTTAGGTCAACATCTCTAGATAATATAATAACAAATAGGTAATTAACACCTATAATTAAGGACCTAAACATCAAGTAATTTCTTTTGTGGCTTTATGAAACTTAACACATTTACAACATATGGCCTAGTGACTACATTCTACCCATGATTCATAATGTACACTTTACGGCTATGGACACCTTTAAGTCTGCAATGTTCCTTTCTTCATAGCATGCAGCCTATTTCTAGGTTATGATGTTTTTCATGTGAGTGTATCCTCCCGGTACTACATGCTGAATGTAAGGTTCGTGAGTTCAGGAAACTAGAGTGTGCCTTGGCGGTTATGCTTTCTCTCCACATTTTACAATGCAGACAAATTTTATATGTTCTCTATCTTTAAAGGAGAAGTCGGCAAAAATTTTTATTAAAGTATTGTATTGGCCCAAGAGCTGTGCAGGCTGTGACTGCTGGAGAGGATGATGGCAGGGGGACACTGAGGGACACAGGGCACTGGAGGGACACTAAGCCATCATCCTCTCCAGCAGCCATAGCCCGCACAGCTCTGGGAGTCGGGTCGTGACATCACCATTTTATCCAGGAAGTGACATCACCATTTAATCCAGGAAGTGAAGCCTTGATGCAGTAGTAAGTGCAGGGAAAAAAGAACTTTATGTGCATTTCCTGTAATAAGTGTATATTGCTGATTTGTATAACTTTTGGGGGGGCTTTAATAAAAAATTTCTTTCCTTTTCATACCCACTGAGAAAAAACATGTATTGTAAATTGTGGGTTTTGTTGTCTTTGATTTGTACATGGAACTTCCTTTGTATTTATATTAGTTACAAAGATTTACATATTTACCCAGAGAGGAAACATTGGCTTGCTGTAAGAACCCATTTCTCATTTACAAGAGATCCTCCACATTTATGTCCATTCCTGCAAAATGAAATGCCAAGGTAAAATGTAAACTATTAGAGCATTTGTTCAGAAAGGAGAGAAGCATACGTGCTCATTTTTCAGGGTATATTTGACATTTAAAAATATGGGAGTGTTGGGGAGGTTATCATTTACGTGACATGTCATGGATGTTATCCAAGAATGTAAATGTTATGTGATTACAAAAGCATTTAGTTTCAATTCACCTCTGGCTAACACTAGATTTGTTACTCTTACTCCAGTACTAGAATCCAAAAGGGCAGCAATTAAAGGGAAGGGGTTAGCTTTACACAGTTAATCCAAATCACACAGATGTTTAAAACTTCAGAGAGCCGGACTGGATAAATCCCAGACTAATTTACGGCTGATCTTTATTGCAAGGGAAAGACAGCAGGATAATATAAATGCTTGTTTGTTTTTTCTTGTTTCTTTTCCTTTTTTGTTTCCTGTAGGTCTGTTTTTCGACAGGGGGATCAAACATCTGGTTAAACTAAGCAAATCTGATTCACTTATGCCCTGTTCTAATCTTCAATAGCTCAAAGCAAAGAATGTATTAGTCAGTGAGCTGACTTGCCAATACTCTACAAAAGTAGTCGCTGCCTACACATATAGCCGACATTAATACAACCACTGGTGTGTATTTGTTTCATAAACTCAGAGGAGGGTGAAGGCTATAAAATCAGAAGTTTAAGAGGGGGAGGAAAGCCTACTATTTTACATGTCAGGACATGCCATGAGTTATAATAACGTTGGTTTATTCTGTAAAGTGCATTGCACACTTGTATTACAAAAGGCAGCGATAGAGGATGTGCCTTATCTGAACAAAGAGACTTCATGCTGAGTACAATTATGTACATAGTATTAGACATTAGAAAATTGGGCTTTGAATGAAACAAGGCACCCTAATGTGTGCACAAGTACAAAGCTTGTTATGTTTCTATGAAAATTAAAACCTTCTTCCAGACTGTAAGTTAACTTTTAAAGGAAAAATCATTTACCGATAAGCCTTTTTATTTTATGTATATGCCATGTACAGTCTCACTGAGCTTCAGTAGGAGAAAACTGTATTTTATGGAGGGGCATACCAAGCATCTATAAATTTCCATAGCAATACTTGAAACAAGACCCTGTGATTTTTCGTACTCTACCAAGAGCAAGAAAGGTCAAGTGGGTATAGATTCACACCGACAGCTCCTGTCCATATGGGCAAAGGAACGCTTGTAGTATTGCCACCAGCTCTCATTGGATAAAAAAAATATATCGGGCCAGAAGCCAGCCCTGTAGTATGTAGTGTTAGCCTGAGAACACAGGTGTGTGGATTTGTGGATCGAGATTAAATGGAATATTTAATTACCTTTACAGCACACTAAACAACACACTATATGCACGCTAGCAAATATATGCAATGGTCCGATATGCAATGGTCAGATATAGTTTTAGCAGTGGTCAATTACTGTTTTGCAGGGCCGTATTTACCACTAGGCACTCGTCAAAAATAGAGAAAAGGTGTCTGCTTTTGCAATTTTAGGCTATGTTCACACAACGTGAACACCCGGCCATTCTGTGACCCCGGCCGGGTCACGGAACGGCCTGATCATTCCGGCCGGTACTTAAGTATCGGCCGGGAGATCTTTCCGGCCGTGGAGCTCTGATGCATAAGAGCTTTCCATAGCACACAGTGAAGCAAGCGGCTCCAGTGAAGCAAGCGGCCGGAGCCGCTTGCTTCACTGTGTAAACTGACAGGTGTTTCTGCGGCCGGAATTCACTGAATTCCAGCCGCAGAAAACTGACATGTCAGTTTTTTCCGGCGCCGCATGGGATCACGGCCGGAGCACATACGATGTGTGAACGCTCCGGCTGGGATCCCATTGAAAATAAGGCTATTTTCCACCCCTCAAAACTACGGCAGTAGTTCTGCGGCGAGAACTACATCCGTAGTTTTACGTAGTGTGAACATAGCCTTAAAAAACGTCACAATTTAACTGACTGCAATGACAATGCATTGAAGTCAATGGAAAGACGGACGTCCAATGCACACAATGTGTTGAATAACGGACGTTTTTACCGCAGACGTCTTTTGCAAACAGTGGACTTTTTTCAGTTTTTACTATTAAATTCAATAGATTTTTCAATAAAGACACACCCAAAGCAAGTGCTCATCGAAGCATTTCTCTCCTCATCTTTCTCCTTGCTAAGGGAGAAGGATATTATAGAAAGTCTATCTTCGGGTGGGTTCACACTAAAAAATCTGTGTAGATAAGTTCCAGTGGTTTCCGTCACTTATTCCCGTTTGTAGCGGCACGAATCTCCGCTGGCTCCATAGACACCATTCTATTCACACTAGTTCTTTCAGTGGGAGGCAGAATCCTCCCAGCCATAGAATGGTGTCTATGGAGTTGGCGGAGAAGCTCGCCGCCGTGAACGGGAACGAGCAACGGAATCTGACAGAACGTATCCGTGCAGATTCTGTAGTGTAAACCCACCCTTCTGCAGCAAGGAGAGAAGTGCTTAGCCAAACCCTCCACCCTTCTTGTTTTAGTAATCAGTGGGGATCTCAGCAAATGTTTTTTTAAAACAATAGTAATACTTTAACCCTTTAAGGACACTTTTATTGTTTGGTCTATGGGGCTGTATAAGGTGTCATTTTTTGCGCTGCAATCTAATCTTTCTTTTGGTACCTTGTTTGCGTATATGCAACTTTTTGATCACTTTTTATCACCTTTTTTCTGGATTTAATGTAAACCAAAATGCGCAATTTTGCACTTACGCTGTTTACAGTGCGAGAACAGGAATGTAATCATTTAATAGTTCCAAATATGTTTAGTTATTTATTTTTATTTATATTTGTTTCACTTACATTAATTAGAAGCTCCCTGGGGGACTTCTATATACACAGCACTGATCTCCCATTGAGATCAATACTGTGTATATAATTCAGCAATGAACCATCAGATCGGTGCTCTATTATATTGGTCTGCTGCATACCCTCTACACCAGAGATGTCAAACTCTGGCCCGCGGGCCAGTGCCATTATTTTTGGCCCGCCTAGGAAATCCGATGATTCCCTAGAGCTGGCCCACCATAGGACACTGCAAGAGATTATAATATGGGTGGTCTTCTGGACCGCCCATACTATAATCCAGGGTTTCGCAGGTACGTGGGAAAGGGGGGGGGGAAATAAACTTTTGATTTTAGTGCCGGGACACTGCTATCACTCAGCAGTGTCCCGGCACCCATCCCTGCGGCGGCTCTGATGTCTCTCCCCCCTCCAGCAGCAGCAGCTCACCCGCGGCACCAGCATTCTGTGTGGGTGATGCTGCTGGGGGGAGGGAGTGAAGTCACGGCCGTTCCTATCAGCCGGAGACCACGGGAGGCGCCGGTACTGACATCCTCCGGACTCCGCTCAGCTGGTGATAATACCCCGACTTCCCTTCCCTCCTGGACCCCGCTCAGCTGGTGATAATACCCCGACTTCCCTTCCCTCCTGGACCCCGCTCAGCTGGCGATAATACCCCGACTCCCCTTCCCTCCCGCACCGCACTCTGCAGATAGCGTCAGCCCGCCCTCCCCCGGGCTCAGCATCGGGTGATAGGTCCTGGGATGGAAAGTGCGGGTGCTATGTGTCCTCGATATCAGGGGCGCAATCGCCTCATAGCACCCGCACTCTCCTCCCCGGGACCCATCGCCCGATGCTAAGCCCGGGGGAGGACGGGCTGCCGCTATCTGGAGAGTGCGGTCCGGGAGGGAAGGGGAGTCGGAGTATTATCGCCAGCTGAGCGGGGTCCAGAGGATGTTAGTACCGGCGCCTCCCGTGGTCGCTGGCTGGTAGGAGCGGCCGTGACTTCTCTCCCTCCCCAGCTGCATCACCCACCAGCGGGTGCTATGAGGCGCTTGTGCCTCCAACATCAAATTCAACCCCCTTTCTTCTCCTCCTCCTCTCACCCCTATCATCTCCTCTCTACCCCAATCATCTCCTCTCACCCATATCATCTCTTCTCTACCCTCATCATCTCCTCTCACCCCATCATCTCCTCTCACCCTCATCATCTCCTCTCCACCCCATCATCTCCTCTCACCCCCTCCATCTCCTCAACTCACCCCATCATCTCCTCAACTCACCCCCATCATCTCCTCTCTGCCCCCTCTATATCCTCTCTGCCCCATCATCTCCTCTCACCCCAATCATCTCCTCTCTGCCCCTCCACCTCCTCTCATCTCCATCACCTTCTCTTACCCCCATTACCCTTCACCTCCTCTTTTTTCCTCTCCCCCTTCACCTCCTCTATCCTCCTCTCTCCCCTGTCCTCCTCTCCCCCTTCACTTTCTCTCCCTTCCTCTCCCCGTTTCACCTCCTCTCCCTTCCTCTCCCTCTTCACCTCCTCTATCACCCTCTTTCCTTCTTTTCCCCCTCAGACCTTACTTTCCCCTTGATCTCCTTGTGGCTCAGAGGCTGTAGAAGAGAGGAAGACCCGCTCCATACCCGGATTAGGTGAGTATGATGTTTGTGTGTGTGTGTGTTGGGGCAGGAGGGGGAGGGAGTAGAATGGTTGGTATTACTATGGGGGCAGAGCACGGGGCATTACTATATGGGGGGTCATAGAAGGGGATATTATTTTTAAATGAGGGATCCTAAATACGGGGACAACCCACACACCTACTCACTTTACAGCACATGACACCAAACAGCGGAATTATTACTGTATGGGAGCCTATCGTAGTGCAAAGTGCTTGGTGATGCACTCTGACAGGGGCAGGAACACTGCAGGCCACTCTAAAAGTTCCATATATGCTGCTTGTGCGTTTCAATGAATATCAAGGTTAGCCCGCGAGTTTGTCCAAGCTTTTAATTTCGTCCCACTGTCTATTTGCGTTTGACACCCCTGCTCTACATGGATTGCTGAGCAGGGACCAGTGTCATTCTGACGCTGAGCCCGGCCAGCTCATCACAACGGATCTCCCCTCGGCGATCGCATCACAGGGGGGATCCCCCACTAGACACCAGGGACAGGGGGCACATACACTATTCAAATGCAGCTGTCAGCTTTGACAGAGAGAATAGAGAATGATGATGATTTACCTATGTCTCAGACTGACCATCCATCCATTCTTATCCTGTGCTGGACTTCCATTTACAACTCTAAGCTGCTTTGTTGATGCACATGAACCTGGGTCTGAAAACAAAATTGGATTACATAGTCAGTTTGTCTCATGTAATTGTTGCAAGTATACTATATTTTAGTACTTTATAAAAAAAATAACAAAAACATACAATAACATATAAATAACATTCTTTCTGTTCAATTAACCTCTTAAGGACAACATTTTCTTTTTTGAGTCTTGGATTTGAAAAAAAATTTGCAAGACCAATTGTACTTTGTAACTGCACTCTTGCAAAAAATTCAGTTTTTCCAATGTAGGTGGCTTTGTTTTTATGTTGTATGTATGTACTGTACGTATTTATTTATTTTGTAACTTTTATCTTTCATTGTGTAGCTTGTCAGCTAGCTCAGCTTGTGTAGGGTTTTGTGAGGGCTTATTTTTGGCACCGTGATTTGTAGTTTTTATGGTAACATTTTTTTTTTTTGGGGGGGGGGGGCGCAATGTGACTAAAAATCTGTACTTTGCCATATTTTTACACTTACGCTGTTTAATTTGTGAGATTAGGAATGCAATAGTTTAATAGTATTAAATAATTAACAGTAATTTAACAGTTTCAAATATATTGAGCCAATTCGGACCACTGCACAACTAATAACACACCAGTGCAATTAAAATGTCACTGTCAGTTTTTAACAGCAACATCTAAATAGTTAAATAGTTGGTACGGCGATTCCTCAGTGCCGGCTATTAGGGGCGGCTATTGGGGAGTCGCCATGTATAAAAGGGGCTCAAGTGTCCCTTCATACACTGCTGACGGTACCAGGATAAGTATGCTTCTCATGTGTTGTCAACAGGTTGTCACTTTGAGGCTACCGTCACACATGGAAGTTTTTTCAAAACTGCCACTGAAGTTTTCAAAACAATACTTAGAATGGATTCAAAAGTAATGGGAAATATAAAGAAAGGCTTTATAATTCTTTTTCCTGCTAGATCCACTTCAGTCTTTGGCTAAAATATACCATAAAAAATTTTCATACAAACTGCCGTGTGTGACAACAGACTGTACATATAGTAGTATAGTTGTGTCCACTATTATTTTTCTTTGAATTTAGTTAAAGTGGTATTCCCACCTTAACTAATATAGTAACTCTTGTAAAGCTCATCAAGTTATTTGTTTTTGCAAATACATTTATATAGCAAACTTCCTTTATTTATGTGATATGCCTGCTCCTTCCCTCCTATTGTTGACAGCCTGCTGTCTAAGTTGCAGACCACCATTTTTCTCTAAAAACAGTGGTCTGGCTGATGTATATATAAAGTAGATATAGTGTATATCTATGTATATATTTCTATACATCGACATTATAGATATTTATACACCAGACAGACCACTGCTTTTAGAGCATAGTGGTAGTCTGCAACCCAGACAACAAGCTGTCAACATTGGGAAGAAAAAGAAGCATATCAGGAGAAGGAGGAAAGTTTGCTAAATTAATGTATTTGCAAAAATACTGATGGGCCCTAAAATTATAACTATATTAACCCTTAGACGACCCTGGACGTAGGGTTACGTCATGGAAGTCTGTCCCCAGACGACCCATGACGTAACCTTACGTCCTGGGTGTTTTTCCCGCTATGAAGCGCGCTCCGGAGCGGAGCGCGCTTCATAGCAGGTGGGGGCCGGCTGCAATCAGCAGCCGGGACCTCACCGGTAATGACACGCTGCAGCGATCGCGGCGTTTAAGTGTAAGTGACAGGGGGAGTCCCCTGTCACTTACCGATCGGGACCCCCGCAGTGTGACTGCGGGGGTCCCGATCATTGAAACGGACTGCCGGAGGTCTCTCACCTGCCTCCGTGCGGTCCGATCAGCGATCTGCTACACTGAGCCTGCACAGGCAGGCTCAATGAGCAGAGCGCCGATAACACTGATCAATGCTATGCCTATGGCATAGCATTCAACAGTGTAGAAATCAAAGTAGTGTATGTAGAAGTCCCCCAAAGGGACTTCAAAAGTGTAAAAAAAAAAAGTTCAAAACACTATTACACTACCCCAAAGCCCCTCCCCCAATAAAAGTCTAAATCACCCCCCTTTCCCATTATATAAATAAAACATATAAAAATGAATAAATAGATAAACATATAACATACCGTAGCGTGCGTAATTGTCCGATCTATTAAAATATAATAAGCGTCATTGCGATCGGTAAACGGCGTACACGAAAAGAGGGGAAAAAGTGCGCAGATTACCGATTTTATGTTACATTATATATTAAAAAAATCAATAAAAAGTGATCAAAACGTCCGATCTTCACAAATATGGTATTAATAAAAACTAGAGATCATGGCGGAAAAAATGACACCCCATACAGCCCCGTAGGTGAAAAAATAAAACCGTTACAAGCGTCACAATAGGCCCATTTTATTAATATTTAATTGCCAAAAAAAAGGATTTCATAAAAAAATACATATATAACATTAGAGAATCTGTGTAACCTGCATATGGTTGTGTTCGGGCTGACCTATAGAATAATAGTGTCATGTCGCTGTTACCATATAGTGCATTACGTAGACAAAGGAACCCCCCAAATGTTACCATATTGCATTCTTATTTACGATTTCACCTATTTATATCTTCATAAATAATGTATTTGGAATTCCATCATACATGTTATGGTAAAATGAATGACGCCATTACACAGTACAACTATTCCTGAAAAAAACAAGCACTTACACGGCCTGTAGATAGAAAACTGAGAGTGCTGGAGCTCTTAGAAGGGGAGGAGGGAAAAACGAAAGCACTAAGATCAAAATTTGCGCGGTCCACTGGGTCATTTTGGGCCTGGTCCTCAAAGGGTTAATTGTGGTGGAAATACCTCTTTAACCCCTTAAGGTCAAAGCCAATTTTCGTTTTTGCACTTTTGCTTTTTCCCCTTTGTGTTTAAAAGGCCATAGCACTTGCACTTGCATTTTGAGAGACCCATATGAGCACTTATTTTTTGCAAAACCAATTGTACTTAGCAATGACAGGCATTATTTTTCCATAAAATATGCTGCGAAACCGGAAAAAAATAATTTGCGCAGTCAAATTGAAAAAAAAAAACGGAATTTGTTTGGATTTCGGGAAGTTTTGCATTTACGCCGTTCGCCCTGGGGTAAAACTGACTTGTTATATATGTTCCTCAAGTCATTACGATTACAACGATATATAACATGTATAACTTTTCTTTTATCTGATGACTTTTAAAAAATTCGAACCATTGTTAACAAATATATGTTCCTTAAAATCGCTCCATTCCCAGGCTTATAACACTTTTATCCTTTGGTCTATGGGGCTGTGTGAGATGTATTTTTTTTGCGCCATGATGTTTACTTTCTATCGGTACCTTGATTGTGCATATGCTACTTTTTGATCACTTTTTATTAAATTTTTTCTGGATTTGATGCGACCAACAATTTCGCACTTTTGAATATTTTTGCGCTTACGCCGTTTACTGTGTGTGAGATCAGGAATGTGATTAATTAATAAATCGGGCGATTATGTGCGCGGCGACACAAAATATGTTTTATTATTTATTATTTAATATTTTTTATTAATAAAAACACTTTTTTACTTTTTTTTTTACTGTAACTAGAAGTCCCCCTGGGGGACTTGTATATACACAGCATTGATCTCTCTGAGAGATCAATGCTGTGTATATACACAGCAAAGATAAATCAGATCTGTGATCTATTGCACTGGCCTGCTGCAGGCCAGTGCAATGTATTGCCGAGCCGGGATCAGCGTCATTGCGACGCTGAGGCCCGGGCTGACCAGAAGAATGGATCTCCCCCCGGCGATCGCATCGCGGTGGGGAGATCCGTCCCACTAGACACCAGGGATGTGAGGTCTGAAGCACTTCAATGCAGCTGTCAGGTTTGACAGCTGCATTAAAGTGCTTAATTAGCCGGTGCGGCAACGGGACCCACGCCAGCTAATAGAGGCACTGCCAGGCTGCAGATTACAGCCGGGAACAGCGCCGCTCAGAGCGGGGTCCCTGCGGGACCCCTCTCTAAACACCCCTCCAAACACCCCCCTAAACATATATAAATATGTTTTGGTCTAAAAAGTTAAGCCTAGTTATATTTAATTCACAAAATAATATTTTGTGAACCTTTTTAACAACAGCCTAAAAGAAATGTATTTGATAATAGTATTTGACTCGTACTTACTGTCTATATTTGCTAATGTACTGGATGTGTCTCCTTCGCCTGTAAAAAAAATGCATTTAGTTAACATTGTTATGTACAAGTAATAATATTATTATTAATAATAATAATATTATTATTCTGCCAACAGATTCCACAGCGGTTACACACGCCTGTGAATGCCAATAGGGAAGGGGACTGATGTGAATCCTAGCAATCTCTGTACAGTTCTGCTGAGTATGTTGGTAGTAGATGACCAACAGGAATTAAATGATTAAGAAATACATAAATAATAGGAGCCATGCCGCCTCAGTGGCAAGCCCCAACCATATGGCAAGCATGCCATAGATTGCCCTAAAGTTGCAAAATTTTGTGACATTTGGATAATATACGTCAGACACAGACCCAAATAAATTCTCCCCTCTATGTATAATCCAGATTTCTAAATCCTTGCATTGTCCTCCTCACACCCTATTTCTGGAAATATTTATCACATTCCATCAAACTCCCCAACAATAAAGATATCAAAAAGATATAACAGTTGGCTTGTAATATCTGTCAAACACTTTCATACTGCTTGAAATCAAACCATATTTGCAGTATACTATTAATCAAGGCCAGTTTCACATGCCCCCAAAATAATTACGTAAACATACATTTGTACCAATCTAACCCTCAAAAGAAATCAAGCTAGTGATTGCTAACTCATACAGTGAGTCACAACTAAAAATATAATGACATAGAAAAAAAAAAAGCTTATTGCAGAAACCCCCCCCCCCAGGACAGATTATGATTACCGTATTTTCCGGCATATAAGGCGACTGGGCACATAAGATGACCCCTGACTTTTAATAATTATACGCCGGAAAATGTTAACCCCTGCCTGACCGCAGCCCTCGGAGACGCTCGGCTGCTAGGGAGAGCTTCGGAAGAATGACAGAGGTTTCAGGTACTTCCAGAGCCTCGGAAACCTTTGTCATTCTTCCGAAGCTCTCCTGAGCAGCTGAGCATCTCCGATTAGACGCTCTGCTGCTCGGGAGAGCTTCGGGCATCCCCATCGCAGTCAGTGGACGTCACACTGGCTGTGCCGGCAACGGGAGCGGATGAGAATACGCGCGGTGTGAGTTAACTGTAAGGTTCTTTTAAATGGTCGCCCCATATGGTGCGGATGCGGGCCATTTTTGAGCCCCCACCGTATGGGGCGACCATACCCGGCGTATAAGACGACCCCCGACTTCTGACAACATTTTTTGGGTTAAAAAGTCATCTTATATGCGGGAAAATACAGTACTTGATCTGCAAGGTGATGGTACCTGGCACCCCTGACAATCGGTTGTCCAGCGCCAGTAGTAAACTGAAAATGGAGCGGGAAACAGCTGTCTCTTATTTCTGTGTAACCAGCATAGTTCACCATCCTGTGTAACTAGCTACAAGTGACGATCTCAAGATCATTAGAAGTTGCAATACAGAGGAAGATGCAAGACCATACAGACATACTTTATTTTTTTTTTAAACATGTTTAATCCACAATGTGTCTCACTAGTGGCTGTGGCTAGTGTATGCAGTTGCGAATTGCCAAGGTGACCTTTTTTATACAGAGGACTGCACCAGATTTTAGGACTATGTTGATGACATTTTTTTTTCTTTTGTTTGTTTAATAACATGGCCAATAAGGGGGTGGGGTCATTTTTTTTTTTTTACTGAACTTACAGGCTTAGTAGTACAAGCCATCTGATGGCAGTACATTAGAGATGAGTGAGCCGGGTTCGAGTTGATCCGAACCCGATCGTTTGGCATTAGCGGTGGCTGCTGAACTTGGATAAAGCTCTAAGGTTGTCTGGAAAACATAGATACAGCCTATGACTATATCCATGTTTTCCACATAGCCTTAGGGCTTTATCCAACTTCAGCAGCCGCCGCTAATCAAATGCCGAAAGTTTGGGTTCGGATGAACTCGAGCATGCTCGAGGTTCGCTCTTCTCTACAGTACATTTTTTTTTTAGCTCTAACGCCCTCATTATTACACCACTCTTGTCTCCAGCTTGGCCGGGGTTTTGTAATTCGGTTCCATTGAAGTGAATGGAGCTTAATTGCAAACCACACCTGAACTGGAGACAAGAGAGGTGATGTCTCTGGAAGAAAGTGGCCATGTTTTTGTTGCGCTGGATAACCCCTTTAACCCTTTAAGGACATGGCCCATTTTCGTTTTTACGTTTTCGGTTTTTCCTCCTTGTGTTTAAAAGGTCATAGCACTTGCATTTTTCCACCTAGAAACCCCCATGACCCCTTATTTTTTGTGTCACTAATTGTACTTTGCAATTACAGGCTGAATTTTTGCATAAAGTACACTGCGAAACCAGAAAAAAATTCGAAGTGTGGTGAAATTGAAAAAAAAAACGCATTTCTTTTATTTGGGGGAAATGTGTTTTTACGCCATTCACCCTGGGGTAAAACTGACTTGTTATGCATGTTCCTCAAGTCATTACGATTAAAACGATATATAACATGTATAACTTATATTGTATCTGATGGCCTGTAAAAAATTCAAACCGTTGTTAACCAATATACGTTCCTTAAAATCGCTCCATTCCCAGGCTTATAGCGCTTTTATCCTTTGGTCTATGGGGCTGTGCGAGGTGTCATTTTTTGCGCCATGATTTGATCTTTCTATCGGTACCTTGATTGCCCATATACGTCTTTTTGATCGCTTTTTATTACATTTTTTCTGGATTTGATGCGACCAAAAATGCGCAATTTTGCACTTTGGGATTTTTTTGCACTGACGCCGTTTACCGTACGAGATCAGGAATGTGATTAATTAATAGTTCGGGCGATTACGCACGCGGCGATAGCAAACATGTTTATTTATTTATTTATTTGTTTACTTTTATTTAAAACCTGGGAAAAGGGGGGTGATTCAGACTTTTATTAGGGGAGGGGGCTTTTTACTATTAACAACACTTTTTTTTTTTTTTTTTACACATATACTAGAAGCCCCCATGGGGGACTTCTAGTATATACACTTGGATCTCTCATTGAGATCTCTGCAGCATAGATATGCTGCAGAGATCCATGAGATCGGCACTCGTTTGCTTTCGGCTGCTGCAGCCGGAAGTAAACGAGTGCCGAGCCGAGGACGGCGCCATCTTGGACGCTTCCCCGGCCGGCATCAGTAACGGAGATCGCTCCTCCGGGACAAGGTCCCGGAGGAGCGATCTCCCCCACTAGACACCAGGGAAACGTTGCCTCCGGTAATCGGAGGCAGCTGTCAACTTTGACAGCTGCCTCCGATTAGCTAATTAGCGGGCACGGCGATCAGACCGTGCCCGCTAATAGCGGCGGTCCCGGGCTACACGCGGCACCCGGGATCGCGGCACTTCAAAGCGGGGCCGCCGCGCGGCCCCGCTTTGAAGTGCAAGTGAGGACATAGGACGTACCGGTACGTCCTATGTCCTTAAGAGGTTAAGCACAGCATATTAACAAATGGTGCTTCATGTTTGTAGCAGTAGCACTCCTTTCACTGAGCGCCTGCTCACCTTATGTCCGCACCATGTCCTTGCTTTTTATAAAGTGAAATAAACCGCAGAAGACAACTTCGGTTAGTGCAATTGGCTTTCATTTCTTCCATTTTAAAGTAATAGTACTACTATTATTAGGCTGGAAATAAATGGCCACCCTGGTACTGATAGCCTGCCTTTGTTTGTTCTTTACCTCACTAGTTATGTAATACAGGGAAGAATTATTTTTTTTTTTTTTAAATGGTTAGCAGGGTTCCTCCATTTCATAACCAGTCAGATTAAAAATAATCGACTACTACTAATAATAATAATAATCATAATAATATTTATAGTAATATTAAAAATATTAGCTCCGGATAGAGAGTAAAGAATGTTAGTAAATGAAGGGAGCACAACAAAGTTTTTTCTTTCGATGTGGACTACAGTATGTACATACTATGGACTTCTAAGAGTGAGTACCACCACCAATGTATTTTTCGCTCCTTGTTTTTCCCATGGCTGCATTGTGTCTGCCCTGGTAGTGCCAACCGCTGTATTTTTATTTATTTATTATTTTTTTGTGTGGTTCTTTATCAAATATGTTGTCAGATTACATGCACTTCCTGATGATGCTGAATCAAGAGACAACCCAGAGGATACATTGTTATGTTGTGGAACAACAAACTGGGTCATTTTTAACCTCTCACAGAATTTGTATTAAACAGCCATGATAGTTTCTCTTCTAAGACATCACAGTTTTTGTAACTATTGGTCTCACCCACATCATGCTTCCTTTTCTGATATGCAGTCTGGGCAGTCTGATGTGGATGTCATCAATTACTTGTGCACAGTCTGGGCCCGAGTTTAAAAGGTCCAGGGCATTCTTAAAGTTTACCTGTGATTATAACTTTTAAAACCTAAATAACCTAAATCAGCTGTAGATGTGAAATAAAGCAAGTTTGCAATTTACATTCATTATATTTTTTTTTTAGTTATCATGGTAAGCACTTCCTGTGTTCTGACTTTTTTTCCCCAAAAGAGTCTGAATACAGGAAGTCCGGTGTTCCCCAGGTCATCTAAGTGCTCACAGAGATTTCTAGATTTTCTGGTAAGTATAGATTTGTTTTACAGAATAATAGCAAAAAGAAAAACTAATAATAAATGTATATTGCATCCTTGCTTTATTTCACATATACTGTTGACTTACATTTTGAAAGTAATAATGACAGGTACACCTTAAGTATAAAAGTGACAAGAAATGTCTTTGTGTTGGTGACAAGGTGTGGCTATCTACAAGAAATCTTAAAATTTCCTTCTGAGAAGTTGGCACTGAGTTTTTTTAAACTTAAGTTGTCTCAGAAATAATAAATCTGTGACTTACCAGTTAAAGCTTCCTAGGTGTCATCATTAATGCAAGTACAACATTTTTATTGAATACAATACTTACATCTAGAAATCTGACAATAGTCCCAGGGTATTAAAGGGTTATCAGTATAACACCAGGGTCCATGAGCATCATTGTCAGGATTTCTGCAGTAATTTTTTTCAAGTATGGAAACATCTGGCTCCCGGAATGTATGTCTACAATTTAACAAAATATATATTCAGCAAGATATTGTACACATTTTTATGAAAACATAGTAACAGATGTACAAATTGTTAATCAGGATTAAATAACAGTAAATATCACATTTTACATAGTTTTAAATCAAATTTTATTGGGTTTAAATGTTTTTTTTGTACTAGTACAAGAAAATATTACATTTGCGTACCTTCGTACATCCACCATATTTTTCTCCCACATGGCACATGGAAGCCTGAATCGAGTTCTAGAGATAGTCCCTCTGTAGGTGATGCCATTTCCATAGTAACACTCTAGAAATACCAAATATATATTAAATCTTAGAAAATCAGGAAAAAACAGTGGTTGACATAACCTCAAACAACAATCCCCCCCCCAAAAAAAAAATAAATAAAAAAATACAGCAAACAGAAAAGATTGCAAGTAGCAGCTGCTTCAGAGGTTTTTTTTTTACACAAAAGAGAAGAGAAAAGCTTTACAACTGAAACTAAACAAGTCTTGATTGGAAAAGCAGACCAAAGGGCTGAATAAATACACAAATGGATTAAAGTTCTTTTTATTAAAATAAAAAAAGCCATCTGGAAAAGGAAAATCTTTGTTTACAACACTTTTGATATTTGATTATAGGGAGAAGAGGCTTTAGGAAAATCCTGTAATTTTGTGACAAAAAGTGTTGAAAAGCAATATTGCAGGTATTCTATTTGCTATGCATAGTAATAAAATATCCAATATAGCTAATAATATAATATATATATAGTAATATTTATATTATTTGAATTTAAACGATAATCATTTTATGTGTGTGCAGGCAACAATCGAAAAATCATTTGTCTTATTATGTCTTTAAAGCTGACCATAAAATAATAGTTAATCGTTTGCAGTTTGTTCACGGAATATTAGCTTAATGTACACATTGTTTGTTCTTTTGCTTGGATGAGTAAACAATTGCATTAATGATCGTAGTAATAATCATAACTAAGAACTATTGTCCTGTGTGTTATGGTGAACGATTTCAGGTAGTTCCCAAAAGCTCTAGTCCAAAATAGCTCTCACACCTCTTAAGCAAAGAGATTTCCCTTCAGATTAGTGTCTCACTCTATCTAGGAGTCTTAGAACATTGACTGGCGATTTTATACCAAGCCATATAATCTCTCGAAAAGAAAAGACTTTCCATCTGCAGACAGCTTTTTGGGGGTTGTTGCCTCTCATCAGTGCACAGCAGGGTGTTGGCTGGCTAGTGAGGGGCCTATCGACATGGGTACAAGAAGTACATATTTTTCCTTGAATGGGGAAGTGCGGTGTTTAACATTTATTTACTAAATAACACACATTACAAAGTTATACAACTTTTTAATGTGTGTTACGTAAGTGAATGGCCCCCTTCCCCACCACCACGGAAGTGTGGTGCAGTATACTTACTCAATTGCTGTCAATCCCGGCCAACATATTGGGTCTGGCAGGCCTCCCAAAGATTACGTCGACAGCAATTGAGTAAGTATACTGCACCACACTTCCGGGGTGGTGGTAACATGGGAAAGGGGATCATTCACTTAAATAACACACATTACAAAGTTGTATAACTTTGTAATGTGTCTTATTTAGTGAATAAATATTAAATGCTGGACTACCCCTTTAAAAAGAATCAGTCATAAAGATGTGTGGAGACTAACAGGCCATTCCTGCTCCACTGGGAATTCTGGGAAAAAAGGAAATGCAAAGTAGCTCTAACACCTCTTGAGCAAGGAGATATCCCAGTCAGTGTCTCACTCACTCTAGGAGTCTTAGAACATTGACTGGGGATTTTATGCCAAGCCAAACAATCTCTCCAAAAGGAATCAATCTTACTCAAACTACAACTCTCAGAATGCCCTAAACATATGAAGTTCTCAGCTGGGATGGGATGTGTGGTTTCTGAGAGCACAACACTTAAATATATGTTGATAACATAAAAAGTTGAAATGTGTATAGGGCTCCTAGTGGCTGCAATCAAGGGGTTCCAACTATCAGCCCTGATAGTCCATCAATAAATCTTTTTATTGTGCCAGCAGTCATTAGAGGATTGTCTGTTTATTTGTACTTCAGATCCCAGCATATACTGAGGGCTGCAGACTGTCAGTAAATGCTTGAAGTTGTTGTGTTTACAGCTACTTCTTCCAGCATGCACTAAAGTTCTGCAGTCGTTGCAGTTGTGTAAACCTTGATAAATCAGGCACTGGAGGGCTTCCTCCCAGCCTTGCCATGCCCTCTTCCCACCCATCAGGTAGGAGAAATATGCAAAAATATGCGCCTTTACTGTGGTGCACACCACATACAGTTAATATGTCTGCTCTTTTATGTTTTCCATAAATTTCACCCATAGGCTATGTTCACACAACGTCAAAAATAGAGAAAAGGCGGACGATTTTGATTTTTTTTAAAAAAAATGTCCATTATTGCCGCGATTTATTGACTGCAATGGCAATGCATTGAAGTCAATGAAAATTCAATGTGCACAATGTATTAATTAACAGACGTTTTTTACCGCGGATGTCAAAATATTGAACATGATCACTATTTTTGTATGTCTTTAGCGGACTTTTTTTGTTAGTTGTTCACACACAGTTTTTCATTTGTCACCGTTCTTTCTCCGTTTTTACTATTAAATTCAATGGACTTTTCAATTAAGCCACATCCAAAGAACAATTAGTAATCCAAACGAGAATAATGTACAAACACCAATCATTGCACTAAGGGGAGGCCAGACAGCTAAATGATGTCCGTTATTTTAGACTCAAAATGACTAACGTAATTTTAAACGGAGCTGAAAAAACATTGTGTGAACATAGCCATAAGCCAAATAATCCTAACATTTTGTGAGCAGTGTATGTCCAAAGTTACATGCAAATATACAGTATATGGTCAGAAATGGTACAAAAAGGTCCCTGGTTATTTAATTTATGCTCATTGCATGTTTTTGCCATAATATTAAAAATGTGTGAAAAGAAAGAGCCATTTTACCGCTGACTACAAAAGAATTCATTTTGAAGTCATAACATAAATATTTTGAGCCATTACTGTCCAAAAACATAACCCAAAAGCACATAGCCTTACGCATATAGCCAGCCACTTAAATCATATTATGTCAGTAATGCAACAACACCTTTAAATGAATTCCAAAGCTGATTCCCTCGGTTGCTAATGTTATTACTTGCAACAGCAGCAAAAAGATATTGTAGAACCGCATACAATGTTATTGCCAAATACAGTATTATATTTAGGTGCAGGAAACTCTAACATAAAAGCAGCACACAATTATTATAATGTTTGTATCCCTAGGTAGTATGTGGAATACTAGTGTTACATGCTTTTGACTTATGTGCCTTTTTAGTTGTTAAACAAGTAATCAATGCCTCCTCTTAGTGAACTAATGTTATCCTGTCTAACCATCAATCCTAAACTAATTTGCTAGTGATAAATGTACTGCTATGTCCATTGATCAACCTCTCCTCACCTCCATTCCTTTGACTCCTTTTTTGCTCTGCCCTTTCTTGTCCATGTTGACACATCTCTCATCATAGACACATTCACATTCCCTTTAAAAATGCTTCTGTTTCCTATTCTAAAGAAAATATCCCATGACCTGAAAACTTCTGTCCAACTCGCTTAAATGGTCATCCAGTTTTTTTTATATATATATATATATATATATATATATATATATATATATATATATAGTCAATTTGAGAGCAATTTTTATATATTGACAGGAATTAGGACTGCGTTTCACAACACAGTATCATTTTAGATGATGAGGTATCATCTAACTATCATCTAACTATTTACTTGGGTTTATAATACTAAACAAAAAAATAAATTAACAATTAAACAAATTTGATCACTTTTTATTTTATTTTTATTTTTTTTTTGCATATAAAAAAATAAAAATAAAAATCAGTTTTGTACTCTGCTATTTTTTGCATTAAGCTGCTGATCAAATAGGATCCCGTCACCTAACCCAACCCCATTCTGGAAATGTACATCATGGGTCAGGAAGGGTTTAAAGGGGTTTTCCAACTAGACACTATTTGGTTCAGGCACATACTTAATGGCTGAGCTATGGCCAGTCATGGTATACCACAACAGCATTTTAAGAATTTTTTCTCTGCAGAATAACACTAAAGATCTATTGCTGGGAAAACTGAAATCATCGGTCGTAATTAATGCTAAAGGCACTGTGGCTTCTTAGTTCTCCAGCCTTATCTTTTGCTGAAGGTCTGTAAAACTGATCACATGTATGAACAAATGTATTGCTTCCTTCTATTATTTTTAATGTAATAAATTAGATGACTTCACAAAGTCTAATGTATCACTGTCACACATACAGATCTCATGCTTATGTCATATTTACTGTGACCTCTCTCACACTCATCAAACCCAAGCCTCTGGCTAAGGCTGGCTATGGGGATCCTAGATACAGAAAACCTACACTATTGTTTTCCCAATTTGTTTAAATACAGTACTTTCATTTTCAGTTTTTTTTCCCTGCTTTTAGCATAACATTGCTTTAACCTCTTGAGGACTGAGACAATTTTTGCTTTTGCACTATTTTTACCTCCTTGTGTTATAAATAGCATAGCACATGTATTATTTCACCTACAGATGCTTATGCAATCTTATTGTTTTGCAACAACAATTGTACTTTGGAATGACACACTTAATTTTTCCATAAAATATGCTGCGAAACAAATATAAAGTATAGAGAGGGTTCACATCATAAGGAGTCTCTGTACTCTCCTAATGAGGGAGGGATGGAGAGGTGGTGCTGGCCTAGGGCATAGACACTCTAGGCCACGGCTATTTGACATACAGTAGGGCTGCAATTTAATAGTCTTTTTTAAGGACAGTAACTAAATCACCTGCCGAACAGACCTCCGGACAAATCTTGGATTAAAAGCAGCTATCTGAAGGTACAAGCAGTTTAAGGGTGGCTGATTGTAGGCACAGAGTCGAGTTAAATAAAGTGAAGGTAATTTACATAAAATATTAAGAGTATATTATCGGAAGTACCTTAATGCTACAGAATAGGGTAACTATTTAATTTAACCATATTCATTGATATAATTTCTTTGGTGAAACATTTTGGTGTAACAAATTTTGAATGGCAAAGCAAAGCTATTATATTTTAAATATTGTAACATTTACTGTATATTTAATACTGTGAATACACAGAAATATAATGGAAACATTCATTTACCTTGATGATAGGAGACTTCACATTTCGGTATTTGTGAACAGTGGCCGATACGAACATTTGGATCTGTTGTAAAACACCATGGGTACTCTGATCCATCAGGGTTTCGACAAAAATTTTCTCTAAGATCCCTACGGGAAGTTCATCATACAGATATATGTTATTTTCCTAAGCCAAATACATCACAGCAAAAATATTTTTTATAGACAATACATATTTGCCCCAGAAAATAGTTCAGAATGTTACTTTTCTTGTGATAAACAGAATTACATTAAGTGGGCCATAGAAAAGAAAAAGAACATAGGGCAAAAGGGGACCTAGAATAGGCAGGTAAATTATTTTCCTATTACGCCAACTCCAACTCCCCTCCTCAGCAGAATATTCTTTTTTACATTTATTATAGTAAGGAATGCCATACTATTGCTTTGACTTATTATCTTACATTGTCTTTCCCAAATCTCTGTGAACATACATTCACCTCTAGTGGATTCAGAAACACTTAATTATTGAAAAGGTAGGATTATTTATCAGCAGGGCCTTTTCCAAGAGTAACATATAGCTTGCTCTGAGCAACTTAACAGTCCACTATCCATCCATACAAAAGCAATATATTTCTCGTTGATACATATGCATAATATCAACATAAACACTGTTAATAATTTAAGAGTAGACAATTTTCCTCCAAAGCTTGTATCCTCTAGCTTTTCATTCATGCTTTAAGTGTCCAAGATATAAATCCAACTACACTTCATCAATGGACACCGTGTATTCAGCTGCTTCCTCTCTCACTCCCTACCATAGTTTTAATATGATATATGATCTGATTAGTGAAGTGACCTAGTGATCTTATGTATTCTTTATATATTCCTGGAGATTACTTTTTTTATACTGAGAATTATCTGGATGCTCAAACAAGCACGCTGCCCCTCCCCCATGCATAATAGACATAACATATACTGTATACCCAAACAACACATTCATAAAGTAGTAGTATTGTAATGTGACTTGTAGCGTAACAAATGTTACAGATATGACTCATTGTCTTTTCATAGTTTTCTGATATCAAAAGCCTACACACCTAACACCAACAATTAGGCCACATTCTTAGAATCTCAGGTTACGTGCTTTGCCCGCAAAAAAAAAAAAAAAATTACATTAACCTTGTCATGCTGTCTGAATTGTAACACAGGAAACAATCCAACAATCCTATGGTTAAGTGATGATGGAATGATCATCCTCAGGAGATAAAATGATTAGAGAGAGACAGACAGAGAGAGAGAGAGAGACAAAAAGAATAAATAGATAGATAGATAGATAGATAGATAGATACTGTAGATAGATAATGAGTTATCAGATGTTTTTTGCACAACACAAATGTGAAAAATTATGCTTAAAAGGAAACAATTAGCAGAATAGACGACTCTAACCTGCTGATAGCTGCCTTTTGTGCACAGGGCACTGAGGATAAAGGTAAATCTCTAACCTTCATCCTTGACTCAGTTTCCATGCTGTTTGTAGTTTAACCTAGCATCTAATATGGCCGTTTGAAGCACTTGGGTGGGGCTACCACCCCCAGAGCACCGATCCAGCACATCTCGGACCCGTGCTCTGCGGGGTGGTAGCAGTGGCCACAGCGTTGTCCCAGCTAAGCCAGAAACTGCACACAGCATGTACAAGAGCCCTGTAATACTGGCGGTGGCTCGGGGGCGAGAAGGGTAAATGTTTTATTATTATTATTATCACCCCTCCTAAAGCATATACATAAATATTATTCTGTCTGGACAACAACCTGCAAAAAGGCCAAAAAAAGACAAAACAAAGCCTATGTCTGCAAAATGTGATATTCAACTGTGCAATCCCTCTACAATTCAAATTGAATTTATAACACTAAACTAAAAACATGAAATATTCACTCACTAACATTGATCAAAATGGTAAACAAAACATTAAAAACGCTATCAAAGATTTGGATATTACCATATGAAAACTTTATGGAAGAAAACAGATTCAAGGCAAGTCTTGACTGTTGACAACCCCTTTCATTTCAAAGTGGAATAAACAACTCATGTTTTAAGAAAAGCAGAATTATTCATGCCACACATTAAAAATCTCAAACAGTTCCACATAAATCCAACAAGCTGATGGCTTAGTAATGCCTCTCATAACTTAAAAACATAAAGTAACCATTGAGCACATCTGTTCATAGGAGATAAGCTTACAATTTCATGAGAGGTTTACTCTTCAACACAATCAACAACTCTGCACATCAATGAGCCCCTCTGTTTCACATTTCCACCAATAAAATGACCATATCTTGTGTGTTTAAACTGTGGTTTTGGTCCCACGTACAATATTGCTCAATGTTGTGCAATCTATCTTTAACAGCCAAAACTCATTAAGCATCACAATTGTAAGCACATTAATAATAACATCATGTCTTTATTTTACTCAAAGGACACAACTGATCCTGTACTCGGACAATTATGTTTATAGTCATTTACTAGGCCAAAATAATGAGTGTCCTGGGTTATGCAAGTCAGGGTCAAAAATAGAAGCTGATTAACTTTGCAAAACTTTATATGTGGTGGCTTGGTACTTGGTGTATACTGTATATTATCTCTTTATTTCTTTGCTTTGCTATTTTTATAACAATGTTGAAACAGAATGTTATGTAACTGAGCAGTCTAAAACAATTTACGTTTTAATGACAAAAAACATATTCACAATGCCCCTGATCATTATTCACTCTTATTTGTCCACATTTCCTATCTGGGGCAATAAATTGTGGTTTGCTATGTCCCAGTGCCACTTCATACATATAACATCTGTTTTTCTAAGGCTGGGTTCACACAATGTAAAGTAAAAAAGAGAAAAGAAAATCTAAGTCAATAAAAAAGTGTCAGTGCATACATTGTATAAAAAAGGTTCACCCAGGTGAGTGGATTTGCATGGCATCTGATTATGGTTTGTTTTATTTCTAACACCATCCTAGAGGCTGGATTAAGGAAACTATCCAAAAAAAAAGAGTAACAAGAGGCACTCACCATCTAATGTTGTTTATTATCTTCAGCATAAAATACTGCAGTCCATGCTAGCAGACCACAAGGACGCAAGAAGACACCTTCTCCAGCTGTCACATTGTTCGGTGAGGTGGTTGACGTCCTCGTGGTCTGCAAGCATGGACTGCAGTATTTTATGCTGAAGATAATAAATGACATTAGATTGTGAGTGGCTGAGGACAGTCAGATTCAGTGTGTGGGTGTGTCTGCAGGTGCCGGGCTGGAGGCCAAGCCCGGATCTCGGCAACTAACCCTATAGGTGCTGCGATCTGTGTGATAGCAGCACCTATAGTGCTGCAAGAATGGAGAATCCTCCCTTCGTCCCCCATCGGGGTTGCGCGGTGAGATTGCACAGTCCCGATGGTTGCTGTGACATCAGGAGGCTTCCCTGAAGCCTCCTGGTGTTTACGCTATGGAAGTTGATCAGGCTTAGCCTAAGGCTGAGGCTAATCAGTTTTGCCTATTATAGGCATATCGTATTGCAGTGCTGATCAGCACTGCAATGCAATATGCCGGTAATCAGGCAATTGTATAGTGAAGTCCCCATGGTGGGACAATAAAATAAAGTGTAGAAAAAAAAAACATACACACACAAAAAAAATGATAATAAAATGAAATTCATATATAATCTCCATATAATATATATAATCTCCATATAATTTCAATATAATAATAAATGTTGGTAAATAAAAAGTACACATATTTAGTATCGCCGCATGCGTAATGCCAAAAATGATTCCATAATTAAACCTGTGCAGTGACCGCAGAAAATTTTAAATGAGAAAAATGCTAATTTTATCTTTTTTTAATGAAAAAATTGCAATTTACACAATTTCTTTTTTTTTTTTTTTTTGCATATCAGCCAAAATTTACCACTAACCTAAAGTACACTATGTCACAAAAAAACTCTCAGAATCAGAAAGAAAAGTTATAGCATCACATAGCTACAACCACGTAAAGTGAGACAGGTGGGATTTTATAAAATGGTCTTTGATCCTGAAGGCCAAAATCAGTTCAGTCCTGAAGGGGTTAAATGGCCACACAAACAATACAGGGACCATCCGTGCAGCCTGGCCACTTGATTAGCTGTACTTGCTGATCATCGCTCGTTTGCCCCTGCGGATGGCCAACGATTCCCAGGTGTAAAAGGACCCTTTGTCACTAAAATGTTATTTGAAAAACATGTATCACAAACCCTACAAGTCCTTTATGGTTTGTGAAATAAACTATGAATATACTGTTATTCTATTTTAAATGTGAACATTAAGAACATCTGTCTCAGGGCATCATTTATCTGGGTCATTACATTTCTGTTCTAGTCTTAAACATTATTTGAATTGTTTTATTTCAACTACATATTTTATGTGATCATTTGGCCTGAGTTCTGGTAAGTATTTAGCTCA
Source organism: Dendropsophus ebraccatus (assembly GCF_027789765.1). Lineage (NCBI taxonomy): Eukaryota > Metazoa > Chordata > Amphibia > Anura > Hylidae > Dendropsophus > Dendropsophus ebraccatus. The sequence continues at coordinate 122,764,782 of NC_091454.1, forward strand.
AACTGTGTACAGTGATGATTATAAAGAATATTTCTAAGCTAAACACTCTGAGAGACATATAAATACTAACCTATTGAGCAATACACATGAGTATTGTAAATTAACCCAGTCTAAATGCAAATGCATGCAAAAGTTACATAGTTATTTGATATGGAGACTATTGAGAGTGCCCTAGTTTGTCTTGAACATGTAATGTTTCTGAGGAAGGGCCTATTTTTGGCCACCCTGCCATAAAAGCCCAGATTGTTGGAGGGCTAACATTCTGGAAGTTTTTCTGCACAAAGGATTTTTGGAGCTCAGCCAGAGGAACTATTGGGCTTGTGGTCACCTCTCAAACTCTTCTTCCTGATTACTTAATTTGGTAAGGCAGCCAGCTCTAGAAAGAGTGCTAGTTTACTTCTTCTTCTATTTGCAACTTTTGTAACTTGTTTTGTCTTTCTCAGTAATATAATTCCATAAAACACAGGTATTATGTTATTTTTTATTTTCATCATCGTCATGGTTACTCACTGTCACAGTTTCAGCTGTTCTTTTCCCTGTTAGTTCATCACCACATATGTTCAGTTACTGGCCACCCAACTCAAGCTCTGCCAGTCTCCACTCTCCTCCTGCTAGGACAAGCTGGCAGCAAATTTCTTCTTCCCCAATCAATTACTAAGGATATTTAAAGATCCTTCTATCATTGCTTCTTGTCTGAATGATAAGGTCCCTGCAAATGTAATGGTAACCAACATGATTGGCAGCGCACTACTCCACTGTATTTTCATGGTGTGCTGCATGGAACATCTTTACAAGAGCATGGAATCCTGTCAATTGCCAGACTTCATGCTCCTGTACTGTGTGGAGATGCATACTGTACTGTATACATTGCCACTCACATGACTTCACATCCACTAAACCGATACTTTACCCCAGTTTTGCACTGCCACACAGTTGGTGTGCACTACCTATGTTTTCTGTTTGTATCTACTTGTTTATCCACTGGTTTGTTTCCTCTCCTCTTCTGAGTGTCTATGATCTGTCCTTACCCCCTGAGAGTACACTTCCTGTTCTAATTTTGGCCCATCCACCAATTTGGGAAAGCTCCACCTTCCCTGATTTTTGCCTGCCAGATTATGCTATGTCTATATTTTTACATGTATGTTTAAGTGCACTAAGCAGTCTTTACAGGTCAGTAAGAAGATGACTAGTTTTTTATCATTCTTGATACAACGTAGTTAATGATTGAATTTGTGACTTAGGGCTATGTTCACATCTTTTCATCTCCATTTAAAATGATGTCCGTCATTTTGAGTCTAAAATAACGGACGTTATTTAGCAGCTTGACCTCCCCTTAGTGCACTAACGGGTGTTTGTACATCTCGGCAAAAATGGACGTTATTTTAAATATGAAAATCGGACGCCTTTTTTACATTTTTAACGTTGTGTGAACATAGCCTAACAGTGCCCAAAGGATAAGCTGCAGAGCCTAGACACAATAGCAATATATATCAAATTCTATAAATTATTTTCTTACTTGCATTTGTAGTTTTCTGGAGCAAAATTATGCTTATGTGGAAATTGGGAATCCCACCACTGACACACAAGGCCATTATATGTTGTTCTCACAGTTCCTCTGTAGCCTTCTCCTTGACTCTTTACACAATCGGTTGTAATGTTAGTGGGATCGATGATACCGTGTGCTGAAATATAACAACATTAGTAAAGGGTTATTTTATTTGTTTCTGTTAAATTAAACTATGTATTTCTTGAGGGCAGAAGACCTTCACTGTGTTCTGTAATACAATAGAAAACCATGCCACAATAAGATGATCTGTAATCTGTAACCTTAAAGATGATCAAATCTTTGTTAATGCTGCCTTATTCCTTAGTCAGATTTCATATCTTTCTTAAAAATCAAAATAAAGCTGCAATACCATTTAAACTAATGGGCAGCTGTTCCCATATCTAGAACTTAAACATCTGGTATACAAGCTTACATTGTAATCCTTGATATTTTCTGATGTATTATAATATTTGCTTTGGCAATTTTTATTCCAAAGGATGCCAGGTCATTTCTAGAGGGTGTTCATTTACTGGATATTATGTCAAGTGCCTTTCTTTTATGGAAAAAATAAACAGCATATTGCAATAGCTGTCTTATTATAGAACATTCAAGATGTTCTTAATCAGATTACATTTTAATAAGCTAGCATATGTAATGATCTTTGAACTGATCTGAAAATGTTGACTATACTGTGTTTTTAGGGATTACTTAGTTCATTAAGTGTTCTATAAGGTATGTCTGATTGTAAGTAAGCCTTTTAAGCCAAGCCATCTCCTACCAATGTAAAGTTACCCATTTGTAAATAATTGTTTCAGGCTTCTTACCCCTCATTCGTACAGCGTAGGATGCTGGTTCGGTAGCAGAAAATACCTTTCTGTGGGACTAAGAGGATAATATTTGTCCTTGAGAAAAGCACCAAACTCATGTAGAAGTCTTAAAGGCAATGTGGTGCTTCAGAATAGAAGATTGCAAAATAAAATATTGCAAGAAGCTATCCCTTAAAAGGCCCCTAAAAATTTTTTTGTTAGGAAACTAGAAACATGAGTTGAGGTTATTAATCGCACCAAAATCTCCCCTAAAAGGGAAAGTTACCTCTTTGTAGACAACTGTTTCACGGTTGTTGCCCTTTGTCAGTACAGAGTAAACGGACAGTTGTCTAGCACAAATTCCTTGATTTTAGAACTTAGGGGGTAATTTTTACTTAAAGGGAATCTATAACTAAGTTTATTCTGCCTTAAAAGAGGGCAACATAGACTAGTGAAAGAAATTCAGAACTATTTATTACTTAAATCATTCTGTTTAGCTGTTCTGTTTAGCTGTTCTATGCAGAATAGGATTCATGCTGCACCACTGCCTCCACCTTACAGCTGTGTGTCTGCCTATGTATATATGTATACAGGCAGGCAGACAGACAATCAGAAGCCAGTAAGCTGAGTGTACTGGTGCTCATGAATATCGAGGACAACTGAACACATGCACATAATGGAGAGGACTAGTGTGCAATGCTTTGTTATTCAAGGGCATATCTTTGAATCATCTGTACAGAAAAATAAAAATGATACATCATTCTTTTCAGCTTCTTTGTCACTAGTTTATTCCACTCTTTGATGGGGCAGCATAAACCTACTGACAGAGTGTCATTAAACCCTTCAGGACCAGGCTAATTTTGGTTTTTGCGTTTTTGTTTTTTCCTCCTTGTGCTTAAAAGGCCATAGCACTTGCATTTTTACACCTACAGACCCACATGAGCCCTTATTTTTTGCGTCACTAATTGTACTTTGCAATGAAGGGCTGAATTTTTGCATAAAGTATACTACGAAACCAGAAAAAAATTCAAAGTGTGGTGAAATTGGAAAAAAACCCCGCATTTCTTTTATTTGGGGAAAATGTGTTTTTACGCCATTCGCCCTGGAGTAAAACTGACTTGTTATGCATGTTCCTCGAGTCGTTACGATTAAAACGATATATAACATGTATAATTTTTATTGTATCTGATGGCCTGTAAAAAATTTAACCATTGTTAACAAATATACGTTCCTTAAAATCGCTCTATTCCCATACTTATAGCGCTTTTATCTTTTGGTCTATGGGGCTGTATGAGGTGTCATAGGTGTATAGATATACAGCAAAGATCAATGAGATCGGCACTCGTTTGCTTTCGGCTGCTGCAGCCGAAAACAAACGATTGCCGAGCCGGGGACGGCGCCATCTTGGAGCGGTCCCCGGCCGGCTTCAGTAATGGAGATCGCTCCTTCGGACAACGTCCCGGAGGAGCGATCTCCACCACTAGACACCAGGAAAATGCTGTATCCGGGAATCGTATGCAGCTGTCATGTTTGAAAGCTGCATATGATTACTGTATTAGCGAGCACGGCGATCGGAACATGCCCGCTAATACTGGCGGTCCCGGGCTACAAGCGGCACCCGGGACCGCCGCGGTTCAGAGCGGGGTCGCCGCGCGGCCCCACTCTGAACGCACGCACCCGCGCGAGGACGTACAGTTACGTCCTCGTGCGGGAAAGGGTTAAGGAGAGAATAAAACTGGTGTACTGAGTTTAAATCAGAGAGCTGTGTAATGTCCACATGTGTGGTTTCCTTCAAAGTACAGGTGTCAAACCTGCGGTCCTCCAACTGTTGCAAAACTACAGCTCCCAACACCTTGACACTACTGCTCCAAAGCAAGCAATGCTCTTTGTAAGATACATCAGTGGATCACACAATGACAATGGAGAAACGCATGGTAATGCACAGAATACTAAATAAAACATATGTACCAGGGCCTACAATAAAGAGTAATTTAGGGGAACTGAGTATAAGAACTATGTATTCCTAGCTAGAATTTTAATAAGCTATACATATACATTGAACTCAAAAATAGGGATTACAATTATTTTGCTTAAAGCACACATAATTTGTTCTTTAGTATTTATATTTTTAATTTTAATTCAATAGTAAAGATGTGCCTTTCTTTTCTAAATCAATTTTTTTTTATTTTTTAAGAAAATGTGCTTAAAATTAAAGATATATGGATAAAGTTAAACTAAACATATTTCAGTATATTGGCAGTATGGTATGCTAATAAACAGAAAGTAAGCCACACAGTAGGATATATTTAGTTACTACTCACCACAGGGTTTAATTGCACAGAACTCCCATGGGGTGTCAGGGTCAAGCGTGTAACACCATGGTCTCGCCTTGCCATCAGGGTTGCGGCAGTAATTATCATTCAGACCCTTGTTAGGATATCTGGAAAGGCAGTTTTAAAAAAAAGAACACTTATGTGTCATCCAAGCAGACTGACAGCCCCAGATCACCTTTCATTCTTAAAGCACCCAATTAGGTGTGGGTTTCATAAACACAGCATGGTATTTCTACTCATTAGGGAGGCTGATGATAACAGGAGAAAAGCCCATCCTTTCAACTGGTAATGCGATTTATGATGTTCTGCTTGTTACTTGAGCTTTAGAAGGATTAAGGTCATTATTTCTTTTAAATCATTCATTTGATTATCTTTCGTCTAGTTAAAATCATTGCAATCATGCATTAAAATATTGGAATCAAAGGTCAATATCATATGGAGCAACACATGAAACATCCTGATGGTCCAGATTAAGTTGTCTCATAGTAAATATCCCCTTTTAAAACATGAATAATATATTAATTATAGTAGATGTTTATCTGTAGCAATGAGATGTTAATTGCTTGAAGTTTAGGAGTTCTTTTAAAAAAACTATTCTTTAAGAAAATATAATTCAATGATTATGAGGGAAGATTTATTAAAGAGATTATCTGGCTCCAGACTATCCCTATTAGGTAGAAGTGACTCTTATTATAATTACAAACTACTTCCCTGCTAAGTCCCTCAGCTGTAACCTATGTGGAATCCTGTAAGTTAGTGTTCAATTACTCCGCAGTACCACCACAGGGAAGCTGAGGATTACAGTATTACACAGTGCTCATGCTAGACAGGTCCTTCACATAGAGACACAGAGCCATTGATGGACCTGATGAAGAGAAGTGTCAACCACTCAAAATGTGTTGTCTGGGGTTATGAATAAAGGTTTACAGTTCACTTCTGCAGCTCTGGTCTTCTGCTTTGCAAAGGGTTTTAGCTAGTACCATGGAAAACACCATAAGTACATTGGCTGTTCATAGGAATTTGTTTCTCACAGTTGGTTGCCAGACTATCAGTCTAGATTTTAATATAGCTGGAATCTGAAAGTGCAGGCACTTGATATCCGTTCTGTATTTTGTAAAGTGGCACTCAAAAACAGCACAAGGGTACATGAAGTATCATCAGACATATTTATTTCATAGGGATAAAGCGGCTCATCAGCCAAAAAGAGGGAGAGCTGACTTCTCATAAACACATCAAATCATGCCTTACAGAGCTGACATCACACTGAACCAACATGTCTGAGGGAAACATATACAGTAGCTGTCCTAAAATATCGATGTAAGGGGACATTTATCAAGACTAAATAAAGCCCTGTCCCATTCTTCTCAGCTAGATTTTATATGTCAGTCCTGTGCCTAGCACAGGCATTGCAGAACAAATCTACACCTGCTCTGGAGCTGGTGTAGATTTGCATCACGATTTACGTCTGCTAGAGGGCATAAATCATGATAAATCTGGTGCAGTAGGAGGCCACGCCTCTGCCCTGTCTTGCCACCCCCACCCCACCCCCAACCACGCATCAGGCAAGCACAGGATACAGGAAGTGTTTGGGATCTGAACTGAACATCGGGATGTTCGCTCATCACTAATGGTCATCATTACCAAATAACGGCTGTTTTTCACCTAAAGTTCAGGGCTGGAACAAAAATAAGCAAAAAAGTCCACGGAGCCTCAGTTATAAGTCTCAAAACATGGACTAGCCAGATATCCCTCCAGGGAAGGACCTAGCAAAGGGATGGTTCCTGTACCCTACCATGCCCTCTTGCGCCCCCTTCCTGCCCGCTTGTTAGGCGAGCAGAAGATACAGCAGGCATACGCCAGGGAGAAGGGGCAAATCTGCTCCTTCTCCGCGGCATTCGCCCCTGCCCTCACTTTAATTAACGTTGCCCTTTGTGTTTTAAGATCATTTTGCTAATTAAAAAAAACTTTTTAAGATGCTTCCTGGTACTGGCCATGTTAAAAGAACTATTTAAGCCCAAGGCTATGTTCCCTCAACATATTTTTTGGCCGTTTTGCAGCCATTTATTTTTATTTTTTTTACAGCCGTCATTTTGGCACCAAAACGCCAGCATTTTATGCGAATAATGGCCATCATTTACATAAAACATTTTAGTGTCAAAATAATGCCCATCCCCCCCCCCCCCACACACACACACACACACACCAGAAAAAAAGTCCTTGAAACAGCAAAAAAATTGGGGGAAAAAAATAAATAAATAAATTATAAATGATATATATATATATATATATATATATATATATATATATATATATATATATATATATTTATTGCTTTTTGTTCTTGAATTGACAACATGTTATTCAACCCTGCATAAGGTAAGAAAACAGAACACGCTTTTGTATCCATAACTCCTAAGGATCATGACAGAAACAGTCTTTTAAGGCTGCAGCTGCACAGACTTTAAGTTAGAAAATTAATGTTTTGCAGTATGTAATTTCTTTTAAAAAAAACAAGCCTGTTATTACAAGGTGGATCCACAGGCTTAGGCTTCTTGTTATTGTACACCATTATTTGAAATGATTTGGAAAGCTATACAAATCTGTGCAGCTGTAGATTTACTGAACTGTGCATCTAGCACTGTCCTCAAAATGCACACATGATTTACTCAAATCTGATGAGAATTATGAGAACTATGAATTAATTTCTATCTACGTAGAGGTTGGGTCAGGACGTATTTGGACATGACACAATATTCATAGTTTAGCCTTGAAGTGAAGTGTAGGCTTTTAGCTTTACTTTAGGGGTTTAAGAAAAATGTTCTAAAGGGTATTCTGGACATAGAAAAGGTTTTATAGAAAAGTGCTTAAAAAGTAATAAAAAATTTTCAAAAAAAAACTCCCCACAACTGCCATTAGCTTCAGTGTACTCTGCTCCCCGATGTTTTGTTTCAGTAGGACATGCCTGCTCTGCCACTCACTAACTGCAGCCATGCCCCACCTCCGCCAGTGATTGGCTGAAAGGGGTATTTCCTGCAGTAATAAAATGTAAAAGGACATAGGGAGAAGCAGCGATCTTTCACTGTCACAAAAGTGGCTGCAGAAGAAACATCAGTAATATTTACCATACCCTTAAACTATACAGCCCCATTTTATCAAATGTTTCCTATTTTTACATATTTGCCTAACTGTTAAAACTTCTGAAGATACTGAATGGAAAGATATGGGCAGCCACACACTACTGCAGGAACAATATAGTCTAGGGATAACCCATTAAAACATTGGGAGACTAGTCCTCCAACCCCTTTAAAGCGAAGTTTTTCACATCAATAGAATGGCGGCAGCGTGGGGGAGCTGGTGCCACAGTCCTTTTTTTTTTTTACCGCTGCCCTGTTCCCACGTACGGCATTGGTCGGGGGTTAAGCACTAGAGGCAGCCGGCCCGCCCCCAGTGAAAGTAAACCCCCTTCCCTCTATGATGCAGCTACATTGATTCCGTGGTTCAAAAAAAGGACGCGGCTATGGCTTCCCCCCATCGTCGCTGTTCTATCCATGTGAAGAACTTAAAGTAAATGTACTGATGGTATGTTCATTTGAAGAAAACTTTCTTCTCTGGCTAATATAGGGAGCACATGTGGCATATAACCAAGGGTTGTATAGATGGGGCAAAATGGATATCAACGAGCAGTTTTTATATGTTTTATAAACATTCCCAATTGTATATTTGTAATTTATTCACATTATTTATTAGTTTGTATGCTATAAGCACCTTCTCCTGGTTGAGCAGGTTATGTCTTTTATAGTCTGTATGACATGAATTCATGTGATCAGTGTAAAGCTACAACAGGTTCAGTCACTGTAAGATGATCTGTGTCTTGTGCGTAAGTGTTCACTGTTTAATATCAGATGTCAGGTTTATGCTTCGAAATCTAACTTGAGATTCTTTAGCTTTTAATCTGTTAGCAGATATAACTATATTGCTAAATTCTTTGTTGAAAGGGAGTCTGCAAAAGAGAATTATGAGTACTCATAGATTATAAAAATGTATCTGTCCCTTTGAATAATGATCAAATTTAAAAGGAAACCATGAAGCAGAAATGATTCATCTGGGAAATGCCTCACAATGTAACCCCCTTGGCTACATGCACATTATTAAATATCCAAGCTTGTTTTACAATACTGTTTTATTTTATTCCAACAAATTATCCTAGTTGCCCTTAGCACTCCTATATGTCCTCGGTCATGCCCTCAAAGTTGGATTAAGGATAAAATGAATGAAGCCAGTCCGTGTATGTCTATATGTGTTAAATCATCAAGAGTTTCCATCTGGGTCCAATCAAACTTTTCGGAGTGAAAGTTTTATAGTTCAGCAGAAAAAAAAAATCATTCATATATTCATATTCATGTAGCTATATATTTACTCCCATTGTATAGTTTTCTTTGAAAAATGCTACACGTCATGTAAACATTTAAAAGGGGTACTCCGGGCCAGCTGTATAATCCGTGTTTGGCCGGGGAGGGGGTGGAAATAGAAGGCTCCGGTGACTTACCTCCCCGCTTCCAACGCCGGCTCCCGTATCAAGCCATCCCGTACTCCCGTCCCCCGGCCACTTCCTGGACTGAGCTGCGGCTTGAGACATGAAGTCTCAAGACAGCTCAGCCATTTAACGGCCAAGGCTGGACTCCGCTATGACCGCTGAATAGCTGAGCTGCCTTGAGATGTCACGTCTAAAGCCGCAGCTCAGTCCAGGCAGCGGCCGCAGGACGGGAGTACAGGGTGGTGCGATCCAGGAGCCTGCGCTGGAACCGGGGAGGTAAGTCATCGGACCCTTCTATTTCCACTCCCTCCGCAGCCAAATGCGGATCATACAGCTGGCCTGGAGTACCCCTTTAATAACTTTCTCATGGTCATAAGGTAACTTAAAAAATCCGAAATCTGAAGAAGTTTGTATTTATGTCATGTTGCTCATATAACACCCTACAGATATTATCTTTCACATGGGTCCCTGTTCCTATTGGAGCTTGTAATCTCAAATACACACAGGCACGCACATGCACACATACATAAAATAACTAACTGCAGCCAGGTATCCTATCAGTTCATTCATTTTCGAAGTATGGGTAGAAACAAGGGTACCCAGAGGTCTATACAGTCTCCTTGCAGGTGTGGTCCATCGTTCATACATTTAAACACAGGAGCTACGCTGTCCCATATTCTTTAAATTAACAGAGTGAGTGCCAGAAAGTTAGCCTGTCTGTTTGCTATGGGATATACAGTGAGTCGAGGCCCATCTCATATTAGGCCATAACATTTCTTTACAGGTAATGTGAACCTACACAGAACACTACCCTAATAATAAACAACAGTAGAAGAATGTTTCCCTTTCTGAAATTGGAAAAAAATGTTCTGATAGTATCCACCAAAGTCAAGCTGGATAGATTTTGCTGGGTTGTCCTGTTTCTTCTTTACATATTTATATACCTGGTTCTTCTATATTGTTCCCTTCTTAACAAGCACCTCATGAGATATGGGGGGGATTTATCAAACATGGTGTAAATTTAAACTGGCTCAGTTGCCCCTAGCAACCAATCAGATTCAACCTTTCATTTTCCAAAGGGTCTTTGTGGAATGGAAAGTAGAATCTGATTGGTTGCTAGGGGCAACTGAGCCAGTTTCACTTTACATCACGTTTGATAAATCTCCCCCCATGGTATCAGAATTGTAACGCCAACTGTTTGGCTATGTCGTTCTTTTCTTTTCAAATAAGTTCCTGTTTTCTCTTAAAGATCCATGTCACAATAAAAAGCAACCTAGCTTCCACTGTACATATAATACACTTCAACAGCCTAGAACAGGGGTACTCAACAACTTTTAGTGAAGGTCCACTTACCGGGGTCTATTGTCATGTGAAGGTCCGAGCTGAACATCAGTAGGAAACGTGTTTTGTTACTTTGTCACAAACGTTCAACTATTTATATACAGAATTGCTGCTTATTAGCGGGAAAATTGGCATTTTTTTCTTCTCTCTCACCAGGCCTTCGATATAAGGTACAAAGGGGGTGACTGCCCTGGTAGTATATAGCCCCCCTGTTGCTCCCCCAGTAGTGTATAGCCCCCCCTGTGCGCTCTCCCTCAGTAGTATATAGCCCTCTGTTGCTCCCCCTGTAGTATATAGCCCCCCTGTGCGCTCTCCCCCTGTAGTATATAGCCCCCTGTGAGCTCCCCCCAGTAGTATATAGCCTCCCCGTGCGCTCTCCCCCTGTAGAATATAGCCCCCTGTGAGCTCCCCCTGTAGTATATAGCCCCCTGTGCGCTGTCCCCCAGTAGTATATAGCCCCCGTGAGCTCCCCCCAAGTAGTATATAGCTCCCCTGTGAGCTCCCCCCTGTAGTATATAGCCCCCTGTGAGCTCCCCCTGTAGTATAAAGCCCCCCCATGCGCTGTCCCCCTGTAGTATATAGCCCCCTGTGAGCTCCCCCCAGTAGTATATAGCCCCCTGTGAGCTCCCCCCAGTAGTATATAGCCCCCCTGTGCTCTCCCCCCAGTAGTATATAGCCCCCCTGTGCTCTCCCCCCAGTAGTATATAGCCCCCTGTGAGCTCCCCCCAGTAGTATATAGCGCCCCTGTGCTCTCCCCCCAGTAGTATATAGCCCCCCTTGTGCTTTCCCCCTGTAGTATATAGCCCCTGTGAGGTCCCCCCTGTAGTATATAACCCCCTGTGCGCTCCCCCAGTAGTATATAGCCCCCTCAGTAGTATATAGCCCCCTGTAGTATATAGCCCCCTCAGTAGTATATAGCCCCCCTGTGCGCTCTCCCCTTATAGATGGCCCCCAGACAGAAAAAAAAAAATAACAAAAACAACTCACCTAGCACCTCGTTCCCCGCTGCGGCTGTCTTCTTCTCTTCCCGTCGGTCCGGCCCCCGGCTGATACGCGCTCTGTAGGGATGTCCCGGGGATTCCCCAGCAGAGCGCGCACCAGTGACCTCAGTGTACGCCGCCGGCCTGTACTTCCGGGAAGGACAGGCCGGCAGCGTACACTGAGGTCTGTGGTGCGCGCTCTGCTGGGGAATCCCCGGGACATCCCCAGAGAGCGCGTATCAGCCGGGGGCCGGACCGACACTGCCCCCAGCCCCACAGGCGTACTGACATCTAAGGACAGTACGCCTATGGGGCGGGAGGCAGTGCGGTGGGGAGCGGGACGGACCGGATCCGGGGCGGTTAGGAGGTCTGACCAGGGGTCCGGACAGCTGGCCTCCGCGGTCCGGGTTTGGACCGCGGTCCGCCAGTTGAGGACCCCTGGCCTAGAAGTTCTTTATCACTAAATATATATAAACCACCATAATTGAAAGAATAGGTTCAATTATTTTTCCTTTTTTGTTGAATCTGTTGAGAATCAAAGTTTTGTGTTGCTTATGCATGCTCTTTTGATAAACATAAAAAACAGTAAAAACACACACAATCTTGTTGTCACTTGAAAGTAACAACATTGATTCCTGTAAATTGTTTGTATTTCCTGGTCAAGTCATATTAAAGGTTTTAAGAGGGAATATTGAATTTAACATTGATAGGAAATTCAATCTGCCGGGTGCTGTGATAGACATTTGATGGAAAAGAAAGTGACATTAGTGTTTAGTTATCTTAGATTGCACTTTGAAAAAGTGGTATAACTATGAATGGAAAGTAAAATATTGTTTACCAGAAAGGCAGAACGTGTGATTCTTTCAAGAAACCTGTGCGACAGCATTAGAACTACATACGACATTACTAAAAAAATCACAAACATTTCGGAATTTAAAATCCAAAATTTTGTGTGTTTTTTCCCCCCTAATGGCCATAATTTTGAGGGCAAATAATGTCAGTTATTACAAAATAACTCATGTTATTTTGTAATAACGAATGTTACTTGGTCATGATATGGCACAAAAAGACATTTTGTGGTTGTGTCTGTTCTCAGTCATCAACCCAGTTCCGATTTTGTTTGAAAAAATACTGATCAGAAGACTGACAGAAATGGTTAGAATGCAATTCTTACCGCTCTGGGCGAAACTTGTGCTTATGTGGCCTTTGCAAGTCCCATCGCTGACATTCTTTTCCTGTTTCTGTGTAATCCACTGGTCCTCTGTAGCGTTCACCATTACAGATAACACATTCCACTGAAATGATGATATGGTACATGAATAAGTAAACAAGAATAAATCTCACTCTCTATGTGCGAGTCTGTTATTTACCTTCAGAAAGAACGTCATAAGTGAATATAAAGTAAGGATATCAGCTCACCATGTGCATATATCAGCCAGAATGCGAGGTTTTTTAGATAGTGAAGGAGCACGTGGATAGCGAGGCCAGGCCATTCCCTAGCTGCTGAATGATGCAAAAAGGAGGTAGTCCACAGCTCCATATAAAGCTTCGATGGTTTCTTTCTTGTCCATAAAAGTGACATTAAAAAACACACTGACATATGTTACTATTGCTATGATTAGGGAACTCTGTCCTGAAATGCATTAGGGTGTTTTTTAATGTCACTATGTATTTTTATGAATGAGCAATAAACCATTGAAGTTTTATATGGAGCTGTGTACCTCCTCCTTTTTACATCATAAGTGAATAAGTGCTTTCAACTCTCAAAGGGCAAAAGGCTTAGTCGGGCAATTGAATGTAGAATGAGAAAAATCTTGTTGAAAAACACCAGCCAAAAATGTAATTATTTTAAGAAAACTGCAAATGCTCCATTATGAATTGTAATTGTATCACACATTATTATGTTTTGTATTTAGGATGTTACATTAGTTTATTTAATTTCCTTGGGTTGAATTGGACACAGAAAGCAGAACAAGTAACTATGGCTTTCCATCTCTTCTTGGAGTACACAGATCCCATTTCAAAAATTTACTTTTGCTCTTTTATTGAAGATAATTAACAGCACATGGTAACGCATATGACTAGCTATTCTTGTGTATGTTTATCCACTTTCAGACTTAAAAACAATAAAACCTAATAATTTACTACTAAGTAAAGAATACTGTTGCCCTATGAACCCAAAAAGCTTTGGGATATGTTTACACAGCATTTCTTCAGCAAAAATACAGCCATATTTTCAACAATACAGACGTAAATAATGATCATGATTTTTGCCTCAAAAAACTTTGTGTGAACATGCCCTTAGACTTTTAAGAGGATTTCTTACAATTAAAATCCCTGTCCCATTCTGGACTCCATCTATTAGCGAAACAGAGATCTATTATGTGAGAGTTCTGTAGAGTGGAAAAAAACTGCTAATTTATGCTTTATATATTCAGCCATTTCCTCCATATATCAGTTATAAAGCACTGGCGCTGATAGATAAGGGTGGTTGGGGAAAAGTTGGCAGTCATTATTTGGCAGTTTGCTTCTCAGCTGGAAGAGTCCATCGTTGTGTGTTTGGGGGAGATCTGTGCTGTTCTCTTCCTGGATGCTGGATGATTTGTATATGAAAAGTGGTGTAATATGAAGATACTGTATCCTGTGTAATATAGAGGAGAAGACGACGCCTGAAGTAGTGTAACCTCTGTCTTCAATGTGGCATTTTCTCTCTGGTAGAACATTGTGTGGTTTTACTTCAGTGTGCTGTGGCTGCAATAGGCTGTGTGTGTGTGTGTGTGTGTGTGCGCTATGGCTGCAGCAGGCTTGTGTGTGTGTGTGTATGTGCACTATGGGTACAGCAGGTGTGTATGCTATGACTGCGGCGCTATTTGCGCCACTGTTTGGGCTATTGCTGCAGCAGGTGTGTGCTATCGCTGCAGCAGGCTGTGTGTGTTTTTGAGAGAGAGAGGTAGAACTTTCTCTCAGTACCCATGGTGTGAAGTGTACCCATGGTTATAACTTTGAAAATCTAAATCAACAGTTGAAGTAAAATAAAACATGTTTTCAATTTACAATCTTTTTCTTTTTTTATCATGAAAAAAACAGCACTTCCTGTGTTCTGACTCGTTTTTTTTTTTCTTTCAAAGAGTATAAACACAGGAAGTCTTGTTTCCCAAGTCATCCGTACACTCACAGAGAAAGCGGTCATTTGATTGATTGATTGATTGATTGAAGGATGCATTGTTTAGTCTCTTTTTTTAAAATCATAAGGCCAAAAAGCTGCCTTTAGGAGACTGAATCTGGATTTCTGTTAAGTATAGCCTTGTTTTACAGCATGACAAAAATAAAAGAAATAATAATAATAATAATAATAATAATAATAATAATAATAATATTCATGTATATTGCAAACTAGCTTTATTTCACATATACTGTTGATTTTTATTTAAAAAATTATAACAACAGGTATTCTGGACAACAGTAAAATATCAAGGGGTGCTCAGGGGGTGGCGGGATCATGATAACAAAGTCCTATTTACCCATCCCCTAGCCCCTGCAGTTCAGTGTCAAGGCTCATGGACCCCCGCCAGGCTCCAGATCCTGTGATATGGCAGCACTCGGAAATGCCCACTTAGCCAATCAGTGACTGAGGCAGGACAATTGCAGTCACTGACTGACTGAGTGGGTGGGTAGTTCCTATGGTTTTTTCTTTGTGTATGGTAAAGATTTAGTGAGGAACATAGAAGATTGTCAGCAGGAAAAGCACAGTGCCCTCTACAAGGAGCTGATTGGCAGAGAGGCTGACAGTCAAACTCCCATGATCTAATATTGATGGTATATCCTGAGGACTGTGGCCCAGCTTCACTTATTATTAAAAACTAAGCTTTTACATGTGAAAAAGAATACAAAGACAGTTTCTGACAATCTAAAGTACTCATTACTGATTATTGTTTTATTTTGTAGAGCATTTTCTAATAAAACACAGAATTTTCTCTGTTGTTCCTGTGTTGCTGACTTCTTTAAGGCACATTATAAGGACTGAAAAAAGATCACCTCAATAAGCAATATTGTCCAGTAAAAGACACATTTTGGACAACCATGAAAAAAAACACAGATGGGAGTCCTAAAAATGTTTTATCAAGTTTGTGAAAAAGTCTCTAAATAACCTAAAGAACATGCTAAGATACACTGGCCTTTAAACTAAATACCTATTGTAAAGCAGATGATATGTAATAATCACTATATTTTAAGCAGTGGAAAACCATAAAACCTTAGAGAATTTTATCAAACAGCCATCAGTTATAAAATAAAATGATGACACAAATAAAAGTATAAATCTTTACATTGCAAGCATGATTTATTTCAGGACATGTTGCCATTACATTAAAACCATTTTTTAGCACATTTTCATTCAGATATTATAAACTATAAAAAAGCATATGTCTGTAACCATTGTGTTTCCACCATGCCACCTGGTTTATATTTGGAGCATTATACAGCCAAACCATGGAATTTATTTGCTATAAAACAAATCCTGTTTTCTAACCGTTTTTTCTATGTATGTGCTAACAGATGTTTCATGTTGTTTTCTGTACAACATGATTTCAGGGCAGTTAAGGAGTTTGTCTGTCACCTTCAAAGTCAAGTTTCTATTGCTGTAATGGAGCTAAAAAGAAAAACATAACTTAAAGTGATATTGTCACACCCTTTCTATATAAGGAATTCTTAGCACTATTATTAAGCTTATATTCTGGACATTTCATATCTTATCATATAAATCATTGCTCAGGGTCTCTTTTCTCAAAAATGCATGTTATTCTTGTGGATAATAGCCTATGGTCGGGGCTTCATGGCCGTGGTGCCCCATATTCCCCCTTACATCAGCACCATAAGACCTGTCTCTCTGTGATGTCATCACCGATTTGGCCCACACCCCCTTAGCAGTGTCAATGGAGTGGGCCAACCTAGAGGCATAGACCCCGCCACCTCTGTGATGGCCAGATCAGAGTGGATGGGACCTAGGCCTCTAGGAAGACCCATTCCGATTACGCAGCTGAGGGTGGCAGGCTTAGGCTTCGATGAAGCAGCAATATGGGGCATATGTGGAACTGTTCAACAACAATACTATGCATTTTGGAGGGGAGAGGCCACCAAGAAAGCCTTTATACGGGAAGATAAGAAAAGGTCCAGAATATAAGCTAAAGAAGGGTGCTGAGAACTCCTTATATGGAAAGGGTGTGACTATAGCACTTTAATGATCATGATGACCATTAATAACAACAGGACGTTATATGTCCTTTTTTTGTTTTCATTACTAGAACATAGCTTTCAGAGCAGTTTTTTGAGCATGATCATCAACAATGGTCATTACAATATTTACAAGCTGTCCACATGATTTTAAACTTTGGTGTAAAATTTATGCAACAATTCACATATTCTGTTTATTAACTGTTTAGATAATTTCTTAAAATATTACCTTCTGAGCATGATGGAATATTACATACTTCATGACGAACTTTTGGGTTTCTTGTAAAACACCATGGTCCTCCTTCTTCTCCTTTAGGATTTCGACAATAGTTTTCATTGAGGTCTTTACTTTGATAGCTCGAATGCAAAAAGCTAGTTTTAAAATGACATTATAGCACATGTTGTAGTAAGTGGTGTTATAATAGTTAGTAAGAAAAATGTAACATGCACTACTACTATAAAGATATTTTAGTATGCCCTCGCTTCACGCAAAATTATGCCCTACATGTGTCAATCATGCCAGAGGTAATGTTAGCCATATCACTGCTCCCAAAATTAGCAATATTAATTAGCAGCTGACCCTGTAAACACCACTAATCACGGGCCTTCTTCAGACAGCTGAATGTATATTATTAGATGACATGCATCTTCTGACAGCTAAAGCTAATGCTATTACATTGAAAAGTGCTGTCTTGTAATTAGATACAAAACAGTTTGTCCACAGTATATAAACAAACCAACCAGCAAACATTTAAAGTGTCACTGTCGTGAAATTTTTTTTTGCAGAAATCAATAGTCCAGGCGATTTTAAGAAACTTTGTAATTGGGTTTATTATCCGAAAAATGCATTTTTATCATGAAAAAGCAGTTTGAAGCTCTCCCCCGTCTTCATTGTTCTCCTATGGAGAGAGCTAAAGAAAAGACCAAAACAGGACAACAAAGAGTTAATCTACAAATCCCTCACGGGATATCTCCTGTGACAGTCACCAGTGACCTGTCTGAGCTCGGATTACAGCGGTCACCCAGCTCCGTGCCTGTAATCCTCTGTTATCTGCTTTCTGCTGCCGGCTAACTCCCTCCTTCCTCCTCCCCCCTCCCCTCTCCCTAGAGCAGACAGGGTACGTCTCCTGCAACAAGTCACAATTTTCCGATTTTTCAGAGTGGATGAAAAAGAGGAAGGAGGGGGGGACCTGGGAAAAGGCTTTTTACATGCAGATAATGGCAGATTTGGCTAATAAACCCAATTACAAAGTTTCTTAAAATCGCCTGGACTATTGATTTCTGCAAAAAAAAAAAAAAAAAAAAATACGACAGTGACTCTTTAAAATAAGAAACACAATTGGGCCTTAATGACCAAGCTAATTTTTTAAAAATCTTATCTTTCTCACTTTATGCAGTTATAGCGCCATGATGCTTTAATGTATGCTAGAGATTCTGAGATAGTTTTTTGTGACATATTGTACTTTATGTTAGTTGCAGAATTTGGTCACTATTACGAGTGGTTTCTTTGTGAAGAAATTGATGACAAATTTACTTTATTCTGGCATCATTTGGTAAACATATTTTACTTTTTTAGGCTAGGTTCACAGGTTTTTTTGAGTGAAGAACAGACTCTGATTGCAATTGCGTCATCATACGTTCTTTACTACAGGGGCGGCATTGCATTGAAGTCATGCCGATGTTCACACATCGTTATTCTAACGCCCGTTCTTTAGAATGGGCATTAGAATAATGTGCCTGTCAATTATTTCTGGACACTGAACAGCGTCTAGAAACATCAGCGGTTCACACAATGTAATGTGCAGCGGCTGCCGTACATTGCATTGAAGTAAATGGCAAATTGATTTGCGGGCACACCCAACGGTGCCCGCAAATCAATTGTGAAAAAAGAACATTCCTGCAGCCGATACCTCTGGCGGCCGGCTGTTTAATAGCGTTCATTGCTGTGCAACGGACGCTGTTAGACGATGTGTGTACATAGCCATAGCGTGTTACAGGGCTTGACAGGTGTATCAGCAAATTATCAGCTTGCAACCAAAGCAAGGAGTGGACTGAAAACACAGAAAAGCTATGCTCACACACTGTTGAAATTGAGTGGATGGCCATCATTTAATTACAAATAATTACAGTTATTTTAAAATATTTGACTTTATTTGTCATTAAATGATGGCCATCTAAAAAATTTCAACAATGTGTGAACATAACCTTTCCGTGTTTCAATCCACTCCTGGTTTTGATTGCAAAATACTGACCAAAATACTGTGAAAAAACACTATGTGGGAATATATGTTCACGTTATGTAAAATGTTGTGAAAAAAATGTTGTGAAATGTGGCCATTGTTTTTACATAGTTTGAACAAAGCCTAAAATAGCACTGTGTAGAGATGGATGTTTCTGCTGTGGTTGACAAGAAACACTGTCCACCAGGATTCCTCTGCTTTTGCTTTCTTAAATTCCAAAAGTCTTTTTTTAAACTTTTACAACTAATTATTTAAGGTTTTGTTTATGTGGGGAAAAATGAAGATTTTTTTTTTATATCATTGGAGAGCTATACTGCCAACTGACTGCCCAACTATATATTTCTCTCAATTTATTATGAAGTAATAAACCCCTTAAGGGCTGAGTATAGTTTTATTTATGCTCTATTGTATTTTCCTCTGCATGGTTGAAAAGCTATACTGCTTTCATTTTTTCCACTACAGAGCCGTATGTGTTCTAATTTTTTGACACCAATTGTACAGTACTTTGAAATGACTTAATTGTCGTAATATATGTGTGTGTGTGTGTGTGTGGGGGGGGGGTCAGAGGGGTTTATTGTAGGCTAAGCCTATGTTCACACAACGTCAAATATTGAGAAAAGGCGCCTGATTTTGATATTTTAAAAAAGCTGCGATTTAACTGACTGCAATGGCAATGCATTGAAGTCAATGGGGAGACGGATGTCCAATGCACACAGTGTATTGAATAACGGGCGTTTTTACCACGGACGTCAAAATAATGAACACGATCATTATTTTCGGATATCTTTTGCAAACGGCGGACGTTTTTTATTAGTTGTTCACACACAGTTTTTCTTTTGTCACTGTTCTTTCCCCATTTTTACTATTAAACTAGATGGACTTTTCAATTAAGCCACATAAGTCCCATTAGTAACCCAAACTAGAAAAATGTACCAACACCAGTCATTGCACCAAGGGGAGGCCAGGCTGCTAAATGACGTCCGTTATTTAAGACTCAAAATTATGGACGTTATATTAAACGGAACTGAAAAAACGTTGTGCAAACATATCCTAATACTGACATGTTATATGTTCCTCAAGAGAGAACAATAACAATGATTACCAATTTATATAGCTTTTATTTTATTTTACTACTTTAAAAACCTTGCACCTTTTTAAACAAAAATCATTTTTAACCCCTTATGGATACAGTGTATTTTGGCCTTAAGGATAGACCACATTTTTATTTTTGCTTTTTTCTCTTCGCCTTATAAGAGCCATAGTAATTGGATTTTATCACAGGGGTGTAAATTTTTTTAACCACAACCTCTAGTTTTAATAAGTATCATGTTTTCATCATTAGCATTTTCATTTTTTTAAATATTTTTATTTTTATAATTTTTTCCCCTAAAAAATATTGTGTTTTAGATATAAAATAGTAAAGGAGAGTTATTTTAACTTTTATTAGGTTAGGTCATATATTTTTTTTTTTTTAATTATTATTATTTTTCCCCACCACTTTTTAAGCAACCTTAGGGGACTAGTACATGCAATCAAAAGATTGCATACACTGGTGAATGCTATTTTATTGCATAGCATTGATCAGTGTTATTGGCGATCTTCACATAGAGCCTGTGGCAGACTGTATGTGAAGGTTGCAGAGCAGACTACGCAGAGGTAAATTAATTACATGTTCTTCTGGCCAAGGAGTGGCGCACACTGCCACGCGCTACCCTGACTGTATCTTGGAATCGCAGTGGGTCTCAGGAATGCAACCAGGTGCTATCAGTATCTTCTGACATATCCTCCAACATGTCAAAACTTACTGCAAACTACAGTAATGTGTTAAATATATGTGGGGATATAACTATAACTCTCCCCCCCCCCCCCCCCACATGACATAGCAAGAAGCGGTTATGTTACTTGACAAATATAGCTAAAATTGGATAAATTACTTCTTCTACAGTAGAGCCATTTTGAATATTTCTTTAAATGATCTTTCTATGTTTTTAAGGGTAACCTAACAAAGAGAATCAATACATCTTGCACAGATTGATCTTAGTCATGTTACATCTGTATTCTAGTGATGTGTAAATAAAATTATTGCCAAAATATTACATTATTCTTGAAACACCACAAATATACACCAATATGAATAAAGAGGAAATAAGTCATTAAGTAGAAAGGGGCTGACTCAGTTTACGCATTTCTATTCTCAAGATCGGAAATGACATAAAACAGAACATTACTACGAACTTCTCTTATAAAAAAAAATGGCAGGAAAAATAGCTTAAAATTACTACACAATGCATTCCTTGAAATAAACATGGAAACCACCTTCCCAAAAGCAGATGTTGCGATGAAGTTGTTCTGTGAATTTCAGCCCACACATTAACAAGCAGCAAATGTTCAAGGGCTTAATTCATTCTTATTCTAATTGCCCAGCACATGAGCCTCTACTAATGACATCATGATATTTTCTTCTGGAGGTTAATAAACAAAATAGCGTGCAGTTGCTTCACTTGTTAGATGACCTTTGTAAGTTCTAACTATATTGCATGATGTGAACATAATAAAGCAGCATGCATTAGCTCTATGTGGACGCAATCTTAGCCTGCCATCATGCTGTATTTGTCACATTGAAAACTGTCAGGTCAACAAGCTAAACTTTTTTTTTTTTTAAATATAGCCAGCAAAAATTCACTAACAACTCTCTAGCCACTAACTTGATGCCACACATACTGTAGATTAATGAACACAAAGTTGTGGCTTACATATTTTATATATAATTATATCTTACTATACTTCTTTTTACACTACATGATACTCCTTGTTAATGTTCCAGACAGTCTAGTCATTGCTTTGCTTTACTTTGTGCAGGTGATCACCAGAGGGGATAGCACTAACAATTATTTTGAAAAATAGTGCCCTTAGGTCATATCTCATACAAAACTAATGGGACCTTTGCACTCTGCACAGCAATGACCATAATTTGTTAGTACTAAGCAACAGTTCTTAGCTAATTTTCCTACACTATCTTAATCTATAGAAAACAAATGACCTTCCAGTCAGAACTGTCCTTTCAGGTCTGGGAAAACTGGAGGACCTTGCCTGCGGGACTTGAAGGGTAGAACATTTAAGTAGTAAGTTAACTATATAAATTTAAAAATATATATTCCCCGTTAGACTACCAAATGGAGTTGGATACTTGAAGTTTTTCGATCAAATACACAGAAATAAGAGGCAGTGACTAAAAAGAATGGTCTGGCCTGGGGTTACAAAAATATCAAACAATTTTGGTACCAAACTCCGAATACCAAGCATTTCTAAATAAAAAAATAATTATCCTTTTATTCACAAGCAATTGAATAGTTTTTCAGGTTTGTGTGAGTCTTGAAGTTTCATTCCTACCTGTGTTCATGTGGAGTCATTGAATTCCATGACTGGCACGAATAGCCACTCTTTGTTGTATTGCGAAAACCCTTGTAATTACTGCCTTTTCCGTTGATACAGTCACGGACATAATCTGTATTGTTAAGAATGCACAATTAATAGTTGTGAATGTTGTTATCCAGTAAGTTCAAATGACTGTTCAAACGGTATTTATCCTCCAGTGAGGGGCTTATTACACAACCCGACATTCCCAAAAAGGCAGTGCCGATCTGCTAGACTGGTGCTCGCCTTTAGAGCCTATTACTTGACTCGATTATTGCACATCATTAGCGATGTCAATGCAGCTTTTGCTTTGCTGTAAAATAATAAAGCTATTACTTACCTGATCACGTCCCCGGTGGCCTCCAGCCTTGCCTGTGGGATTCCATGATCTCTATAGCTGCAGCTCTCACTTCTTGTCCCATATCTTAAGTGACAGGCCATTCAGCTAATCACTGGCCACAGTGCTGTCCTGTCTCAGCCAGTGATTGGCTGGAGGACACTGGGGGATGTGATCAGGTAAGAACAGCCATTGGTTTTTAAACTTGCCAAAAGACAACAATCAGCTGAGGATTGGCTCTTTGGCTGATCACTGTCTGATAAGGCTGATTATCGCTATGTGTAATAGGGCTCTACGCATAGTACTTACACAATGTTAACAGAAAATTAGCATATTCCTGGTAATAGGGGATCATGGAGGATAAGTGACCAACTATGACTTCTTTCAACCGCTGGCCATGACTATTTTGTTGCTACCATAGTGATACAATTATTTCAGCTGGCCATACAAATTTGATAACTGTCTATCAAGCACTAGTTCACCCTTATGTAACCAACCTTAGATACATGGGTTTGTTATAGGCTCTTTCAATCCATAACATAACATTTATAGAACAACCAGGATTGGACAACCTTTTTTTTAATTGGTCTCCTTTCATAGTATGAGTTTCCACACAAAATTAAGCTATTTCAACAAGTAAAAAATAAACCATATTTCACATTTTTTATTTGCATTTGCTCCCCTGAAACCTTATAACTAAACACTGTAAAATAGAAGACTCACATAAGCATTTCTATGAATTATCAATTTTACGAATTATAATGTAACTATTAAAGAGGTAATCCAATCTTCTAAAAACCAAGCTGCTTTCTAATGGAAACAGTTTGAGGCTATGTTTACACATCGCCCGTTATTTTGACGTTGTGGATAATGTTGAGCGGACTTGCCGAGCTATTCAGGTTCACTCAACAGTAGTTGTGGGAATAAAGCCTGAGAGTGATTTTACAGCTCAGTTTCATTGATGTGAATGGAGCTGAACTGTAATACCACACACAACCTAGGGACAATTGTGGTGCTGTTTTTGCAAGGAAGTAGCTGTGTTTTTGTAATTTTAGATAACAGCTTTAAGGCTATGTTCCCACAAGATTTTTCTTCAGCCATATTTTGTGCGTCTTTTTGAACGTTCCTCATGTTGAACTGGAAGTGAGGCCGTATTATGCATAAGATGGCCATAATATGGCCAAAAAAAGATGCCGTGTGAAAATAGCCTAATGTGTTAATATTTTTTTTAATGCACAGCTTTATAGATGAACTCTATTCATTCATTTTGAGTGCATTATGTTGGAAATAAAATTACCCAAAAAGCAAACACCATAAATGCAAGTACACATACATCTGAAATAAACAGCCTTTACTAAAGCTCTTTTGTTTAAAGTATTTCATAAGAATAAATGTTACCTTTCTTTTCATAAAGATCAAATGCATGATCTAGTTTCTTCTTTATTCCTGTTGACAGGCTATTGAAAGAAAACCAGTGGCATCTCTTTATGTTTTTATCAAAAGCAAACGCCCTGGAGAGAATAATGCATTTATTAGCATTAAACATAGATTTCTGTTAATACCACTTTTGCAAACTACAGTCTTTGTGCTTCAATCAAATAGGTTGGCAGTAAAGAAAGAATGTAGACTGACTCATTACATTGTTAACTGTATAGGCGCATTGGTATATCAAAGACTTTGACTGTGTTTGATGCACCAGCATTCATCATAATTATGCAGCAAAAATGTAGTGTTTAGCCCTTCACAGTACAATCATATTGAGTATATCAAATTTAGTGAAATGGCTTGCATGCTTCTACCTATAGCACAGGACTGTCATGACATGCATCATAGAGTAACTCATAGGAATTCAAGAGAGAATACAGTATGTCTGGGTGATTATGTTCTTAGGTTTCTGTCCTAATTTCACTTAAGATTAATCTTTCACACTACACAAATTACAAGGTTCTGAAACACTGACAGCAGTTCAAAGACTAGTAATATGGGACCTAATACTTCTGAATATTACAGTGTTCATTTCAAAGATCCCCAGAAACGTATTATAGCAAATTTTAATTGCCGTGTTACCTTGCAGTATTATACTTATACAAGGAATATAAACCATACACTTAAATGGATTGCAATACACCTATTCTACATTTTCTTATTCACTCACATTTTCCAAATGTAACAACATGAAATGGCTATGACTACAGTTTTCCCAGGAGATTGTAACCAACCTAGAGCCCACCTTGTTCTGCACAAGACTGCAGATCTATTTTGGGAAAGCTGGTTAAAAAGCTTATTTGAAAATCAATGGTAGCGTAAGAAATGATTGTTGAACAGAGTATATGCCACATTAGCCAACATCTGCTATTATGGATGGGACATATAAGGCAGAAAGCTGGAAAATATAAGTGTAAGGATCTGAGTCACTTTGACAATTACTAGAAGGCTAGACTACTTTCCAATAGTGGTCTATTACAACACAACTGCAGAACTACCCAATGATGTGTGGGGAGTGAAGGCTATGTTGTCAGAACTGTTACTACAGCCTATAGTGCTAATAATGCTAATGTTAGCTATGATAAAAAGGTGTCAGGACAAATTCTGTACATCATAGCTTGTATATATGGAATTCTGCTGAGCAACCGGTCATAGTACCCATTCTGACCTCTGTCTACTGCAGAAAATGTTTACAATGGGCACTTAAAAATGATACTTTGACATGTGCCATTGTGGCAGACCTAATGCTCCCCCTTTACTAATAGTAGGGGGCGTCTTGCAGCAGGATTGTGCCACACTGCAAAAAATGTTCAGGAATTATTTGAGAAACATTACAAAGAGTTGGCGTCTAAAAATTCAACATATTTCAACCCTGCTAAGCATCTGAGGGATGTCCTAGAAAAACAAGTCGTAAAGAAACAGGCCCTAGTAAAAAACCTCTCTAAAAAGAAAGATAGCAACATTCAGAATTTGAAAGTGTAATAGGTGCCAGCAAAATACTGTAAACCTTTATCCAGGGTCATTTGAACCATTACTGAATACAACAAATACTTTTTACATTTACCAGACAATTCATGGAGTGTTTGTAGCCAAGCCTACATGTGTTTAGCAGATGAACAGAAAGCATGAAGAAATACTGGCATATCCCAAGTAACACATTGAGCTGAGAAGTTCCCACACAACGGAGGGTGAGGTATAATTCAATATCAAATAGTATTTGTGTAAGTAGTCTACTTACTTGCAAGCAAAGGCGAGCCCTTTATTCCGACTGCATCTTTTAGCACAATTCTCTGTGGTGTTTAAAAATTTTGTTTTCATCTTAAGCTCCTTGTTGTTTCTTATTAAAGTGGTGTCTGAAGTCTTTGTATAATCATGTAGGCTATTGCGTTTTCTTATTCTGCCCTCTGTGGAGGAAAATAAATTATTGTGTTAGTATCAATTCAAAATTAATCTGTTACTAATATTTATAATTTGTAAATGTGACCTGTTGATTATATAACTTCATTAAATTCACAAAGTATTACAACGAAATCCTTTGATATACGGTACGTTTATTAGGGAATTAAAGCCCTCCCATTCAAAAACATTGAAGGCAGGATTCGAGTCCATGTGGGAAGTTTCCACACTGGATCTCTGTGCCGACTCCGTAGTTCCGTGGTCTTATTCTAAAAGTTAGAGTAACCAAAGACATAGCTGCCAGAGATACTTTTTATAGTACACCAGATCAGTAGCAATGCTAGTAGGGTTATTCAAGTTTTTCTAAGGCTATGTTCACATGTTTTTTATTTTATTATTTATGTTATTTTGTTATTTGGCCATCAGTGCAATAACAGCTGCTGGTACATTATTCTAGTTTGGGCGGACCAATTGCCCTTTGGGTTTGTTTTTAATTGAAAAGTCCACTGAATTTAAAGGAGAAGTCTGACTCCCAGAGCTGTGCGACTCGGGAGTCATGGCCGCTGGAGAGGATGATGGCAGAGGGATGCTCAGTGTCCCTCCAGTGCCCTGTGTCCCTCAGTGTCCCCCTGCCATCATCCTCTCACATCCTGCCACAGCCCGCACAGCTCTGTGAGTCGGGTCGTGACATCACCATTTTATCAGCATTTCCCATAATAAGTGTATATCGGTGAATTGAATAACTTTTGAGAAGCACTACAATAATTTAATAAAAATTTTCGCTGGACTTCGCCTTTAATAGTAAAAATGGAGAAAGAATGGTGAAAGAACGGTGTGTGAACAACTACAAAATAACATCCACTGCTTGCGAAAGACATCTGAAAATAATTGACATGAACATTATTTTGACGTGCACGCAGATACCGGACGTCATTTTATACACTGTGTGCATTGGACGTCCGTCAATATATTGATTTCAATGTCAACACAACACAATACAATATTGATTGCACGTCAACAACAGATGAAATAGAAAAAGCAGACGCCTTCTCTTTTTGACGTTGTGTGAACATAGCCTAATACTGTATGTCTAATTTAGTGATTCTAACTGCAAAAAAGAAAGGGATTAACTTAATTAACAATACCAAAAAATTACATTAGTACAAAAAAAAAGTCTTAATGGGATATTCCAGATAAATCAGTGGGGGGTACAACCTCTGTACCCCCTGCCGATCTCTATATCAGGCTTCTGTATTATCAATAGAGCTGCAGGAACGGCATGTGATCAGCGGCTCTGTTCATTTCAATGGAGCAACAAAAAGAGCAGAGTACACAGGAAGACCGCTGTAATCATCTCTTTCCATCGGCTCCATAGGAATGAATAGAGCCACTGGTCAAGTGCCGTATCCGCGTCTCTATTCATGATACATAAGAAGAAGGGGGCACAGATGTCAGACCCCCCTCAATATCCTACTTTTTTCCTATCCTGTGGATAGGGACAACATTATTTTTTCCTGAAATACTTATTTAATTTGGCTTCTTTCACAAAAAAAAATGTCAGGTCTTGGAATGTGGCATAACATGTCTCTATTTTTCAACAGTACTTAAGTATAAAAACTGTATAAATATGTTGTTAATATAATAATACAAATTCAGTAACTATGCAATAGTAGTTGCAGTTTTTCTTGTTGGCATTATCATTAAAAGATTTAATAAAAGCTGACAATAAAAAAATACAATTCAGCATACAAAAAACATGCATTCAAATAGCCTTTTTTAGAGAAATAATGATAGCTCTTAGAAAGTATCAGTGAAAGAAGACAGTCTTAAAGACTTAAATATTTTAAAATGTCAATGCAACAGAGAACTCATATAATAATAGAAATTAGTAAGTGGTTTAGATATCATGCTGAACATACTGCTGTATAGGGCAATGTCCCCCGTGGGATTCTTTAAAGTCTGACCACATTGATATGATTGATTGACGCTGCAGGAAGCATTGGAGAGCAACAGAAAAAGAAGTGGTCCAGCAATTCACTTTCATTACTATTTTGTACACCCCTCTCTCTCTCTCTCTCTCTCTCTCTCTCTCTCCTTTTAACTAAATAATAGTGATGAGCGAATAGTGAGATATTAGAATATTCGATATTCGTAAGAATATCCCGCGAATATTCGATCCCATTAAAGTCTATGGGAACAAGTATTCGATTAGTGAAAAATCATGTATTTGACCATTTGGAGGTTGAAACCGGAAGCTGGGGGATTTAAACGCTTATCGAATATTTATCGAATATATCTATTCGATCGAACAGTATTCGCTCATCACTACTGAATAATAAAAAATTTTCATATTTTGACAGACTCTTTAGATCTCTTAGGTATTTCAGATGCAATTTATTATGAACATACAAAGATGTCCATAGCTTAGATGTTACATAACTTAGTTAATATCTCCAATTTATAACTACAGGCAGGCTAAAAAAATACATTTAAGGGTACAAACCCACTTGGCGGGTCTGCAGCGAGTCTCCTTGCTGCGTTTTTGCAGTGAGACTCGCTGCAGATCCTGGCCCTATACTTTCATTAGCAGAGAAACTCGCAGCAGGGATGTACATCCCTGCTGCGATTTTGTCTGCAGCCCTCCCCATTAACCCCCTAGCCGCCGGACATTATACATTACCGGGTTCCCGTTCCTGCTTGCTTCGGGGCTCCCGGTGTCTTCACGGCCCGCCCGGCCAATCAGTGCGCTGCGGCAGGGCAGCGCACTGATTGGCCGGGCAGAACGTGCCGGGAGCCGCCGAAGTAAGCAGGAGTGGGGACCTGGTAATGTATATCCTGCCCGCCCCCCCTGCAGCCCCGATCGCCCCCGGCCGCATGATCGCCCCCCGTACCCCCGGCTGCATGATCTCCCCCCGCACCCCCGGCCATACGATCGTCCTCCGCAGCCCCCTGCAGCCCCGATCACCCCCCGCAGCCTCCGGCCGCACAATCGCCCCCCGCAGCCCCCGGCCGCACGATCGCCCCCCGCATCGTGCGGCCGGGGGCTGTGGGGGGCGATCTTACGGCCGGGGGCTGCGGGGGGCGATTGTGCGGCTGGGGGCTGCGGGGGGCGATTGTACAGCTGGGGGGTGCGATCATGCGGCCGGGGGGTGCGGGGGGCGATCGTGCGGCCGGGGGGTGCGGGGGGCAATCATGCGGCCGGGGGCTGGGGGCGATCGGGGCTGCAGGGGGGGCGGGCAGGATATACATTACCAGGTCCCCGATCCTGCTTGCTTCGGCGGTTCCCAGCACGTCCCGCCCGGCCAATCAGTGCGCTGCCCCACGACAGCGCACTGATTGGCCGGGCGGTCCGTGAAGACACCGGGAGCCCCGAAGCAAGCAGGAACGGGGACCCAGTAATGTATAATGTCCGGCGGCTAGGGGCTTAATGGGGCGGGCTGCAGACAAAATCGGAGCAGGGATGTACATCCCTGCTGCGAGTTTCTCTGCTAATGAAAGTATAGGGCTGGGATCTGCAGCGAGTCTCGCTGCAAAAACGCAGCAAGGAGACTCGCTGCAGACCCGCCAAGTGGGTTTGTAGCCTAAAGCTTAATTTTTTGCCACATGCAGGTGAAAATTGTGATAAATTTTTCAGGCGGGGAGGACATGCATACAATGCTATACTTCCCAAATGGCGAGCGTGGTGCAAAACTTAACCCCTTAAAGACAGAGCCAGACAGAGTAAAAAATTCAAACCATTGTCAACAAATATATGTCACCTAAAACCGCTCCATTCCCAGGCTTATAGCGCTTTTATCCTTTGATCTATGGGGCTGTGTGAGGTCTCTTTTTTTTGGCCATGATGTTTACTTTCTATTGGTACCTTGATTGCGCATATACGACTTTTTGATCGCTTTTTATTACAATTTTTCTGGATTTGATGCGACCAAAAATGCGCAATTTTGCACTTTGAGATTTTTTTGCGCTGACGCCATTTACCGTGCGAGATCAGGAATGTGATTAATTAATAGTTCGGGCGATTACGCAAGCGGAGATAGCAAACATATTTGTTTATTTATTTACTTTTATTTATAACCTGGGAAAAGGGGGTGATTCTGACTTTTATTAGGGGAAGGGGCTTTTTATTGACAACAACACTTTTTTTTTTACTTTTACACTTATACTAGAAGCCCCCTAGGGGGACTTCTAGTATAAGTGCTTTAATCTCTCATAGAGATCTCTCTGCAGAGATCCATGAGATAGGCACTCGTTTACTTCCGGCTGCTGCAGCCGGAAATAAACGAGTGCCGAGTCGGGTACGGCGCCATCTTGGAGCAGTCCCCGGCCGGCTTCAGACAAGGAGATCGCTCCTTTAGGATAACGTCCCGGGGGAGCGATCTCTGCTACTAGACACCAGGGATAAGCTGAATCCGGTAATCGGATGCAGCTGTCATGTTTGACAGCTGCATCTGATTACTGTTTTAGCGGCCACGGTGATCGGACCGTGCCCGCTAATACCTGCGGTCCCGGGCTACAAGCGGCACCCGGGACAGCCGCGGTTCAGAGCGGGGTCGCCGCGCGGCCCTGCTTTGAACGTCCTTACCGCCAATAGGGCGTAAATATACGCCCTTTGTCGTTAAGGGGTTAAATAAGTTGCATAAGGGGGCCTTGTGCAAAAAAGTCAGCCAGAGTATCCCTTTAAAAGGTGGTTGTAGACAAGCTTTACAGAGAATCTTTCTGATCAAATATAGAAACATTCTGCACCTGGAAAAATATAAGTCTTGCATTATGTAACATTGCTCTCATCATTAACATTTACTGTGTTCCTATTGTTTGAAGAATATAAGTGAACATTGGCTAACATTTTCTCTTGTTCCAACCCAATTAGGATGTCATTATTAGTGAGATTGTTTACAAAGGCTCTAAAGCAGTACCTATTTCTTTGGAGTAGAGAATAACATAACACACTCTCCTACAAAAAAGAGAATAAATGACAATGTAAATAACTTGTTCAGCAGACAGCAGATCATAGCATGCTAATCTCATTGATATGGATCCATATGAGGAGCTCATAGTAAAAGTAATTTATTGAAAATTAGTCTGGATACTTTTTTCTGAATGATAGATATCTTGGGGCTCAATAGTGCAGCCAGGTGGTAAGAAAAGCAAGTTGAATGCTTGGCTTCATAGCTAGGTATAACCAGTAGGGACAGGGAGATTGTGCTTCCGCCGTATAGATCTCTAGTAAGACCACATGGGGAATACTGTGTCTAGTTCTGGAAACCTCACCCACAAAAGACATTGATTTGGATCAAATGTGGCTACAAAAATGGTCGAAGCATTAAGTTTTCTGGACCATGGGAACCTGTAAATAGAAGACAGCGATTAACTTTAATAAGAGGGTTTATAGGTATGGTCTGTGACTTGTACAGGGAAGGGGCAGGGGAGAGCTGTGATGTAGTTACACAAATCCTTACTTCATAAGGTTGAATAAAGACAAAAGCTTATCAAATTCAACCCATAACCTTACTGTGTTGATCAAGAGAAATCCAAGAAAACCTCTTATGATGCAGATACAAAGTGTCCCATACTACAGGAAAAATGACTTCCTGTCTCCAAATACAACAATCAGAATAAATCCATGGATCTTATTTCCAGAAACATAGTACCCATAACCTGTTATATATGATGATAGTGAAAAATGTAAAGGATGTCCCCTTGTCATGGTTACAGTCCTAGGTATAAAGAATTAGAAAGCTTTCTGTACTGCCCATTCCTATATTTGTACATTGTGATCAAACACCTTTATTTCAAGCTAAAGTAAACCATGTTTTATAACCGGTCATTGAAATGCATTCCATCCAACATTCTTCAGTCCAGTCACATCCTTCATATATGCAGGTGCCCCAAATTGTACACAATATTCCAAGCATGACATTGGCATTGCCTACTGTGAATGATTAATTCTGTGCCATCCACAGATAGGTGTTACCTTTCATTGTACTCTAATAGAGAACAAAGTGCAATATGCATCTTTAAGAGCTGGGGATAGAAACATCACAAAGCAGAACAAAAAGAAAAGACAAGAACAAACAAGTAAAACTGGATGTTATAAGTAAAGCTATGGTGCTGTACATTTTTGCCATTTTGATAAAGCATAGTCAACATGTCATCCAACCCTTAAGGGGCATTGACTGATATTCAATACAAACTGCTATTCTCTCCAATAAAAAAAAAGAAAGAAAAAGATTAAACCACACAGCCATAGGGAGGTTAATTATGTATGGTGTGAATGTTAAGCATGCTGAATAAGAGCACCAACCTGTTTCTGTAACTCTCACAGAGTATTATGGCAAGGCAGTACATGCTCAAGCACCATTCCATACAAGCACCTTCAAAATGTGTTTGGAGGTAGAGTTTTTTTTATTTTTATAATGTTGTACATTATAGAGATCGTTGGAGACCCAGCAGTCAGAACTTAAAGGGGTTGGCCACTTTATAGTAAAATAGGTCAGTACAAAGTATTAGTAAGTGTGCTCAATGTATGTACTGACTGCAGCTCCCTGTGTACCTCATAGATCTAAAATCAGACTCCCCTTCACCAGGCTGGGCTGCCCTGCTCTGTTTTGTTTCTGTCCATAAAATGGCGGACATGGAGGAGCATGTGACCATGCCCTGTCCACTCTGTTCTCCATAGACATATATAGACTCAGTGGTGGACACTGGGGGGGGCGTGACCTGGTCACATGCTCCTCCATGTCGGTCATCTTATGGACCAAAACACCACAGAGCAGGGCAGCACAGCATGGAAGAGGGGAGTCTGATATTAGCTCTATGAGGTACACAGGGAGCTGCTGTAAGTATATACAGTGAGTACACTTACTAAGGCTATGTTCACACTACGTATATTTAAGGCTGTATATTTGAGGCTGTATAGCAACCAAAACCAGGAGTGGATTAAAAACACAGAAAGGCTATGTTCACATAATGTTGTAATTGAGTGGATGGCCGCCATTTAATAGCAAATATTTGCTGTTATTTTAAAACAACGGCTGTTATATTGAAATAATGGCCGTTATTTACTGTTATATGGCGGCCATCCACTCAATTACACCATTGTGTGAAAAGAGCCTTTCTGTGTTTTCAATCCACTCCTGGTTTTGGTTGCTATGAGGACCTGACATGAGGACCAAATACAGCCTCAAATATACTGTGTGTGAACCCAGCCTAATACTGTACACTGAGCAATTTTACTATAAAGTGGCCAACCCCTTTAACTAATCCAATAGTAATTATCTACGTATCACTGCAAGATCAGGGCAAATAAGTAAAAATTACAAAGTTACAATGATAGTTGTACAGTGTGTATATTTTCCTTTCAGTTTCAGCCTGCTTTTAGCTTGAGTACATTAGAACTCACTGCACAGCTGTAATATTTCATGCTGTAGAAAAGATATGGCAAGTGATGGGGACATGTACTGATATCTAATATCATTTGCACTTACCAGAAGACCCATTACAGATTTTTTCTAGTTCAGAGATCACCTATCAAAACATTTTCCAAAAGTCATTACTGTCTTTTCAGTTTCCTTGAAATGTTTAAAATTACCCAAAACAAAAACAGTCTCTGCTCAGAGTAATCTCTTGAATTCCAGTTACTCTGTGGTCAGCTTTTCACTTGCTGTGATGACTGTCTATATTGATTACCAAGATTTAGATGGTAAAGGATGTTTTACATAAATGGATATATTATCTTACGTAAATAAAGAAAATATGACAAATGTGGGATTTACTATAAAAGCTATATACTTGTCTCCTGGGCTGACCTTATTTTTTTCTCGTTGCTTTTGTTTGTTTGCTGCATTTTATTTCATGAAATCTCAGCAAAGAACAAAATGCCAGTATTTATATAGTCAGAATTACATATGGAAGAACTATGATGGGGAAACAGTATCTCAACTTTACTGATAAATAATAAATTACATTTAAACAGTATTTTGCTCAAGCATATACTTTTAAGTGCTGAATATGCAATTCTTGTGTTGTTAGATTATATTGTTTTAGTCTGTAGAAATAAAATAAATAGAAAACAGGGAGGAGGGAAGCACAACTGGAGTTTCTTCCCCTTTTAGCCTCTTTGTGGCAAAAGCCCAGCAGTAACATCATACAAGCAAGAACTTCACTGTAGAGGGAAATGGGCCATTTCCAAAGCCAGGCACTGTATGTAATGTTTATTTATCAAGTTAAGATCATTACGCAGACCTAGGTTGGGTTTTCACTTACCCGGCGATCCAGCAGCGTTTCCCTTTGGTGCAGTAGAAAATGCTGGAGGAAAACGCTTCTTTAAACTGATCCCATTGATTTCAATGGGACAGTTCGAAGTATGCTGCAAGTTAATAGTGCCGCTGTATCGCTGGACAGGCCATATGTCAGAACATGTCTTTCAGCGTTCTGACATATGGCCTATCCAGTGATCTGAAGCCGCATCCATTAAAGTCTATGAAGTGCCAGAGGCCTCGCCGTGTACAGAAGCATATGTTATGCATTATCCGGCTTTTGCATCCAGCGTTTCAAGAAGAGAAGTGGTGGTGGCAGATCAATACCCTACAGCAAATGGTTCCCTAAAGTTTTCCTCCTATTGTAGATGTTCCTCTGTCACCCTCTAGTACCCTGAGCTGTCACCCTGTAGTACCTGGCCCCCTGTATGTTGTACCCCTAAAGTAGCTGCCTGTCCCAGCAGTCACCTGTCCCGGTGCCTGCACAGAGCTGTGTCCTTCTCCTGCACCGCACTGGCTGTCTTCTGAACTCCCTACCAGCTTTGTCACGACCCAGCTTAGCCAGTCAGTGACTGGTGCGGAACACCGCTGACTGGGATAAATCCCACCAGTCTGTGATGTGGAACTTGGATCAAGACGTGTCTGGAATCGGGGAGAAAATGATAGCCGTTTGGGTCCGGTAGATCTGTGATATGGCACAGCATGGGCACTGGAAGTAATAAGCACAGTGTCTTTTTTTCCTCCAT
Source organism: Dendropsophus ebraccatus (assembly GCF_027789765.1). NCBI lineage: Eukaryota > Metazoa > Chordata > Amphibia > Anura > Hylidae > Dendropsophus > Dendropsophus ebraccatus. The sequence continues at coordinate 122,799,924 of NC_091454.1, forward strand.
CTTTGCCCGTAATAATTTTTTACCCCCCCGCCGGATTTCTCCTTTAATGTTATGTCAGGTGCTGGAAGAAGCAGGTGTACCATGAAACAGCTGTCACCCTGTGATGTGTCTTTGTATCTGTGGTCATCTACATGCATTAAAGTGAAGTTTATTAAACATGCCAATATTAGAGATGAGCAAATCGCTGATGTAAACTATGCAAAGCAATTTGTTTGATCTGTGCTCCGCTCCTCAAGCCACCAGCCTTTTAGTGCTGCAACATAGATGGCTTGTTAGAATTCTGCAATAGGTGCCCATTGCTTCACATGTCAGTAGCAGGGTGTATGAGGCAAGTCAGTTTACTCATAGTGTGATCTGTATCCTGGTACATTCGGTAACCAGCCCGAGACACACGCTAAACCTTCAGATGGGAAAAATTAACAATAAAAAAGTAACAGAAACATTGTAATCATGACCAAACAATAATGCAACCAAGCCAATAAACTAACACAAATGATTCATTCATTGTCATCCTTTTCCAGTGAGCTTCTTCTTGCTACCGCAATGACTTGACATTTATTTTCCAGAAGTGTATTACAAATCAATTGCTATTACATGCTCCTTGCTGGCAAAGCTGACATGATTTCCTCTCTCTTTGGCAAAAACAATTATTTATTTAAAAGGATAAGCCATCAGCTAATAGACTTTTCTAACAGCTCACAGTTCACCGCTGCATGATCTTTATGTCCTGGATGATGCATGCTCTGCTGAAAAGTACTGCTTTGGTCAATTTCCTGTATTTATTTCAAAACTTTTAGGGCTGAATACAAATTATTATATTTTGCTACTGATTTGATGTGACCACAAAGTATAATACTGAAAATCATAATTTCCTTTTATTATGCACTGTAGGACACCATTTGCATTATTTTGGCTTGACAATCGTTCAACAAAGTTAAAAATGTTGGAACATATATTACAGTTCTTCCATCTATGGATAAATATTCCCATGAGATAACTAACATATTGATATGTATTAAATCATACAGTTTCTTTCACTGTTAAGCTATGTTCACGCTATGTGAAAGACCGGCCACTCCGTGACCCGGCCGCAGAGATCTGATGCAGGCACATCAGCGTGCGCCCGCATCAGAACTCCCCATAGCACAAAATGAAGCAAGCGGCCAGAGCCGCTCGCTTCATTGTGTGAACTGACAGGTCATAGCAATGGATGCTGTTAAACAGCTGGCCGCTGGGCTGCACTCGGCCCGTTCCTGCAGCCGATACCTCTATGGCTGCAGGAACATTCTTTTTTCACAATTGATTTGCGGCACCGTTGGGTGTGCCCGCAAATCAATTAGCCATTCACTTCAATGCAATGTACAGCTACCGCTGTACATTGCATTTTGTGAACAGCTGATGTTTCCGGATGATGATTAGTGAACATCATCGGGAAATAACAGGCACATTATTCTAACAATCTTATTCTAAAGATCGGGCGTTAGCATAACGATGTATGAACACAACGGGCGGCATTGCATTGACTTCAATGCAATGCCGCCCCTGCGGTAAAGAATGGACCCTGATGCCATTGCAATCAGCGTCTGTTCTTTACTAAAATAAAATGATGTGTGAACATAGCCTTAGAATGTAGGCAAAACAGTTAGAAAATTTAATTGAAAGTATTATTATATCCTACCCATGATATAATTGATAGTCTTTAATGACAGATGATCTGTTTGTTTTAACATAAATGCCCAGGCAATTAGTTGTTACCTAATGGGGATGTTGCTAGAAAGCTATACATTTTTTTTGCAGAAGATGGCAATATAATACAAAGGACAAGAAGATCAAAGCAGGAGCTAATGACACTCCATGGTTTGAGTCATTGCTCATATAGAAATTTCATTGAAAATTCATTGATGCTCTATCCACAAGACAGCTGAAACCAAAACAATCAGCTACACTGTACCAATATTGTAGCAAACGCCCTAATCTTCCCACCCCCACCTCCAGGACAGGATGGTTCTCACAGCAAGGGGACAGCTAAGTGTTCCTGCATTCTCTATGGGGGGGTGAGCCTCAGCTAAACTGCTCTGACCGCAGCTTATATCTCCAAGAACAAAGCAACTGGGCTGTGATTTCCCAACTTTATGAACCCTATCTCCACCTACATGATCGGCATAGTTGGGGCAATAGTACAGATCTTTCATTGTGGTCCACGAGCTAAAATTACTCCTGAATTACTAAAATCACATTAACCGTAATAGTTTAAAGCTTTTACAGCAAGATGAAGTGGAATATTTCCATATTTTAAAGATACTATTCACCTTCACTAAATCTACCAATATTTATAAATATCAATCGGTATGATTTAGTCAGCCCTTAGGGCCTATGTAATCCAGTAAGAAGTGTTCAGGCAATATTCCCATAATAAAGTTTCAATATATCATTTAGTAGCAGGCCACAGTAGTTGTTAATGTTTTTTTTAGTCTCCAAATTTTATGTTTATTTGTTTCAGAAGGATTGGGAACAACATCTTACATTTTCTTTCACAAAGTCATAGAGTGTTAAAGTGTTATTTTACTTTAAAAAACCTTTTCATATAAAATTTCATATATCCAGGAGATATCCAGGAGTTTGTGGCTGTACCTTTCTGTCCCTAATTTGCCTTTCAATCCGACTTGTTGCAGGTGATAGTCTCCTTAAACTTATAAAGGAGCTAATCTATGGCAATGACTAGCATAAAGAAGTGAAAGAGAGAGTAAAGTGCACAGATGTGTGCTTCTCTTTATTATTTATAGAGATTATGGGGGTCTAAGCCCTCAAACCCCTTCCGATCGAAACTTTTGACATGTCTGCATCGCTCCCCAACTGATCAAATCTTTTGACATGTCTGTGTTTGGCACATGTTTCTTGATATGTTTGGCTCTCTTCCTTATATTGCGGAAGGCAGGGCCGCATCTGGCGGGGTACCCTGTGTGGTGTTGTGGCAGCTCTGTGGGTATAGGTTCACTTGGGCACTTGTCACGGTAACCTGGAGTGGTGTTTAACCCAGTCCCAGTCCAATAGCTTAACCGGGATAATGTTTGTTTACTTAAAGTCTTCAGTGCAATACATTACCACTTTGGTAACTGCAGGTGCAGGTAAAAGGTAGTAGAGGTAGCTTGTATTTAAGTGATATAGAGGAGCGTTGTGAGGACCCTGTCCAATGTCGCTGTGTACTCTGCTGGGATAGCAAGTGAAAAATATAAGAAGAAGATACTAGTACTCATGTATAGATAGCTTTGATCTGACCGTTTTATGCCCTACAGTGTCCTGTGGGGGTAGTATGAGGTCCCTGGTCCTTGAGCTAGGCTGAGCAGACTTTCCGAGGCTTCTCAGACTAGCCATGCGTCACAGCAGAATACATAGGTTTAATTTGCAACTTTGTCCTGCTGAAGTCAGTCAGGTATGCTGCCCTGTGTAGTTTAGACTGTATCCCTGGTATGGACAAGGTGATCCTCAGAGGACATCCTTCCTCCTGAGGGGTTTTAGCACTGCATGATAGAAAAGGGTCCTGGCCTGAGCCAGGCCCTGGCTTCACTGCAGCAGGAAGTGTCTCTGTCTGTGTCTTGCTCTCTCACTGACTGAGCTAGAGAACTCCTCCCACCAGGAACAAACCTCCTTTTATAGGGGCGAACTAAACCTCCTTGTGACTGGTGGGGCTGTGTGCTCGAGAAAAAGGAAACATGATAGGGAAGAAAAGAGAGGGAAAGAAGACATGCACCTGTGACAGGATAAAACATGCCATGTGACAAAACAATTAACCCATTGCTTCCTTGAACTCCATATGAAGAATACAACAGCGACACCTAGTGGGAAAAACTAAGAGTAAAACTCTCCTTCATCCCACAGTGATAACCTGACCTGTGATTGCCCAGGTGCATAGGAAACTTAGTGGCACACCTGTGCTGGCACTACAATACCACTTTTTGTCTTGATTACTTTACTCCAATAGTTTGCGCTAAAGGAATCATGCATGCCAAAAAATAGCACATTTTATAACTTTCTTTTTTAAAACATTTTTAAAACTGCATTTTGCATTGTAATACAAGCCAAATATGAAATGAATATGCTCATTCCTTCAGAGCCCACAACCAGATTAGGACATGTTCCCCAACACCAGAAGGCAACGTTAGGACACAATGAGTTAAAAAATGATATTCTTACTGCATCCATTTCCCCCAGCAGATCGTAAAGGCAGTCATTACTACTGTAGTTCAAATAATATCTGCTGACTTTTAGGATAACAACGAATATCTAATAAAATTTCAGGCATTAAGAACTTTAAATAAAATCAGCCTTTTATCATCACTTTCTTAAAAAAAAACATGATACATTCAATTTAAATAGGTACATGATCCGGTTTGCTTATTCATTTCAAAGGACATGTGACATTAGTAAGAACTGTGTAGCCTAAAATACATAAGAATATAGAATCCTGCACCTATAAAAGGGAATGTGTCATCAGAAAATGACTTATTGTTTAAATAATAACTTATTCTTTAAATAATGTTTGGTGCCATTTTTTCTGATTTTCCATCTTTCTATGTTATAAAATAATCCTCATATCTTGCAGTTTTCATTCTCACCACTGGGGCTAAAACTAAGATGAGACTTCCTGTTGTGTCTGTAGTGATAAGAGGAGTCTGCTGTAAAGTGAACTGTACAGCATTACAGCATCATGTGACACCAGTAGGTAGATAACCTCAAGACAAGACAATAGCTGCTCCCTGTGGAATGACCTTTTTTAAAGGTCACAGAGCGCGTTCAATGATGTTTTACATTCATCTCAAGGAGACAGAGACTGTCTATTGTCATCTATGTCCATGAGACTTGCTGTAACGCATGTCACTAAACAGCCGAGTCAATGTGGACGCCCCCATAACAATGTATAAATAGTAAAGTAAATAAAAATTAAAGGTAGAAAATAGAAACAGATTAGAATAAAGGAACACGTTTTAGTATATGATTCTAATCAGTAAAAGAAAGTTTAGAAGATACATTCCCTTTAAAGTTTCATACATTATGTTTCTAAGGAGACTGAGTTTATTGTGTGTTTTATCCATTAGTTATCTAACTCAATAAACCCACTTTGTTCAAGGGTAGCCCTTAGAATTGAAAGATAGGCAAGTAGGAAAACTTTAATGGTGGGGATTATTAATACATAATTTTGTTGATGAAGATGACAATATAATATTTTGGCAGTAGCAAAAATACAGAAATCTTTGTTATGTATAACCACATATTGGATAAATGCCTATGCATGAATAAATATGTGCTCTCATTATTTAATTGAATTAGCAAGCGATCTAATTCTTTAGGGAATGTTCTGTTCTTAAAGCTTCAAGCCATATTTCTGAAACCTCAAAATGTTATAAATAGCGCTACTGACATTCATATGTTCCGCAGATAACAACATACAACTGCACTAAGCCTAGGCCACTGGCCTTATGCCAACTTCTGCTCCACCAAGTCAAAGACACAAGCAGCTATGTGCATGGCTTTTCCTCATTGCACAAGCTTAGACACATTCACAGGTCGTAATGTGGGGATGCATGCTCTGCACAAATGAGGACCATATAAATGATCAGTTTGGACATTTCCACACTGTTGTATTTACAAGAGAACAATCCAATTTACATGTCACGGACTGTTACTCCCAGACATGACTACTACTCTGTCTATATAAATACACACTCCAGCTCAGATTATCCTCTAAAGATATTTTACCACATGAATTACAACTGAGCATAGTTGAAACAGTCACATAAATACATGACCCTCTCCATACCTTCATACCCCACAATAATATGAGTTGCCCTAGCCAAATCAGCTGTTAATAAATCAAAGCCTACTTGGTTGCCTAATAATATGTTACAAAATGTACTGTTTTGTCATGTTCAGTACATGTTAAACTTATGTCACACACATTTCCTCAGACTGATGGCAATCGTTACATCCCACAAACACTACTGGTATTTATTATGTCCAGCGAGTCATAATGTGTGTCTTTCTTGTATAAACATCTGGTTACATGCTATACCACCAAACATCCTTGCCTGAACGGCCACACAGTAGAGAGAGTCAAGACATTATCTATTGCATAGTATAGCAATTGATTTTATTTATGTCTGTTCCTCATATAGTGCTGTAGTGCTATATGTGCGTCACGGTCACCATTCACACCAGTCCCTGTCCCCAGTCTAATTCCCTTAGTTCAAACACACATGCAATCATGGGGAGAACATACTTCACACATATGTTGTTCTTCAAACCTAAGACCACACTGCTGCAAAGCAACAATGCACTGATCTACTGCACAGAAACTACTGGTACGTCTACAATACATAGTACAGTATTCCATCCAAGTATCCCATCGAATCATACTTGAAGCCTCAAATGATGACAAATATGTAACTAAATTAGAACACCGTGATATTTACAAACATTTTATCAGCTACAGTGTTTAATAAAGGCCTGTTATGTTTATATGGATTTTTGTATTCACCATAATCATGTTACTATGGTTGTCCCTATCTGTTAAGGCATTACTTAAGGCATTTGTTAATGCATTGCTGCGTTGGAGTATAGACATTAGATGCATATCATAAGGATCTCTCTCTCTCTCTCTGTATTTATACGACACTAGTTTTTTCATTTTTGCATGTAAGCTATATACACAAGAGCATTAAAGACCACTGAATGGCTATTATTATTATTATTATTATCATCATCATCATCATCATCATTATTACTACTACTACATAAAAACTCTCATACATTTATGCGGGAGGTAGTCATACTGCTATTATGCTATTAACTAGTCAGATATATTGCATTAAAATCTAGTTCTGAACAGCAAGGACTGAAATAAATACCCTACTAGCTGCATCTGTTTACAGCCATGCAAATTCTGTGGCAAATATTGAAAATACTGTAATACATAATATCTGCAAATATCTCCTAATGTAAATTAGTAGTTAAATAGAAGCTTCAAGTCTGAGTCCTTTCTCACAGCAGATTCTCTTTTAAAGACAACAACTGGAGGAAAATGACATGAGTTTGCATGTATTATTTGCAATTCACCTCCTCATTGCCAGATAAAAATTAGGAATACTCTCTAGTTTTACAATGAATTCAAACAGGAGGTGGATGGAGATTCATTAGTTATTGCTGAGCTGAAGAATGCCTCTGTTACATAACTATGCTTTTAACCCTTTTATTCCCAAAGCACAGAGCGCTTGATCACTACACTCCAATTAAATACAATAAGACTTTCATTCCCTGACTAATGTGGGAAGAGCAGCATGCATGAGTATTACTTTTATAGTCATCACACACTAGTGATTTGAAAATAGCCTCCAGATAGGTATTTCAAACATGCATGAGGCTTAGTAACTTGACACATTTTTCACTTTGGTTGCAAAACTGGAACTATTTACAGAAAAAAGTTCTTTTTTTTTTTTAAATTAAATAATAATTCTATTGAGACCATGCAAGAATTCAGTGATATAAATCTGATGCAGTTCATTTGCACTAGTTCACCCAGTTAGTAAGTGACCTCTGTTTATTACAGGTCAGTAAGGTATCAATCTTCCCTCTTCCCTTGATCTGCCACCATGATACACATCAGATTTATTATGGGAAAGAATATTCCAGCCACAGGCAAATTTTCTGTCTGATTAATTTTTTACAACTTTTTTTTCCATGTTTGATCTGGCTTTATATAAAAAAAAACATAACATTTTGGTATTGGGGAACATTTTTTTTTTTTACCCAGGGCTTAGTTTTTCAATAAAATATTCAAATTGCCTTAATCTCTATACAAAATAAAAAATATTTAAAGAAAATCAGGAAAATGTGTGTAAATTATAGTAATGCTAACTTAATATTAACAATCGATGCAAACCACCAGAAGATATATATATATATATATATATATATATATATATATAAATATATTATATGAATTAAAGAAAAAAAAAGCTGTATGAAATGATAATATTGATACTAATACACATAATGATACACAATAAAGATTAAAACAGCCCATAATGTGGATTACTGGATAATATATGGTAATGTATGCATTCTGTTTATCAACAATACAGCAAAACAGAAAATAACCAAAAAATGTGTAACTACCACAATGCAGCAATATGGTTCAGAGCATGTTAATATATCTAATGCTTGCAAAATGGAAACAATAGAAAACAGCTGCACTCACCTGTACATAAGATGAGTAGAGAAAGAAGTAGGAGTTTTTCTGCCCACATGTTGATCCTGGCAGATGTCACAGGGATGTTGACTGACTGCAGAGCACCATTCAGTAAAGAGATGTGCTTCTCAGCAGCTTCTCTTAGTACTCTGGCTGTAGTTGAGTGACTCCTCCTCTCCTTTCCTTTGCAATACTAGGAATGGTTTTCTTTGCTGAGCAATGGTAAAAGTTCTCAGTTGCTTGTAGGTTACAATGTCAGTTGTTATAGGGATTTGCATGTAACAGATACATCAGATATTTGCTTAGTAGTAGCATCCCCTAAAGGCAGCTCCACTGGTACTGCGGGGCTTTATGTGTCCCAGAGGAAGAGGCAAAGCAGTCTTATCTGAAATCTGATCATTAAGATTTAACTTCAGAAGACGTTCATTCAGATAAGTTTTTTTTTCAGTCTGTCCCCACCCACTGAACATTAAAGCAAGTTCTCAGAATTCACTACTGAATGACACAAGCCTTCAGTCATTGAAACACATTCTTCACTGCCTGTGTGACTGTACAAGTTATGTGTGACAAGTTATGTGTAAATGTTATGCATTTTTTTTAACTAAGGTGTGGAAAATTGCTGTATGTCAGATCAAACCTGGAAGGTGGAACTATATGAACGTCATTTCGAAACTTTACTATTTTACATATCTTCACACACTGCTAACATATTAACAATAAAATGGGAACAGATCATCATACAATTTCATAATTCTTTCAGTTAGACTTACCTGTAATTCAGTATAATAGGATCTTCAAGGGTGTAAATAAGTCTCCTTTTTCTCCAGCAAAATTACAACTTTTTCATGGGTTGTATCTTGTATTGCAACTCAGACTCAGCCCCAGTCTGGAGGAAAAGCTGTAAAACCAGTTACATCCTATAGGCAATTCTTTATGGTAAGATTAAATAAATAAATAGTTTTCCTAACATTCTAAAGAGTGCTTTACAGCCATTAAATATATTCACATAAAACCAGATAAAAGTGCAGAGCCCCAGTTACTTATTAGTTAGAGGGGTACTCTGGGGACATATAATATGTCAGGGGGAAAAAAAAAATATTTTATAGTGTAATTACCTATATTTAAAGTAAAGTGTGCCTGTCGTTATAACTTTTAAAATCTAAATCAACAGTAGATGTGATATAAAGCGAGTTTGCAATTTACATTAATGCTTTAAAACAAAGATTTTCATATTTGAAATCAAGGTCCAGTCTCCTTAGGGCAGCTTTTTAGTTTTGTGCTTGTTGAAAAAAAAAGAGACCAAAAGCAGGAGTAGTGTCACGGCTCAAATCAAAGTACTGAGAGTCACGGCTCAATCAAATGACTGCCTTCTCTATGCACAGATAGGAGAATAAAAGCGTTTTTCTTCATTCTGAAAGCACAGCTGGATATATGAACGGTACGATGTGTCTCCAGTCTCCCTGACCTAACAGCTATCTAACAGTGTAGTAAATTAAAACAATGTGAGTTGCAGCTAACAGATTTATTTTAATAAAAGAGCCATCCATGAAACCTAATACCTGACGTTTATGTTCATACATAATGTAATACAGTGGATTTCATGCTGCGAGTTTCGTAGCAAAATTCACTGTGATACTGAGTCCCATTAAAGAGACTCTGTACCCACAATCTGACCTCCCCAAACCACTTGTACCATCGGATAGCTGCTTTTAATTCAAGATCTGTCCTGGGGTCCGTTCGGCAGGTGATGCAGTTATTGTCCTAAAAAGCAACTTTTAAACTTGCAGCCCATGCCAAATGGGAGTATCAGTGCCCTAACTTTCCACCACCCCTCTGTCCCTCCTCCCCACCCTCCTCATCATTAGGAATGCTCCAGGCAGATTTCCTCCTATTCCCCACCTGTGTCAGCCTGGCGCATGGGCTGGATCGTTAAGCACCTGTGCAATGTTCAGCATGGAGAAAATGTTCCAGTGGCATTCCTAATGATGAAGAGGGTGGGGAGGAGGGACGGAGGGGTGGTGCAAAGTTAGGGCACAGATACTCACGTTTGGCACGGGCTGCAAGTTAAAAGCAGCTATCCGAAAATACAAGTGGTTTGGGGGGATCAGATTGTGGGTACAGAGTCGCTTTAAAGTCTATGGCCCTCCATAGTTTAGTGAAATGCCTTGTAAAATGCTGTGATACTGCTATAGGGGGAAAAAAAGCAGCCATGCTTACCTGTTCGTGCTCCCTGATGCCCTCCTGCTCAATTCCCGGTCTTTGCTCACTGACAGCCCACTCAGCCAATCACTGGCTGTGGGGAGACAGCTTAGTGATTGGCTGAGCGGGCTGTTAGTGAGCAAGGACCAGGAACAGTGCTGGAGGGAATTGGGAGGGAGCTCAGAAGGTAAAGATGATTGATTTATTGTTTTCTTTTTTTTTAATTTTAACTATAGCAGCAGCACAACATTTTAGGTTTTATAAAGCTTTGTCACAACATTATGGAGTGCCATAGACTGTAATGGTACTCAGTATAGCAGTAAATTTCGCAGCAAATCTGATGCAATATGCTACAGGTGAAGATGTCCTTAAAGAGATTAGATTTTTTCTTTAGTATGACTCAAACAACACTAAAAAAAACTAGTACCCTGTTTAGATTTGTAGTTGGTGCTTGCACAAAGATTTTTGTTATCTGGCTGTCTTACCCATTTTAGGCATATATACTATATTTTAATCTGCATTGATTTATCATAAAACATACTGTACAATATTTACTGTCCCAGATTGTCTTACATAGCACATTATAGCATGTCGTGTCATATACCAACACCTCTAGACAATCACTGGTGATAAATTGAATATCGTAATAGTGATCACATGACTTGCCTTTTATGTCATTATTTCAACAGGTGTCTTGCTTGAAGGCTTAAGGAGCATTGTATATTTGTAGTTAGACTTGTTCCAGAGTCAAATGTTCAGAACGTGAGGTGGACTCTTATGTCTTGGATATTTCTTTTGACAACCATATTATTTAACTTTATAGCCATGTTGCTTTATATATGGACTTTTTTTCCTTATTTTATTCATAGAAACATTCCAGAGATTTTTTTTTTTTCCTGGACCACTTAACTTGTGCTGTCTAGACAGACTTTTGGACCACTTCACCACACTCCAGAATGTGATTGACACATTTCTATAGCTTAGATTTTATGTGATTCCAAAAATAGATTTTTTTTCCTGTACAAAAAGAAGGATTTATACATTTTAGACTGTGATCTAATACTAAGGAGTTTAAGATGAAAGATAATCTTGTTATTAACTTTATAGTGAAGTAGAAAAACAAACTTTTAATTACAGTGCCCCTCATGGTACAAGTACAATTTGTCATTAACTGTGTCACAACAATCCTTTAACGCCTTATAGCTTTATTATATGCCTTTTCCTCTTACAGACGTCTACTATTATTGTGTACAAAGCACACAGCATTGTTTATGATATTTGATCAAATGTTTTTAAATTTAGAAAAAACTTTAGGAAAGTTTTGCTTTGCATAACCAATGTCCCCATGAAGAAAAGTACATAAACTATTTATTTAGGTCCTATTAAGGACAACTAAGGTGGCTTTTGCATATTAGATGTAAAGTGTGTTTTGGATTATAACACAATGATTGCTACAGTTATGCTTTATTTTTAGATGGTCAAGTATAGAGATGAGCAAATCAGTAAAAAATTAGTTTAGCATGGTTCGCAAATATTTGGTTGGATTCACGAATATGGGCTAATTGCATGCAAATAAATGTCAATAAAATAATCAAACCATTGTAGCTACAATAGTGGGACTATTACAGAGTAATGTTTTATTTATTAGCTTTTAAATTGAAAAAGTCAATCAACCAGTCAATCATTCAATGTCGCCATGGACAGCAGTGTACATTGAAGGATTAGCAATGTAAAATATATTTTCTCGTAGGACAGCAGTGGACATTGGTGGTCCAGTGTCATCAAATAAAGTTTTGTTTTCTAGGACAGTGGATGTTGGTGGATCAGTGGTGTATACTTACCTTTTCTCCTTGGGTAGCATTGGCAGTGTAAAATGAGAGTTTCTCCCAGAACAGCATTGGGCATTGGTGTATTAGCAGCATCAAATCAAGTTTTTTCCTAGGACAGCAGTGAAGATCAGTGGTGTATATTTACCATTTCTCCATGGATAGGATTGGACAATTTCTCCCAGGACAGCAGTAGACATTCTCAAGTGGCAGCAACATCAGAGGCAATGTCTGGAAGGCTCTAGAAGAGACATCTGTAAGTTGCAGGGCCAGGATGGACTTTCTTTGACCCTGAGGGGCCTAGAAATAAAACTGGGATTTGGCAGTGGCAGCACTAGGACTCTCTTTGACCCTAAAGGCCTTTGAACAGACACCTGGATGTGGCAGCAGCACTCTGACTCTCTTCGACTCTGAGGGGCCTCTCAAAGTAGACGGTTGTAACTATAGCAGGACTGTATTTTTCTTTAAAATATGCAAAAAAAAAAAAAGGAAGCCCCCCAATGAAAAGACTCACAGAACCTTTTTTTTTTTCCTTGTAAAATTTTTGTAATCCAACAGTTGAGCTTAATAGGCCATCCAGGTACCTAAAATTTAAATAAACATCTAGTGAATTGGGATACACTTAAAGTGACACTGTCACCCCCTATTTGCATTTTGACTGCTCTCCACAGGTGTAAAGGGTGAATGTTACAGCTTTCATTACTTATTTTATATCACACCTCATGGTGCTTTTTATGGTAAAAAGTCGCTTTTATCACCTGTGGATTGGTATATGTGGGCGGGGCCTTGCGGCCTATGTGCCACATTGCTCCACCCCTAGCACCACTTAGCCCCACCCCATTCATGACGTCATCATCGCATAGGCCCCGTCCCCTTAGCAGCCATTGGAAGGGCCAGCCTAAAGCTCTAGGCCCAACCCCCCTAGATTGTCCCACACCAATGGCCGCTGAGGGGGCAGGGCCTATGCAGCAATGACGTCACAGATGGGGCGGGGCTAAGTGGCACTAGGGGCAGAGCGATGTGGCACATAGGCCTTGAGGCCCCGCCCACATGTACCAATCCACAGGTGATAAAAACGACTTTTTACCAGAACAAGCAACATGAGGTGGGATATAAAATAAGTAATGAAAGCTGTAACATTTACCCTTTACACATGTGGAGAGCCGTCAAAATACAAATAGGATGTGACAGTGTTACTTTAAATAAACCGGAAAACCTTACCCACAAAAACACTTACCATGTGATGGAGAATGGAATAGAGAAAAGCCCAGATTCAAGAATTCTTTACATTGATTGTATTAAATAAAAGAGTGACAAATTTTACAAAAACTTGTTGGAGGAGATTTTCCCTCTTAGGCTGCTGCCTAAAACAATTAGGTAGATTTTGGGAAATATGCAGTTTAACCCCTTAAGGAACGAGCCTTAGATGGGACCTAACGCTGGGTTGGTGAAAAAAATATAGCTTCATCCCCTGATAATGACACCGAGGATAACATCTGTGGACCTGAGATTCTACATGGCTCTGCAACGTCATTATCATCGTAGTCCAGGACAAACGTATCCTCCAAAGCTGTAACCCTCCATATGCATGCAGTACAATCCCATATTTTTGTCAGAAGCTTCCCATGCCTGGCTCTTCTAACTGCTTTGTGGCCTGTCTACTCTGGGAGTCTCAACGCTTCCGTCCAAGTGTTGACTGTGAGAACATTCCTTCAAAAGATCCTCCGAATACAGCGGCTGAGTCTCTGGGAGGAGTGCTTGGCTCGCAAGGAGCTCATTAGTGGCGGCCCTGGCAAGTGCAATTGGGTCTGAGACACCACAGGAGACAGTATGAATAGATGAACCCAAACCAGAGCCATTTGTATTTCTGTATGGACTTAACGCAGTTATTGGGGTGTCACTCTGGGCAGTCACACATCGGATTGGTGACCATATGAAGGCAAGCTACAACCTCAGCAACGATATCGAAGTTAGGCCTGCCTCACTGTGGGGAGAGCAATAGTCCATTTTACATGTATATCCTCCTTGTTGCAGCTGCAGCTAACACTGCAGCTGATGGCATAGTCTCATGCTCCAAGCCACATGATCCATGGAATGAAACCCTAATACTTGCACTAAGTGCATACAGAAGGACCTCATTCCCAGATTAACCAAAAAAGGGGGCCAGCACTCATCCATATATATATATATATATATATATATTATATATATATATGAAATTGTGCAGGACTCACCTGGTGTACGTGGGTGTCAATGTCCACTTCACCCACTTCACCAATCATCACAGCTTCGCTCATTAATGGTCCCAGTCTCCGTTCATCCGAACATCCAACTTGGAGGGCGCTACACCAAAACCCGGGGTGGATAATCACACCGGTAGTAATACCAAGGAAAACAACAACAACAACAAAAAAAAGAACAGCGCTCAGGGACCTGGACCAATGCTTCAATATTGGTGGGTTATAACAATTAATAAGAATCACTTACTTCACTATGGGGGAAAGGCTGAATACCTCAGACCTGACCCCCCTCCATGGCGCTTACAGCTCAATGCTCGAAATATCTGTTTATTGAATATATATCAGCACAACTCTTCTAGGTGAGTGAAATCACTCATTTCTATTGTTTCATTGACTAAGATTTACTACACCAAAAGGCGCCCGTGTCTCTCTTCTAACCACAAGAGACAGGGCAGAGGAAACATCCTGCCCTTGCCATGGAATGGTAGAGGCACTACTCTGTGATGACCCCTCTGATGGCTGCTGTCTCTGGGATTGGCTACTACCTGCCAAGGATCCAGTCAACAATTCCAGCCTGGTTGGTATTCACCTGACCATTTGTTGTAACAGGGAGCTGAAACATTCCTCTTATAGGGTTGGGATCACCACTCCCACAAGTCTGTGTTCCAATGGGACCACCTTATAAGCCTCCTTTGCCATTGACACTGGTTATAACCTGAAAAGGGACATATTTTTTTAGCATGTTTTTTGTAACTTTTTAAATTGGGGGTTGTGCCAATGGCTTCACAACACCCACAGTTTGGTTTAAGTGGACACTGCCCTCACAGCACCCACAGACTGGTATAAGTTGACACTGGCTTCACAGCATCCACAGACTGGTTTGAGTGGACACGTGCTTCACAGCACCAAAAGAATGGTTTGAGTGGACAGTAGCTGAACAGTACCCGCAAACTGGTTTGAGTGGACACTGGCTTGACAGCACCAACAGCCTGATTTGAGTGGACACTGGTTTCACAGCACCCACAGCCTGGTTTGAGTATACACTGGCTTCATAGCACCCACAGACTGGTTTGAGTGGACAGAGGCTTCACAGCACCCATAGACTGGTTTTAGTAGACACAGACTTCACAGCACCCATGGACTGTTTTGAGTCAACACTAGCCTAATAGCACCCACAGACTGGTTTGTGTAGACACTTGCTTCACAGCACCTACACACTGGTTTGAGTGGAAACTGGCTTTACAGCAGCCACAGACAACCAACAATGTACCCTCCTAGCCTCTCCTTTCTTTTTCTGTCTCTTTATCCTAGGGCTATGTTACATCCTAGGGCGATGTTTACACGCTGTATGAACAACGGTCATTCCACATGAAAGGCCATTGTTTAATGCTACTTACAGTCTGGAATTAATGAACATGATCACGGAACAGTCGTTGTTTCTACAGTGTTGGAATATAGCCTTGTGGTGCACTATGAATGTGATGACAGTGGGAAGATGGCTGCTATAGCAGCTGAGGACCACAAACACTGCTTCATAGATCAGCCAACAGTTGTTAATTGGCAGGCAATAATGACACTGACCACTTCTGGCCTTGCTTGGAATAATTTTTTTTTTATTGAGATCAAATATTTAAATTCAAATGTAGCTGAATGACTTCTGCAAGTATTAGACTATAACAATTTATTCAAATAGTATTCTGTACTCCATAACCAGAAAGATTAACATTGTGTGCATAAGACATTAAGGAAACAAATCCCACAAGGCCAAGACATGCTCAAACACATCAGCCAAATGATCAGTAGATGCACAGGAAGACCAAGTGGAATGGACCATAGGCAACTGCAACTCACAGAGAGACATTTTGGTAAAAACTAGGGATAAGCGAACCGAACTGTAACAAACCAGATTCGTTACGAACTTTGCAAAAAGTTCGTAACGAATCTGGTTAAAATAACAATAACAAATAAAATCTTAAGAAAGTGCTGCAAATCCCTCCTGGAATGCATCTGGAAAAGCAGGGTAACAGCATTACAGGAATCGGCATTACGGGGTTAGCGATCCCCGACAATAATGCCGATCCCTCTAATGGTTAATATTTAATTAATAAAACAGATTTTTATTCTCAAAAAAACATTTTCGTTGTTCAATAGCATAATTAAAAGAATTCCATTCTTCTGCAATTAACCCCTTAACGACACCGTGCGTAAGTATACGCCCCCGCAGGGTGGGCTTTAACGCAAACGGGCGTATACTTACGCCCGATGTTTCCCCGATCGCTGTGTGTTCACACACAACGGTCGGGGAAGATGGCCTGCTATAATGTATAGCAGGCCATCTCTGCTCGTCGGCACGGGGGGTGATTAACCCCTCCCGTGCCGACGATCGCTGCTATATGCTGATCAATACAGATCAGCATATAGCAGCTAAATTCAGCTTTCCGGGTCATCGGTGACCCGGAAAGCAATGGCGATTGGTGCTGTCCGAGATAGCACCAATCGCCATAAGTGTCCCCACCAAAGATGGCGCCGATGCCACCCCCACGATCGCCGTGATAAGCCGGCCAGTGCCGGCCCATCACGGCGATCATACTGTAAAAAGACAGTTTTGCCGGGTTCTGCACCCCCCAGCTAGGTAGCTGAGGGGTGCAGAACAGGTGTGTGTGGTGCAGGTGTACCATACTCACCTGATCTGGGCGTCCGGAGCGAAGATCTGCGGTCCGCGCCGTCCTCGCGTCTTCTTCGCTTCACTTCCGGGTTTGGTCGTCCAGTGTCGGAAATCTTCGGAAACGCTGTCGGATATAGGGGCGTTTTTTCTCCCCTATATCCTACCGCCACTGTCTGCTGATAAGTGCCGCACATAAGTGCGGCATTTATCAGCAGCTCCTTTCTTGGCGTAGGGATATTTTTTCTTACTGTCAAAAAAACTCGTAAAAAACACTACACTACACCACACTACATGGAATAAAGTTTTACACTACACCACTACACATTTACATACCCCATACACCAATCCCCGTATAAAGATGGCCCCCAGGGTGTTTTCGGCGTCAGAGGCATACGCTTATTATTATAAGGCAATAATGACACTGACCACTTCTGGCCTTGCTTGGAATAAATTTTTTTTTATTGAGATCAAATATTTAAATTCAAATGTAGCTGAATGACTTCTGCAAGTATTAGACTATAACAATTTATTCAAATAGTATTCTGTACTCCATAACCAGAAAGATTAACATTGTGTGCATAAGACAGTCATTAAGGAAACAAATCCCACAAGGCCAAGACATGCTCAAACACATCAGCCAAATGATCAGTAGATGCACAGGAAGACCAAGTGGAATGGACCATAGGCAACTGCAACTCACAGAGAGACATTTTGGTAAAAACTAGGGATAAGCGAACCGAACTGTAACAAACCAAATTCGTTACGAACTTTGCAAAAAGTTCGTAACGAATCTGGTTAAAATAACAATAACAAATAAAATCTTAAGAAAGTGCTGCAAATCCCTCCTGGAATGCATCTGGAAAAGCAGGGTAACAGCATTACAGGAATCGGCATTACGGGGTTAGCGATCCCCGACAATAATGCCGATCCCTCTAATGGTTAATATTTAATTAATAAAACAGATTTTTATTCTCAAAAAAACATTTTCGTTGTTCAATAGCATAATTAAAAGAATTCCATTCTTCTGCAATTAACCCCTTAACGACACCGTGCGTAAGTATACGCCCCCGCAGGGTGGGCTTTAATGCAAACGGGCGTATACTTACGCCCGATGTTTCCCCGATCGCTGTGTGTTCACACACAACGGTCGGGGAAGATGGCCTGCTATAATGTATAGCAGGCCATCTCTGCTCGTCGGCACGGGGGGTGATTAACCCCTCCCGTGCCGACGATCGCTGCTATATGCTGATCAATACAGATCAGCATATAGCAGCTAAATTCAGCTTTCCGGGTCATCGGTGACCCGGAAAGCAATGGCGATTGGTGCTGTCCGAGATAGCACCAATCGCCATAAGTGTCCCCACCAAAGATGGCGCCGATGCCACCCCCACGATCGCCGTGATAAGCCGGCCAGTACCGGCCGGCCCATCACGGCGATCATACTGTAAAAACACAGTTGTGCCGGGTTCTGCACCCCCCAGCTAGGTAGCTGAGGGGTGCAGAACAGGTGTGTGTGTTGCAGGTGTACCATACTCACCTGATCTGGGCGTCCGGAGCGAAGATCTGCGGTCCGCGCCGTCCTCGCGTCTTCTTCGCTTCACTTCCGGGTTTGGTCGTCCAGTGTCGGAAATCTTCGGAAACGCTGACGGATATAGAGGCGTTTTTTCTCCCCTATATCCTACCGCCACTGTCTGCTGATAAGTGCCGCACATAAGTGCGGCATTTATCAGCAGCTCCTTTCTTGGCGTAGGGATATTTTTTCTTACTGTCAAAAAAACTCGTAAAAAACACTACACTACACCACACTACATGGAATAAAGTTTTACACTACACCACTACACATTTACATACCCCATACACCAATCCCCGTATAAAGATGGCCCCCAGGGTGTTTTCGGCGTCAGAGGCATACGCTTATTATTATAAGGCAATAATGACACTGACCACTTCTGGCCTTGCTTGGAATAAATTTTTTTTTATTGAGATCAAATATTTAAATTCAAATGTAGCTGAATGACTTCTGCAAGTATTAGACTATAACAATTTATTCAAATAGTATTCTGTACTCCATAACCAGAAAGATTAACATTGTGTGCATAAGACATTAAGGAAACAAATCCCACAAGGCCAAGACATGCTCAAACACATCAGCCAAATGATCAGTAGATGCACAGGAAGACCAAGTGGAATGGACCATAGGCAACTGCTACTCACAGAGAGACATTTTGGTAAAAACTAGGGATAAGCGAACCGAACTGTAACAAACCAGATTCGTTACGAACTTTGCAAAAAGTTCGTAACGAATCTGGTTAAAATAACAATAACAAATAAAATCTTAAGAAAGTGCTGCAAATCCCTCCTGGAATGCATCTGGAAAAGCAGGGTAACAGCATTACAGGAATCGGCATTACGGGGTTAGCGATCCCCGACAATAATGCCGATCCCTCTAATGGTTAATATTTAATTAATAAAACAGATTTTTATTCTCAAAAAAACATTTTCGTTGTTCAATAGCATAATTAAAAGAATTCCATTCTTCTGCAATTAACCCCTTAACGACACCGTGCGTAAGTATACGCCCCCGCAGGGTGGGCTTTAACGCACACGGGTGTATACTTACGCCCGATGTTTCCCCGATCGCTGTGTGTTCACACACAACGGTCGGGGAAGATGGCCTGCTATAATGTATAGCAGGCCATCTCTGCTCGTCGGCACGGGGGGTGATTAACCCCTCCCTTGCCGACGATCGCTGCTATATGCTGATCAATACAGATCAGCATATAGCAGCTAAATTCAGCTTTCCGGGTCATCGGTGACCCGGAAAGCAATGGCGATTGGTGCTGTCCGAGATAGCACCAATCGCCATAAGTGTCCCCACCAAAGATGGCGCCGATGCCACCCCCACGATCGCCGTGATAAGCCGGCCAGTGCCGGCCCATCACGGCGATCATACTGTAAAAAGACAGTTTTGCCGGGTTCTGCACCCCCCAGCTAGGTAGCTGAGGGGTGCAGAACAGGTGTGTGTGGTGCAGGTGTACCATACTCACCTGATCTGGGCGTCCGGAGCGAAGATCTGCGGTCCGCGCCGTCCTCGCGTCTTCTTCGCTTCACTTCCGGGTTCGGTCGTCCAGTGCCGGAAATCTTCGGAAACGCTGTCGGATATAGGGGCGTTTTTTCTCCCCTATATCCTACCGCCACTGTCTGCTGATAAGTGCCGCACATAAGTGCGGCATTTATCAGCAGCTCCTTTCTTGGCGTAGGGATATTTTTTCTTACTGTCAAAAAAACTCGTAAAAAACACTACACTACACCACACTACATGGAATAAAGTTTTACACTACACCACTACACATTTACATACCCCATATACCAATCCCCGTATAAAGATGGCCCCCAGGGTGTTTTCGGCGTCAGAGGCATACGCTATTATTGCCTCCGACACCGAAACAGCCGTAGAGGATGAATGGGGGGATCCTTCGTTCCTCCATTCATCCTTATCGTTCTCATCATCCAGTGACATGTCTGGGGGTAGCGTAGCGTACGCTGCCCCCCAGACACGTCTTTTCCGCCAGAACCATCCCAATAAGTGATCACGGTATGGCGTGAAATTCTACAAACTCTGTGAGACTACCTCAGGGTACACTTACAGATCCAGGGTACGTGCACACTGCGGAATGGCGAAGGATAACGCTTTGTGCATTCCGCAGCTGGCACCCGCCAGCGGACTGATGGAGGTGCGCGTCTCCGCCCGTGTCATAGATTCCATTCTATGCACGGGCGGATTCCGTTGTCCGTCCAAAGAATGAACACGTTCATTCTTTGGACAGAGGGCGGAATCCGCCCGTGCATAGAATGGAGTGTGACACGAGAGGAGACGCGCGCCTCCATCAGTCCGCCGGTGGGTGCCAGCTGCGGAATGCACAAAGGGTTATCCTTCGCCATTCCGCAGTGTGCACGTACCCTTAGAGTGTATGAAGGAAGGAACACCCAAATCCTGCCCCCAGATGCCCCCCCCATCCTCGCAGTTAGTGGGGAGATCGTTCGGGAACTGATCTTCCCACTGCTGGATAAAGGTTACCACCACCACCTGTACGAGGATAACTTTTATACCAGCACCCCCTCTTCTGGTCCCTCGCTGCCCGAGCTACTGTAGCTTGCGGCATGATCCGAACATCTCAGAAGCAGTAATAGAGCCCTAATATTTAGCAGCCATGTAGCGGACCCAGCGCTTCTGGATATGAAGGACCCCGGATCGCACCAGGGCAACATTTTTCAGGTGACGTCCCCCACACTGGAAAACAGGAGACCCCAGAAGAAGTGCAGAGTGTGGTGTAACAGGGGGATCAGGAAGGACACAATTTTCCAGGGTGACACCTGTCCTGATCACCTCGTCCTCTGCATACTGGATCGCTTCAAGGCGTACCACACATCATTGGGGTTCCACATTATCTAAATTCTGTCCCTTATTCCTATTTCAGGGGTCACGTTGATCCAGGGATTATTCTGATCGGCATTATGGAGTCGGGACGGATTTTTTTCCCTGTGATGAGGCTACTGTCTTCTGCCTTACAAGGGTTTTTTTTTCCTTCCTCTGGATCAACACAGGTTGAATTTGATGGACACCTGTCAGTTTAAACCTTATAAACTAATAATTGGCCTAATACTCCCAAATAAATTAGAATGGTCCCTTTTCCCCAGCTAAATAGGTATGGCCGCCATTCCCATTAGAGGATGCCATGATGCAATTACAAAGCCTCTGTACGGCCAGGATAGTAGAAACCCCCCACAAGTGACCCCATTCTGGAAACTACACCCCATAAGGAAACTAACGAGGGGGGCAGCGGGGATATGGCCCCCTGGTGACGGGCACATTTGTGACGTGAAAATGAAAAAATAGTATTTTTTATTTTCACGGTACAAGTTCCACATATGTGCCCATCACCAGTGGGGTCCATATGCTCACTGTACCCCCTTGTTGGATTCCTTATGGGGTGTAGTTTCCATAATGGGGTCACTTGTGGGGGGTTTCTACTGTCCTGGCAGCACAGGAGCTTTTTAATTGCGACATAGCCTCCATCCTCCATTCCAGCCTCTAAATGGTGCTCTGTCCCTTTGGGGGCTTGCCCTGTGCCCATATGGCACATTATGTCCACATGTGGGGAATTTTCGTACTCAGGGGAAATTACCCTACATGTTTTGTGTTCACTTTCTTTTTTAACCCCTTGTGGAAAAGGAAAAAAATCAAGGCTAGACTAACATATAGTGTAAAAAATGTTTCATTTTTACACTAAATTATTGATCTTGTCTTGATTTTTTCATTTTCACAAGGGGTTATAAGATAAAAAAAAACACTAAATGTGTAGAGAAATTTCACCTGAGTGCGGAAATACCCCATATGTGGACATAAAGCACCATGCGGGTGCAGGTTAAGCCTCCAAAAGGAAGGAGCGCCATTTGGCTTTTGGAGGCTGGATTTGGCTGGAATGGATTTCAAGGGGCCATGTTGCATTCAAAAGGCCCCTGTGTTGCCAAGACCATTGATCCCCCCCACAAGTGACCCCCATTATGGAAACTACACCCCTCAAGGAATGTAACAAGGGGTGTAGTAAGCATATGGACCCCACTGGTGACGGGCACAAATGTGGAACAATATGGCGTGAAAATAAAATATTAAATTTTTTACACTATAATGTTGGTTTAGCCTTAAATTTTTCATTTTCACAAGAGGTTAAAAGAGAAAAAAACACACATAATGTGTAGAGCAATTTACCCCGAGTCCTTAAATACCCCACATGTGGACATAAAGCGCCATGTGGGTGCAGGGCAAGCCTCCGAAGGTAAGGAGCGCCATTTGGATTTTGGTGGTTGGATTTGGCCAGAATGGATGATGAACGCCATGTCGCATTTACAGAGCCCTCGTGCTGCCAAAACACTGGAAACCCCCCCACAAATGACCCCATTCTGGAAACTACACCCCTCAAGGAATCTAACAAGGGGTGCAGTGAGGATATGGACCCCTTGATGACGGGCACATTTGTGCCGTGAAAGTGAAAAAATTTAAATTTTCACTTTCACGTCACATTGTTCCACATTTGTGCCCGTCACCAGTGGGGTCCATATCCTCATTGCACCCCATGTTAGATTCCTTGAGGGGTGTAGTTTCCAGAATGGGATCACTTGTGGGGGGTTTCCAGTGTTTTGGCAGCACGAGGGCTCTGTAAATACGACATGACCCTTGAAATCCATTCCAGTAAAATATAGCTTCCAAAAGCCAATTGACGCTCCTTCCCTTTGGAGGCCCGTCCTGCGCCCGCTTGGCACTTTATGTCCACATGTGGGGTATTTCTGTACTCGGGAGAAACTGCGCTACACGTTTGGTGTTTTGTTTTTCTTTTATCCCCTTGTAAAAATGAAAAATGAAGGCTAGAACAACATTTTAGTGTAAAAAATAGAATTTTTCCTTTTTTACACCACATTGTTCTGAAAATCTGTGAAGCACCTCCAGATCCTCACCGCACCCCTTGTTACATTCCTTGAGGGGTGTCTTTTTCTAAATGGTGTCCCTTTAGGGGTGTTTTTTAGGTTTTGGCACTCCAGAGCCTCTGCCAACCTGAAGTGGTACAGTCAAAAATGACCAAATATAACGGAGCCATTGAAATGCACTAGGCGCTCCATTATATCTGAGGCTTGTGGTTGCGTCAAATAGCGCAATAGGGCCACATATGGGGTATTTCTATAAACTGCAGAAACGGGGCAATCAATATTGGGGTGCACTTCTCTGCTAATAGGTTTATCATTATGAAAGATATTGGATTACAATAAAATCTCTGCACAGAAAATTAAAATTTTCTAATTTCTTACACACTTAGCTTTTATTTCTGTGACTCCCCTAAAGGGTTAAAAAACTTTCTGGATGTGCTTTGCAGAGTTTGGGGGTGCAGTTTCTGAAATGGGGTGCTTTGTGGGGCTTTCTAACATACAGGCCCCTCAAATACACTTTAAACCTGAACAGGTCCCTAAAAATATCTGATTTTGAAATTTTACTGAAAATTTGGAAAATTGCTGCTAATGTTTTAAGCTTTCTATTGTCTAAAAAAAATGAAATATAGTTTAATAAAAGCTACCAACATAAAGTAGACATGTTGCTAATGCTATTTAATATATAATTTATGTGGCATAACCATTTTCTGTATAAGCAGAAAGGTTACAAAGTTGGAAAAATGCATTTTTTTCACAATTTTTCACGTTATTTTGGTGTTTTGTTTTTTATAAAGATTTGTTATAAGTATCGACTCCATTTTACCAGAAATGTAAAGTACAATATGTCACGAGAAAACAATCTCAGAATCGTCTGGATAGGTAAAAGCATCCCGAAGTTATTAATGAATAAAGTGACACTGGTCATATTCATAAAATTTGTCTCTGTCCTTAAGGCCATTTCAGGCTCTGTCCTTAAGGGGTTAAATATACTGTTAATAACAAAATAAATATATAAATGTGTGTGTATATATATACGTATTTATTGATTTATTTACAGTATATTTAATTGAAAAAGCATTGATTCGTTTTAATTATGTTATTGTACAAGGAAAATAACGTTCTTAAAACGAATATCTGCTTTATTAATTAAATATTAACTATTTAATGAAGTTATATAAATGCATGGGTCGGGTGCAGTGCACCCGGTCCATGGAGTTTAAAGGGTTAAGTAGTGATGCAGTAGCATCACTACTAACCCTCTGTGGCTGTACAGTAAGGAGGGGTACATAGCGCACCCCTCCTTACAGTACAGGAGCAGGGAATCCCTTAATTAACTGGGGATTCCCTGTCCAACGGGGTTTCCCATGGAGAAGCAGAAAGCGGTCTGCTTCTCAGCGGGAAATTTAAAATCCTCTGCACAGAAGTTACAGTCTGGTTCCCAGGGGCTTAAGTCCTTGGGAACCAGACTGTAACTCCCATGCCCATGCTGTAAGGTTAACCCTAACAGGATCCTGGGAAAGTTGGGGTGACCTTCAGCATAGGCATGGGAGTTACAGTCTGGCTCCCAAGGACTTAACCCCCTGGGAACCAGACTGTTCTGGTACTGCACCTGCACCAGCAAGGAAGGGGGTAAAGTGTCCCCTCCCTTGCTGGGGCAGATGCAGTGGATCTCCATGGGGTGGGGGGTGAGGGGGGTGATGGCTGGGGCTTACCTCCTGCTTTGTCTATAGTTGGTAGCAGTAACGGTATGTCCGGTAAGCCCCGCCCCCGTGACGATAGGGGGAAAATAGGGGGAACCCTACTCGTTTTTTTAAAATAAATAAATAATTTAAAAAAAACGCATAGGGTCCCCCCTATTTTCATAACCAGCCGGGTTAAAAACCAAGCGACAGCAGCCTGGTAACACCAGGGTGGGAAGAGCCATTGGTTTAGGCCCTCTCCAGCCTAAATCTTACCAGCCTGCTGCCGCCCCAGTCCAGGAGCGCCAATATTGACGCTCCGGGACCACTGGCACTCGGCTCTTCCCAGTACCCCTGGTGGCATTGGGTACTGGGGTAATAATGGGGGGGTTAGTGTTAGCCATTTTATACCGGCTAACACTAGGCCCCGACTTAGTAATGGATTCCGTCCGGCTAGCAGTCTAGGAATGTCCAGATAAGCCCCGCCCCCCGGCAGGGCTTACCGGACATACCGCGACTGCTACCAACTATAGACAAAGCAGCAGGTAAGCCCCAGCCATCGCCCCTCCCCCACCACCCCATGGAGATCCACTGCATCTGCCCCAGCAAGGGAGGGGACACTTAACCCCCTTCCTTGCTGGTGCAGGTGCAGTGCTAGAACAGTCTGGTTCCCAGGGGGTTTAATCCTTGGGAGCCAGACTGTCACTCCCATGCCTATGCTGGAGGTCACCCAACTTTCCCAGGATCTGATTAGGGTTAACCTTATAGGATAGTGGGAAAGCTGGGTGACCTCCAGCATGGGCATGGGACTTACAGTCTGGCTCCCAAGGACTTAAGCCCCTGGGAACCAGACTGTAACTTCTGTGCAGGGGATTTTAAATTTCCCGCTGAGAAGCAGACCGCTTTCTGCTTCTCCGTGGGAAACCCTGTAGGACAGGGAATCCCCACTTAATTAGGGGATTCCCTGCTCCTTACTGTACAGCCACAGAAGGTTAGTAGTGATGCTACTGCATCACTACTTAACCCTTTAAACTCCATGGACCGGGTGCACTGCACCCGACCCATGCATTTATATAACTCCATTAAATAGTTACTATTTAATTAATAAAGCAGATATTCGTTCTAAGAAGGTTATTTTCCTTGTACAATGTATAATTGTATAATTGTATAATTAAAACGAATCAATGCTTTTTCAATTAAATATACTGTAAATAAATAAATAAACATAAATATATACACATTTATTTATATATTTATTTTTTCATTAACAGTATATTTAATTGCAAAAGCATGGATTCCTTTTAATTATGCTATTGAACAACGAAAATGTTTTTTTTTAGAACGAAAATTTGTTTAAATAATTAAATATTAACTATTAAAGGGTGCGGCAAATGCCGGCAATTTTTTTTTTCACTATTTTTGCTCTTTGATTTTTTCCACTTTTTTCATTGTAATAGCAACTGCAACTACACGAAACTATACCCTATCACACTCCCACTACTGTAGCTGCAATTATTCAGCCGTTATTGCAAGGTTCGTTTTGGGTTCGGTCCGGACGAAGCCGAACTTCAGGAAAGTTCGCCGGATCGAACCGAACCGAACTTTTCAAAAGTTCGCTCATCCCTAGTAAAAACCCCTAAAATATATACTAAGATCCTACAACTTGCATGTAACCAGTAGGCAGAAAGATTATCTGGATGTGCCTACTAGAGAATTGCACATAATGGTACGAAGGTACAGTATGGACTGTAACTCAGCCAACATGCTGTAACAGTGTAAGCTTATATTTTGGTACCACCTAACAAAGGTTGCAAATGTATGCCAAAGGAGTGATCTCAATCTATTACTGTTTTTTAAATTATTGCATTGTGATATGTAATTACTAGTTTGTGTAGTAACTGGTTTAATAAAAAAATATATTAATGCTAAAGTTGAAGCCTTATTTTCCTTAATTTTCCTTTCACCACTTTTGACATGGCCTGTAGTTTTTTTTCCCCTTATGCTTACTTTCTGGATACTACTTTTTGGTATTACTTGTACTGCTTTTTCCATCCTGCTTGTTCTACAATAGAAGAGTAATGGCCACAGAAGTGGTTTTATACTATTGCTCATAAAATAAAATTGGCTTATGGTGCGTTTACACAGAGAAATTTATCTGACCGATCTTTGAAGCCAAAGCCAGGAATAGACTATAAACAGGGAACAGATCATAAAGGAAATACTGGGATCCTCTTTTCAAATCCATTCCTGGCTTTGGCTCCAATAACCTGTCAGATAAATGCACCTTTAGATCACTTCATGAGTGTGTGGTATTATACTGTATGTTGCTGCAGGCTCATCAGGCTTAATCAAGACTGTGATTAGGGAAGGGAGAGAAAGCGCAGACAATAATGCACAATAGGTGTTATAGTCTGTAAGGCGGAGGCTCACTCCCTAGCCATACTACAAAACAACTCTATGGCCTCCCTCATGGACAGTGTATGATCATTTTGTATATGCGCCTACTACTAAGGGTAATTCAGCTGAGCAGAAGTAGTCTAGGAGACATATTATGCAGTACTGTATGTGCACTCCTCAGGAAAATGCTGTAGTGATGCTACCCTATCAATACTGTGGGCATGGAAGATGGTAAATGGCTGCACAGATGCAAGAATAGGAATAGCCTTAACCACCTTTTAAAAACTCTCTGATCATTAGTGGTCAGTGGTTTTTATGGCCATTTTAAACCCTCACTATGCCATCCAGCACTAAAAGCCATACCGCTTGTGACATTGAACCTCTTTATCCCTTTTCCTGGTGGCGTCCCGCTCAAAGATCCACTTGTTTTGTAACGTCGCCCAGGCTGAGGGGGGAACAAACCAGATGCACAGCAAGCGCTGTCTTCCATCTCAGTGGTGCAAGTCCAGTGAGTGCAAATAAAGAGATGACAACTTTACTGCCTCATCACTCCTGTGCCACCGAGACGGTGGGGTGGGCACCTGGTTCGCCCACCCCATCCCTCCTGCCAAGGCAACGTAACAAGAGAAGTGGATTGTAGCATTGGCTGCCACAAGGGAAGAGGTTGGACGGCCAAAAAGTATGATTAACTTTGGTAGGAAAAAAGTTCATCTGATTAAGTGAAAAAGACTATGGGGGAGATTTATCAAACTGGTGTAGAGTAGAATAGTCTTAGTTGCCCCTAGCAACCAATCAGATTCCACTTTTCATTCTTCACAGATTCTTTGAAAAATTAAAGGTGGAATCTGATTGGTTGCTAGGGGCAACTAATGGTGCGTTTACACAGAGAGATTTATCTGACAGATTTTGGAAGCCAAAGCCAGGAATGGATTTGAAAAGGGGAGAAATTTCAGCCTATCCTTTATGACCTGATCTCTGTTTATAGTCTGGCTTTAGCTTCAAAGATCTGTCAGATAAATCTCTCTGTGTAAACGCACTCTTAGTTTATATCTTAACAAGAAAATTGCAAAATGTAATGCTGGGTTTACACGGAACGATTATCATGCGAATTTGCACGATAACGATCGAATTCGAACGATAATCGTACGTGTAAACACAGCGAACGATCGAACGACGAGCGAGAAATCGTTCATTTTGATCTTTTAACTTGTTCTTAAATCGTCGTTCGTTGTTCGCAAAAAAATCGCAGATCGTTCCGTGTGAACAGTCGTTCACTGATTTTACCTATGTGCGAGATAGGCTTAAGCGATCGCAAAACGATCGCAAAACGAATTTTCTGTACAATATATTGTTCCATCTAAACGCTGATCGTTATAAAAGAAAAATCGTTACTTAGAAATCGTTAATCGTACGATTGGGCGAATTATTGCTCTGTGTAAACCCAGCATAAGGAGTAGGAGTTAAAAGGAGGACGCAGGTGTGTTCACACATTCTACATAAGAAGTCATTGTTTAATGTTGCGTTTACACAGAGAGATTTACACTAGCGTTCAAAAGTTTGGGGTCACCCAAACAATTTTGTGTTTTCCATGAAAAGTCACACTTATTCACCACCATACGTTGTGAAATGAATAGAAAATAGAGTCAAGACATTGACAAGGTTAGAAATAATGTTTTGTATTTGAAATAACATTGTTTTTACATCAAACTTTGCTTTCGTCAAAGAATCCACCTTTTGCAGCAATTACAGCATTGCACACCCTTGGCATTCTAGCTGTTAATCTGTTGAGGTAAGCTGGAGAAATTGCACCCCACGCTTCTAGAAGCAGCTCCCACAAGTTGGATTGGTTGGATGGGCACTTCTGGTGTACCATACGGTCAAGCTGCTCCCACAACAGCTCAATGGGGTTCAGATCTGGTGACTGCGCTGGCCACTCCATTACCGATAGAATACCAGCTGCCTGCTTCTGCTGTAAATAGTTCTTGCACAATTTGGAGGTGTGTTTAGCGTCATTGTCCTGTTGTAGGATGAAATTGGCTCTAATCAAGCGCTGTCCACTGGATATGGCATGGCGTTGCAAAATTGATTGATAGCCTTCCTTATTTAGAATCCCTTTTACCCTGTACAAATCTCCCACCTTACCAGCACCAAAGCAACCCCAGACCATCACATTACCTCCACCAGGCTTAACAGATGGCGTCAGGCATTCTTCCAGCATCTTTTCATTTGTTCTGCGTCTCACAAATGTTGTTCTTTGTGATCCAAACACCTCAAACTTGGATTTATCCGTCCACAACACTTTTTTCCAGTCTTCCTCTGTCCAATGTCTGTGTTCTTTTGCCCATCTTAATCTTTTTCTTTTATTGGCCAGTCTCAGATATGGCTTTTTCTTTGCCACTCTGCCCTGAAGCTCAAAATCCTGCAGCCGCCTCTTCACTGTAGATGTTGACACTGGTGTTTTGTGGGTACTATTTAATGAAGATGCCAGTTGGGGACCTGTGAGTCGTCTGTTTCTCAAACTAGAGACTCTAATGTGCTTATCTTCTTGCTTAGTTGTGCAACGCGGCCTCCCACTTCTTTTTCTACTCTGGTTAGAGCCTGCTTGTGCTGTCCTCTGAAGGGAGTAGTACACACCGTTGTAGGAAATCTTCAATTTCTTAGCAATTTCTCGCATGGAATAGCTTTCATTTCTAAGAACAAGAATAGACTGTCGAGTTTCATGAAAGTTCTCTTTTTCTGGCCATTTTGAGCGTTTAATTGACCCCACAAATGTGATGCTCCAGAAACACAATCTGCTCAAAGGAAGGTCAGTTTTGTAGCTTCTGTAACGAGCTAGACTGTTTTCAGATGTGTGAACATGATTGCACAAGGGTTTTCTAATCATCAATTAGGCTTCTGAGCCAATGAGCAAACACATTGTACCATTAGAACACTGGAGTGATAGTTGCTGGAAATGGGCCTCTATACACCTATGTAGATATTGCACCAGACATTTGCAGCTAGAATAATCATTTACCACATTAGCAATGTATAGAGTGTATTTGTTTAAAGTTAGGACTAGTTTAACCCTTTAAGGACATGGCCCATTTTCGTTTTTACGTTTTCGGTTTTTCCTCCTTGTGTTTAAAAGGTCATAGCACTTGCATTTTTCCACCTAGAAACCCACATGACCCCTTATTTTTTGCGTCACTAATTGTACTTTGCAATTACAGGCTGAATTTTTGCATAAAGTACACTGCGAAACCAGAAAAAAATTTGAAGTGTGGTGAAATTGAAAAAAAAAAACGCATTTCTTTTATTTGGGGGAAATGTGTTTTTACGCCATTCGCCCTGGGGTAAAACTGACTTGTTATGCATGTTCCTCAAGTCGTTACAATTAAAACGATATACAACATGTATAACTTATATTGTATCTGATGGCCTGTAAAAAATTCAAACCGTTGTTAACCAATATACGTTCCTTAAAATCGCTTCATTCCCAGGCTTATAGCGCTTTTATCCTTTGGTCTATGGGGCTGTGCGAGGTGTCATTTTTTGCGCCATGATGTGATCTTTCTATCGGTACCTTGATTGCGCATATACGACTTTTTGATCGCTTTATATTACATTTTTTCTGGATTTGATGCGACCAAAAATGCGCAATTTTGCACTTTGGGATTTTTTTGCGCTGACGCCGTTTACCGTACGAGATCAGGAATGTGATTAATTAATAGTTCGGGCGATTACGCACGCGGCGATAGCAAACATGTTTATTTATTTATTTATTTGTTTACTTTTATTTAAAACCTGGGAAAAGGGGGGTGATTCAGACTTTTATTAGGGGAGGGGGCTTTTTACTATTAACAACACTTTTTTTTTTTTTTTTTACACATATACTAGAAGCCCCCCTGGGGGACTTCTAGTATATACACTTGGATCTCTCATTGAGATCTCTGCAGCATAGATATGCTGCAGAGATCCATGAGATCGGCACTCGTTTGCTTTCGGCTGCTGCAGCCGAAAACGAACGAGTGCCGAGCCGAGGACGGCGCCATCTTGGACGCGTCCCCGGCCGGCATCAGTAACGGAGGAGCGTCCCCGGCCGACAAGGTCCCGGAGGAGCGATCTTCCCCACTAGACCCCAGGGAAACGTTGCCTCCGATTAGCTAATTAGCGGGCACGGCGATCAGACCGTGCCCGCTAATAGCAGCGGTCCCGCGCGGCGGCCCCGCTTTGAAGTGCCGCGATCCCGGGTGCCGCGAGTAGCCCGGGACCGCTGCTATTAGCGGGCACGGTCTGATCGCCGTGCCCGCTAATAGCAGCGGTCCCGGGCTACTCGCGGCACCCGGGATCGCGGCACTTCAAAGCGGGGCCGCCGCGCGGCCCCGCTTTGAAGTGCAAGTGAGGACATATGACGTACGCATACATCCTATGTCCTTAAGAGGTTAAAGTTATCTTCATTGAAAAGTACAGTGCTTTTCCTTCAAAAATAAGGACATTTCAATGTGACCCCAAACTTTTGAACGGTAGTGTGTCTGACAGATTTTTTTAAGCCAAAGCCAGGAACAGGCTAGAAGCAGAGAACAGGTCATAAAGGAAAGACTGAGATTTCTCCTCTTTTCAAATCCATTCCTGGCTTTGGCTTTCAAAATCTGTCAGATAAATCTCTTTGTGTAAACGGACCATAAGACAATTATACTTTACACCTGTTTGATAAATCTCCATATATATGTGTGTGTGTGTGTGTGTGTGTGTGTGTATGTGTGTTTGTGTCTCACATATTGATAGTTAAAAAATGTGAGAAATTTGTTGGCTGTTCTGAAGATTTGCACATTAAAATACTTACAATTTTCAAAACAAAGGGATAAAAATTTGATTTTTTTCCTGCATTTACAGTTTCCATTTTATAAACAGTTCCTTGTGAATCCTTAAAACAAGCATCATGCCCCAAATGGAATTGATGCTCTTTGATCCGCCCTGACAAAGTCACATCAGAACAAAAAATAACAATATAAACATATATATAATTTTATATTTCCTTTTTTAGTGTGCTTTTTGAGATTTAAATCTGTCATTTATGTTTGAAAACTAACAATGGCATAGCTAAAGAAAGAATTTGGATTTTATTTTGTTTTTAACCCTTTTGAAATGAGCCAAATGTTTCAAAATGTATGTCTGTATGTTGTCTGAAAATTTCACACTAGGAAATGACTTCAGAATCTGTGAAAAATACTTAAAACATTCTTGTCTAGTTACAGCTAGCATTCAGACCTGTCAGTTGCCCACATGAGGGCATGTAAAATAAGGCAGCAGTTCATTCTCTCTTGTAAAAAGAAGGCAATTATTGTCATAATGAAGTGTCAGTTGGACTCAAAATTCCTAGATATTATTCTTTGAACTTGCTACTCGAACAGCAAGCCATCTGTAATAAAGTTCGGGTTATACAGTACCACATTATATATGTACTAGAGACAAATCCCTGTTGGAAAAGCTTATTTCAAATTGGCATTGGATTTAAGGCAAGCTATAAAAATTGATTCCTTCAGTAAAAATGCAGAACTGATTAGATTTGAAGGCAACTTTCAAATCATGTGGCTACAGTAAAGGGGTGTAAAATACAGTATCAGATTCTAATATTTATTTCTTTAGTTCTTCACATGTATCAGAAACTTAAGATACAATATTAGATATACTAATAGATGTCATGTGTCCGTTTAAAAATAAAGGTCCTAATAATATTGATTCTGTACCAGCAGTCAAGAAATCATTACAGCAGAATTTCATGGTATTTAAAGAAAAGAGTCGATTATGTATCAAAGATAAACAAGTTTAGTTTAAAGCCTTTGGCTGAAAAGTCTTTAAAAAATTAAGTATAAGGCCATGTTCACATGGCGTAAGACACTGGCCTTTCTGTGACCCGGCTGGGTCACAGAACGGACAGTGTCAGAGGAGATCACTGCAGTACCGGCCCGGATGATCATTATTTCTAATGAATTGAGATGCAGGTGCATCCTTCTGCGCCCGCATCCCAATTTGCCACTGCACACAATGGAGCATGCGGCCGGAGCTGCACGCTTCATAGTATAGTATGTACATAGGTTGTGTATTAATCACGGCAGTTGTTGCACATCAGCAACAAGGTCCTTGATTAATACACAACCTACGTTGTTTGAATATAGCTTAAGGCTGTGTTCCCACTACAGGGATGGGTATGATCCTAAACATTGTTTGTGGCTGTCATTTTGCACTAAAATCACATCCTGGGAACTTACCCCTAATCTGTACTATAATAAAATGTATCAAGCAAGTCAGTCATATTTCAAGGGCAGATTCAACTTAAAATAGAGTGATTAACCCTTAGGGGACACAGCTAGTTTTGGTGTTTATGACACGGCCAAATTTTTCAAATATGACATGTGTCACTTTATATATTAATAACTCTGGAATGCTTTTACCGATCCTTGTGGTTCCAAGATTTTTTTTCGTGACATGTTCTACTTTATGTTAGTGATACATTTGGGCCGATACCTTTAACTTTTTTTTGTGAAAAACTCCAAAATGTTGTGAAAAATTGAAAAAAATTGCATTTCTCTAAATTTGAAAGTCTCTGCCAATAAGGAAGATAGTTATGCCACAAAGGTTATTGATTAATTCACATCTATAACATGTCTACTTTATGTTGGCAGCATTTGGTGGGCATGCTTTAACTTTTTTAGGATTTTAGAGGCTATAATTGTTTATTAGCAATTTTCTAAATTTTTTGAAGCATATTCCAGAGGCCTGTATACTAGAAACCCCCATAATCCCCCCCATTTTGAACTCTTTACCCTTTAAAGTATTCAAATTGAAATTTAAAACAGTTTTTAACCCTTTAGGCATTTCACAGGAATAACTGCAAAGTAGGTGTGAAAAGTAAAAATTTCCATTTTCTTTGCAGACATTGCAATTCAATCCTATATTTTTCATACCAAACCTGCTATAAACAGTAAAATGCAATAAAAAAATTATTCCTCTGAATCTGCAGTTTTTACAAATACCCCATTTGTGGACATAAAGTGTTGCACAAGCGCACAACATGGCTCAGAAGAGAAGGAGCACCCTTTAAATTTTGGAGTGTGGATTTGGCTGAAATAAATGTAGGAGAACATGTTACAGTTACAGAGCC
Source organism: Dendropsophus ebraccatus (assembly GCF_027789765.1). Taxonomy (NCBI): domain Eukaryota; kingdom Metazoa; phylum Chordata; class Amphibia; order Anura; family Hylidae; genus Dendropsophus; species Dendropsophus ebraccatus. The sequence continues at coordinate 122,834,796 of NC_091454.1, forward strand.
CCCCTAGTGCCGAGACAGTGGGAACCCCCCACAGGTGACCCCATTTTGAAAACTACACCCCTTAAGGAATGTAACAAGGGGTACAGTGGGCATTTTGACCCTACAGGTTTTTCACAGTTTTTTGCAAAAGTGGACAGTGAAAATGAAAAATCACATTTGTCACACTTATGCATTGGTGAAACCCCAAATTTTTCAAATCCAAAAGCATGGAGGAAAAAAGCCCCCCAATATTTGTAAAGCAATTTTTCCTGAGTACGGAAATTCCCCATTTGTGAACGTAAATTATTGTACGGGTGCACAAGGGTTCAGAAGAGAAGGAGCACCTATGTCTGTGTGCACTACTGCTGTAGCAGTAAATGCACGGACATTTACTGACACTTACTAACAGACACGGACTGACGTTTACTCACACTTACTAACGGACACTGACTGACACTTACTCACACTTACTAATGGATGCTGACTGACGATAACTAACTGACACTGATTGATGCTCAGTAACGGACACTGACGGACTCTTACTAATGGACGCTGGCTGACACTTACAGAAGGTGACTGACGCTTGCTGACACCTGCTAATGGACGCTGACTGACTCTTACTAACTGACATTGACTGATACTGACGCTTACTAACGGACACTTACTGACATCGACACTTACTAACGGACGTTGACTGATACTGACAGACGCTTACTGACGCTTACGCTTACTAAAGGACGCTGACTGACGCTTACTAACAGACGCTGCCTGGCGCTTACTAACGGATGCTGACTGACGTGTGTGTGTGTGTGTCGGTTTTTTACAATATATGGATGCAGGCTCTGATTTCCTCACAAAGTGAAGGATCAGAGCCTGCATCCATGATCAGATACTGTGATTGGCAGCTCTGATCACAGAGCTGCCAATCACAGTATATAGCAGCATGCACCAGCGTCATTACACAGACGCTGGTACATGCTGCTGCAGCAGGAGGGGGTCACAGCAGAGATCGCTCCTTCCCCCTCCTTGCAGCACTGGCTCTCCGGTCCCGGAACTCACTCTGAGCTCCGGGATCCGGCGAGCTAGTGCTGCTGCAAGGAGGAGGGGGATGGAGCGACCTCGGCTGTGACCCTCCGGTGAGAAGCAGCGGCGGCGGTGGTGGGTGGGTGGTATGGATAGGGGGCGGGATGGCACAGCAGCAGGGGGAGGATCGGGGGAGGATACAACATCAAGGGAGGGGGAGAAACGGAGGACACGGATCAGGGGAGGACGAGGACACAACATCGCGGGAGGTGGTGGGGTACGAAGGACACGGGAGGGGGGGTACGGAGGACACAGGACACGGGAGGAGGGGTACGGAGGACACAGGACACGGCACGGGGGGGGGGGGGTCAGAAACAAACGGCAACGGGGGGGGGGGGCGGGGACGGCGCGGGACCGGGGGTTTACTGCTTATTTCACCGTCATCTGTGAATCGTTACCCATCCACTGATGCCGGTGATCGCCTGTGCTTGACCCATTCAGGGGGTCCAGCAGCAGCTACACTGAACTGTCAGCTATCAGCTGACAGTTTAGTTTCGGCTCCCGGTCACTGTTTATGTAAACAGTGAGCACTGGGAGCCGGGAAGTTATAGTACGTCCTGGTGCGGAAACTAACCTCCTGCCAGGACGTACTATAACGTCCTAGTGCGTCTATGGGTTAAAGCAAAAAAAAAATTACTTATAATCTTCTATTACAGTTATTTCAGGAACTGTGTGCTGTTTAGAACCATAGTGGCTGATTACTGCTTTAGCAACAACAACAACAAAAACAATTTCATACAACAAAATATCTCTCCTCCTTCACTGGTAATTTATTTTTAAGTATTTTTGTATCTAACGAATAATCTGAAGGTTCTGTTCTGCAATTTCATGCTCTGCAATAAATTGTAAGTAAAACGGTCTAAACAAAACCAGTTGATGTTTGTAGAATAGAAAACTATACATCTCACATTAATCAACTATAATATTAAAGAAGTTATCAGGAAAGCAGAAAAGGTCCTACCTTCTGCTTTCTGGCGCTGCACTTCCTCCTTCTAATCACCTCAGGTGATAACTTCCGAGATGTGACGGGAGAGGGTGCATATTGCAGGTATTTTGTGCAGGTGAAACCACACCTACATGCAATGTACAATAGCTGCTCGATGTCTCCAGAACAGTGGTAACATTAGGCAGCTATTAATCTTTTCCTGCAATATGGTCCTGCCCCCCTCTCATTTCATAAGTTATCATCCAAGATGGCCAGAGGGAGGAAATGCAGCACCAGAGAGCCCCACCAAACCTGAAAAAAGAAACACAATCATCCCCCCAATGACTATCAATCAATCACTAAAATTGAGATAAATTCGGACCCACAATGACCTTTGTAGAAAACAAAGCCTGCTTTCCTTGATAACATTTGGTGGTTCCATAGGGAATGAATAGAGCGCAGGCTAAAGTGGCTGCACAGGCATGATAAGAGCTCCTCTTACCATGCCTGTGCAGCCACTTTAGCCTGCGCTCTATTCATTCCCTATGGAACCACCAAATGTTATCAAGGAAAGCAGGCTTTGTTTTCCACAAAGGTCATTGTGGGTCCGAATTTATCTCCATTTTAGTTATTGATAGAAGTCCCAGCAGTTGGACCCCCATAATTCAGCTTGTTATCCCCTATATTATGGATAGAGGATAACAAGCTGTAATGGGAATGCCTCTTTAACTTCTTCCTCCAATAAGACATCCAGGGACATCATGAAAAGCAAAGAATTACTGCCACATTATGTCCTCGGGCATTTAACCCCATGGACGCTGTGATCGGTGCGACCGCAGCATCTATGGAGAATCCAAAGGGAGATCTGCTCCTGAAAACCTAGTCAATTGGGATGCACTTATATAGACCAGAAAACGACACCCGCATGGAGAATGGAAAAGAGGAAAGAATCAAGAAGGCTTTACACTGATTATACAGTATTAAATAAAAGAGTTTTCAACCACTTTAAAGTGACTCTGTACCCACTATCCCCTCACCTCCCCCCCCCCCCCCCCCCCCCGTTCGGCGGGTGATGCAGTTATTGTCCTAAAAAACAACTGGGCAGGATTTCTCCTCAACATCACTTGTCTGAACATTGCACATGGGCCAAAACAATCCAGCCCATGTGCAATGTTCAGACAAGTGAGGAATAGGAGAAATACTGCCAGGGGGTGTTCCTAATGGTGAAGAGGCTGGGAGGAGGGAAGGAGAGGCAATGAAAGCCCAGGGCATATACACTGTAGGCCACACAAATTTGACACAGGGCTGCAAGTTTAAAAGGTGTTTTTTAGGACAATAATTACATTACCTAATGAACGGACCCTAGGACCAATCTTGAATTAAAAGCAGCTATCTGATGGTACAAGTGGTTTGGGGGGGGGGGGGGGGGGGGGGGAGAGATTTTGGGTACAGAGTCACTTTAAGTTGGAGAAGATTTTCCCACTGTACTGTATTTTTTAACAAAAAATAAAGAAAGAAATTGTAGCGGATATAATGTGTTAAAAAAACGTTATGAATCTTGGCCTCTGGCTTTTTCACGACTTTGAGAAATATGTAGTTACAGTGTTGAGCTAGGTAGTTCAGCACTGAAATTTGTATTATCCACCCCATAGTCCTGAAAGGTGGCTGAAAAACAGCTGCGCATCCGCTGAAGGTTTTGAGCAGCAGAAACCAAAAAGCAACCATTCACGGCTGAATGTGCTATAAATAGGGTAAGGTAACTGTCTTTCAGTAATAGATAGCTACTGATAGTAACTTTAGAAGTTTCTTATATCACATTAAGGGCCAGTTCACACGTGTAGACTTGCAGCTGAAATCTCGCTGCGAGTTTTGCAGCGAAATCAGCTACGATTCAAGGTCCTGGCAGGTCCCAAAACTACATACTCGCAGCGGTCTGAAAGACTGCTCCGAGTATGTAATGCAGCCACCCCATTAACCCCTGCTCTGCTCCCTCCTGCTGTCTGTATATACAATACCTCTCTCCTGCACAGGTCCCGGTGTCCTGCTTTCCCGCCTAGCCAATCAGTGGCTGCGGCTGGGCAACACACTGATTGGCTGGGCAGGAGACCAGGATGCTGGGATCCCATGCAGCAAGGAGAGGTAATGTATATACAGACAGCGGAGCAGGTTAAAGGGGCAGCTGCATTACATACTCGCAGCAGTCTTTCAGATGGAATCCATTACTAAAATAAATAAATAATAAAAAAAAACGCATAGGGTCCCCCCTATTTTTATAACCAGCCGGGTTAAAAACCAAACGACAGCAGCCTGGTAACACCAGGGTGGGAAGAGCCATTGGTTTAGGCCCTCCCCAGCCTAAATCTTACCAGCCTGCTGCCGCCCAGTCCAGGAGCGCCAATTTTGACGCTCCCGGACCACTGGCACCCGGCTCTTCCCAGTACCCCTGGTGGCATTGGGTACTGGGGTAATAATGGGGGGTTAGTGTTAGCCATTTTATACCAGCCAACACTAGGCCCCGACTTAGTAATGGATTCCGTCTATTAGACGGCTTCCACTACTAAGTCTATAAAGAAATAAAGACAACACACAAGTGAAATTTTTTTTTTAATTCAAATAAAAACACCCCCACACCCCTCATTGACCATTTTATAAAAGAAAAACACCAAACAAACGCTGGTCATCGACGTAGTCCACTGAATCCGACATAATCCACAGGATACCGATATCTGAAAAACAAAAAGGGAGAAAAACCCAAACACACACAAACACACGTCATTGTGAGCGGTGTTGTGCACCTTACAGTATGCAGCATCTTTACAGATCGCTGCTTACAGTCTGGCCCCCAAGGGGTTAAGGGAGGATGTATTGCATCCCCCTTAACCCCTTGGGGGCCAGACTGATGTCAGACTGCACCCATCCCAGCAAGGAAGGGGTTAAGTGACCCCCCTTCCTTGCTGGGAGGGGTGCAGTGCAGAGGAGGGGGTGGGGAGATCTGTATACTCACCCCGATGTTGTCTCTTCGCTGGTCCGCAGCACAATGAAGTCACTGTGCTGCGGACCGGCTCTTTATATGTGCGCTCAGCCGATCAGCCAATCAGCTGAGCGCACATATAATTCAAAATGTTTCTTCTAATAATGCTATTGTGATAACATAATTAGAAGAAACATTTGATGTTTTCATTAAAGTAAAGTGATGATTAGTACAGAATGCTCTATTGCCGGCAATATGAATTAACGGCTTAATGGAGCTACCTGTACTAATTAATATTTAATTAATAAAACACATTTTTGTTGTAATAAAATCAGTTTCGTTGTTCAATTATTGAATTTAAACAAATCTATTATTGTGCAATTAAATATACTGTCAAAAAATAAATATATATATATAAATATATATAAATATACATTTATTTTTATATATTTTTATTTTAACAATATATTTAATTGCAAAATGATGGATTCGTTTAAATTTAATTATTGAACAATGAAAGGGACTTTATAACAACGAAAATGTCTTTTATTATTTAAATATATTAACCATGAGAGGCATCGGCATTACTGCAGAGGATCGCAAACCCCGGTAATAGCGATTCATGTAAACTGTTTCCCTACTTTCCCAGATGCATCCAGAGGTGTTTGCATCACTTTCTAAAGATTTTATTTGTTATTTTTAGTTGAACCAGATTTCCAAGTAAATGACCTTATGTTTTCAGCCGCATGTCTATTTTTTCCCACGGCCGTAGTTTCAGCCGCACATTTCCAGCCGCAAAAAAAATACAGCCGCACAGATACATAGTGTAAACATAGCCATAGAGAGATTACCTCTGCTATGATTTGGAAGGTGAGGCAGACTTCCTGGGGCAGAGTACAGTGCTGTAGACCCCGCTATGCAGACCATGCCTCCTCCACTCCCCCTCCCACCCAGTACAGGGAGCTCTTAAACCAACGCAATGCTCTTAAACCAAGTGACAATTTTGAAAAACAGTGAGCTCTTAAACCAAAGCGCTATTAAACCAAGTTACTCTTAAACCAAGGTACAATTGTACTGTTATGTGTGCAGGCGACAAGGGGACAAGTTAGTCAGCATCAACATCAGATAGCATGGCAGAGATCAGACAGCATGGCAGTACATATGTCCTGTTTGGTTGCCGTCATGCTGCTTTCTCTCTTTCCCTACCCTTCCTTAACCCCTGCTGTGCTGACCTGGCTGCATCCTCCTCCACCCGACCCCAGGATCTTCTTGGCTGTGACCACCATCCAGCTTTGAGCTTCTCTGAGAAGAGAGGTATAGACTTTGGACTGTATACTGAGCAGAAGGATGTGAGGTATTTACTTAGGACTGTATACTGAGCAGAGGAGAGTCAGGTATATACATGGGATTGTATGCTAAACAGAGGAGAGTGAGGTATTTACATAGGACTGTATGCTAAACAGAGGAGAGTAAGGTACAGTATATATATATATATATATATATATATATATATATATATATATATATGGGACTGTATGCTAAACAGAGGAGAGTATGGTATATACTTTGGACTGTATACTGAGCAGAAGGGAGTGAGGTATTTACTTAGGACTGTATACTGAACAGAGGGGAGTGAAGTATTTACATAGGACTGTATGCTAAACAGAGGAGAGTGAGGTATATACATGGGACTGTATACTGAGCAGAGGAGAGTGAGGTATATACTTTGGACTGCATACTGAGCAGAGGGGAATGAGGTATATACATGTACTGTATACTGAGTAGAGGAGAGTGAGGTATATACTTAGGACTGTATACATAGACAGGCAGGGGAGAGTGGAGTCTTGTCAGAGCACTTTAATTCACAAAATAGACGACTTTTCTGACATGTGACGCGTGATCCTAGATCTGCAGGCAAAGCCATTAAATACAGGCCACAGCACAGAGTGGACAGGTCAGAAGACAGGAGGACACTGTTATATCTTAGTGATGCAACGTGTGGCAGTATTATGTCCAGGAGGTACTGTGTGCAATACTATTATCTCCTGGGGGCAATGTGTGTGATACTATTATCTCCTGGGGGCACTATGTGTGGTGCTATTATCTCCTGGGGGCAATATGTGTGGTACTATTATCTCCTGGGCACACTGTGTGTGGTGCTATTATCTCCTGGGGGCAATGTGTGTGGTGCTATTATCTCCTGGGGGCACTATGTGTGGTGCTATTATCTCCTGGGGGCAATATGTGTGGTACTATTATCTCCTGGGCACACTGTGTGTGGTACTATTATCTCCTGGGGGCCCTGTGTGTGGTGCTGTTATCTCCTGGGGGCACTGTGTGTGGTACTATTATCTCCTGGGGGCACTGTGTGTGGTGCTGTTATCTCCTGGGGGCACTGTGTGTGGTACTATTATCTCCTGGGGGCAATGTGTGTGGTACTATTATCTCCTGGGGGCAATGTGTGTGGTACTATTATCTCCTGGGGGCACTGTGTGTGGTGCTATTATCTCGTGGGGACAATATGTGTGGTGCTATTATCTCCTGGGGGCAATGTGTGTGGTACTATTATCTCCTGGGGGCAATGTGTGTGATACTATTATCTCCTGGGGGCAATGTGTGTGGTACTATTATCTCCTGGGGGCAATGTGTGTGGTACTATTATCTCCTGGGGGCAATGTGTGTGGTACTATTATCTCCTGGGGGCACTGTGTGTGGTGCTATTATCTCCTGGGGGCCCTGTGTGTGGTGCTATTATCTCCTGGGGGCCCTGTGTGTGGTACTATTATCTCCTGGGGGCAATGTGTGTGGTACTATTATCTCCTGGGGGCACTGTGTGTGGTACTATTATCTCCTGGGCAGGAGCGTAGCTAAAGGCTGATGGGCCCTGGTGCAAAATGTTAGCTTGGGGCCCCCCATCTCACCCGATCAGGCAAAGTCATATCTAACGTTATATCCAATTACTCTAATGTGCCACCATGTTCTAATGCACTGTCACTGCCTCCACCTCATGTACTGCACTACTGCTCCCTATAATTAATGGACTGTACTGTGTCATTGTCTAATCATTGTATTCCAATCTTTGACTCTCCAGCTGAAAAACTACAACTCTCATCATGAACTGCCAGTTGGAAACGATGGGGGTTGTAGTGCTGCAACCTGAAGAGCCACATGCTGCAAAACTACAACTCCCATAATAAACTGTCAGCAGGGCACGATGAAGTTTAAACTTCTGCAACCTGGATAAGTCACCTGATGTCACCTGCAGTCCTATGTAACACCACAGATAACACAGTGATATCCCTCTGAGTACAGATAATATAGTAGTCACCTGCAGTCCTATGTAACACTACAGATAACACAGTGGTATCTCTGAGTACAGATAATGTAGTAGATGTCACCTGCAGTCCTAGGTAACACTACAGATAACACAGTGATATCTCTAAGTACAGATAACGTAGTAGCTGTCACATGCAGTCCTATGCAAGACCACAGATAACACAGTGATATCTCTGAGTACAGATAATGTAGTAGTCACCAGCAGTCCTATGTAACAGCACAGATAACGCAGTGATATCTCTGAGTACAGATAATGTAGTAGATGTCCCCTGCAGTCCTATGTAACACCAAAGATAACACAGTGATATCTCTGAGTACAGATAATGTAGTAGATGTCCCCTGCAGTCCTATGTAACACCACAGATAACACAGTGATATGTCTGAGTACAGATAATGTAGTAGATGATGTGACCTGCAGTCCTATGTAACACCACAGATAACACAGTGATATCTCTGAGTACAGATAATGTAGTAGTCACCTGCAATCCACTTCTCTCCTCAGTTGTGTAAGTGGCTCCCGCAGGCTTGAGGCTCCTCCCCCACCGGACCACAACATTGTTGTACTCTCTGATGTTACTTGCTGGCTGTACAGTGATGTCATTTGACCTGGGGGAGGTCCCTCAACGCTGAGGAGAGGTGGATTGCAGCACAAGCTGGAGCTCAACGCGGTAAAGGTACAGCCATAGGACACAGCTTGGGCCGCCAACGCAGATGTCTGGAGGAGGGGGCGCTGGTACTTGCTGTCATCTGATTAGGTTAGAGGCCCAATCAGATGACAGCATGTGCCAGCAGGCGAAGCGGGACAGATTAGTGCAGTGCTTCCCAACCTTTTCCACCTCGGGGCAAACCTTGGGAAGAAAAATTAGCTCGGGGCACCCCTACCAAAATAATGTTCTACAAAATAAGAAAACTGTCATACAGTGACTCACAGGTGACGTCTTACATAATTACATAGTTACATAGTTAATACGGTTGAAAAAAGACACGTCCATCAAGTTCAACCAAGGAGGGGATGGATACAGGGAAGGGAGAGGGGTGATAGGTTCTATACATATGCATTTATATTATTTTGGTCTAAGAACTTGTCTAGGCCGGTTTTGAAGCCCTCTACTGTTTTTGCTGTGACCAGATCCTGTGGTAGACTGTTCCACAGATTCACAGTTCTCATGGTAAAGAAGGCTTGTCGCCTCCAGAGATTAAACCTTTTTTTCTCCAGGCGGAGGCATTTCCCCCCTTGTCCTTTGAGGGGGTTTTACCTGGAACATCTTTTCCCCATATCTCTCGTAGGGGCCATTTATATATTTAAATAAGTTAATCATATCTCCCCTTAAATGTCTCTTCTCCAGACTAAACAAATGTAATTCTTTTAATCTTTCCTCATAACTAAGATGCTCCATTCCCCTTATTAGTTTAGTTGCCCGTCTTTGTACCCTCTCCAGCTTTAGAACATCCTTTTTATGAATCGGGTTCCAAAACTGGACGGCATACTCCAGATGAGGCCGCACCAAAGCTTTATAAAGCGGTAATATTATATCCCTGTCCCGAGAGTCCATGCCTGTTTTAATGCATGACAATATCCTGCTGGCCTTAGAAGCAGCTGACTGACATTGTGTGCTGTTCTGTAGTCTATTATCTACAAGTATACCCAGATCCTTCTCCATCAGTGACTCTCCCAGTGTAACTCCCCCCAGGACATATGATGCATGTGGGTTATTAGTACCCAGGTGCATAACTTTACATTTATCCACATTGAACCTCATTTGCCAAGTGGACGCCCAAACACTCAGTGTGTCTAAGTCATCCTGTAACATCTGCACATCCTCCATAGACTGTACTGTACTACAAAGCTTGGTGTCATCTGCAAAGATAGAAACATTGCTGTTAATTCCATTCTCAATATCATTAATAAACAAGTTAAACAGAAGAGGGCCCAGTACTGACCCTTGGGGTACACCACTTATTACCGGGGACCATTCGGAGTAGGAATCATTGACCACCACTCTCTGGGTACGATTATTAAGCCATTTTTCAATCCAGTTACACATTAAACTTTCCAAACCGATAGACTTTAACTTACCCATCAGACGTCCATAAGGAACTGTGTCAAACGCTTTAGCAAAATCCAGGTACATGATATCCACAGCTGCGCCCCCATCCAGGCTTCTACTCACCTCTTCGTAGAAACATATCAGGTTGGTTTGACAGCTTCTGTTCTTAGTAAAACCATGCTGGTTATCACTTATAATACTATTAGCCACTACATATTCCTGGATGTAGTCCCTTATAAGCCCCTCAAATAGTTTCCCCACAATGGACATTAAGCTTACGGGTCTATAATTACCTGGGGAAGTTCGAGAGCCCTTTTTGAAGATCGGCACTACATTTGCCTTATGCCAGTCCCTCGGCACAATACCAGTAAGCAAAGAATCACAGAATATTTCATACAAGGGTAGATAAATTACAGAACTGAGTTCCCTAAGAACTCTGGGGTGTAATCCATCAGGCCCTGGAGCTTATTTAATTTATCTTGGACCATATCTATAGTAAACCAGTTCAGTACATTACATGTGTCTTCTTTGGTCTGAGGCGTCACTTTCCCTTTTCCTCTCTATCCAGTCCAGACCTCCATGATGATTCCTTCCAGATACGTTTCATCTTTTCAGAACCTGCGAGACAAACAATTTAGGCTCTGCACATTTCTAGCAACTTCCTTTCCTTTCTCCCTCCTGTAGGCTCCCATAGTAACTGCGCTGTTTGGTGTTATGTGCAGTAAAGCGAGTAGGAATGTGGGATGCCCCATGTATGTAGGATCCCCTGCTGTGCCCCCATGAGCTAATAATGCCCCCAGATGTGCCCCCATGAGCTAATAATTCCCCTAGAGGTGCCCCCATGAGCTAATAATGCCCCCAGAGGTGCCCCCATGAACTAATAATGCCCCCAGAAGTTCCCCCCATGAACTAATAATACCCCCAGAGGTTCCCCCATGAACTAATAATGCCCCCAAAGGTTCCCCCATGAACTAATAATGCCCCCAGAGGTGGCCCCCATGAACTAATAATGCCCCCAGGGGTGGCCCCCATGAACTAAAAATGCCCCCAGAGGTGGCCCCCATGAACTAATAATGCCCCCAGAGGTGGCCCCAATGAACTGATAATGCCCCCATGAACTAATAATGCCCCCAGAGATTCCCCCATGAGTTAATAATGCCCCCAGAGGTGCCCCCAGAGGTGCCCCCATGAACTAATAATGCCCCCAGAGGTGCCCTCATGAACTAATAAATCCCCCAGAGGTGCCCCCTATGAACTAATAATGCCCCCAGAGGTGCCCCCATGAGCTAATAATACTATTATCTCCTGGGGGCCCTGTGTGTTGTACTATTATCTCCTGGGGGCAATGTGTGTGGTACTTTTATCTCCTGGGGCACTGCATGTGGTACTATTATCACCTGGGGGCACTGTGTGTGGTACTATTATCTCCTGGGGGCCCTGTGTGTGGTACTATTATCTCATGAGGGAAATGTGTGTGGTACTATTATCTCCTGGGTGCCCTGTGTGTGGTCATATTATCTCCTGGAAGCACTGGGTGTGGTACTATTATCAACTGGGGGCACTGCATGTGGTACTATTATAGAGAGTAAAGGATTATCTGTGGATAGGAGAAGTAATAATGGCAGTTTGGGATGGAAAAGAAAAGGAAAGGAAAGAGAACAACTCAGATCAGAGAAGACATCACCTGTGATAAACTATGTAGGCTAGAGGGGGTTAGGTGCCAGGGCTGCATTTAAGTCCCAGATGTGCCCCTTAACCCCTTCCGTGTGGGGCCTGGCGTATGGCAGTGGAGGACAGTAGTGATCTATACAGATTGTTACTTACAGTCTGGCCCCCAGGGAGTTAAGTTGGGAAGTGTAGCATGCCCGCTTAACCCGCTGGGGGCTAGACAGTAAGCAGTGATCTACAGCAGTGCTTCTCAATTCCAGTCCTCAGTCCTCACCAACAGGCCTTGTTTTGAGGATATCCAATACAATGAACACCTGTGAGAATACCTGATGCACTGAGTATAATTATGTCACCTGTGAAATACGAAGAAAATCCTCCAACATGACCTGTTGGTGAGACCTGAGGACTGGAATTAAGAAGCACTGATCTACAGTATACAGATACTGAATACTGTAGAGGAAGGGAACACCTCCCCTAGGGTGAAAGAGCACCCATAAAGTGCTTAAAGGTTGTTTCCCTCATTGCATCTTTAACTTAAACGGAATGTGGGAACACAATCCAAAACTTACCCCTATAACCCCTAGGGGCTTCTGTTTGGGGCGTCTGCACTTGGCGCCTAGGGCAGCACAAATTCCAAATACAGGCCTGGGGCCTCATACTGTTTTTTGCCATGGGGCCCCATGAATCTTAGCTACACATCTGATGACCACTATCTAATATCCAGAGTCACCTACATATGCAGCATGAAGAGCAGTTAGGTAAACTGTCACCGGTATCTAGAGCAATGCTGACTGCAGTGCACCCCACAGCTGTTTGAGGGTAAGTGGGGGTGGACAGATAGACTGAAAACAAAGCCCAACATACTCAAGTGGGTTTAAGTCTGGGGAATTAGGGAGCCTGCGTGTGATCATGCATACATTTGCATTGATGGTTTAGTGTGTTGCCCCAGAATTGAAGCATTTTGTCTTGTTCCTGTGTTAACAGTCCATGCCCAGTAACATTACATGTTGCTCATTGCATTACTGATACAGCCTAGGATGTACCCACCACCTGTCCCTCCACACCGCCACATATCAGCCTGTTTTTGTTTTGTATTTTTGTCAACATTCCTGCCTCACCAAGACTTCTGCCTTGTATTTCTCATCTTTTTTACACAGTGTATTCTTCCCCCTCCTAGAACCCTCTGCTACTGTCTCTCTGTGCTGTTAACCCCTATTAAACTGCATGCACTTTAACCAGAAATTCTTTGCCCTGCATTCCGTCTTTCCACCCTATCCCCTTTAATGCAGATCACTGACCTCTGGCTTGTGCCCAACCCCTAGTATAGCCCGTTCATCCCTTTAGCAGGAACAGGACAGGAATGTGAGCAAGTAGAGACACGTGTGTTGGTTAGAGATAGTTGGGTGGGTAAGGTAGTTTTCTGGGGTGACTATTATTGTATTGATTATTAAATTATTATATATATTTTAAAGTTGTGTTATATTGAACACATATATTGACAATAAACTGCATTTAACGTATAGGCTATAATGATTTTTTGTATCCTTAGAGTGGTAGTTAATATTAGTATTTGTTGATTAAAACTTTGTTGTGAATTACATCATACACTGCACATTATATCTGCAAAGCTAGCTCTGAACTTGTAGCTCTCTTAATGGGCTACACACAGCTAACATTGAAAATAGGAAATGGTCATTATAACGTGATTTGTCTGTATCTTTGCTACCTTACTTGATTTATTCTGCTCTTTCTTATGTTATCAACGCCTGACTACCTACCAACCCCAATCTTGTCTGGGTACTATATCAATAGTGCCATTATTCTGTTTCTCTCTTACTACAGATAACCTTCCGTTTCCACTGACCTATTACCAGGCTGTGCCTTCTAGGAACCTTGTGGAAATGCTACCGTTTTTCTGCAGCAAAACATTTTTTTTTCTTTTTCTTTTAAAGCCAAAGTAGATCCAAAATGGATTCAAAAGGAATTTGAAAGACTTTTACTTTCTTCTGGACGCATTGGCTTTCCTTCAAAAACATGTTTTTCTGCAAAGTTCTGCTACATAAAATGTGTGTTTGTGGCCTATGCGTCTCTGATAACACGTGTTCTACCTTGCAGTACTCACCAGAGACTTCCTGATTATATCATCTTCTGCAATATCTCACTCTGACTAGGTCTAAACATGAATTCTTCTTGAGTCCTAATTCTGTAAATACAAACACTAAAACCGAGTAACGGCTAAAAAGAAGCCTCATGTGCTATTTTGGTGCTGAAGAAAAGATACAGACATTCAACTTCTTTCTTTTAACGTCAAGCTGTCACATCACTTTTTCTATTCTATCAAACTTTCTCTTCTATTGTTTAATTTGTAAATTGTTCTTGTTAAAAAAAAAGTTGCTAGATAAGCCTCATTCCTCAACTTTATGATGACTGTATGGAAATAATGGGAAGCACAGTTTAGCATACAATGAATTGGACAAACCCATTCAACCATCCATCTAGCCTTTTTTAGGTTTCACACTGTCAGTACTGTTTGCTCCCCATACAATATAAACACTTGGTCCTATTTCTGCTGTTTGCATTTCAGCAAACATGAAATAATTAAAGCCTTTTAATACTAACATGAAAAAGAAGCCTATAGAATTCCTTCCTACAAACAGCACAATGGCCTCTCATTTATCTGCTGCTTTCAGTGGGGGAGGTATTAAGTAGAAGTGGACATTCTATGTCTTTTCACAGGACATGTTTACAGAAAAGATTTTCTTCTACTTGAGAAACGAGAAATATACCAGTAACAAACATTCCATCATTTGGGGAGCATATTTCTACTTTTATTATTTTAGCCAAGAAAAGGCTATTTAGAGATGGAACCAAGGTGCACAATTGCATTGTCATATTTAGGTTCTAAACTTTTTTTAGTACAAGAATCATTGTTCTATATTATGTTTTGATTCTAAGAGGTTAAGTTAGTAAAAATGTTAGATTTGCCATTAGTTCTCGGTATATGATCTGGTCTTTGTCATGTGGTAATTATATCCTCCTTGTCCTCATTGTCCTCTTTTGTTTACAACCAGTCCTGATCCTTTCCACGTCTGTTAGCAATTTGTCTCCCAAAATACCTTAGACAAATGAGTACTCTGAATTATTTTCTATATCTTTATTTTCTATATATTTCGTTTAGATTTATCTATTATAAAAATATTTGCCAATGTGTTTTCATTTAATATAATGTGTTCATAATACGATTTTCATGTTTGTATGAGCATGTATTATTCTAAATGTGATATATAACATGTTTAGACATTTTTGAAATTATGCAAGGGTCTTGTATCAATGGTGAAACTATAAGATAGTCAGCTGACCATTGCTGACTTTTCCAATAAATGATGTATGGATGGCCTCAGTTATGAAGAGCATCATAGTGACTAAATTTATTCACAAGAGAGAAGATTGAGGGATGATATATTTGTGTAAACATGTAAATAAAAAATCTAATAAGTTATTCTCTTTTTTCAAATAGAATATCACAGCATGTAGCAGCATTGCATACTATAGAGAAGCAATTCATTAAGGGAGTCCATCTAAAGTATACTTATGAGTAGACTTATGAGTTTTTAACCCCAATTACCCATTTGGTTGGTTTCTCAAGCTCCACTAGGGATACTGTATCCTGTAAATTTCTACTACATTTCATACATTTGTGTCATCTATTAAGGCAGATAAAGTGCTGTAAAATAAAAACCGCATTGTTTATAAAAGAATTCATTCAAATGTATTCATCAAACTGGAAGGGTCTCTGTAGAATTAAGGAGTACATTTTTTTAATATGATCTTTTATGGACGATTTTAGATTCTCTTATAAATGCAGTATTATCTAACTCTTGTTGAGTGAGCACTAAAATGCTTGACTGTTTGTTATTCGAGTCCAGTATTTTTTAATCCTCAAATGCTTGACTTGAGTAACAAATCATATTAAAGTCAATGGGAGACTTAAGCATTTAACCAGGTGCCCCTGCTTGCCCCCCTGAGCTGATTGTGTCTAGTTGATCTAAAAACTGCTGTCTAGAGTGCACTGCACCAGCTGCACCAAAGTAGGGGTTAAATTTTTTAACCCCTTCCTTGCTGGGGCAGATGCAGTGTGCTCAGCACAGTAGTTGGAGCACAATCCACTCAGGGGGTTAGGTGGGATCGCATAGCATATCCACTTAATCCTTTGGGAGACAGACTGAACAACTTGGCCACCGGGAAGTTAGAGGGGCATGCTATTTTACCCAACTTTACCCCTTGGGGGCTAAACTGAGCGGTCTGACCCCTAGGGGGTTAAATGGCATAGCATAGCATGTCCCCTTGACCCATAGGGGGGGTAGACTGTTTTCTGTTGGGAGGGGGTTGAAATTACCCCCTTGGGATCCTGCTGTGCAGAGTCTTCTTCTTCATCTGCAGTCAGCCAATTAGTGGCTATGGTGGGATACAGCTACAGCCGCTAATTGGTTGAGCAGAAACTATAGGACTCCCAGCTCAGCGAATTAGTAGCTGTAGCGGTGTCCTGCCTCAGCCACTGATTGGCTCAATGCAGATGAAGAAGAAGAGGCTGTACACTGGGAGCCAAGGATGATAAGCATAATTTGTCTGCCCTCTAATGGTTTAAGATTGTGGAAAGACATAATGCCTTTCCACAGCCTTAAAGCTTGTTGGTTGGCTGCTCAGCAGCCTTTTTAAAACAAACGCACGAGCATCATGAGGTGCTTGGTTGAGCATCAAGCTTGATTGAGTACCCTAATTCTCAATCAAGTACTATGCTTGATAAAGCATGCTTGCTCAACTGTTAATTAAATGTATTTGTAAATTTTCACAGTCTTGGTGTATAAACACATTGGGGAAAATTTACCAAACCGATGTATGTAAATTTCACTCCCCCCATGTGATGCGCCGGATTCACTAAGGCTCTTATTAAAACCGGCCATCTTGCAAAGAGCACAAAAATCTAAACCTGCTCTGGAGCAGGCATACAGTTTTAACATTACTTAAAAAGATTAAATGATTATTTAAAAAGAATAAAAAGAGTAAAGATATCATTTTAAATGTAAAATTTAATAGTTGAATTGTAACCCTTCTTTTTTTATTCATTTTTTTTTCTAAAGGGTGAATCTCACCTTACTAACAAAATGTCAAGATACACTTAGCAATTGTTTCTTTCATCACTATATTATGTAATATTTTCAGCGTATGTATTCATATATCATTGAGACATATATTCCGCTCACAGGGTAAACCAATAAAATGACCGCAAAAAGTAATCTCCATAGACTGAAGAGCACTGTGTATCTGAGCACACAATATGTAAAGAAAGCCTCATTTAGAAGTTATTATTTTCAGTAAGCCAGGCAATAAAATAGCTTCACTGCTGAGCGTCCTTGTAAAAAAAAGGTTTATGGTGGCTTATGAGTCTCTAAGGGTGATTTAAATGACACAGGGAATGCTATGTGCCAATAATTCATTTTTAAATTTATGTTAAATTTCCACTTTACCTGCCTTGAATATGAAGGTGTATTTTTTTTTTTACTAAGTCTAGTTAATGAACTTAATTATACAACGTTATATATATAAAGATTTTCTTTAAAATGTTAGCAATTGGTGCTGCATAACTACTGATAAAGAAGAGATGAACTACAGAGTATATTGTACCGTAACTTTGAAAGAGGTGCAGATATTAATTATTGAAAAGATAATGCTGGTCTTAAAAGACGTTCAACTACAATCTATATTCCCAGGAAGTATTTGCACAAATACTAATATTTCTGATATTATTTGTACTTCTCTCTGTACTTGTCTTCAGCAGCTACACTGTAGGACCCACATAGGCAGAGATTCCCAGGTTCCAGTACAGATCATGATCCAGGGCAGATCCAGTATAGACCCATCACAGAAGTGGGGGGAGAGCATATTGGTGCACGTAGGGGTAAAATAATTCCCCCAATGCACCAAGAAAAAATGAATTTTCCTGAAACAATGGTGCAGTACAAAGACATATTAAAGCAAGTACTATGATCACTGTAATGTGTCTTATTGGCCTGTAACATAGTTCACATGGTCTAACATTGCAATAGATTCCCTTTAAGCATTTTTGGCCTATGCTTTGAATAGGCTTTAAGGGCTTAATCTGTTGGGGTCTTTCTTTGCATAATAAGGCAGCTGTGCTTGGTATGATGCTAATGAGAGGAGTTAGAGTACCAAGTTTAGCCATTTGTACATTCATACCATCAAGCTTGCACATTGAAGGAAACATTGAAGGAAATCAGACATCTGCAAATCGTTGATTGTCTATTTGAATAATAATAAACCCCATTAACTCCCTGCTGCATCAAGACATCCCAGTATGACCGGGCAGAAATGTAGTTAGCAATTGAGGTAAGCAGGGCCCACCTGATTGGCAGTGGAAGCTGGTTGTCAAATGTAGCTGCATTCTCACCTTAACTGTAGAGCTAGCAGTGGCTCAGGTAACCCTGTAGTTATTGCCATCTGTATTTACCCCTTGCAGGGTTCCTCTGGTTGCCATGAAATCCAGAGGCCAAATCATTATTTCCGGGTCTGCCATGTATAAAAGTCTGTGATTGCCAAAGGCAGGATCTTATAGTCTATAACTCTCAGTGTAATACTGACAGTTGTACTATGGTGTAGTACAAATGTATTACAGTGTATTAAAACAGCAATCACATGATAGAAACCAATCAATTCAACCAATTTAACCAATTCAAATCAGCTGGCATGAGAAAGTTATATAGATTTGTAAGTTACTTCTATTTAAAAATCTCAAGTCTTCCAGTACCTATTAGCTGTTGAATGCCCTACAGGAAATGGTGTATTCTGTCATTCTGACACAGTGCGCTTTGCTGTCACCTCTGTACTTGACAGGACAGGTCCAAAGCAGTAGCAAATACTTTCTTGCTTTGGACAGTTCCCGTCATGAAGAGAGGTGGAAGCAGAGAAAAGAAAAGATGACTTCCTGTAGGGCATACAGCAGCTGATAAGTACTAAAGATTTGAGATTTTTTTTTTTTAAATTCTTTATTTCTTTTCCCATTATAGTATAAAAAAGAACATACAAAAAGATTCCATACATTCAATTAGTCAACATGACTCTCTGGTTCAGAAAAAACAACCTTCATTATTAAATACTTAACAGTTCCAACCCCAGAGACTCATGCCCGCTCATAACCCTCCCTCCCTCCCCCACCCAACCCATACCCATACCCCGGCCAGAGAAGACGGAAGATATGAGGAGAAAAAAAAGGAACCAAAACAAAACAAAACAAAACAGAACAAAACAAAGCAAAAAAAAAAAAAAAAAAAGGGGGGGGAAGGGGGGGAAGGGGGGGGGGAAAGAAAGAAGGAGGGAAGGGGGGGACCCTACCATATCTCCCACTTCTTCACCAGTTTTACATTTTTCTTCCACACTTCGAACAACTTAGCTCTATTAACTAAGTTTAACCATTCATCTCTAGTAGGTTTTTTATCATTAATCCAATTCCTGAGGATAGCCAGTCTGGCCAGGAACAGCACAGAACTGACCAAGCTACTGCGCTCTCCCAGACCGTTGGCATCCCCAAGGACTCCCAACAGGACTGAAATATTCCCTTCAAAAATCCCCCTCTTATTTAACTCTTCATTAACCTCTGACCAAAATTCCCCTATGTCTGGGCATGTCCATAACATATGTAACAACCCTGCACCTTCCATCCTACACTTACAACAGCGCGAATTGTCCCTAATACCAATCCTTTCCATAAAAACCGGAGTGTAATGAATCCTGTGAATAATTTTGAATTGAGTAAGGTTGTGCTCTAAATTCGTGGAAACCTTAGCAACACTACCTATAATTCTATCCCATTCTTCATTGGTCAGTGATCCGAGATCCCTCTCCCAATGTTTCTTATATCCCTCCTTTATTAACCAATATTTTTGTGATAATAAAATCTTATATATCTTAGAAACTATGTGTTTACCTTCACGTATCCCCATTATATCATGGATCCCATCATTATAATGGACAAAAAATAAACTTTTATCCGGTGTTTTATTGTGTGCATTTTTCAGTTGTAAATATCTAAATCTATGTCCCCATTCATTCCCTCCCCCTAAGGACAATGAACCTATATCTTTAAGTGCCCCATCTACAAAAAAATCCTTTACTTTAACATAATGTAACTTTTTCCAATAACCTTGTGAGGTAATCTTTGCGAATTCTATCAAATGCGCATTCTCCCATAAGTCAGTGCATTCTAAACTCCCCCTAACCTTACATATCCTTTTAATTTCTTTCCAAACTCTACTACATTGATTCCCAAACCAGTCTTTATTCAGAGCATTCATCCGGATACCACCAGATTCTAGTTTAGTAAAAATATCTCTCTTGTTACCTCCATTCAACCCAGGGACGTCCTTATATGTCAACAAAAATCCCAGCTGGTAAGATAAGTAATATAATCTGAAATCTGGTAGCCCAAGCCCTCCCTTCTTCATGGGGGGGCAAAATTGTACATACTTTAATCTCACCCTCTTTCTTCCCCAGATCAGCCCGTTCAAGATACGCTCAATCCCCCGGAACCATTTATCCTTGATCCAAGAAGGAGCAGCGGCCAAGAAGAAACCGATCTGGGGAAGAACCACCATCTTTATCAGCGATAGTCTTGCTGACACAGAGAGCGGTAGCCTCCCCCATACACCTATCTTATCTTGAACCCTCTTCAAAGCAGGCTTCAGATTATATTCCACATACTGCTCTGGTGAGGGTGTCAGTACTACCCCAAGATACTCCAATCCTTCCCCTTCCGCAAGAATCCTTAAGTTGCCTACTCCCCCTATTACGGCCCCATCCAGTGGTAGTACCGACGACTTAGTCCAGTTTATCTCCAGCCCCGTAAACGACCCAAGCTTCTGGAAATCGGTGATCACCGACGTTAAGCAAGTCTCGGGGCTGGAGACAAACAGGAGCAGGTCATCGGCGTATAAGAGAATTTTTTCCTCACATCCTCTCACTCCAAAACCCCTAAAAGGACAGTGCTGCCTAATCCATTCTGCCACGGGCTCTATATATAAACAAAATAATAATGGTGAAAGGGGGCAGCCTTGTCTAGTTCCTCTAGAAATTATAAATGACGGGGAGGGGGTACCATTAACACTAACTGAAGCTCTTGGGTTCCTGTACAACAGTTTGACCATACCTAAAAAGGTGTTACCAATGCCAAAGCCTTCCATAACCCTCCACAGATAAGGCCATTCCACACGGTCAAAAGCCTTAGTCGCGTCAAGCCCCAGCAGTGCCCTGGTACCCCCTCCCTTAACCTGCATATTCAAGAAGGCTCTTTTAATATTATGATGGACACTCCTACCCGGCATAAAGCCGCTTTGATCATCTGAGATAATGGTTCCCATTACTTTCCCCAATCTCATTGCCAACACCTTAGCAAATATTTTATAGTCGGTATTCAGCAATGAGATGGGGCGGTAGGCTTCCATCTCGGTGTTATCTTTACCCTTCTTTTTAATAAGGATAATGTTGGCTTCTTCCATAGACGTCGGCAAGAACCCCTGTAAACAGGATTCATTGAGAACCCGCAGCAGAAGTGGTAAAAGAATATTAGCGTGGCATCTATATATTTCATAAGGCAGTCCATCTGGACCAGGGGCCGTATTACCTTTTATTGAACAGAGGGCTTCCTCTAGCTCTCCCAGCCTGACAGGGGAGTCCATAAATATATCTTGTGCCATAGAAATCTTAGGGAGATTAATCTGCCCAAGAAAATCCGAGTACAGACTCCCCAAATCAGGATTCAAGGAGGTATAGAGGGAGGCAAAAAAGTTCTTAAATTCAATCCCGATCTGCTCTTGTGACTGATACAGCATCCCGTCCCTACCCCTGATTACTTTAATATCTTGAGATTCCCTCTGACTACGAATTACGTTAGCAAGAGTTTTACCTGGTCTATTTCCTTCAGTGTAGGATCTCTGATCATAAAATAACAATCTGCTGTTAGCCTTCTGTTTGGAATAGATAGCATAATTCTCCTCCGCAGTTTTTAACTGAGCCAGAGTATCATCGCCTCCTGCCTCTGAGTATGCTAACTTAGCTGTATCAATATTCCGCAGCAGATCTTCTTCCTCTTTCCTAAAGCCTCTTTTTTTAACAGCAATCTCTTTGATATAGATACCCCTTATAAAGGCCTTTAGGGTATCCCATACACATTGTATGGATGCTGATCCCAAATTGTGGTCCAGAAACTGGGTAATTTCTCTTGCTACCCTTTCCCTATTATCCAATAACTGGAGCCAGTGAGGATTTAATCTAAAGAATCTGCCAGTCCTACTCTCCTCTCTACTCTTAATCACCCAGACCAGCGGTGCATGATCTGATAGGACCCTAGGGGCATAGCTCACCTTAGATATACTCCGGAGCCCAGCCTGATTACATAGGAGGAGATCTATCCGAGAGGCTGAGCTATGCGACGCACTAAAACATGAAAAAACATTAGCAAAGGGATGTAGAGCCCTCCAAGCGTCGCACAGTCCAGTCTCCGCACAGAACCTCCATAAGGGGGAGCCTATCCCTTGCCGGCTAGGATTGTACGGTCTCCTATCTCTGGCCTCCATCGTACAGTTGAAATCCCCATTGATAAAGAGACTAATAAACTCCTTCCCACTTATAAACTGTAATAGTTCCACCAAAACATCTGTTGAAAAAGGTGGGGGGATATAAGTAAAGGCCAAAACTGTACTGACCCCCTCCAAGTCTCCCCATAAAAAAATAAACCGGCCCCTCAGGTCGGAGTATACCTGTTTAATTATAAAGTCTGTCTTATCATGTATCAGCACTGACACACCTGAAGAGTAAACAGAGCGAAAGGAGTGAAATATTTTGGAAGCCCATCTTTTACTGATACACACCGCTGTTGCTTTAGTAAGATGAGTTTCCAGTAACCCAATTATTGCAGGTAGATATTTGGAGAGACCCATGAATACATTCGTTCTTTTAAGACGGTCATTCAGACCTCTAACATTCCATACAATAACTCTCACCATCTATTTACTCAGATAAGGGAGGGGAAGAAGGAGAAAAAAAAAAAAAAAAAAAAAAAGGGGGGGGACCCCAAACCCACCCCATATTTCCTCTCCCTTCTTCCCCGGCCGATCCCTCCACCCCCCCTCCCCCTCCCTCCTCCCCGATCCACCCCCTCCCTCCCCCATCCGGCCCCTGAATCCAATACAGTGGCCTCAAACCTTGCATATCACCACTACCCCCCACCTCCCCCCCCCCCCCCCCCCCCCCCCCACAGACATTGAAAAAATATAAAGACAATAGGTGCCGGTAACCCCACACCCATTTCCCAAAGTCTATATTCCCTCTCTCTCAAGCCAGGCCGAGGCCTCCTGTGGATTAGTGAAGAAAAAGACTTTATTCTTATAAAGAATCCTCAGCCTGGCCGGAAAGAGAAGGGAAAAGCCGACCTCGGCCTGATGCAGTCTCCTCTTCACCCCACCAAAACTAGCCCTTTGCGTCTGTGTCAGCCTTGAAAAATCTGGAAATATTGAGATTTTGCTGCCATTATACATCAGATCCCTCATCCCTCGGGTTTGTTTAAGTATCAGGTCCCTATCCCCTGAGCCGAACACTTTCAGTATCAATGTACGAGGAGGAGACCCAGGGGGGGGCGCTTTCAAAGGGACTCGATGTGCCCTCTCAATACCGAACAGGGCTGACAACTCAAATTCGGCCATTATATCTTTTAACCACTTAAAACAGAATTCAGCTGGACAATCTCCTTCTGTACCCTCCGGGAGACCCACTATCCTGAGGTTGTTCCTCCTTGATCTATCCTCTAGCTCCTGGAGCTTGCCCCTAATTTCAGTATTTTCTTTCTTCAAGAACTCCAGATCTTTTTTAATGGATTGGGTTGTCTCATCTATAACAGGAATTTCTTTTTCCATAAGCACTACCCTATCCCTGACCTTATTCAGATCATCTCTAATCAGCATGATATCCGTAGAAATTTGGGCAGTATGTGTGGAGAGCGCGGAGATAGCCCTGGTGCAATTTTGCACCTCTTTCAGAATATCCAATAACTCCGGTTGCGGAGTGAGGCCCCCTGACTCTGTCTCCTCCCCGACGGACTGCCCACCCCCGGCCGAGAAACTGGCCCCAGGTGAGCCCTCCGTCGGGGCAAGAGACAATCTGTCCCCAGATCCGCCCTTTTTGGAAACCGGGGTTGTTTTAAGGAATTTCTCCATTCTGTTTCCCCCGTTCCTGTCTTTAGCTACTTTGGCTGGCATAATATATATATATATACCCAGTGACTAATTAATTACATACAGGATACAAAGCACTAAATGTACACATAAATGCAGCAGAGGAAACACTTTGCATAGAGAAAGCCGGGCAAATAAAAGGTAGATGAGTTCCTCAGGGAGTACGGTCCTTGAGTATGGGCTTCACTAACTTATTCAAGTGCTGTATTAGTTCGTATCATACTGCCAGGTCTTCCTTTTTTTCCAGTGGCAGACTTATATCTGCCCTTCTCCCACAGCGGTTTTATTCCTCTTTATTGAGGGGTAAATCAGTAAGCGTTCCTTAGCTGAGGAGGGAAGAGAAAACAATGGGAACGGGCAACATAAGATACCCATCTCAGTCAGCAATCCCCCGAGTGAATCAAGACCTTATTACATACTACCGAGTCTTCATTCTTTACGATGATAGGCTTATATCTGCCCTTCTCCCGGAACGATATTATTCCTCTCTGCTGGGGGGTAGATCAAAAAAACATCCCGTAGCTGAAAATGGGAGAAGGGACAGAGGGAGGGGGAGATGTAAAATAATCAGAACACCACAAGCGTCCTGTATCCTCTCCCCCTGCTACAGCGGTCAAATACAGCAACGGAAAAGGCATATTCAGTCCACCGCCAACAGTCTGTTCTCATCCTTCCCCTTTAATAAATTACCGTTTTACTCACAGTTCAGGTTGCGTGTGTGAGCTGTGGCTTCCCTGAATTATCGCCTCACAGTAGTTTCCCAGGAAGGCTTTTTTTTCAAAGCTTATTCCAAGTTGCAGCATAACAGGGAGCCTTCATATCACACTGCAGGCGCCGGGTAGTTAGGAGAGGCCGGGAGGTCTGCACCTCACATGGAGTGCCATCAGCTGTTTTATATGGCAAGCTCAGGGAGCCCAGTAAACCTGAGCAATCCATCCCCGATCTGTGCAGCAGATGCCAGAGACCCACTCTACAGAACTGAGGGACGCTACCCCGTTGACACAACCATGTCCAACCCATCACCTTCAGGGGCCAAGGTCCCGGTCCGTGGCGGCTCTCCATCACGAGCTCTCTCTCCTGAGCTCCGGCAGCGGCTCCGTGATCTGCTTGTCATGTCTACTTCTCCCAGCGGCACTGCGCGGGTCACATGACCGGACTTGACGTCAGTCGTCTCTCCCTCTTGCCAACCCGACTGGACCCGACTCCAGAGCCGCCCCCGGCAATACCGCAACCGCCGAATCACCGCGTCAGCCGGCCCGATACCAGACCGGCTAGATCCCGCTCTCATGGCGTCCGCGGCACCCACGACAGAAGCAGCGCCCCCGGCCACATCGTAAGCCGGGACGTGGGGAGGAGGGGGGAAGACAGGAGGGGGAGGAGCAGCAGCGGCACTACGTCCTACCGCTCATGCTCCCCGCAAGATTTGAGATTTTTAAAGAAAATTGTAACGCCTGGAGTAGTGGATCCACTGGACCGTCACCAGCGATGGCACTAACCTCACCAGGGAGCGGAGTCTAAGGGGCCGCTGGTTATCACCAGAGCCCGCCGCAAGGCGGGATGGACTTGCTGCGGCAGGCGACCCCCAGGTCGCTACCCCTGGCTTGGTTGCTGGTGACGGCAGGCGAGGCGTGGCAGGAGCAGTAGGCAGGAGATGGTACTGGCAGAGGTCTATAGGCGTGACCGCAGGTGACAGGCTGAACACAGGAACTAAAGTGTAACGGGGAAGCAGGAACCAGGAACAAGGAGTAGGGACCAGGTAGCGGACAGGAATCAGGAACAAGGACTAGGGAGCAGGTAGCGGACAGGAATCAGGAACAACAGGGAGCTGGGCCAAACGCTATGGGAAGCATGTAGAGGCTCCAACGCAAGGGACAGGGCATGCTGGGATTTATAGGGAGTGATAGGTGCAATTAACCAATTAAGGGCGGACTGGCCCTTTAAATCTGAGACAGCCGGCGCGCGCGCGCCCGAGGAGGCGGGGACGCGCGCGCCGGCCGGCACAGACGGAGACAGGAGCGGAGGAGAGGTGAGGCGCCCCCAGGGGCCGAACTAGCAGCAGCGCCAGGTCCCTGCACAGGGACGCCGGCGGCTGCATGGGGCAGGAGGAGGTCGCGGCGGTGGCCCGGAACACGGGACGCTGCCGCGGCCGTGACAGTACCCCCCCCTTTGGCCTCCCCCTCTTTCTTGCCTGCAGAAGGCGGCATCAGGCAAATCTTGGTATTCCGCCGGTAGGCCAGACAAAGGCTTGGCGGGCTCGGGTGACAACATAGAACGCTAAGGCTGAGGTGACCTCAGACACTGGTTGGAACAGTCCTGACCCCAACTGAGAATCTTCCCGGTTCTCCAGTCCAGTTTAGGGGCATGTAATTGCAGCCAAGGGAGTCCCAGGAGGATGGTGGAAGAAGAATGGGGCAGGACGTAGAAGGAGATCTTTTCCAGATGTGAAGTGCCCACCTGGAGGACTAAAGGTGCGGTCTGGTAGTGCACATGGTCGGTAAGAATCTCGCCCGTGACTGAGGAGATAGACAGGGGTCTGGCTAGTGGGGTCACGGGTAGCCGCCATCTCTAGACCAATGTAGCTGCGATAAAATTGCCTGCTGACCCAGAATCGAGAAAGGCAGTAGTCTGGTGAGTTTGACTTGAGGGTGTCTGGATGGAGACTGGCACAGACAACTTTGGAGAGGTGGCATTCACACTTAGGAAATCCTCTCCCACCGGACCCAGGTGCTGGAGTTTCCCGGACGCTTGAGGACGTTGGGGACATCTCAGCCGAAAGTGATCCGAACCACCGCAGTAGAGGCAGAGATTCAGCTCCAGACGACAAAGTCTTTCATCAGGCGTCAGGTGAGCCCGTTCCACCTGCATAGGAATCTCAGGAGTCGACTGGGACTCCGGAACGTCAGGATACTGGAAGGCCGGTGCCAGCTGGTGATGGCGACGGGACAGGCCTAGTTGCCGTTCATGCCAGACCTCCTCCTCCCTCTCAGAAAAACGAGTATCGACCCTGGTGGCCAGTAGGATGAGTTCGTTCAGGGAGGTAGGTAGGTCTCGGGCGGAAAGCACGTCTCTCACCCGACTGGACAGACCCCTCTTGAAGGTGGCTATTAGAGCGGCCTCATTCCAGTCTAATTCTGCCGCCAGTGTGCGGAACTGGATGGCGTAGTCACCAACAGAGGAGCTCCCTTGAGAGAGGTTGAGGAGAGCAGTTTCAGCTGAAGAGGCACGGGCAGGTTCCTCAAAGACAGAGCGGAACTCGGCCAGGAAAATTCGGAGATTAGCAGCCACAGGATCATCACGGTCCCACAGTGGTGTGGCCCAGGCCAGAGCTCTTCCTTCCAATAGGCTGATGATGAAAGCCACTTTAGAGCACTCAGTGGCAAACTAACTGCTTAGAAGTTCGATATGCATGGTGCACTGAGTCAGGAATCCTCTGCACAACTTGGAGTCACCAGCGTACTTGCTTGGGAGAGCCAGTCGAAGTGTAGAAAAAGCAGCAGGAGGTGGTGTGCGCTGGGCTGTAGTATGCTACTGTAAGGCGGCAGTGAGTTGCTGGATCTGCTGTGACTGTTGCTGGATTTGTTGCGCCTGTTGGGCGACCACTCGGGCTATGTCACCGATATCAGGCACCTCGCCGGGATCCATGGTTGGAGCCTACTGTAACGCCTGGAGTAGTGGATCCACTGGACCGTCACCAGCGATGGCACTAACCTCACCAGGTAGCGGAGTCTAAGGGGCCGCTGGTTTTCACCAGAGCCCGCCGCAAGGCGGGATGGACTTGCTGCGGCAGGCGACCCCCAGGTCGCTACCCCTGGCTTGGTTTCTGGTGACGGCAGGCGAGGCGTGGCAGGAGCAGTAGGCAGGAGATGGTTCTGGCAGAGGTCTATAGGTGTGACCGCAGGTGACAGGCTGAACACAGGAACTAAAGTGTAACGGGGAAGCAGGAACCAGGAACAAGGAGTAGGGACCAGGTAGCGGACAGGAATCAGGAACAAGGACTAGGGAGCAGGTAGCGGACAGGAATCAGGAACAACAGGGAGCTGGGCCAAACGCTATGGGAAGCATGTAGAGGCTCCAACGCAATGGACAGGGCATGCTGGGATTTATAGGGAGTGATAGGTGCAATTAACCAATTAAGGGTGGACTGGCCCTTTAAATCTGAGACAGCCGGCGCGCGCGCGCCCTAGGAGGCGGGGACGTGCGCGCCGGCCGGCACAGACGGAGACAGGAGCGGAGGAGAGGTGAGGCGCCCCCAGGGGCCGAACTAGCAGCAGCGCCGGCTCCCTGCACAGGGACGCCTGGCGGCTGCATGGGGCGGGAGGAGGTCACGGCGGTGGCCCGGAACACGGGACGCCGCCGCGGCCGTGACAAAAATTAAGTTACAAATCTATATAACTTGCTGACACCAGTTAATTTGAATAAAAAAAAACCTACAGCTCATTCTGCAAAAAATCAATTTCATGTAGGGTACAGTTAACAAAATAGAGTCACTAGTTGAGGTTTCTGTATTTGTACCTCAGAGGGCATGCAAATGCAACATGGTGCCCCCAAACAATCCTAGAAAAATCTAGACTGAAAATGTAAGAATGTAGACTTAAAGAATAATGAGAGAGAGAGAACTTTTACAACAACCACATGGAAACATTTGTCTTGGAATTGAAGCTAAGGACTGGTTGGACTTTTTCTTAGGAACTGCACATTAATACTCCTAGCATGTTTGAGTTTTTAAACTTTGGGAGATGATCTTTCTAAATCGGGAAAATTTATGGAGGTAAATCTTTTCCAGTTTACACAGTTTAATTAAAAATTAGACAGTTGATCATTAAATATACTAAAGTTAATTGGTCTGAACTGAGAATAAGTAAAAATGTTATTGCCGTTATAGTTAACAGCTTTTTGCTGACTAAAGGAAAGGAAGTATACAGGAGGAGTTTTTATTTGAATCCAGAGCTATAATGCTCTTTTAATTCAAAGTTCCAGCGCTAAAATATAAGCTTTCTAGGTTTAATGCTCAGTATTCTAAATAGAGTGGGCGTGTAATGCGTCTGGGCTTTATTATTCACACTCCCCGCTTCTGTGCTCCTGTCCACTCCTCTGCTGTGTTCCATGCTGGTCCTGGGGCTGCTTGTCTCCATGTTTTCTGGTGTCTTCTTCCTCCTTCTGATCCCTGCTGCAATTGTGCCTCCGTCTACGAGGGCATGCATGTGGCCAACTGCTTTGGCTTTACAGAGGCAGCTTTTCTTACCTGCTACTGCCATCTGCCAATCCAAAGCCACCTGCACCTATTTAAACTAGCTTCACCTACCCCTTTTTTTGCTGTTTCATGTTTTTCATTTCAGCACAATTAACAAAGATGTGTTTCTGCTCTTCATGCCGAGTTCCCATGTATCCTGACCAATGGCTGTTCTCTGGATTAAAAGGCAACTCCAGTGAAACTTCTTTTCTTTCAAATCAACTAGTGTCAGAAAGTGCCAGAGATTTGTAATTTACTTCTATTAAAAAATCTCAAGTCTTCCAGTGCTTATTAACTGCAACTGCTGTATGTCACAGACATAGATATGTAGGACATATAGCAGCTGATAAGTATTGAAAGACTTGAGATGTTTTCAATAGGAGTAAATGACAAATCTCTGGTACTTTCTGAAACCGGTTGATTTATTTTTTATTCATTTATTTTTATTTTTTGCTGGAGTTGCCATTTAAGCTTTTTACCTGACCCACATCTGTACCACCTGCCTCTCCTATTGCTGACTTTGATTGCTTGACCTGCCTTGAAGCAGCCTGCTCTTACCCATCACCTGTCTTGTCCTTTCTTGTCCTTGGTACAGCGCTGTCTCTCATGCTGACGACCCGGCCTGCTGACCATGATTACTCCACCTGTCCCCCGGTGCCTTTCACTGACTGACAAAGAATGATGAACAACCTGTTATAGAGCCCCAGTATTGTAAAGTCCTGCGGAATTTGTTGGCACTATATAAATACATTTTGTATTATTTTTACACAAGGTCTTATCCCACAATAATATTTTTTAAAGGGATTGACCAGGATTATAAAACATAGGTACTTTATTTCCAAAACAACACCCCACCTGCCTCCAAGTTGTGTGTAACTTGGCTCCGTTCTCTTTAATGGAACACAAATGAATAAAGTCAAGGCAAGAGTGGTGCTGATTCTGAGGGAAAAAATGGTAATGTTTTCCTAATCCCTGGATATTCTTTTTAATAATCAAGTTCCAAGATATTCATTTATGTATTTATTTTTTACTTTCCTTCATTATTACCATCATTAGAGTTTACAGTATGCAAAGTAGGTAAAATACCCTATATGAAAAAACTCTCTCTTCCATTTGCTTGAAAGAGGAAGCAGATTAATGCATACATTGATAGTAATGTCCTTGTTGTGTCCTTAACCCTTGATTTTTGTCCAAGGCTACACATGAGGCCCCCGAAATGTGCTAGCTTGTTTGCCAATGGTAAATAAACTATTTTTCTTCTAGACATTGAGACACAGTATTTATAAATTTTTTGGGAAAATATTAATGTAGAAATATTGCAATACTGCAAAGGTATCTATAACAGTGGTATCTTCTTATGTTGGAGAGAGACCTTTGGGCCCCCTTTAGACACCAGAGCCTGGGTGCAACTACACCTTCTGCCCTCCCTTTAGCTATATCCGAGTGTCCACTGGTACTACTGTGTCTATAGACTATCTTTGTAAATAGTTTTGACTCTTGTTTTCAATGCTTTTTAACCTTCCGTACACACTGTATTTATTACCTAAGCCTACAAGAATACATGGGGTCATGCACTCACTCACATCCCATGAGTTATTTTGGCCATTTTTCCCCTTTGTGATTGTGAGGAGGTTAAGATTTGTGAGACTTTACTCCTTTTAGATTTCCAAAAAGATAATTCTGTATAGTTTCTGGTCAAGACATACTTGTTTCTGTGCTGAATGACTAATAAATATTCAAGTCATTTATTCCAGATGTTCCTCTGTTAGTCACCATCCAGTAACCTCTAACAATTTGCATCACTAAAAAAATATAGACACCTCATTTAAGGTGTTTTTAAAGTCAAATTGTCACAAGTTGTGTGGCATTTTAAACCACAATCCTTTCAGACAGCTGATTTTAATGTCTTTTCTTTTAAATTCCGAACCCTCACTATTTAATAATGTAATTCATTTTGGTAAATAGGTATTGTTAAAACTGTACTAGTACTCATACAGCATGCAGACGAAAGAGCCAGTCTTCAGACTAATATCCTAACAAAAACAATGATTCAGGGTGACTCACTTATTTGAAAGGGTCAAAGATACAACATTATAAAAGTGACATGTAATGATATTAACAG
Source organism: Dendropsophus ebraccatus (assembly GCF_027789765.1). NCBI lineage: Eukaryota > Metazoa > Chordata > Amphibia > Anura > Hylidae > Dendropsophus > Dendropsophus ebraccatus. Next base: position 122,866,454 of record NC_091454.1, read on the forward strand.
TGGGCTCAATGCCATCTATTAGATTACTGACACATTGTACAATGTATATAGGATGTTATAGGATTTTATAGTAAGTAATGTGCTAAAGAGAACAGAGATGTGCTGTTTATAATATTAGTAATGAGGGATCCTTCCCAGTCTAATCTTACAGATGCATCTGAAAACATTGTTCACTTCCGTGCTCAACGAGAAGAGTAAATGCATAATTCTGCAAAACAGACATCAAGCCTGAAAGGTTCTAAATTGGATCTATATCAGGTAATAAATGCATAGTAACTGGGTTTCAGGTTGATATATATGTCTTTATTGAGCCATTACTGGTTTTTGATAACAGCTGATAAAATGAAATGAGATTCATAACAGGATATGAAAGTTCTCAATGAACCTGCAAAATTCCCATCCTTCCCAATGATATCTACAGTGTTGTGCACTCTTCACAGAGTACTGAATGTTAATTCTAGAAAATTACATATTATGTCTTAGGACATTAAAAAATATCTAGGAAATCATTTTTATTACATGGGACGTGTAGGAGATACATTTTATGTACATAGTCTCTAAAGTTTGAAAATGCATATAAAAAACCAGGCCAGACCTCAACATCCTTCCAGCCATCAAAGCTTGCACCATTACGATCCTCCTGGCTAGCTCACTGTGTTCCTCCCATTAGGAATTACTTTTAAACTCACTGATGTTTGTAATCATGGAATTAGATTAGAAGAAGTTATTACTAAAAAAAGAACATCAGAATAAGATTTATTTGTTTACAGCTGATATAATATTTATTGCAAAACCAAGTTCAAGGGGTTGTGATTTCTTCGTAATTCCTGAAAGTGTAAAAGTGGCCATCAGAACTGCAGCGAATTAAAGCAGGAATTTTATATTCATTTATTTGTTTTTTTAGCCCAGCCTGTCCACTTTTTTTTTTTTTTTTTTTACTGTTATTCCATTTAAGTTATTTCGTTTCAAGAGCCATAGAGTTTCAAGCATGCCATAATCAGTAACATCAGTAACACCCATCACTCACGCTGCTGTACTTTTTGGTGCCACACTACACAGTGAACAAAATTTATCTCTGTCAATCGTGTAGCAATGGCTACCTGTTACTAAGTCAGAAAAAAAATGAATGCTTAATGCTAAAATTTGCTCTCCTTCAGAATAAAGACAACTGTCTCTCTAGTGTCACTGGTTGGTAGCTACCCAGTGGCACTGGTGTAGAGCTCATTTGCATTCTTTTCACAAGGAGCAAGGCCTGGTAAATATCTTACAGCAGCTGGGTCTTTGCAGGAAGAATCAGTATCTTCCAAGAATTATGGTAATCTGCTTAACTTTGAAATATTGCTTCTTTAGGAATAAGGGGGAAGTTTATAAACAAGTCTTACAGGAAAAATGCTCTTTGTTGCACATAGCAACCAATCAAAGTTCAGTCTTTAAATATTAAAGGAAAACTCCAGTGAAATGTAAAAACCCAGGGCAGGCAGGAAGTGGGGGGGACATTTAAATATAGCTTTTTTTTATGTTCCCACTGCTCCCTGCCCACCCTGGGTTTAACCGGAGTTCTCCTTTAATATGATCCAGTAAAATGAAGGCTGAGCCGTGATTGATTTGGGCAATAAAGAACATTCTTACTGTAATAGTGATTGTTAAATCATCTTAGTATTTAGCTATATGATATTGCACAGAATGTGTACAAATGTATATCAGCAACATGTGAGGTTTTGATTGCCACCATACTGTTAAACCAATGGTGGGTTCACACATTGCAGAATCGCAGCGGATTTCATGCTGTGAGTTTGCAACTAAATCCCCTGCAATTCTTGACACTGCAATTTTTAATAGGTTTACATACTAGCAGGGGAATTTTCATCTCGCTGTGAGTATGTAAATGTTGACCCCCTTAACTCGCTGTGGCCTGGTGGATACTATACCGGTCCCCACTCTGGCTTGCTTCTGGGGCTCCCAGCTTCCTGATGTCCTGCTCAGCCAATCAGTGAGTGTGGCGGGACAGCACATTGATTGGCTGTGCAGGACATTATGGAGCCCCAGAAGCAGGCCGGAGCACCAACTGAGTTAAGGGGGGAGGGGCGGCTTTTACATAAGCACAGCAGAATAATAAATTCCGCTACAAGCATGTGAACATATTGAAACTGATAGTACGGGAATCACAGCGGATTTTGATGCAAACTTGCAGTGTGAAATTTGCTGTGATTTCGCTATATGTGAATTCAGCCCTAAACAGGAAAAAAGTACCAGCTGATAGATTAACTGGCTGTGAATTTCCAGTGCCATCAATAATCACTTAAAAGTAACAAAAATGTTAGTCTATAAAATCCCATAGTTCGTCTGTCCTTAAAACCTTTTGAGAAGTAAAGGTAAAAGGTCATACTTTGTTAAATGCTTTATAGCCCATCACATGGTTTTATCTCTAAAATAATGATTGAGATGATGAGCTGTGAACTGAGCAGGTACAGAATGTTCACTTTGTACTGTACTGTAAATATAAATGACTACACATAATGTCTGTGTATTCAGAAATGCCATTACCAACAAAGCAATCAAATAAATAATAGCATCTCCCGATTCTTTGCATTGCACTAGGAATTATTGTCTTCGTTCTACAGACAATATCTCAGGAACTTTTTTGGATAAAAAAATAAGATCTGCACAGACATAATGCAGATGTTTCTGATTAACAGGAAACCTCTGGGAAATAATAAGACACTCAAAAACATAATGAAGCAAATGTTCTCTCCTTAACCATATTCTTAGTGGTGTGTTTGAAATCATACAAATGATTATTAAACTCCAAACTGATTGATTCTTGTTGTAAAGCAAGATGAAATCATTCTCGGATTATTATAGGGTCTCCCGAGTAAACAGAACAGTTTCTGATGAGTAAACTTTTTTTCCCCACAAATTAGTGTCTAATCTTTTACTAACTAAAGCATTCTCTCTCTCTCCCTCACCCTATTAGACAGATAAGCTAAATGAATAGACATGTTTTTTGTATTGTCTTCATAGTTAAACCTTTTTAATCCAGACTATTTTATGATAGCTAGATAGATATAGATGATAAAGAGATAGATAGATAGATAGATGATAAAGAGATAGATAGATAGATAGATAGTTAGATAGATAGATATATGTTTAATGTGCTTTTCAAATAAACTGTATATGAGGAAGAAGGTATATTGCTCAGCATATATTTTTGTGATATCAGCCAATGTGTACGCATTAGTGGTAAAAGGAAGAGGTTGGTGGGATTCGTCTGGCGCAAACACCCCTTTTGGAACACCAGCCACGTTCCCATGTTCCTTCTCTGAATGAAGAGAACTCCTGGCACTGGTGTGAAGTCAAATTCAGGCTTTTATTTGATGCAACGCGTTTCGAGGGTGCAATCCCCTCTTCAGCAGGCATGACGCCTGATGAAGAAGGGATTGCACCCTTGAAACGCGTTGAACTTGAGACTCTTCAGTGTTTTGAGACTCGTAACTGAGACTCCACAGACCCTTCTTTTGCATAACTACTTGATACCAATTGTATACCTATATGCTTGCAGGAAGAGGGTTGACCACAGACACCCTTGTTCCTCCAGCCCTAACATACACATTCAGGCTGGGTACTTCACTAGAAATATTACTATTTAGCCACCACCTTAAGCAATTTAGGCTGTAATACAGAATCTGCAATACATTAATTGTGTCAAAGTAACCTGGAAAAAAATGTGTCCACATTAGTTTTTTATTAAAATCGCCACTTCCCTTTTTACTAATATAAAGACTTTGTGAGTGACATATTAAAAGGTCATATGTGTAACTTAGATAAAAGTCAATCCAAGTTTTGTCAATGTAGGATAAACAAATTCTGCTCTTGTTCTCTTTTCCTGCCTTTGAACGTCTGATTTAAGGTAAACTAATTGTGTCTTGCAGCCATTATTTACGTTTGTATGACTAATACACAGGGGGATTTGGGAGCGTGTAACTCTGGAATAGTTATACAAAGATGACCAATCATCCTGTGACTTCATTACTGGGGATCTCCGAAATGAGAACATAGTGTAAGCATAGCACAAAACCAGAAAATTGTGTATTAATTCTCACTATAATGGACTGTATATTAAGTTTTGTGTTATAATTTATAATGTATCTAATTATAGCCTACATCCAGTCCTTGTAATAATAGATTGAAATGAGAACAAAGAGTTTTCACATGTATATTAGGAAATTGCATATATAGGAAGTGGTCAACATAGGGGTGTGCCATATCATTGACTAATTTACATTTATTGAAGAAAAATACACTCTGGGGGACATCTATGTGTACAGGTACGCCAGCTTTAAATAAAGCCCACCCCAGCCAGCCAGCCCAGGCATTGGGCAATAATCTACACCTGCTATGAAGTATCTCATCATAGCCTGCATCCATGCTATTTAGTCAGTAATAGACGATTGGTCTACATTTTAAATTCCTTTAGTGTACTATAATGTGCCTGATTAGCACCATTGTTTTATAGTTTAAGTAATCAATGTCAATTATTTATTTGTAGGGGTGAGGATCCCAATCTTTTGGGAGGTATTGTTTTTAGTTGCAGATGGGTGCCAAGGGCAGAATACCTAGATTTCCACAAAAGTAAAACTTAACTTTTATTAATATTGATAAAATATATCACCGGTGTGCAACATGTATTTATATAATATATATATAGTATAGTATAATAAAGAGAACTGTAAATACATGTTGCACATCGGTTATATATTTTATCAATATTAATAAAAGTTAAGTTTTACTTTTGGGGAAATTTAGGTATTATGCCCTTGGCACCCATCTGCAATTATTTATTTGTAAGCAAAAGAGTTTAAAATTTAAAATAACTATGTGTGGGCAATATTTATAGATTATTTTTTTTTAGTTAATCTTGGTAACATTCACACAGCATTGTATGTAAACATACCAAATAAAGCCATACAAAACTACAATTCCTGGCAAAAGTCAGCACACTTAGAGGTTATTGAACCAGCTTTTTAACTTAGCAAGAAGATTTAACTTATTCTGAGCTCATCGCATCATTATGAATGATGATTCTAGGAGTTTCAAGGTCTAGTCTTTAGCACATACAGTAGTCCATGACCATATTTACAGAAAGTGTTAATGCAGCCTTTAAGTAAAAAAAAAATAAATAATAATAATAATAATAATAATTTAAAAAACTTGAATTCAATGGTGAATCAGCAACAAAAAAATCCAATTTAGTACTTTGTTGTTCCCCCTCTAAAAAGGTTAGTACTGTATACAGCCCCTGAAGTCAGCTATGGCCTGCAGGGTGTCAGAGCATCCTGATCTCGAGGAAACTGCTTCCTTTCACTACATCTGCATCCTCTAGATGTGGTAGAATGGCAAAGTAAGAGCTGTCAGCTTCCTGCTCCACAGCTCACTCGTACACTGCATGCATTTCAGGTTTACAGTCCCTGTGCATTCTCTATGTAGTAGAAGGCCCCCTGTGTAGGTCCCACTACAGTAGATGGTTCTCTCTGTGCATCCCCCATATAGAACATGGCCTCCTGCGTAGGTCCCCTATAGTAGGTTGTCCCCTGTGTAGTCTCCTTTTAGTATATGGCTTCCTGTGTAGGTGCCCCTATAGAAGATGGCCTTCTGTGTAGTCCACTTATGGTAGATCGCCTTTGGTGTAGCCCCTATAATAGACAGTCCCCGGTATAGTTTCCCTTTAACAGATGGCCCCCAGTGTAGTCCTCTATAGTAGATGGCCTCCTGTGTAGTCCCCCTTTAGTAGATGGTCCTCTATGAATTTCCCCTTTAGTCCATGGCCTCCAGTGTAGGACCCCTTAAGTAGATGCCCCCCCCAGTAAGAATACGACCCCCAGTGTAGTCCTTCTGTCAGTATATGGCCCACAGTATATCCCCGCTTTAGTATATGGCCTCCAATCAGTATATAGCCCCCAGTGTAGTCCTTCTTTAGTAGATGCCCTCCAGTATAGTCCCCACTTTGGTATATAGCCCACAATGTAGGTAGACTAGGAAAAAACTAAACTTAACTCCCATATGCTCGCCCATCTCAGCAGATCTCCAGGCGCTTCTTTTCCTTGTTTTCTCATCTGGCACAGGCAGAGTGTGTTGCAGACGCTACCTGCGCCGGAAGTCCCACCAACCTGTCAGCACCGGGAGACCTGCAGTAAAAGGGAAGCTTGTCAGATGTGAGTTTTGTTTTTTGTGCTCTGGCTGGCACGTCAGCTGCACATCACTCGGAATCACTATGAATCATCTGGTGGGCACCCAAGTTATGTGCAGCTGCAGTGAAATCAGATGTGGGTGGTTCAGACAGTCATGGCCCCCAGAAGCCTCAAGCCTGGGCGCTGCCCAGATCGCTCACATTACAGTCTGCCACTGCTGGCAGCGGCTGGAGGGTAGCATGTATGACTGTGGCCAACGGGTTCGGACACAGTAAAGTTCTGTTTTACGTTTGCATGTCTGGTAGAAATCAGTAGGTTACGTGTATGACAGTGGTCAGTGGGCCCCAACAGAGCAACATTTTAAGTGTGTGCTTTGTTTTTGACTGTTTTTGACATGTGTATGACCAGGGCCTTAACAGCATTATGGGCCCCTGGGCAGAGGTGCGAATTGCACCCCCCCCCCCAACCGCCGCCATCAAATCCCCCACATGTTTGCATATAGTGCCCTCTATAGTAGCCAATCCCCCCATATAGTGCCCCCATAGTAGCCAATCCCCCTATATAGTGCCCCCCATAGTAGCCAATCCCCCCATATAGTGCCCCCCATAGTAGCCAATACCCCCATAGTAGCCAGTGCCCACATAGTAGCCAGTGCCCCCATAGTAGCCAGTGCCCTCCATAGTAGCCAGTGCTCCTCATAGTAGCCAGTACCCCCCATAGTAGCCAGTACCCCCCCATAGTAGCCAGTGCCCCCATAGTGGCCAGTGCCCCCCATAGTAGCCAGTGCCCCCATAGTAGCCAGTGCCCCCATAGTAGCCAGTGCCCCCCATAGTAGCCAGTGCCCCCATAGTGGCCAGTGACCCCATAGTAGCCAGTGCCCCCCATAGTAGCCAGTGCCCCCCATAGAAGCCAGTGCCCCCATAGTAGCCAATGCCCCCACATAGTAGCCAGTGCCCCCCATAGTAGCCAGTGCCCCCCATAGTAGCCAGTGCCCCCACATAGTAGACAGTGCCCCCCATAGTAGCCAGTGCCCCCCATAGTAGCCAGTGCCCCCCATTGTAGCCAGTGCCCCTCAAAACAACAAACCAGTTACTCACCTGTCCGGTGGCCCCAGCAGCTCCTCTCCCGGCAGAGCGCGCACTCCCGTCATCCTCCGGGCACAGGCGGCGGGGTATAGAGAGACTGCTTGTGCCGGAAGTGTCCGGCTGCACGACACATCCAGGACACAGGCAGCGTCTCTGTACCCCACTGCCTGTGCCGGAGGATGACGGGAGTGCGCGCTGCCGGGAGACATCAGCTGCTGGGGCCGGCGGACGGGTGAGTTCCGGGACCACCCGCCCCTTCTATCGCCGCTCAGCTGAGTCAATCAGAAGCCCAGGAAAGTGCTGCTCATTGCACTTTCCTGGGCTTCTGATCGGCTGTCAGCTGAGCGGCAATAGAAGGGGCGGGCGGGGCGGACGGGGGGGGTTGCTCAGGGCCGCTCACTATGCATATGCATAGTGAGTGGCAATCGAGGGGGCGGGTGGGACGGCTTCCTTGCGGTGCTCAGCACTGCTTGGGAGCCGTCTTCGCTTTATAGGACGCACTTAGTTTTATAAGTGCGTCTTATAAAGCAAAAAATATAGGTATGTCACAGAGGGCAGGGGCCCTCTAGGATGCAAGGGCCCCCGGGCAGCCGCCTACCCTGCCCAATGGGTAAGACGGCCCTGTGTATGACAGTGGTAGGTGGGTCCCGTCACAGCAAAGTTTTGTGTGTGTTTGTGTGTCTGGCAGCGGCCGGAGTGTCACGTGTATGAAAGTGGCCAGTCGGTCCAGACACAGCAAAGTTCTGTTTGCTTGTTTCATATTTTTGTGTCTGGCAGCGGTCAGTGGGTCACATGTATGACAGCAGCCAGTGGTTCCCAACTCAGTAAGTTTTATGTTTCTTCATGTTTGTGTCTGCCAATGAGCGAGAGGTGTTTGTGGCATGTGGATGTCTGGTGTCTAGGTGGTGATTTATGTTCATTTTACGGCCTATGAGCAGGGCATAAAAGCATAAGTGCTGGAGATGAATTGACCTGTAGGGCTAGTGTAAACCAGTGGGACCCCCCTGACCCCTCATTCCTGTTGGTCCCCTTTTCTTCTAGTCGTGTAATATGATGGGCGCAGTTGAGGTCTATGGCCGGTTACGTGACAAAGGAGACCTGTCACCCCCGCGCCAGGGTGACAGGCTCTCGACCCCCAGCTAGATCCCCTTATAGTTACCTCATGTCGCCGAGTCCCGCTGCCAGAGCCGGTCCCGGGATGGAGATATCCCAGTGAGAAGCCGGCGCACGCGCTCTGGAGATGGGTCCAGCGTCCATAGAGAATGAATGAAGCCGTGCGCGTGCAGCAGAGATGAGTCCGGCTCCATTCATTCTCTATGGACGCTGGACCCATCTCCAGAGCGCGTGCGCCGGCTTCTCACCGGGATATCTCCGTCCCAGGACCAGCTCCGGCAGCGGGACTCGGCGACATGAGGTAACTATAAGGGGATCTAGCTGGGGGTCTAGAGCCTGTCACCCCGGCGCGGGGGGGGACAGGTCCTCTTTAATAGAGGTATGGGAGCCATTATTGCTTAATGAAGGCACAGGAAACATTATTAGTAAATAAAAACACAGGGGGCATTTTAACTATATGAGGCAAATAAATAAATGTCTAACAATCATGTTGTATTGTTTTAAATTTTAAAGAAATGCATTCCATCCCCCAAATAAACATTCTAAGGGTGCCTTCACATGTACCGTATCGCTGTGTATTTATCGCTGCGAGTTTCTCGCACATAAATCCACAGTGATACTGATTGCTATCAAGCCAATGTATGTGTATTCTCACTGCATGTTTGGTGCGATTTTTACATGTGACTTTTGATTTTCATATGATTTTCACAGGCGAGTTCAACATCACAAAAAACGCAGCTACTTTCATGTGAATTTGATGCGAGTTCTGTGCGAGTTTTGTGCGAGAAATAAACAGCGATACGGTACGTGTGAAGGCACCCTAAGAAAGATTGCTGCAGAACTACAGCCAATATTCCACAGGGACAACAGGCTGAAGGAGATATTCCCAAAGTTACCTCTTCTTTCATACAAACAGCCCCCAAATTTAAGAAACCTTCTTGTAAAAAGTGCCATGACATTAACAAATCCCCCTGCAACAACAGAAAATGCAGCATGTGTCTTTACATACTACGAACAAGCACAATCCACATCCCCAATATACAGCAGGACTATACAATCATAGATGCTTTTTCACATTTGTCCTCTAAAGGGGTTTATATGATAAAATGTACATGATGCCCCAAAGCGATTTACATTAGAGAAACAAAACAGAAATGGCAGACTAGAATAAATTTACATAGACAGACAATAAAAGGAAGTATCAACACCCCTGTAGGCCAACATTTTTCAGGACCAGACCATGGAATGACAGACCTTAAGGTTGTGATACTTAAAGGTGTGGGACTAAAACCCAAAGTGACAGAGAGAGGAAAGTGCGGGAATTCAAATTGCTAAAAACACTTTATTAACACATGGACTAAACCTGGACACGCTCCACAGATAAAACCAAACTGACCAAGAATCTTAGACTTCTTAATAACCTCTCCTTTACAACAAGTCCTTTTTATTATACTGGCTTATTCATGTTATGTATCTACCCTCACCTCCTTGACCCCCCATTCACAGATGTCACTCTTTTCTTGCTTGTAACATCCTTAAAATGTTGTGCTGTTTCTGTTAAGACACTCATTTGTAAACTTGTCTGACGAAGGGATCTTTTGAATTCTGAAAACTCACAATTCTAACAATTGGTCAATAAAGGTAACACTCCTAAAATAGTTTGATCAATAATATTTAAAACCACATGGATTTTTCTGGCTAACATGGTACTATACTATTTATTTTTATCCACTTAAAAAAAATTCTGTATGTGACCCATTTACCAGAGTTTGAGAAGCCTGCCAAACACAAACTTTTTACTGTGCAATAATTGTCACAACTCTATTTAGCCTATTGATGATGTTTTTAGCAACTGTTGCAACTATGGGGGTTACTTGTAGTGTTGTCTCACAATCATGCATAAAACAAAACAAAAAAAATGCAAGGTCATTAGGGCCACACTTCAAAATTGAACCATATTGTCTCATTTTTTACTAAGTTACATGCTTATGCTCCATTCTTGAAACAAAATCTGTAAGCAAACATGAGATATCTGAGCTAGGAAGAATTGCTACTTTTAAAATACTGCTTCTTCTGAAGAACCATCTCAATCGCTTTTCCCCTTTTCTTCTTTAAATGAGTTGTCCGATGTTAACCATTTTTTAACATATTGCTGCTGATGCATAAAAAACAATGAACATGTAATGCTTACCTGTCCGTGCTTCCCCAGTGTCTTGTTGCAGTGTCGCCAGTGTACCCCACTTATTGCAGAGCCTCCACTTCCGAGACGGACTAAACTCGGGAGGGAAAGCCCGCTCAGCCAATCACTGACTGAGACATGATAACCCAGCAGCATGTAATTGGCTGAGCAGTCTGTCTCGGAAGTGGAGACTCTGCAGTAAGCAAGGGACACCGGCGACAAAGCAACGGGTAACCGAGGGAGAGCAGACAGGTAAGCATAACATGTTTATTGCTTTATATGCACCAGCAGCATTACCTGTATATAACAAAAAATGCCAAACTCCAGATAACCCATTTAAATGAACAAAGTCTCTCATGAGACTAAACCACAGGATTTCTATAATATTATGACTAAAGACAAAAAAGCTGGTGGTTTAGGTTTTCCTTATAGGTATCAAACTGCTACATAATTATCCCAACTCTCATCGTGATGGCATGGGGAGAGACCCTGGGGGGGATTTACGAAGGGTATGTCAGGAAGAAGGTGCAGATTTTCCCCTTTTCCCTGGCGTATGCCTTCCATGCGCCCCGGTCACCCGATGGGCCGGCTGGCGGAGCTTGTGAGGGCGTGATGAGGTGGGGAGGAGGCGTGGCCTCCTCCCACACCTCATTTATCATGATTTACGCCTGGTGCGGGGCTTAATTTAAGACAGGAATACTTGTACGTCGGTCTTCATAAATCCCCACCCCTCCGAGTTTAAATTAAATATTGATATCTTAACAATGACTTGAAGACTGTACTACTAGATGTTCTCCTTCCCACTGGCTTGCTACTTTACGCATCCCTGTTTTAAACCTGAACTCATTGATGAGGTTTCTCGTTGGTTGCCCGATTATTTAAAGCGAATGTACCATTAGGTACATCGCTTTAAGTTTTTTATATGAATAGACTGATGCTTGCCCAGAGATGCTGGTGCTAATGTTTTTTTTTTTAACCCAGTTCCCGGGCACGGCGCTGGTCACCAGTACAACGCACCTGCCCCCAGTATGACGATCTCCCCTTCTTTCTGGGACACGCCTACATTAGAATCAATGGAGCCACATCACAGAGGGGAGATCGTCACTGGAGGCGGGCGGGCTTAATGCTCAATCGGTGCCCAGTAATAAAAACTTCAAGTGATGTAACTGAGGTTACATTTGCTTCAAAGGAACTCATTTAATGTTATTTCAGGTTATATAATCAGCTTTCACAACTTTCATCAGCTTTTATAGTGTATGTGGAGCACTGATTCAGATAACGCTAGGTCCGGGAAGGGGGGAGCACTCTTGAGGGCCAAAGGGACTCATAAGCATCTAGTGATCATGTTTGTACTTCTTTTCTTCACCTGAATTAAACACAACTATATCAAACAACAATATTTTTTTTTTTCCAGGTGGAGAAAAGGAGGAGTTGCGTCAGAGAAAAGGACAGTCGAAACTGTACGTACGGGCTGGGATCATTGTTGTGTATAAGAAGCTGTCTCTCTACCTTATTCCGGCTATAACCATGGTCTCCATTAAAGGTATTGAAATGTTAATCTTCATTCAAAGATATCTACCCTATTTGTAACTCTTACTTTATTGTATCATTTGATGTCTGTGCCAACCGGAGTGTTTACTTCTTTGTGAAATGTGAAATGTGTTTCAGAACTAATGTAGTTACACATGCTCCCTTTGGCCTTTCATCTCTCCCAACTGACTCCCCCTTTTTCTTATATTACTTGGCACTATTATATTTTAGATGGTTCCCCTTCCCTTATCTTTTCCTTTAAACGCACATTCTTCCTATGAGCCTCCACTACAAGTTTTTCCTCCGTCCCCCCCCAAAAAAAAAAAAAAAATGTTATTTCAAAACATTATACTATGTAATCTTGTTTTCTTGTGCAGTTTCTTCCATTTCTATGAAACTGACTAATGGTTGTATTTTTCTTTTTTTTTTTTTTTTTTACAAATCTCTTATATTGTTTGCTCATATGACTGGAAAAACTACTTCACCTGCTTAAAATGTGTTTTGGTAACAATTAATTCTCGTTCATGGCTAATGTGTTCAAGTCTAAAATTACTATCTATTCTTTATCCACACTGGGCATGAAGTATGTGCCCCACCTATTGATATTAAGGTGCTCCCATAAGATAGAAATGTGCTCTCTTGGATTGGAAAAAGTTATAAACAGTCAATTGTTTGTGTGTCTGCAAAATAAGCTATACTAGTGGATGGAAAAGACTTGCACAATACTTGCCACTTTTGAAAACCATAGTAGTGCTGTAGCAAATAAGTGAATGAAGAATTGGTACAATGATTATTAAAAAGACATGAAGGAAAGGAAAACACCAATTTCTTCTGCACTAATAGTAAAACCCAACACCATTATAAGGGAACTATTTAGATTTTTGTTATGGGGCCCTTTCTCTTTAGTGTATGCTAATGGTTTAGCTGAAACTTTTAAGAGTTTATTTTTTTATTATTTTTATTCCAGTTCCCTTGAATAGGCAATTTCACTCATTTTTGATTCTACAGTAGTTGAAGTTGTCCTTGCTCCTACAAACTGGCAAAGCTGATGTAGTGAGTAAAAGCAATGATGCACATAGCATTGCCACTTAACTATGGGTGGCCACAAAATGGGAGTCCCCACTCTTGAACACAATTCCCCCTAAATGAATAAAAAAAAAAATAGATTATGTCTACTTTGAATTTTGGGGAGAAACTGGAGTGAACTAGATCCATTTAGAACTGATTGTCGCATATCAAAATTTTCCTACTAAAACATAACTGCAAAATTTGTCCTTTTTTAATAGAATATTTAAAGAAATTGTTAATAGTCTGCTTTAATTTACCCCATTTCATGTGTATCTAACTGAATATTTAGAATGGTTTGCAACTTCAGACATAGCAATAAAGTCTAATCAGCACACACATTTCTTTTCCTGATTTTTATTTTCAAGCGACAACTTCAATTAAAGAGAATAAAGTGCATTTTACTAGCCAACACAAACAGCCTTATCACTGCTTTTAAGAATTACGCCTTTTCTTTCAGTGACTGGTTTGTTAAAAAAGCTGTGCTGCATATCCCTTGGGCCCAGAAATGGAAATTGGATCAGAGGATAATAGATTTAGTTGGAGTTAAATTCCACATCAAATTCTTGGAAACAATGTGCTTAAATACATGACCATTTTAAGAGTGGATGGTTTTGAATTTATTTCCAATAACAGTTTTTATTCTAAAAAGATAAAATATCAATAGTAAATTATAAATTAACATTTTTAATCCAATACAAACTAAATAAAACTTTTACATAGGTAGTCTATTTCATTCGATTTTTTATTTGTTCAATTATATTCCACAGATTTTACAGAAATGATCAGTATCTGTTACAAGTGAGACTCACAATGTAATCTTGTTATATTTTGGAATGTGAGAAAAAACTGAAACACACAAACAGATGTATGGTGTTTGTATGTTCTCATAAATTCATATTAGGTGAAACCTCCATAATCTTCCTACTACATCATCATTTCTGTTTTGTAAAATAACTATAATATTTATATTGTTCACATACTGGGGCATCACTTCAAAATCTACGCTGTACTATGGGACCTTATGTGGTGTCCCACCACTGGTGTTTTTCTCTTCTTCTGTGCACCTGTCAAAATGCTTTTCTCTCAAGTTAAGTGGTGGATGAAGTATTGCATTTCCCCACTAGGTGTCAGTATTCCCTACGTACTTATTTCAACGCGCAGCTGAAGAAGGTCATGGGTTAATGTTTATGTGTGCATCATGTGTTCTGTGCTGACCACTAGGAAGTGCTACATTCAGATAACGACGGCTAGGCCTCATACTACCCTACTGGGACAGGTTCTACGCTACCAGAGGGCAGAAGGCGGTAAGACAGTGTCTAAACGTGAGTATGAGTATCACTTGACTCAAGATATCATTTAATGTTACATTGGCTACATTGGGTTAGGGCTCCTCTGGCAAAGTACTATCCTCTATTCTCTACTCTAAAAGCACTCCTGCATCTCTTCTCACCTACTTCCAGCACTGAGGTCAAGCACTCAAATGTGTGTAAAGATTATCCTGGAAAGCTGTTATATTTTTTATATATAGGCACGGGACTATAGGCACCTGCACCTATACACACACCACCACACACCTTGATTTTTTTTCACCCTTCTGTGGGTGGCGGTACCGACAATCCGGGTGGGTCAGTTGCCACTCAGGACTGTCATGACAAGAGCCCAAGGGACCCACAACAACCAGGAAGGTTACCGACCATTTGGGGAATACAGCCAGCCATACAAAATAAGCAGGTATCAACATTACACTTGTGTGCTGGACTAGCACTGGCGTTACAACAACTAACACCTCTGGCTGAGCTAACAAACAACAGTACTCCACTACACTTATGGTTATTTGTTACCCCTATGCCCACTTCTTAACCTCAAAATGTACCTGTCACTTTTGACATGTCATAGAAATGCTTTTATCGGTCACAGTATGTTCAGACCTCAACCAATCACAACAACGAGTGGGGATAGATGCAAGCGGCTCAGCACTTCTCCCCCATTCACTGTGGGAGGGGGATGGACATCTGGGGTAGCTGCCTACTGGAGGATTTTCTACATGGGGTATTTAATTTAATGGCAGGGAGGAACCAAATATGCTTCTCTGGAAGAGTTTGCAGAGAAAAATCGTAGGCCAGGCCAAAAAAAAATAAAAAATCTGAGAAGTCTCCTGTAAATCACTGGATGTAAGTGCACATAATTTTTATGGTCTGCAGAGCATGTTTAAAGGTGATATCTATGAATATACTGTGTTTCCCCAAAAATAGGATAGTGTCTTATATACATTTTTTCATCCAAAGATGTCATAGGTCTAATTTTCAGGGAATGTCAGGGGATTCATTTTCCATTAAGAAGATTATTGTCCGGGGATTATTTTTCTATTAAGAAGAATTCACATGTCACATGCACAGCAAGGACAGAGAGTATGGTATGGTAACTTCCAGCCACCAGGGGGAGCTCACAACATTATACTAGTACAGCACAGCAGGGACAGCGTACTGTATGGCAGCAGGTTACAGGATAATGTCAGACTGTGTGCAGCTCTACATTTGGCGGTAGGGGACAATGAGAATGGCGTCAGGCAATGGGCCTTTTGATGCCTAGCCTGCACATTTACATGTGACGGCCGCAGAAGGAAACATCAAGTTTGGAGGCATGTGACTGTTTTCATGCCCTGCATGCAGCTGTTCTGGTGTTCTTTTCAGCAAGCATGCTTCCAAACAAAAACTTTAACTAGGTCTTACTTTTGGGGGAAGGCCTTATATTTAGCAATTCAGCAAAACCTCTATTAGGTCTTTTTATGTATTTTCTTTTTCCAGAGGATGTCCTATTTTGTGGGAAACAGTGTATGTTCACTTAACAGGGGAATATTGGTCTTAGTATAGAATTTTATTTAGTACCAGTATGGTAGTAATGGCAGTAGTCATGTTGTGGTAGTACTATTGGTCCTTTGTACACTGGTATTATTGGTAATATTGAGCTTTGTATACAGTAGCAACATAGTGGGTAAAATTGGAACAAATCTTGCAAATTCTGCAAATAAAAACCCCACAGTTCAAGGTGAGCTATACTGCAATTTGTACCATGCATGCTAGTTATATTTGCACGTTTTACCCACTGCAATTCAAAGGTTAAATGCTGCAGGAGACTGGGTGTCAAGTAGAGACAGTAGAAAGTTCTGTTCGACCAAATTTTGGATTTCTTCGGATTTCATAGTTTAACCCTTTAAGGACATGGCCCATTTTCGTTTTTACGTTTTCGGTTTTTCCTCCTTGTGTTTAAAAGGTCATAGCACTTGCATTTTTCCACCTAGAAACCCACATGACCCCTTATTTTTTGCGTCACTAATTGTACTTTGCAATTACAGGCTGAATTTTTGCATAAAGTACACTGCGAAACCAGAAAAAAATTCGAAGTGTGGTGAAATTGAAAAAAAAAACGCATTTCTTTTATTTGCGGGAAATGTGTTTTTACGCCATTCACCCTGGGGTAAAACTGACTTGTTATGCATGTTCCTCAAGTCGTTACGATTAAAACGATATATAACATGTATAACTTATATTGTATCTGATGGCCTGTAAAAAATTCAAACCGTTGTTAACCAATATACGTTCCTTAAAATCGCTCCATTCCCAGGCTTATAGCGCTTTTATCCTTTGGTCTATGGGGCTGTGCGAGGTGTCATTTTTTGCGCCATGATGTGATCTTTCTATCGGTACCTTGATTGCCTATATACGTCTTTTTGATCGCTTTTTATTACATTTTTTCTGGATTTGATGCGACCAAAAATGCGCAATTTTGCACTTTGGGATTTTTTTGCGCTGACGCCGTTTACCGTACGAGATCAGGAATGTGATTAATTAATAGTTCGGGCGATTACGCACGCGGCGATAGCAAACATGTTTATTTATTTATTTATTTGTTTACTTTTATTTAAAACCTGGGAAAAGGGGGGTGATTCAGACTTTTATTAGGGGAGGGGGCTTTTTACTATTAACAACACTTTTTTTTTTTTTTTTTACACATATACTAGAAGCCCCCATGGGGGACTTCTAGTATATACACTGTGATCTCTCATTGAGATCTCTGCAGCATAGATATGCTGCAGAGATCCATGAGATCGGCACTCGTTTACTTCCGGCTGCAGCAGCCGAAAGCAAACGAGTGCCGAGCCGAGGACGGCGCCATCTTGGACGCGTCCCCGGCCGGCATCAGTAACGGAGATCGCTCCTCCGGGACAAGGTCCCGGAGGAGCGATCTCCCCCACTAGACACCAGGGAAACGTTGCCTCCGGTAATCGGAGGCAGCTGTCAACTTTGACAGCTGCCTCCGATTAGCTAATTAGCGGGCACGGCGATCAGACCGTGCCCGCTAATAGCGGCGGTCCCGGGCTACACGCGGCACCCGGGATCGCGGCACTTCAAAGCGGGGCCGCCGCGCGGCCCCGCTTTGAAGTGCAAGTGAGGACATAGGACGTACCGGTACGTCCTATGTCCTTAAGAGGTTAAAGCATCTATATGATACGGGGGTAGTGTATTTGGTTGAATTTAGGGCTCTACATGTCAGTAACATCGTTATCTTTTCAATATCTCAAAGTCAATTTTTTTTTTTTTTTTTTTAGACTTCAATATTCGCCATTACAGACCCTGTAATGCAGGAAACTCACCATTACAGGGTCTATGTAGGAAAAAGGTCACAAATGCAGTGAAAGAGCAGCAGTAAACAGTATTAAAAATGGAGGCCAGGCAGGAGCAACAGTAGTCAAAAGGAGGCCAGGCAGGAGCAACAGTAGTCAACATGGAGGCCAGGCAGGAGCAGCAGTAGTCAACATGGAGGCCAGTAAAGGCCCAGCAGAAGTCAACATGGAGGCCAGTGAAGGCCCAGCAGTAGTCAACATGGAGGCAAGGGTAGGCACAGCAGTAGTCAACATACAGGCCAGTAAAGGCCCAGCAGTAGTCAACATGGAGGCAAGGGCAGGCACAGCAGTAGTCAACATGGAGGCCAGTGAAGGCCCAGCAGTAGTCAACATGGAGGCAAGGGCAGGCACAGCAGTAGTCAACATGCAGGCCAGTGAAGGCCCAGCAGTAGTCAACATGGAGGCAAGGGCAGACACAGCAGGAGTCATCATGCAGGCCAGTGAAAGCCCAGCAGTAGCAAACATGGAGGCCAGTACAGGATCGGCAGTAGTCAACATAGAGTCCAGTACAGGAGCAGAAGTAGTCAACATAGAGGCCAGTAAAAGTCCAGCAGTAGCAAACATGGTGGCCAGTACAGGAGCGGCAGTAGTCAACATAGAGGCCAGTACAGGAGTCGCAGTAGTCAACATAGAGGCCAGTACAGGAGCGGCAGTAGTCAACATAGAGGCCAGTGAGGGCCCAGCAGTAGTCAACATGGATGCCAGTGAAGGCCCAGCAGTAGCAAACATGGATGCCAGGGTAGGAGCAGCAGTATCCAACATGGAGGCCAATACAGGAGCGGCAGTAGTCAACATAGAGGCCAGTGAAGGCTCAGCAGTAGCCAACATGGAGGCCAGTGAAGGCCCAGCAGTAGCCAACATGGAGGCCAGTACAGGAGCGGCAGTAGTCAACATAGAGGCCAGTAAAGGCCCAGCAGTAGCAAACATAGCGGCTAGTACAGGAGCGGCAGTAGCCAACATGGAGGCCAGGGCAGAAGTGGCAGTAATCAACATGGAGGCCAGTACAGGAGCGGCAGTACCCAACATGGAGGACAGGGCAGGAGCGGCAGTAGCCAACATGGAGGCTAGGGCAGGAGCGGAAGTAGTCAACATGGAGGCCAGTACAGGAGTGGCAGTAGCCAACATGGAGGCTAGGGCAGGAGCGGAAGTAGTCAACATGGAGGCCAGTACAGGAGCGGCAGTAGCCAACATGGAGGCCAAGGCAGGAGCGGCAGTAGTTAACATGGAGGCCAGTGAAGGCCCAGCAGTAGCCAACATGGAGGCCAGGGCAGGAGCAGCAGTAGCCAACATGGATGCCAGGGCGGGAGCGGCAGTAACCAACATGGAGGCCAGAGCAGGAGTAGCAGTTGTAATGGGGTGTCGTGAGCAGCGGAAGTAGAATACTGAGGTCCATGGACAGGCGAGAGGAAGCAGGGCAGCAGCAGGAATTGTGGAATGACCAGTAAGGTCTAGTTCACATATAGGCCATAACATTTCCACCAGGGAGTGGGAAGGAGTCCCCGCCTTTGTCTTCACAGCATACTGCCAATGGGTACTGCCTCCATCCTCCTCATCCTTCTCATAGCCCTGCATATCCTCCTCTCGCCCCCCTCTGGTCTGGCAGGTAGGCTCACCTCCTTCTCCTCCACCTGTCTCCCCTAAGAGTTCCTGTGCATTCAGGTCCTCTCCTCATCTTCCTCTCCCTCCTCCTCCTTCGCCAAGCCTTCCTCCAGCAACCCAGGCTGCGACAGTGGCAAGACCTGTTCCCCCTCGCCACCTGTTCCCCCTCACATCAGCATCAGCTCCAGTACATGAAGCATGGGTATGATGGCGCTTAGTCCTGTGTCTTTCCCACTTGCCATTGACAGCACAGTCTGTAACTGGGATGTAGACTTTTGAAAGTGTGTAACTATTAGGTTTAAAACATGTTGCTCCGATTGTCACTCACCACCGTCCCAACTTTAAGATGGCGTAGAGTCAGCCACGAGAGGATTTTCGTCTCGAGCAGGCGGTGCAGCTCTTCCCCTGTGTGTCTCCTTTCCCCCAGGCAGGCTAGGTGCAGCACAGCGTGACACCTCCGTGCTACAGCCAAGTGGTACAAGGGAGGACCACTGGCGGTTGAGGAGGCTTTAAACCTACTGGAGGAGGTGGAGGAGGACCGCAACACAGGAGCCCTGCTGAGACAACGGGATGGTGTCATCGCCCTTCCCTGGCCAAGTTGCTGGGGGTCCGACAGCCATATTACATTTACCCACTGAGCAGTAATGGACATATACTGCCCTTGCCCGTAATTACAGCTCCAGATGTCTGTGGTTAAATGTACATGTATGCTCACTTAATGGCTCAGCGAGTCAGCAACCTTTTTCGAACATACCTATACATAGCTGTGTTGGAAAAGTAGTGTCGACTCGGCACCTTCCACCGTGGCTCCGCACACAACATCAGTTCACGAAAAGGTGCCAAGTCGACCACTTTAAACGCCACAGCCTGGAGCACCAGCAACTTGGCCAGGTGAGCGTTCACCTTGACTGCTGCGGGATTGCTGGGTGCATATGTCTGCCTCCGGTATAGGGACTCCATGATGACAGGCTGCCTACTGCTAGCAACACAGGGGCCACCAGCTGAAGAAGGGAGTAAAGCCACACTCCCTTCCACAGAGGAGGTCTGTGAAATGCTTCATATGGTGGGGCTTCATATGGGCAGCCATGGCGCTGGTGCCAGGATGGCAACTCTTGCCTCTTTTAATTCAAAAGTTAGTGGGATGTTGCTGATGATGTCAGATGGAGGACGTGGGGGAATTGCTGCGTGCCCGTGCCAAGTCAGGGTCGTGTCTGAGGTACCCACAGATACCTTGCTGGCTGTCTCGCTACTCATTCTTGTGGACGTCGAAGTGCGAGCCAGCCACTCCAGGACTGTGGAATTAGACATGTGGACACGACCCTGGTGTGAAAAAGGAAGCTCAGGCCTGCCACTGGACCCTCTTCCTGCGCTACTTCCTCTTCTGACCCTTGAGCCAGACTCTCTGCCCTGCCCTCTGCTTAAAACGCTTTGTGAGGTTTCCTGCTGCCGCTGTGCCATGACTTTATATTCAAATTATGATTTCTACACTTGGTAGATGAGAACAGTATTTTCTGTAATACAGTCTAGCAGGTGTCCCACTTTAGTACTTGTATATCTGTATAGCAGTTTTTTTGTTTTATTCTACACACATGCACAAGGAATATATTTGTGTCTCAGGAAAACACTTATGTTATATACACTCTGGCAAGGGTCCAACTATAGTACTTGTATATCTGTATAGCACTTTTTTTTAATAGTTTTATTCTACACATGCACAAGGTATATATTTGTGCTTCAGGAAAACACATATGTCATATACACTCTTCCAAGGGTCCAAATATAGTACTTGTATATCTGTATAGCACTTTTTTTTAGAGTTTTATTTTACACACATGCACAAGGTATATATTTGTGTCTCAGGAAAACACCTATGTCATATACACTCTTCCAAGGGTCCAACTATAGTACTTGTATATCTGTATAGCACATTTTTGTTCCGTGCACCCTTTGCTCTCATATGCCTAATCTATCTACCTATCTATCTTTCGCCCTCTCTATTTTTCTCTCTCAATCACTATATGTTTTTCGTCTCCGCTTTCCCAATAATCTTTTTGTCTTTGCTTTTGTACAATATCTTCTCAGTACAGCAGCAGCAGCGTTCTGTCACTGACGAGCTCTGTACACTGCTAACAGTCTCCACCCTCTCTCTCTGCAGACTACGTTGTGCGGTCATGTGACCGCTCCTCTTAAAGCAATACCGACTTCACACAGGGGGTGGGCTAGTGCAACATCCCTGCTGATTGGATGTGTTCCGGGCATCATGGGAAAGCGCTTTTCCCGCCCAGAACACTTCCTGCTTTCTAAAATGGCGGCTGCCATTTTAGAAAGTAAGAATAATAAATAAATAAATTCGGAGCGGACTTCCAAAAATCCAAATCCAAATCCAACCGGACTCGGACTTTTGGAAAAATCCAAACCGGATCCCATACCGGCCGAATCGGTTCGCTCATCTCTAGTGTCAGGCCATTACATTAGGTGTTAGTAGTTTGTGCTGTTTTACTGCCGCTGTGTAAGTTGTTCCAATAGAAGGGCCCACTGACGTTCTGTCACCCAGGGTGTCAAATAAATCTGGAGCTTGCTCTAGGAAGGCACAATGCTTAAATAGTACAGATTGCACATACTGTCTCTTGTAAAGCCATAACTCTGAATAGGCAGCTCCTCTTTATGCAGGTACTGCTGTCAAGCTAAAAGGATGTTTCTGTGGAATTCCTCTTGAGCACACCAGTATCCTTTTCCTTACCAGAGCTAATTGTTTCTCCCGGACAACTTTCCATGGGCAAGACAGGCGCTCAACACTTGGACCTGTTTGGTTTCCATAGTGCACCAGCTCCTAATATGCAGAGGTTCTTGCAACCCTGACTCTGCAACCAAATGTGACACATAGACTCTTGGTTATGCTCTCATAAGTAGCAGCCTGTTTGTTTGGCAACCTATTCTATGACTCTCATAAGTAGACCCATGAACACTGGGCACTCACATTATACCGTGCCCAGTAGTACAGTAGATTCCATTGGCTAGATTATCCTGAAAGGAATCCTCCTGGTGTCATAACAACCACTGATTTATAGGACAAGGGACAGCAGTAACAACCAATGAAACCATATGTGTACAGACATATTACTGTTTACATCTTAAAGTGACTGTAGTCTCCATGTCCATATCGTGGTTTAAGGCCTAATGCCAATTTAATAGCACTGAATGTAGCATTGACAGGAACAAAGTGCTTAACCTTTAGTAAGAGGTTGGCTATCCTCCTTCAGGCACAAGACACATCATTGGTACAGTACAATTTTCAGTGCTGTTTTTGTGACCTGCTAAAGTGCAGGTGTACTTGTGCCATTTCTTACAGATTTTTCCTTCCTTGATTTATATGTATAAAACTTAATTTATGGGTGCCTTCACACCTACCGTATCGCAGTAGAAAATCCGCTGCGGATCCGCAGCAGATCCGCAGCAGATTTAACTAAATGAATGAACACAGCATTAAATACGCACTGTCAAATCCGCTGCGGATCCGCAGCAGATTTGTAAGTGCGGATTTAGTGCTGTGTTCATTCATTCAGTTAAATCCGCTGAGGATCTGCTGCGGATCCGCAGCAGATTTTCTACTGCGATACGGTAGGTGTGAAGGCACCCTATAAGGGGATGTTGTCAGATTTCCATCTTCATACTACACCATGATTTTCTGTGAGTGTGTAACTAAATTTAAGCAATGTGTTTTTCTATATGCTGACACCCACTTATTGGTATGTATATGAAAAAATAGGATCTAGTCTCATGTTATCAGGAATCATAGAAACACAGAAGATGTTTCTGTACTGTATGTTGTCAGATTTTTTGATTTCCAGCTTTACACTACAACATGATTTTGATGATGTAGCTGTCATTTAAATGTCACTTTGCAGAAATCAATAAGTATCAATTGCACAAGTGATTTTAAGAAACTCTGTACTAGTTTTTATTAAGCAAAAGAGTTTCCTTCTGTACTCAAAAAGCTGTTTTGCCACCTCACCCCTCACTTCAGATGAAGCAGGATTTCTGTGTCAATTATGGTTTATGGAAGGGTAAGGCGGAGGGGATGAGTGAGCACAGAGAGGAGAAAAGGCAGCTCTGCACAAGACAACATTTTTCAAACTTATTCCACCAAGTCCCAAACCAGCACTGAGCTTTCTAAACTCTGAATCCAGTATTTTATGTGCCTAAACAGTATCCAAACTGTATGGCTGTTTGTCTCTTCTTCCTGCTTCTCCCTGATTCTTCCTGCTTCCCCATCCTCCTCGGCCACTTCCCCTTACTCAAAAAGCAGAGTGAGGAAACCTGCCCTCACTCTGCTTTTTGAGTACAGCAAGAGGCCTTTTTGCCTAATAAAATCTATTTTGAATAAGTTATACTTTCAGTGGAAACAATGTGAACGCTTTACGACCATTTATGGCAATGTTCACACATTTTGTTTGTATTTCTTGTGCAGTGTTACATACATGATTCCAATGTGCGTCCGCAGTGTCATCTTATTTGAGCGTATCACGTGTAATGCTGTCCGAATGTTACTGGAACAGTATGTATGACGTGCCTTTTTCTGGGCTACTGGACCAATATGTATCATGTGCCTTTTTCTGGGCTACTGAAACAGTATATATCAGGTGCCCTTAGTGGGCTACTGGAACAATATATATAATGTGCCCTTAGTGGTGTTAAACAGGGACTCTATAAGTCACTTGTACACACAGAGTACTGGAATGAATACACCTGCTGATGCTGTTGATGCTGTTATATCATCTATTTCTTAGCACTGAGAAGTGCTTTTGATTCAGAGATGACTTTTTCGCTAGATATTAGCCCGGACTTTTGGGTTCTGTAGTAAGCCTGCCTAACCAAAACGCTACTAAAACCTCTCTCTCCCTGCTGCAAGATCTTTACCTGGCTAGGTTGAAAGCTCATCTGCGGTCGAGAGGCGGGAGGCAAGTATTAAAGATTCAAGGTCATGTGGTTCAGCTATCCAATGAGGGTAGACGCCTTTTTCGCGCTGCATGCGTACTCCCAGGGTCCCTTACTGCCTCCCTGCATGGTCATTGGATTAAAAAAAGGTCAAACTGCGATGTGAGGGCTTTCAAATGTTTCCCGTGTATTTGCCTCACTACTCGATTGAATTTGAATCTTTCGAATACCGCAATATTCGATCGAATACCTACTCGATCGAATCGTATTCGCTCATCTCTAGTATTTTCTTTTGATCAGTCCTTTTTCAACCAAAACCAAGAGTGGGTTGAAAACATAGAAGTCGTGTAAATATTTCCAGTATAATTTTGCCCTGTCAATTCCGCTGCTGATTTTAGTTGAAAAAAAAAAAAAACTGATCAAAAGACTGACAGAAATATTATGTGTGAACATGAAGTGTAATTTTCACAATTAAGTATTAGTTTTGTTTTTCCGTGTTCCATTGCCTTTTGGTTGTGTCTTTTGTCTTGGTTTAGTCTATGCAAAACAAGAGTCCGTGGAGCCTCGGTTGCGAGTCTCAAAACACGGGATAGCCAGCCTGTTGCCACGGGGTGCCTCCATGATGGGGAGAGCACCACACCACCCTGATAGGTAGCCCCTTAAATCCCACTCGGTTGCGAGTATTGGAACATAAATAGGGAAACAACAGGGTGTCCCCTTTTTGTCAAAGTCTAACTCAAGGTGCGAGTATTGCGATCATGACAAGGGCTTGCCAAGGCAGGTATCCATCCACAGACAGCCGTTTCGGAGTATTTGCCCCTCGTCAGTGTGGATCAGGATTCTGACTAGTTGGGGCAATGCAAATCAACCAACAAAACACAGTTATCACTGAACTCAAGGAGATCAATGAAAACATTTCAATGAAGTACGCAATCAAGAGTCTCCACTGATACCCCCAAAAATTTAAATATGCAAAACAAGAGTCCGTGGAGCCTCGGTGACGAGTCTCAAAACACGGGATAGCCAGATATCTCTAGCCTGTTGCCATGGGGTGCCTCCATGATGGGGAGAGCACCACACCACCCTGATAGGTAGCCCCTTAAGTCCCACTCAGTTCAGTGATTACTGTGTTTTGTTGGTTTAGTCTAGGACTATTGTAAGGATATTACAGGGGCAGCAGTAACTTAGTTTTCTTTGTTAGGTTAGGGGAAGAGCGAGGCAAGAATTGCAGAAAATTTGTAGGGGCCTTTTCCTGTGTTTGTTCTGTCATCTTCTGTTTCATCCCTAGCTGCCATACTATTCATCTGTATCACCATCCAAAGGATCATCACAAGTTCCAGTCATTAAGTAGTGATTTTTCACCTTGTTCTTATTCTTCTTATATTGATACATTCTTCTATGCTTTTTCTTGCAGTTTTCTGCCTAGTCATTCTATTCTGCTCAATTGTAGGTTCAGGGGTAGGTGGGTATTTGAAAAAACAGAATATGGAAAAATAAAAATGTAAGAAAAAAGTATACTCAAATAATATTTTATTGATACTGCATTTCATTGCAATAACAGGACATTTAATAACCTAACACAGAATGGAAATCTGAACGACTTCCAAATAGTTCCAAACATTTATTTTTCTTCAAAAATATTTGCTTGCAGAGTTTTCAGTAGATACAGTACATATTTATTTTACAACTTGTTTGGCTAAAGTTTAAGTAGAACTGTATCTATGCTTACTGGACCCCTTTAAGATGCCTGTTAAAGAGACAGAAAATTGACAAAGATATTAAAACATAAGCTGCAGTAAAAGTTATCTTGGCTAAAACTATAAAAAAACAATATTTTGAAATTTTATCACAGGACTGTCAGCATATGATGTTCTACAGGCAAGCTTGCATCATGTTTCCTTAATATCTATTCCATCTTATTAAAGTTATAAATATTACGGACTAAACTATTTACTACATAAAAATACCTCAAAATTATAAAATCTGTACATATGGTGCTTCTATATTAAGGGGTAATTGTATATTTTAAGATTAATATTTTTTTAAATGGTTAATGTATTAGAATAACTGACTTTTTCTTTACCTTCTTTTACTGTTCTCTTAACTTTGGAAATAACTTACATTGTCTCTCACTTCAAAAAGAATGGGACAAATTTATCAAAACTTTTTAAATGTAAATGTAAAATTGCTGTTGTTACCAATGGAAACCAATCAGAGACCAGCTTTCGTTTATTAGGCTATGTTTCCACATCATAGCCATAGGAGTAAAATTTCATTTCTTTCTGCAACCCTGCAGATAAAGGGCTCATAAGGGCTTTATTACATGGAGCAATAATTGGCTAAATCAGGCCTTTGTGTAAAAGAGACAACAATCAGCTGATGGTAACCATCATCGGCTGATTGTGTCTTTAGGTCCAGACCTAAAATCATTGGCTGCCAATCATGCATGGCTACGTGTAATAGCAGAGCATGGCTGACTGCTAACAATGAATAAACTATTGTACATTACCTCTCCAGGTTCCGGGTCTTCTCCTGCCCTCTGCTGTCACTCCTGATGCCGTAGGTCGTGGTCAGTGATTGGCTGAGCAGTCTGTCACCTTCGACAAGCTTCTCTGAAGTTACAGCCGCAATGCCAGCAATTACAGAAGGGGACAGGAGAAGACTGGGAGCCTGAAGAGGCAATGTATAATCATTTAGGGCAAGGGCTGCATGGACATCGTTAATGATGTCTGTGCAGCTCTTGCTAAATGATCAACGAGCTGTGTAATAAGCTCAGTAAACATTGCTGATCTGCTATATTACATTTTTGCTAGTTTACATTATTGATCTGCCTGTGTAACAGGACACTTAGACCTTAAAAAGGATGATCAGTTTTTGATATATCACACTCCTGAAAAAAAGGCAAATAAGGCCAGTAACACCCTATGGATGAAAAAATAGTAATATCTAAGTAAAGCTAATACAAAACAAAAGAATACAGAGGTTTATATTATGCTTACCTCTGATCCCATCAATAGGATCCTGAGCATATTGGAGACTAGAGAAGTGCAAACTTTCAAAAGTTCAGTTCAGCAGGTTCAATGAACTTTGTCGTAAAGTTCGGGTTCATCCAAACTAAACCTTGAACAAACCACATTAAAACGGCTAACCCATTACAGATATAAGAGTGGGACTATTGGAGTTCTTTTGCAGCAAACACATGTCACATTGTTTTCTATGGGTGAAGCAGCTGTTTCAAGCATTTCTGCTTGTGCTTTTGCAGCATAACACAGGGAGCTGTGCCTCTGTCCCTGTGGGTTTCCTGCCCTGCTTGAAAGGGTAACTACAGTAGAAGATGTCAGAAGATGTCTAGAGCACCAGGACCCTGGGGAAGCATGTCCTGACCAGAGGGAGGAAACATTCTAGAAGTTTAACAAAGTTAAAGGGTATGGCTTAAGGGGTATGGCTTTCTGAGAGACTTACTTGCAAAGTAGGGACAGTTAGAGAGCCACTGTTATATTGTTCCTGTTATGCATGTCCAGTTGGACAAAGTGTTTAAGTTGTTCCATGTTGGTTACATGATGCAAAATGTAAGAAAATACCTGGTCATTACACCCTGTATGTGGCAGGAAAACTGCTTACAGTTTTTGGAGGGAAGCAGGGTTGTTGGGGTTTAGTTTGTTAAAAACACACTAGTACAGTGATTGCTACTGCTGTCTTTTATTAAAAAAAATATTTGGTGATTATTTTATGTGGAGACTCTAATAGAGACTACTTGCTATGTGCTAGAGGACCTCTATCTACAAAAAGGGACTTCTATTTCAAAGGACACTACACAGATTTACAGTGGCAGAAGTCTTATGTTATCTTGTCACCACTACAGCAATCACTATCAATCATTGTCCCAGTTTAGATCACTATAGTCCTCTTTTAGTTTTGGAAATTGGCTTTTCAGAAGTTTAACGTGTCTTGGGTAAAATAAGGCCTAGAAGTGTCCCTGACCTGCAAGTTTTTTGTTTCCCATTTTTATTGGGGTAGTTAACCCCTTAAGGACAGAGCCTGAAATGGCCTTAATGACAGAGACAAATTTTATGAATATGACCAGTGTCACTTTAGTCATTAATACCTTCGGGATGCTTTTACCTATCCGGCTGATTCTGAGATTGTTTTCTCGTGACATATTGTACTTTACATTTCTGGTAAATTGGAGTCGATACTCATAACAAATCTTTATGAAAAAAAACCAAATAATGTGAAAAAATGTGAAAAAATGCATTTTTCCAACTTTGAAACTTTTTTGCGTATACAGAAAGTGGTTATACCACATAAATTATATATTAAATAGCATTAGCAACATGTCTACTTTATGTTGGCGGCATTTATTAAACTATCTTTCATTTTTTTTAGACGATAGGAAGCTTAAAACATTAGCAGCAAATTTCCAAATTTTCTGTAAAATTTCAAAATCAGATATTTTTAGGGACCTGTTCAGGTTTAAAGTGTATTTGAGGGGCCTGTATGTTAGAAAGCCCCACAAAGCACCCCATTTCAGAAACTGCACCCCCCAAACTCTGCAAAAGCACATCCAGAAAGTGTTTTAACCCTTTAGGGGAGTCACAGAAATAAAAGCGAAGTGTGTAAGGAATTTGAAAATTTTAATTTTCTGTGCAGAGATTTTATTGTAATCCAATATTTTTCATAATTATAAACCTATTACCAGAGAAATGCACCCCAATAATTATTGCCCCGTTTCTGCAGTTTATAGAAATACCCCATATGTGACCCTATTGCGCTATTTGACGCAACCACAAGCCTCAGATATAAGGGAGCGCCTAGTGAATTTCAACGCCTCCGTTATATTTGGTCATTTTTGACTGTACCACTTCAGGTTGGCAGAGGCTCTGGGGTGTCAAAACCTAAAAAACACCCCTAAAGGGACACCATTTAGAAAACTACACCCCTCAAGGAATGTAACAAGGGGTGCAGTGAGCATCTGGACCCCACAGGTGCTTCACAGATTTTCCGAACAATATGGCGTGAAAAAAGAAAAATTTATTTTTTACACTAAAACGTTGTTCTAGCCTTCAATTTTTCATTTTCTTAAAGGGATAAGAAGCAAAAAAAGACAAAAAATGTGTAGCGCAGTTTCTCCCGAGTACAGAAATACCCCACATGTGGCGATAAAGTGCCAAGGGGGCGCAGGACGAGCCTCCAAAGGGAAGGAGCGCCAATTGGCTTTTGGAAGCTGAATTTCACTGAAAAGGATTTCAAGGGCCATGTCGCATTTACAGAGCCCTCGTGCTGCCAAGACACTGGAAACCCCCCACAAGTGATTCCATTCTGGAAACTACACCCCTCAAGGAATCTAACAAGGGGTTCAGTGAGCATATGGACCCCACTGGTGACGGGCACAAATGTGGAACAATGTGACGTGAAAGGGAAAAATTTCATTTTTTCACTTTCATGGCACAAATGTGCCCGTCATCAAGGGGTTCATATCCTCACTGCACCCCTTGTTAGATTCCTTGAGGGGTGCAGTTTCCAGAATGGGGTCACTTGTGGGGGGTTTCCACTGTCCTGGCAGCACGAGGGCTCTGTAAATGCGACATGGCGTTCATCATCCATTCTAGCCAAATCCAACCTCCAAAATCCAAATGGCGCTCCTTCCCTTCGGAGGCTTGCCCTGCGCCCACATGGCGCTTTATGTCCACATGTGGGGTATTTACGGATTCGGGGGAAATTGCTCTACATATATTGTGTGTTTTTTTCTCTTTTAACCCCTTGTGAAAATGATAAATTCAAGGCTAAACCAACATTATAGTGTAAAAAATGTAATATTTCATTTTCACGCCACATTGTTCCACATTTGTGCCCGTCACCAGTGGGGTCCATATGCTCACTACACCCCTTGTTACATTCCTTGAGGGGTGTAGTTTCCATAATGGGGTCACTTGTGGGGGGTTTCAACTGTCTTGGCAACACAGAGGCCTTTTGAATGCAACATGGCCCCTCAAAATCCATTCCATCCAAATCCAGCCTTCAAAAACGAAATGGCGTTCCTTCCCTTCGGAGGCTTGCCCTGCGCCCACATGGCGCTTTATGTCCACATGTGGGGTATTTACGGACTCGGGGGAAATTGCGCTACACATTTTGTTTTTTTTCTCCTCTTTTAACCCCTTGTGAAAATGATATATTCAAGGCTAAACCAACATTATAGTGTAAAAAATGTAATATTTCATTTTCACGCCACATTGTTCCACATTTGTGTCCGTCACCAGTGGGGTCCATATGCTCACTACACCCCTTGTTACATTCCTTGAGGGGTGCAGTTTCCATAATGGGGTCACTTGTGGGGGGTTTCAACTGTCTTGGCAACACAGGGGCCTTTTGAATGCAACATGGCCCCTCGAAATCCATTCCATCCAAATCCAGCCTTCAAAAACCAAATGGCGCTTCTTCCCTTCGGAGGCTTACCCTGCACCCGCATGGCGCTTTATGTCCACATGTGGGGTATTTCCGTACTCAGGGGAAATTGCTCTACACATTAAATGTTTTTTTTTATCTTTTAACCCCTTGTGAAAATGAAAAAACATGACAAGATTAATAATTTAGAGTAAAAATTTTACAAAAATTACACTAAATGTTGGTCTAGCCTTGATTTTTTTCCATTTCCACAAGGGGTTAAAAAAGAAAATGAACACAAAACGTGTAGGGTAGTGTCCCCTGAGTACGAAAATACCCCACATGTGGGCATAATGTGCCATATGGGCACAGGGCAAGCCACCAAAGGGACAGAGCGCCATTTAGAGGCTGGAATGGAGGATGGAGGCCATGTCGCAATTACAAAGCTCCTGTGCTGCCAGGACAGTAGAAACCCCCGACAAGTGACCCTATTCTGGAAACTACACCCCATAAGGAATCTAACAAGGGGTGCAGTGAGCATATGGACCCCACTGGTGACGGGCACTTACGTAGAACATGTGCCGAGAAAATAAAAAATACAATTTTTTTCATTTTCACGTCCCAAATGTGGTCGTCACCAGGGGACCATATCCCCGCTGCCCCCCTTCTTAGATTCCTTATGGGGTGTAGTTTCCAGAATGGGGTCACTTGTGGGGGGTTTCTACTGTCCTGGCCGCACAGAGGCTTTGTAATTGCATCATGGCATCCTCTAATGGGAATGGCGGCCATACCTACTTAGCTGGGGAAAAGGGACAATTCAAATTTATTTGGGGTATTAGGCCAATTATTAGTTTATAAGGTTGGAAATGACAGGTGTCCATCAAATTCAACCTGTGTTGATCCAGAGGAAGGCAAAAAACCCTCGTGAGGCAGACGACAGTAGCCTCATCACAGGGGAAAAATTCCTTCCCGACTCCATAATGGCGATCAGAATAATCCCCGGACCAACGTGACCCCTGAAATAGGAATAAGGGACAGAATTTAGATAATGTAGAACCCCAGTGACGTTTGGTGCACCTTGGAGCGATCCAGTATGCAGAGGCCGGGGGGATCAGGACAGGTGTCACACTGGAAAATGGTGTCCTTCCTGATCCCCCTGTTACGCCACACTCTGCACTTCTTCTGGGGTCTCCCTTTCTCCAGTGTGGGGGACGTCACCTGGAAAATGTTGTCCTGGTGCGATACGGGGTCCTTCATATCCAGAAGCGCTGGGTCCGCTCCATGGCTGCTAAATATTAGGGCGCTATTACTGCTTCTGATATTTTCGGATCGTGCCGCAAGCTACAGGGCAGCGAGGGACTGGAAGAGGGGGGCGCTGGTATAAAAGTTATCCCCGTACAGGTGGTGACCTTTATCCAGCAGTGGGAAGATCAGTTCCCGGACGATCTTCCCACTTGTTCCGAGGATGGGGGGGAAGGGGGCATCTGGGGGCTGGATTCGGGTGTCCCTTCCTACATACACTCTAAGGGTACGTGCACACTGCGGAATCGCGACAGATAACCCTTCGTGCATTCCACAGCTGGCACCCACCGGCGGACTGATGCAGGCGCACGTCTCCACACGTGTCATAGACTCCATTCTATGCACGGGCGGATTCCGCTCTCCGTCCAACGTGTTCATTCTTTGGATGGACGACGGATTCCGCCCGTGCATAGAATGGAGTCTATGACACGGGTGGAGACATGCTCCCGCATCAGTCCGCCGTTGGGTGCCAGCTGCGGAATGCACAAAGGGTTATCCTTCGCCATTCCGCAGTGTGCACGTACCCTAAATCTGTAAGTGTAGCCTGAGGTACTGTCACAGAGTGTGTAGAATTTCACACCATGCCGTCATCT
Organism: Dendropsophus ebraccatus; assembly: GCF_027789765.1. Classification (NCBI taxonomy): domain Eukaryota; kingdom Metazoa; phylum Chordata; class Amphibia; order Anura; family Hylidae; genus Dendropsophus; species Dendropsophus ebraccatus. The sequence continues at coordinate 122,899,105 of NC_091454.1, forward strand.
CTTATTGGGACGGTACTGGCAGAAAAGACGTGTCTGGGGGGCAGCGTACGCTACGCTACTCCCAGACACGTCACTGGATGATGAGGATGAATGGAGGAAAGAAGGATCCCCCCATTCATCCTCACTGGCTGTTTCGGTGTCGGAGGCAATAATAACGTATCCCTCTGACGCCGAAAACACCCTGGGGGCCATCTTTATACGGGGATTGGTATATGGGGTATGAGTGGTGTAGTGTCAAACTTTATTCAATGTAGTGTGGTGTAATGTAGTGTTTTTTACGTGTTTTTTTTTTACAGTAAGTATAAAAAAAAAACCTACGCCAACAAAGGAGTTGCTGATAAATGCCGCAATGTGCGGCACTTATAAGCAGACCGTGGCAGTAGAATATAGAAAAAAAACACCCTACGCCAAAAAGGAGGAGTTGCTGATTAGCAGCGCACTTTCGTGCGATGCTGATCAACACTCAGCGGCGATAGGGTGCGGAAAATAGAAAAAAAAAAATTTGGGAAAAAAAAATAATTTTTTTTTATATTCTGAATATCCCTGTAGCTGCTGATAAGTGTATTACACATATCAGCCGCTAGGGGGCAGCAGAGCGCAAAATCCGGAAAATGACGAGGCTGGAGCCGAAAATAGCCGAAAGAAGACGACGAGGACCGCCGGAAAGACCCGAAGACCGAACGGAATGACGGAGGACGCCGCGAACCCGGAAGACGCCGATCAGGACCCCGGGACAGGTGAGTAATGTACAAATACCTGCTCTGGACCCCTCGGCTACCTAGCTGAGGGGTCCAGGGCAGGTATTTACTATTTTGTGGGACTCTGATCGCCGTGCCACCGGCCCGATCGCCGTGAACGGCCGGCCGTTCACGGCGATCGGGCCGGTGGCACGGCGATCAACATTACTTTTTACAGTAATGGCGGTCGGTGCCGTCCTCGGACAGCACCGACCGCCATTTTTTTCCGGGTCATCGGGTCACCGATGACCCGGAAAGGTTCCGATCGCCGCTATTGGCTGATCTGAATTGATCAGCCTATAGCAGCGATCGTAAGCACGGGGGGTGTTAACCACCCCCCGTGCCGAGAAGCTATGATGGCCTGCTATGATTTATAGCAGGCCATCTTCCCCGACCGCTGTGTGTGAACACGCAGCGATCGGGGAAACATCGGGCGTAAATTTACGCCCTGATGCGCTAAGTACCATGGCGCCAGGGCGTAAGTTTACGCCCGATGTTGTTAAGGGGTTAAAGAGGTATTCCACACAAACACAACTTTTTATATGTTGCTGCCCATGGTGAGACTACGTGTTATTATCTATTTAGTCTCCATTCCCCAGTTCTGAGCTGCTGCTTTCTGCTGAAAACATAAAAATCTGTGTGTGAGCCCCTCCCTCTCTCTTTCTCTCTCTCTCTCTCTCTCTCTCTCACCCTCCTCCTTCTCCCTTCTGAAAGTTTTTTATGGGGCTCAGCCATTTCTAGTTACGCCCCTTAAAGCGACTCTGTACCCACAATCTGTCCCCCACCAAACCCTTTGGATAGCTGCTTTTAATCCAAGATCTGTCCTTGGGTCTGTTTGGCAGGTGAGGCAGTTATTGTCCTAAAAAACAACTTTTAAACTTGCAGAGCTGTGCCAAACTGGTGTGGCCTAGAACATCTGTGCACTAACTTAGCACCGCCCCTCCGTCCCTCCTCCCCACCCTCTTCATCATTAGGAATGCCACTGGCAGAATTTTTCCTATTCCTCTGCAGTGAAAGCTGCACAGGTGCCTTAACGATCCAGCCCATGTGCAGTGTGCTCACAGCTGATGAATAGGAGAATACCTGCATGGGGCATTCCTAATGATTAAGAGGGCGGGTAGGAGGGATGGAAAGGTTGTGCCAGCCTAATGCACAGGCACTCTAGGCCACAGTCGTTTGACACAGGGCTTTAGGTTTAAAAGTTGTTTTTTAGGACAATAACTGCATCACCTGCCAAACGGACCCCAGGACAGATCTTGGATTAAAAGCGGCTATCTGACGGCACAAGCGGTTTGGGGTGGGCGGACTGTGGGTACAGAGTCGCTTTAAGCCTGTAGATTAACTACCCAGTCATAGCTATGATCCAGTCATGTCTCACTTTTCCTCACTATATCATAATACTCTTCAACATTATTAGTTATAATTCCCCCGCTATATTTGAGAGGCTTCTGGCATTTGTTTTCATACACTTAATACAGTATGTTTATGCCTATCTCCTTACCTCTTATCACTAGTAACTGTTCTATCCCCGCTTGTCACCCCACCCTCAGCTTCATATTTTAGCCCCAGCTCTCTGTCTACTCTGTCTTACCCAACTAAATTGTGGTTGCCCCCCAGTCTCTACTTTAAACACTCCTCCAACCTCTTAACCATCTACCATACAGCCTTTAACCGACAGAAAAGTCAGCCCAGTTCTCCATAAACACAAACCCTTCTGTCCTACACCAGCTCTTGAGCCATTTATAGAGTGCACTGACTGCATAGAACCCCTAGTAAACCCCTGGAGTGCAGAGAACGGTCAGTCTTACTATACCTTCCTATAAATTTAATTTCATATAAATGAATAAAAGGCATTACATAATTTCCGTCTGTTTGGTTGTTGTTTTATCATTTCTGTGTTGACCACTGATGGAATAAATTAGCATTATTTGAAACTACAAACTAACCATGTTAGTGACTTGCACAAAACAATAGTTGTTAATGTCATTTTTTTAGGTTGTATTTTTAACTGTTACCATTGTTTGTATTTGCATCTTTACTATGCCAAACCATATTCTATGAGGACTGATGAAAATAACAGTATAACAAAATGTTCCTGTAAAGTCCAATATGTTAAAATAACAATATATTCCCTTTATACAGTAAGTGTCTTACATGGCGCAGAACAATCTGCTTGGTTAAATGATCATGAGACATTATTTCCTGAGAATGTATAAATTGTAAAAGAGATAATGTAATTTTATTTTAAAGAACAGTCAACAGGAAGGAGATATGACGTGTTTGTGGCTTCAAAAGCTACTTTAGCACATGACTTTATTCCAGATGTTGGTGTCATTCTGGGAAATGCTATTTATGTGTCAGCCATTTATATCAAAATTACAAAATGTTGTACAATCCCTTATTCCATCCATTGAATTAAACTGGATTTTAAGGACTAATATGTTTTTTGACAATGTTAAAACACTTTACCAATAAATATTTACCTTATTTGTATTAAATTCTTACTCCATTCCACTCCCCAATATAAATAAGGACAATGAACATCCTTAACACATACCTGCTACCTTTTAATTATAGCGGTCTAAAGCATGCAGGCAATTCGATTTTCTACAATGTGTGAACATTGTACAATTACCTCAGGAACCCAGCTGTGACAGGCAGCAGGGGCCCTGCTACAACAGCTGGAAATAGAGAAAGCTCTCATTGAAGTAATATATCCCCTTTGATGCTGTGGTCAATAACGTGTAATAGCTTAAACAGAGGGAAGGGTCTCTGTGCCACCATCTACATTAAGATTTTGAGGTCGCTATGTTGCTATAGAAGTTGACTCTGCCCAGGTCTGCCAGGTTTGCCATTAGACCCTGCTATTAGTGACGGACTGGGGTACCTGGGGCCCACCAGAGGAAATGATCCTTGGGGCCCTCCAATAAAGAACCAGTGAGACACAGCATGCTGACCCAGCCCTATCCTGGATTCATCTGTATCTGTGACAAATCTGTATCTGTTCACACATCTGTAAACTTTTGTCCGTACATGGACGGTGTTCTACGGACTGGACCCCCAATCATTTGTAATGTTGGGAGCTCCTAGGCAGTTTAAAAGTTGGCTCTAGTGTACTGTAGTGACCGCGGGGCTGTGTCAGTACACTAGCGCAAACCATACACTAACCCATCAAGACCCCATAGAAAACAGGCTCTCCACACTATATAAGTGATTGCAGTGCAGTTACTAATGACTCACAGGTGACGTCTTCTCTGATTGCAGTGGCTCACTTTTCGCTTTCCCCTCCATCTGGTAAGGCCATCATGAAGACTTTTCCAGCCACAAATCGTCTGCAGGGGGGCAGCTGGGGGTGACTGGGGCAGGTGACTAAAGCAGCTGGGGTGACTGGGGAAGGTGACTGAATCAGCTGGGGGTGACTGGGGCAGTTGAGTGGGGAAGAGGGCCACTGGGAATGAGTGGGGAAGAGGTCCCCTGGGAGTGAGTGGGGAAGAGGGTCGCTGGGAGTGAGTGGGGCAGGGGGGCAGCTGGGGGTGTCTGGGGCAGGTGACAGGGGCAGTTGACTAAAGCATCTGGGGGTGATTGGGGACAGGGGTCAGCAGGGGGTGACTGGGGCAGGGGAGACAGCTGGGGGTGACTGGAGCAGGGGAGGCAGCTGAGGGTGAAAGGGGGGACAGCTGGGGGTGACTGGAGCAGGGGAGGCAGCTGGGGGTGACCAACAGGGGAGACAGCTGGGGGTGACTGGAGCAGGGGAGACAGCTGGGGGTGACTGGAGCAGGGGAGACAGCTGGGGATGATTGGAGCAGGAGGCAGCTGGGGGTGACTGGAGCAGGGGAGACAGCTGGGGGTGACTGGAGCAGGGATGAAATCTGGGGGTGACGGGAGACAGCTGGGGTTACTGGAGCAGGAGGCAGCTGGGGTGACTGGAGCAGGGGAGACATCTGGGGGTGACAGGGGAGACAGCTGGGGGTGACTGGAGCAGGGGAGACAGCTGTGTTTCCCACTGTGGAGGTGCAGAATGATGGCAGTATGAACTTGTCGTGCCCGTGCGCCAGCTGCTGTTAGAACTCCGTTCTAACAGCACAGAGCAGTGGGAGCTGCATCTGCTGGGGGACTCCTCTCCAGGTCGCCAGTGCACATGCTTCAGCATGGACACTGGCGGCCTGGAGAGGAGTCTCTGCAGCCCTCCCCACCACTCCACCAGCAGCTGCCACTGCTTCTGGCCATCGCAGGGAACCCTCCTATGGGTCGCCGGCTAAATTCTACTCTTCTGGAGTCTTTGCCGATATGATACTCAGATAGAGGATTCATTCAACCCAAGTACGTTTTTTTTTTACATTTAGAGACATTGAACTGCAGTTTCAATTGTTCTGATCACTTATCTAGTGTTTGGGGCACTGATTTGCTTTAAATAGTATAGTTATTTAAAAAAAAAAAAACTCTAAACTATTTTATACCAGCACATTAAAACTAAACAACATGTCTGAGCAAAGTGCACAGTATATTACAAAAAGGCAAATGGGTTATAGTAACATAGGATGATCTAATCCTCTAATGAACATTGCATATTTGGACATTTTCTTAAGAAGTGAGCAATAGCAGCTTTTCTGGAATAAACATTAAAGGGAATTTATTTTACTTAAATAACCATGGGGCTGCAATCGCTCTGGATGTATGAATTATGTATCATAATGAGCAGGAGATTGTTAACAACATAACAGCAAGTAACTTATATATGCATATGTATATTTGTACATTTGCTCTATGATCAGCAGGAGTACTCTTTATCTTGTTTTTATTTCTTGGTGTAAAATTGCAATATTCTGTTTTTTTTTTTACAATATTTTTAATCTGAAAGTAAAACAAATTGCATATGATTATTGTGCCTTAAAGCTCACATTTACAAGGTAATTGGTTCTGTGCACACTAACTGCAAATCCCCTGAGATATTAAAGTATTGCAGCATAGAGAAAATTGTCTGAAATTTTGTTACATCTCAATAAAACTGATACTTAATATTTACAACACATTTTACAGTACACCACCTAACTGTTTCTTACTGCACAGTCCAAAAATGTGGAGAAGGAGACCAAATGTTACTGGGCCCTAAGTAAATATACGCAAGATAAAATAAATACCCAACCTCCAAATACAGGTGCCACACAAAATGTTCAAATACTGTATGTACAAATACATAATTGCATACAAAAATGACATGTTTATAACATAAAAGATATGTTTATATCAAAGTATGCCACTTTTAAGACACTCTATAATTATTAGTAGAGATGAGCGAAGCAGTCAAAAATTTGTTTTGCGCAGCTTGTGAATATTAGGTTAGAACGGCAAATACTTGGGAATCTAATGCAAATGAATTGTATTAAAAAAGCCATCTAAAGTAGCTACAGTAGTGGCACTATTACAGCATAATGTCTTTTACAGAATAACATCTTAATTGTAATTTTAATTTTTATTCAATTTAATTCATTTTATTAATTTATTTATAACATCCACTGCACATTAGGTAAACCCTCATCCCCTTTTTGGTGCTGCGGCAGCCAAATAGAGGTCACACTACTGTAAACTTCTAGGTTAAATTGGGGCCAGTATTCAGGCAGCTCCTCGTGTGCCTTCAGCACCTCAGTTACAGCTCTGTGATGCTATAACTTAACCAGGAAATTCTGAGATTGTTTTCTCGTGACACATTGTACTTTATGATAGGGGGGAAATTTTATTGTAATTCAATTTCAATTCAATTATAATTAATGTTTTAAATTTCATTTCAATTCAATTTTAATTATTTATATTTACACTCACCGGCCACTTTATTAGGTACACCATGCTAGTAATGGGTGGCCTTCTGCTGCTGTAGCCCATCTGCCTCAAAGTTAGACGTACTGTGCGTTCAGAGATGCTCTTCTGCCTACCTTGGTTGTAACGGTTGGCTATTTGAGTCACTGTTGCCTTTCTATCAGCTTGAACCAGTCGGCCCATTCTCCTCTGACCTCAACAAGGCATTTCCGCCCACAGAACTGCCGCTCACTGGATGTTTTTTTTCTTTATCGGACCATTCTCTGTAAACCCTAGAGATGGTTGTGTGTGAAAATCCCAGTAGATCAGCAGTTTCTGAAATACTCAGACCAGCCCTTCTGGCACCAACAACCATGCCACGTTCAAAGGCACTCAAATCACCTTTCTTTCCCATACTGATGCTCAGTTTGAACTGCAGGAGATTGTCTTGACCATGTCTACATGCCTAAATGCACTGAGTTGCCGCCATGTGATTGGCTGATTAGAAATTAAGTGGTAACGTGCAGTTGGACAGGTGTACCTAATAAAGTGGCCAGTGAGTGTATTTAAATTGTATTTTATTTATTATGAGCGTTTGCTGCTCATTAGGAAAGCCCTCATCCCCCTTTTGGTGTGCTAGCAGGAACATCAAATAGGAACACAACTCTGGACTCCTAGATTAAAATGGAGCCAATATTCAGGAAGCTTATCATGTGCCTCCAGCACCTTGTCCTGTTATGATATCATAACTTTCCCTATCCATTAGTAATAAGCCATTTAATATGTTCCAATCACCCTTCAACTGCCCTTTCACCTCTCCTGGTAGTAGCCATCCTAATAGGCTTGAACAAAGGTTGCAGCTCCCAGTAAGACTACGTGGTCAGGTGAGTACTAGAGATGATCAAACATCTCTCTCAGAGCCAGCAATCACCTCAAAGGGTCCTCACTGTGCTAGGTTTGTCTGAAGCTTTCTAGCTAATGGTCCACCAAAGGTGACTTGCCGCCAAAACGCGCCAGGAGATGAGGACGAGGAAACTTCCCCCATATTCAGAGGATACTGTATTCAGAGAATCTTTTGAGGAATGGAAGGACAGTCAGCATTTGGAAGGCAGCGTTGATAGGGAGGGGTTACTAGGCTCGTAAGCAGTCAAGAGAGACAGGCAGCTGAATCTTCTAACAAAGAAAAGTGATCAAAAGGCATGCCACTGAAGGAAGGCAGCCTTGAAGAGGAAATCTTCATCCCTGACTACGATGATAATGTGGCAGACTCCACATGGAATCTGGGAGCACAGGGGTCATCATGTTCATCAGGGCACAAAGATGTAATTATTCCATCATGTCAGATCCCAGGAACAACTCGTGGTTCAAAAGGAAAAATCCTAAAAATGTTCTGTCACAATAGCAAAAGGTCAGGGGAGCCAGATGACAAGTATAGTTAGGGTACAAACTCATATTTGGAGTCACCCTTGCCCCTAAATATTTTTACACTGTGCAGTTCTGGGCAGAAAAGGTCAATATCTGGCAGAGTTTTTTCTGACCTGGCTGTCCTGCTCAGCCAGTAGTGTAACATCTGAGAGGGTATTTAGTGCAGCAGGGGCCATTGGGAAACCCAGAAGGATGAGGCTGTCTTTCCACAGTGTGAAGAGGCTGACTTTTTTTCAAATTGAACCAAACCTAGATAGGACCGGATTCAACCACCCCCATGCCTGATGTTAAGGCCTGAAACATCAGCCAGCAGTCAGCTACCAGCACGTGCCTGTATCTCTACAAGAAAAGGTCCCATAAAAACACTTTCCCATCATAAGTATTTACATTTTTTTTTACAAATATTAAGTATAGTTCCCCCTTTATAGCCCCCAAAATATGATAATCCTTTAAGAAATACAATTTGCATACTTTTAAAGAACCCAATCTTCAGAATTAATGCCCACAGGTTATCCAGGCACAAATCCCCATGACTACAGTATGTTTCTCAAAGAGGACATTTTCAATCTTGTTACTAGTGATGAACGAACATGTTCCTAAATGTTCGTATGTTTGTACAAACATGACACTAATTGTTCATGAGATCATGGAGTGACAATGATGAGGAGTTAATAACTGGGGATGAGGAGAAAGCTGAGTTAATGGGTTCTTCAGCTCTGTATATAAAAAAGAAGAGGATGGAGCTGACGTGATTGGGTATAGTGCTAAGGTAGGCGGGGCCAGTGTTGCTAACACGTGTCCATAATAAATTAAATACACTGAATGGTTTTACTACGGACAGAAGTTGTCAAACCAATCTAATATGTTTTTATGAAGAGGTAAGTAGAAGCCTAGATAGGGGAGTTGGTTGTGGATATGGTGTACCTAAATTCTGCAAAAGCGTTTGACACTGTCCTTCAGGGGCATCTAATGGGTAAGTTAAGGTCTATGGGTTTGAAAAGTTAAGTCTGTAACTGGATTGAAAACTGGCTGTAACGCCTGGAGTCGTGGATCCACTGAACCGTCACTAGCGATGGCACTAACCTCACCAGGGAGCGGAGTCTAAGGGGCTGCTGGTTTTCACCAGAGCTCGCCGCAAGGCAGGATGGACTTGTTGCGGCAGGCGAGGCGTGGCAGGAGCAGTAGGCAGGAGAAAGTGCAGACAGAGGTCTGTAGGCGTAATCGCAGGTGGCGGACAGTACTCAGGAACAATAGGAAGGCAGCGGGCAGGGACTAGGGACAAGGACAGCGGACAGGAACAAGGAACAAGGACGGAGGTCAGGAACAACAGGGAGCTGGGCCAAACGCTATGGGAAGCACGTAGAGGCTCCAACACCTGTGGTGGGGCATGCTGGGATTAAATAGGGAGTGGTTGGTGCAACTACCAATTAAGGGCGTATACCTATACAAAAACAACTGAACCTCCATAAATAGTTAACATACAAGGATTCTTTATTTCATAAAAAACATACATTTAGAAAAAGTCATGATAAACAGTGAGCTGCGACTGAGAAAATACATTAAAACCAACAGAATACATACAAATGAGGGGTGCTACTGTCAGGCAATGTGTAGAGAAATGGTAAGGGAAAAGGAACACAAATCGATGGTATAATACCATAAACCGAACCCTAAACCAACTCTATCAAAGGATGACTATATAGATAATTATACTTTACCCAAGTGGATACGATATACCAGCCGGACAGCTGCCCCCACCCCAACGCACGTTTCGGTAAAAAACCTTTTTCAAGGGGTACTAGGTAGTTAGAAGGCCCTGATATAAATACCTCCACGCCGGACATGGCGTCCAATCCCCTACAACCCCCAGCAGGTGAAATGAATAATTACATATGTGGCGTCTATGCCAAGCATAGGCCAATCAGACTGGCTCTCGCTACTTACCAAACAGAGTTATGTGGTCACGCGCGCCAATGCACGTATGCGCATGCGCCAAGACGTCCGCGTCATGTGACAAGGTCACAAGACGTGGCCAAGTCACATGACTCGCACCAAGCGCGTAATGAGAAATATTTGCGCAAGCGCAATGGGTAAAAGGCAAATAAGCACTCGGCCCATGAGAAGGCTATTCATATAAATAACTCCCGGGGTTTAAAAAAACACCATGTAGCTAAACCAGTATGAGCTATATCGATATAAACAAATGTGCCACATACTCTATGATAAAAATAAATAAATATATATATATATATATATATATACGCGTAACATAATTATGCATAAAACATAGCCACAATGTTGCCACCCAGTGGTGACTGGAGCAGGGGAGGCAGCTGGGGGTGACCAACAGGGGAGACAGCTGGGGGTGACTGGAGCAGGGGAGACAGCTGGGGGTGACTGGAGCAGGGTAGACAGCTGGGGAGATTGGAGCAGGAGGCAGCTGGGGGTGACTGGAGCAGGGGAGAAAGCTGGGGGTGACTGGAGCAGGGATGAAATCTGGGGGTGACGGGAGACAGCTGGGGTTACTGGAGCAGGAGGCAGCTGGGGTGACTGGAGCAGGGGAGACATCTGGGGGTGACAGGGGAGACAGCTGGGGGTGACTGGAGCAGGGGAGACAGCTGTGTTTCCCACTGTGGAGGTGCAGAATGATGGCAGTATGAACTTGTCGTGCCCGTGCGCCAGCTGCTGTTAGAACTCCGTTCTAACAGCACAGAGCAGTGGGAGCTGCATCTGCTGGGGGACTCCTCTCCAGGTCGCCAGTGCATATGCTTCAGCATGGACACTGGCGGCCTGGAGAGGAATCTCTGCAGCCCTCCCCACCACTCCACCAGCAGCTGCCACTGCTTCTGGCCATCGCAGGGAACCCTCCTATGGGTCGCCGGCTAAATCCTACTCTTCTGGAGTCTTTGCCGATATGATACTCAGATAGAGGATTCATTCAACCCAAGTACGTTTTTTTTTACATTTAGAGACATTAAGTATAGTTCCCCCTTTATAGCCCCCAAAATATGATAATCCTTTAAGAAATACAATTTGCATACTTTTAAAGAACCCAATCTTCAGAATTAATGCCCACAGGTTATCCAGGCACAAATCCCCATGACTACAGTATGTTTCTCAAAGAGGACATTTTCCTTCTTGTTACTAGTGATGAACGAACATGTTCCTAAATGTTCGTATGTTTGTACAAACATGACACTAATTGTTCATGAGATCATGGAGTGACAATGATGAGGAGTTAATAACTGGGGATGAGGAGAAAGCTGAGTTAATGGGTTCTTCAGCTCTGTATATAAAAAAGAAGAGGATGGAGCTGAGGTGATTGGGTATAGTGCTAAGGTAGGCGGGGCCAGTGTTGCTAACACGTGTCCATAATAAATTAAATACACTGAATGGTTTTACTACGGACAGAAGTTGTCAAACCAATCTAATATGTTTTTATGAAGAGGTAAGTAGAAGCCTAGATAGGGGAGTTGGTTGTGGATATGGTGTACCTAAATTCTGCAAAAGCGTTTGACACTGTCCTTCAGGGGCATCTAATGGGTAAGTTAAGGTCTATGGGTTTGAAAAGTTAAGTCTGTAACTGGATTGAAAACTGGCTGTAACGCCTGGAGTCGTGGATCCACTGAACCGTCACTAGCGATGGCACTAACCTCACCAGGGAGCGGAGTCTAAGGAGCTGCTGGTTTTCACCAGAGCTCGCCGCAAGGCGGGATGGACTTGTTGCGGCAGGCGAGTGACGGCAGGCGAGGCGTGGCAGGAGCAGTAAGCAGGAGACAGAGGTCTGTAGGCGTAATCGCAGGTGGCGGACAGTACTCAGGAACAATAGGAGGGCAGGGACTAGGGACAAGGACAGCGGACAGGAACAAGGAACAAGGACGGAGGTCAGGAACAACAGGGAGCTGGGCCAAACGCTATGGGAAGCACGTAGAGGCTCCAACACCTGTGGTGGGGCATGCTGGGATTAAATAGGGAGTGGTTGGTGCAACTACCAATTAAGGGCGTAGACCTATACAAAAACAACTGAACCTCCATAAATAGTTAACATACAAGGATTCTTTATTTCATAAAAAACATACATTTAGAAAAAGTCATGATAAACAGTGAGCTGCGACTGAGAAAATACATTAAAACCAACAGAATACATACAAATGAGGGGTGCTACTGTCAGGCAATGTGTAGAGAAATGGTAAGGGAAAAGGAATACAAATCGATGGTATAATACCATAAACCGAACCCTAAACCAACTCTATCAAAGGATGACTATATAGATAATTATACTTTACCCAAGTGGATACGATATACCAGCCGGACAGCTGCCCCCACCCCAACGCACGTTTCGGTAAACAACCTTTTTCAAGGGGTACTAGGTAGTTAGAAGGCCCTGATATAAATACCTCCACGCCGGACATGGCGTCCAATCCCCTACAACCCCCAGCAGGTGAAATGAATATTTACATATGTGGCGTCTATGCCAAGCATAGGCCAATCAGACTGGCTCTCGCTACTTACCAAACAGAGTTATGTGGTCACGCGCGCCAATGCACGTATGCGCATGCGCCAAGATGTCCGCGTCATGTGACAAGGTCACAAGACGTGGCCAAGTCACATGACGCGCACCAAGCGCGTAATGAGAAATATTTGCGCAAGCGCAATGGGTAAAAGGCAAATAAGCACTCGGCCCATAAATAACTCCCGGGGTTTAAAAAAACACCATGTAGCTAAACCAGTATGAGCTATATCGATATAAACAAATGTGCCACATACTCTATGATAAAAAAAAATATATATATATATATATATATATATATATATATATATATACGCGTAACATAATTATGCATAAAACATAGCCACAATGTTGCCACCCAGTGGTCACAAATGCAATTACATATCAAGATGTTATAATTATACTATGGAGGAACTCTAATGATATCTGGACAACAATATAGACTTAAAAGTTAGGTTTAAAAGAATTCAACAAGAGTTAAAAATCTATTAATGAGAATAATAATGATGTTACTATCTATGTTATAACCCCCCATCCGATATATTATAATGCAGAATCCAAGAGGGGAGAAATCTATGAATTAATACTGAACAGTGAAATAAAAGTGTCATGCAAACCAAGACATGCAAAAGAAAACTATATATATCCAAAATTGATTGTGAACAAAAGAAATATTATTATAGGTGCAGTGAAAAAGTGCTCCGTACTGTGTGACATTCAAAAGTGAATAGTGCTGTGCAAGTGAAAAACAAAAGTACATATACAAAATAACAAAATAAATTTTAGATGATGCTTAAATGTATGTCCATATATGGAGGAAGTTCCTCCATAGAGACACCACAAACTCAAATATATCACATGATTACAAAATACAAAGTGCCAATATGCTGGTGAACCTAAAATATATCATTATCATAAAAATATGTATAATTGATTTCTTTGTGTTAAGATCAGAATTATAACATATAAAGTGCAAATGTGCTATGCCAGCGGCAACAATTCCCAAACCTTATAAGATTATGCATATGATGGGGTATAATAAACATATAAGGGAAGCAATAAACGTAAACCTAATCAAAATTAAAGTCCATTATGACATTATTGGTCTAGGTAGTGTAGACACGAAGTAATGAATGCCGAATGGTTTCCTCCAAGAACTGCAGGAAGAGAAATAAATCCGGGAGAAGAGGGACAGGAAGGCCACATCCAATGGGGACAACATACATATCTATAAATAAATAAATCAAAAAAGAAAAAAATTACTGTTCAATCAAGAATAACATCCTCAAGAATTAAAATCACAAGTAAAATAAAAGAAGGAGAGAAGAAAAAATTATTATAAACAATAAATACATAAAAACGGACCCACTTACAAACAGAGCAGTCAGAGAAACGGTGCAAAGCTTAAATTTTTGTTGAGTCCCCTTGGAAAAACTGTCTTGAGTTTCCAGATCCATCGGCTTTCGCTTTGTGCGAGATATTTGGCATTGTTCCCCCCTCTAATCCCTACATGTATCCTGTCGATCCCTTTCACCCAAAGACCAGTGGGGTCACAACTATGGAATCTCCAGAAGTGTCTTGCCACTGGTTTCAGACCCTCCGGACTGTCCTCATCTGCTGCTCGCAGGATATCCCTCACATGTTCTCTAACTCGTATCTTCAGTTCTCTCGTTGTCAATCCAACATAAATTTTTCCACAGGGACATGTGGCGTGATAAACCACCATTCTGGTGGAACATGTAATATGGTGGGTGATCTTATATTTATTTTCGCCTGAACTGTCCTCAAATTCATCAGTCCTTTCCATGTTTGGACAAGCGATGCACTTGCCGCAGGGGAAAAAACCCCATTTCGGGCCCTTAGAGCCAAAGATCTTACCCTCGTGGTAAGTGTTCGCTCTTCACGAGGATGTCCCGAAGGCTCTTGGCTCGCCGTGCGGTGATTGCTGGTTGAGATGGTAAATATGTACGTAAGATGGGATCTGCGAGTAAAATAGACCAATGTTTAGTGAAGCAACGTCTCATTTCTTCCCACTGGTTATTATAGTTGGTAAAAAACCTCACCATGTTGTTTGAGGAGTTACTTTTGGGTGTGGTTGTTAAAAGATCACGTCTGGGGGTGCTTTTGGCCCGTAAGTATGCCCGTTTCAAAGACCTCCGGCTATACCCACGTCTAAGGAAGCGTTCTTGTAGTTCTAATGCTTGTCTCTCAAAATCTTCCTCCGATGACCAAATCCTCCTAACACGCAAGTATTGACCCACTGGGATAGCCCGGATAGTCGAAAGTGGATGTGCAGAGGATGCATGAAGATATGAATTGGCTGCAGTCTTCTTGCGAAAGACATCAGTCTGAATGAATCCATATTGGTCCCTACGAAGAGTAACATCCAAAAAATCAATTTGGTCACGATGGTAAGTATATGTCAGTTTGATGTTGCGATTGTTAGAATTAAGTTCCTGGATAAATAATTGCAGTTGTTCAGCATTGCCCTGCCAGATCATGAATATGTCGTCGATGTAGCGCGCCCAAAAAAGGACGCGGTCCATCGACGACGGTCCATGATCCGACAGGAACAGGTCCCTCTCCCACAGCCCCAGGAACAGGTTTGCGTAGGAGGGCGCACAAGACGCCCCCATCGCAGTGCCCTGGAGCTGTAGGTAGAAGGACCCCAAAAAAGTAAAGAAATTATGAGTTAATGTAAAACGTAACAACACACTTACCAAATGGGCCAATTTCCTGTCCAAAGGACTGCTGTCCAAGAAAAAATCTACTGCTGCTATACCATCGTCGTGTCGTATGCTCGTATAAAGGGATTCCACGTCAAACGTGACCAATAGCATGTCGTCCTCCAATTGGATCCCTTCTACCTTACAAAGTAAATCGGATGAATCACGGGTAAAGGAGGGGAGGCATTCTACAATTAGTTTGAGGGTATCGTCAATGAATTTGCTTACATTTTCTGTAAAACTGTTTCTTCCAGATAAAATCAGTCTTCCGGGTGGCTTAGATGCATTTTTGTGTATTTTGGGAAGGAGATATAGTGTTGGGATAGTAGGATTTGGCACTGTCAGGGCTTGATGAAGATCCTTAGATATGATTTCCTCGTCCTCCGCTTGCAGAAGAATGTCTTCTAAACTGCGTATGAAAGAGGACAGAGGGTTGAACGTTAATTTCCTGTAACACAGACTGTCACGTAGTTGCCGGAATGCTTCCGTTTCATACATTTGTTTTGGCCAAATGACTGTATTCCCTCCCTTATCCGCAGGTTTAAAAGTCACATCATCCATTTGTTGTAGTTTGCGGATGCTGTTTTGTTGGTCAGGGGAAAGGTTATCATGACGGATCCCCGTAGGAATCCGCGACAAATCGTCCTCCACCAATCGTACGAAAATGTCGATGGCTGGACATAGACTAAGAGGAGGAAATTTTTGTGACTTTCTTCTAATGCAGGTTGGGACCTTACCTTCGTCAAGGGGTTGTTGTTCCTGTAGCAGCTCATTAACCCCTTAGCGACCCATGACGTATCTAATACGTCATGGCGCCGCGGGGGGGGGGGGTGTTCAGAGCGGGGTCCCGCCGGGACCCCGCTCTGAACGGCGCTGATCCCGGCTGACACGTGCAGCCGGGCAGTGCCTCTGTTAGCCGGCGCGGGTCCCGTTGCCGCGCCGGCTAATTAAGCACTTCAATGCAGCTGTCAAACCTGACAGCTGCATTGAAGTGCTTTGTACACAGCATCCCTGGTGTCTAGTGGGTCGGATCTCCCCCCCGCGATGCGATCACGGGGGGGAGATCCGTTCTTCTGGCCGTGCCGGGCCTCAGCGTCGGAATGACGCTGATCCCGGCTCGGCAGTAGATTGCTATGGCCTGCAGCAGGCCATAGCAATCTATGACCGATCTCATGGATCTTTGCTGTGTATATACACAGCATTGATCTCTATGAGAGATCATTGCTGTGTATATACAAGCCCCCCAGGGGGGCTTCTAGTGTATGTAAAAAAAAAAGTAAAAAAGTGTTTTTATTAATAAAAAATCCCCTCCCCTAATAAAAGTCCAAATCACCCCCCTTTTCCCATTTTATAAATATAAATTAATAAATAAATAAACATATTTAGTATCGCCGCGCGTAATCGCCCGAACTATTAATTAATCACATTCCTGATCTCGCACGGTAAACGGCGTAAGCGCAAAAAAATCCCAAAGTGCAAAATTGCGCATTTTTGGTCGCATCAAATCCAGAAAAAATGTAATAAAAAGCGATCAAAAAGTTGTATATGCGCAATCAAGGTACCGATAGAAAGAACACATCATTGCGCAAAAACTGACACCTCACACAGCCCCATAGACCAAAGGATAAAAGCGCTATAAGCCTGGGAATGGAGCGATTTTAAGTGACATATATTTGTTAACAATGGTTTGAATTTTTTACAGGCCATCCGATACAATATAAGTTATACATGTTATATATCATAGTAATCGTAACGACTTGAGGAACATGCATAACAAGTCAGTTTTACCATAGGGCGAACGGCGTAAATGCAAAACTCCCCGAAATCAAAACAAATTCGTTTTTTTTTCAATTTGACAGCGCAAATGATTTTTTTCCGGTTTCACAACATATTTTATGGAAAAATTATGCCTGTAATTGCAAAGTACAATTGGTTTCGCAAAAAATAAGCGCTCATATACGTCTCTAGGTGAAAAAATGCAAGCTCTATGGACTTTTAAACATAAAATGGAAAAAGCAAAAGCGCAAAAACGAAAATTGGCTTGGACCTTAAGGGGTTAAGAGTACGTATTGCCTCTTGTTCAACTTCGGATGGAAAGGTATCTTCACATTCCCGTCGGTGGTGCCATCGCTTAAACATCAGAGCCCTGGCAAAGAGGTGCAGATCTTTTGTTACTGTAAAATTAGCAAACCGGGCGCTAGGGGAGAATGTCAAACCCTTCTCCAAAACCGACAAATCTGTAGATGTTAATACATGTGATGATAAATTGATTACCTTAGGGTTGTTCCAGGTGCTCATGGTACCTCTCTGGAATTCAGGTCTCTTCCGACTTGATGTAGCCTTGTGATCCCATTTGCGTTTGAATCTCTGTTGAAGCTGATACCCAGTCGCTCCTCCAGCTGGTATATCGTATCCACTTGGGTAAAGTATAATTATCTATATAGTCATCCTTTGATAGAGTTGGTTTAGGGTTCGGTTTATGGTATTATACCATCGATTTGTATTCCTTTTCCCTTACCATTTCTCTACACATTGCCTGACAGTAGCACCCCTCATTTGTATGTATTCTGTTGGTTTTAATGTATTTTCTCAGTCGCAGCTCACTGTTTATCATGACTTTTTCTAAATGTATGTTTTTTATGAAATAAAGAATCCTTGTATGTTAACTATTTATGGAGGTTCAGTTGTTTTTGTATAGGTATATGATTTATAACTAGAACCCATTGACACTATTCCAATACTACATCCTCCACTCATAGAATAACGCATATGTGTTTTAGTGTGGGGGAGATCTGCTATATCTCTTTTCTTTTGTATATACCAATTAAGGGCGGACTGGCCCTTTAAATTTGAGGCAGCCGGAGCGCGCGCGCCCTAGGAGGCGGGGACGCGCGCGCCGGGACAGACGGAGACAGGAGCGGGGTGAGGTAAGGCGCCCCCCCGGAGCCGAACTAGTAGCAGCGCCGGGTCCCTGCACATGGACCCCGGCGGCTGCATGAGTCAGAGGGAAGTTGCGATGGCGGCCCGGAGCATGAGACGCAGCCGCAGCCGTGACACTGGCTTAACAATCGTACCCAGAGAGTGGTGGTCATTGATTCCTACTCTGAATGGTCCCCAGTGATAAGTGGTGTACCCCAAGGGTAAGTACTCGACCTTCATCGGTTTAACTTGTTTATTAATGATATTGAGGATGGAAATAACAGCATTGTTTTCTTCTTTGCAGATGACACCAAGCTTTGTAGTACAGAAGAGTTTTTAGCTTTGTTCGTACAATGTCAAAAAAAGAGAAAAAACAAGCACATTTTCTATTAAAAAAATATGTCTGTTTTGCCAGGATTCAACTGACTTCAATGCAACTGAAGTCAATGGGATGACGGACGTCTGCGTGGACATTAAAATAGTGATCATGTCAATTATTTTTGTACGTCTGCAAACAGCAGTCTTTTTTTTTTTTTTTGTTCACACACAGTTTTTCTTTTTTTCACCATCCATTCTTACCGTTTTTACTATTAAATTCAGGGGAATTTTCAATTAAAGACACAGCCAAATTCCAATTAGAAAACCCAAACTAGAATAATGTACCAACAGCCGTCATTGCACTGACGGATGGCCAGACAGCAAAATGATGCCAGTCATTTTAGACTCAAAATGGCAGACGTCATTTTAAACAGAGCTGAAAAAACATTGTGAAAGATGTGCAGATGTTACAGGCTGACTTGGACACATTGAGTGTTTGGGGCATCCACTTGGCAAATGAGGTTCAATGTGGATAAATGTAAAGTTATGCACCTGGGTACTAATAACCCACCTGCATCATATGTCCTAGGGGGAGTTACACTGGGAGAGTCGCTGATGGAGAAGGATCTAAGTGTACTTGTAGATAATAGAATACAGAACAGCACACAATGTCTATTAGCTGCTTCTAAGGCCAGTAGGATATTGTCATGCATTAAAACAGGCATGGACTCTCGGGAAAGGAATATAATATTACTGCTTTATAAAGCTTTGGTGCAGCCTCATCAGGAGTATGCTGTTCAGTTCTGGGCACTGATTCATAGAAAGGATATTCTAGAGCTGGAAAGGGTACAAAGGCAGGCAACAAAACTAAAAAGGGGAATTGAGCATCTTAGTTATGAGGAAAGATTAAAAAAGAACTAAAGAGGCATTTAAGGAAAGATATGATTGATTGATTGATTGATTGATTGATTGATTGATTGATTAAAATATATAAAAGGCCCCTACAAGAAATATGGGGAAAAGATGTTCCAGGTAAAACACCCACTAAAGACAAGGGGCACTGCCTCTGCCTGGAGAAAAAAAAAGTTCAATCTCCCGAGGCGACAAGCCTTCTTTACTATCCCACTTGGTATTTATTATTGGGGAAATTTACCTTTTGTCAGTCCATGGGGAATCCATACTTCGATTTAAGGGTCTGTCGATATTTTTCTGCTGTACCACACAACCAGTCATTATAATATATATAATTTTTTTGTAACTATATTGTATGGATAATGAAATAAAATTTTACTAAGGGGAAGGGGGGTATAACAAGAGCAGGTAACAGGTTAAACTACTCAAAGGGAAGGATTCTCTGCTCTGGGTAGTTACAGTGGCATTTGATCTCCCGTGGTGCTGGTAATGATATTAAGTTGAAACAGTTTCATGAGAAATTGGAATCCTTAAGTAAACTAAAGGAAAGGAAAAGCACATTTGTAGTAAAAAAAAAACCCTAATTCTTAGTGTAAACTAGACAATATTTAAACATGACATATTTATCCTGGCATAATGGATCCTTTACAGACTATTCTTGAGCTTTGCCAAACTTAATTTTACTTTAAATTCATGTTCAGTAATGTTTTTCATTAATGCCAATAGGACAGGTCCTTTATTGTGGTCTATGTCCACAGGGTTTTCTGTAAAGCATATAACTGCCCTTTAGACACAACCCATAAACAAAAGTGGTGCATTTGTGTAAAAATAAAGTAGACCATTTTTCAATTCTTCAACAAACCCTTTGAAATATTCCTAGATCTATATATGGTTACACATGTCTGAGTGACTTTCTTAACAATAGAAAAAAAAACTAACTTAGGAACTCAGCAGTCTTTCCCTGCTGTCATCATGTTTGTCCTCCTGTTATATACTAAATGGATAAGAATAGTTCCTTTACACATTAAGAATGCACAAGAGATTTAGCCTTTGGATTTATTAGTCTATCTTGCAATCTAATGTTACATACAAAATATAAATAGCTGTGAAAATATGGACATTCATTCATGTATTCTTTAATAAAATGAATAATGAGGGATGTGGTGTAAAGTGATATCTAGGAAAAAAAATCCATTGTACTGGGTCATTGTTCCCCATAAAGTTTCTGGTAGGATATAGAACGGTATACTGGATCATCCAGCTGGTTTTCATTAGAAATTCATTCTTGTGAGTGATTTGAAATTGAAACCCTTTATTTTGATTTACCATTTTCCACAATAAATACAGCATTATTTTGTACAAAATATATCATTATGTTTGTTAGGCCCAATAAAAGTGTTCAAGTTAAAAATATAAGAAAAAAAGATTCTATGTAGAGAACTTGCAAATTATATATTTATACAGTTACTATCTCATGGTAGAACATAGAGCTACTGCATCATTTTTAGAACAAGACACAATTCATTATATTATTATTTGTGGAAAATGTATGTAAACCTTTGATGTTGAAATTGTAGTCCAATTTGCAGGCAGCCCGTTATAGAGTTTTAAGTGCTTTGTGAATATATGCAAAATCACACAGACAAAACTGGCAATCATTCATTAGAGATGTCCAGTGGACTTCTAAGCCCAAATTAAGGATAGGTTTAAACAAAACCTATAAGTTATACTTATAAGTTTAAGCTCTCCTCACCCAGTCTATACCATGCTGCTTCTATTTTGGACTGCATTTTCAATGTTGGTTATAGTCAGTAAACCTACATTATTGAAGGAAGTTTGTAACATACTAAAATAGTTAATATTTCAAAAATGTTTTATTCTTGCCTTGTAAAGAACCTAGTGGGGTATTTATCAAACTGGTGAAAAGTAGAATTGTCTTAGTTGCCCTTAGCAACCAATCAGATTCCACCTTTCATTTTTTGAAGAATCTGTAGGGAATGAAAAGTGAAATCTGATTGGTTACTAGGGGCAACTAAGACAATTCTACTTTACACCAGTTTGATAAATCTCCCCCATAGTGCCTTAAATGTAAATATAGTCTTCAAATATGGATGAAATCTGGCCAATTTTGTGGAAACCAAAAAAGAAATTATTCACTTGACAAATTTGATTATTTAGTCATCTACCATATATTATATATAAAGTGAATCTATCATCTGAAATTCACATTCCAAACTGCTGCTACTGTAATACAAGGGGACACATGATAACATTCATATATTTGTTTTTACTTCTAGAACATGGATCTAGAATCTAATCTACTTTATACCTCCTTGCTCCCCCTCCCATACCTGACCCTGCTTGAATAGGATCAGGTATGAGAAGGAGAGTGAGGGGTTGTTACAGCTAGAGATGAGCGAACCGGCTGAGGTTCGGGTTTGTATGAGCCTGAACTCTCGGCTTCTGATTCCAGCTCTCTGCCCACTCCATGGAGAGGGTGGATGCAACCTTGAGGACCGCCTGGAAAACTGGGATACAGCTATAGCCATAGGCTGTATTCCAGTTTTCTAGGCGGTCCTCAGGCTGTATCCACCCGCTGCATGGAGCGGGCAGACAGCGGGAATCAGTATCCGAGAGTTCAGGTTCATACGAACCCGAACTTCGGCCGGTTCGCTCATCTCTAGTTACAGCTTGCAGAAGATCAAGAAAGGCTCTCTGACACTTTGTAGTGGAGAATAAAAGCAATATTCTACATTCTGGAAACACAGCTGGATACAAAGAGAAGGGACCTTGCCCTGATTCCTATCTAACTGTGAGCAGTAAGGAATGTAGATTGCTGCTGACAGATTTACTTTAATTGCTGAAAGATGCCTTATCACAGGCATTGATAACTACTACAAAATGGCAGTATTAATAAATAGGTGCCTGTGCACTTTGTCCCTTGTAAACACTTTTTGTCTGGTTGACTATATGGATGGCCACTATATCTCAGTACTGTCACCCATCATTTTAGCAATCATTGGAAGTAAGCATATTAATCCAAACAATGGAATAGACTAAAGCATTTTGAAAAATGTTTTTTTTTTTTTTTTACTACCTTCTTACCTTAAACATATAATGGTGTATGCAGCTTTACCTTTCCCAAGTTTAATGTATGTCTGATAATAATGAGATGGAGTCTTTATTTAAATGTAATTATGAAAAAGTTACACTAGAGGTGCAAAAGGCCACTTAATACAGATTTTACCTAAATACAATATAAACTCAGCAAGACTAATACTAAAGAACCAAGAGGGAAGTATACAAATGGTAGAAATATCTAAATGAATAAACAGCATATACTAAATGTCTTAAAGTTTAAGAACATCTACTTGTGGTTGTCAAACAGAGTTCTCTACAATGTAGATAGAAACAGAAACTACATTCAATGTTTTGGCAGTGTTGCTGGCTTTTTCTATGTATAATAAATTACACAATGTTTCACTTCATCCTTTGGCTAGCAATTTCTAATGAATTGTATTTTCCTGTTTTTAAGGAAAACATATATTTACAATCTTGATACAGAAGAGATTTTAAAATGTAGTGAATAACATGAATGCTAGTAAAATAATCTATTTCCAAATCAAAAAAGATAGAAATAACAAAATTGAGATTTCTAAAATTGTTTCTCTGTAGCATAGAGAACATAGAAGGAGATTTATCAAACATGGTGTAAAGTGAAACTCATTTGCTCCTAGCAATCAGATTCCACTTTTCATTCCTCACAGACTCTTTGGAAAATGAAAGGTGGAATCTGATTGGTTGATAGAAGGAACTGAGCTAGTTTCACTTTACACCATGTTTGATAAATCTCCCCCCATAGAGTTTATTTATTTTATGTACCAAAATAGTTGCAAGGGGAAAAGAGCAGTAGTCTATAGCAACAAGTTAGGGTGCTACTCCTCAGTGACTCAGAACATATGACTGCTCTTATGTTCTACAGTTCTTAGAGAAGTGGAGAAATATAAAATCTATAAAGTAAACACTGGAAGTATTTAAGTTACTGAATATGCAAACCCCATATGAGTAGAAATAATGTAGATAGTACAAAAGTTTCATCACATGGAGAGGTAAAACTGTACAATTTGGGAAATTATGTTATTACAATTAGTGATGAGCAAATAGTGAGATATTCAAATATTCGATATTCGTACGAATATCCCGCGAATATTCGAATATTCGATCGAATATTCGATCCCATTAAAGTCTATGGGAACATGTATTCGATTAGTGAAAAATATCTATTTGACAATTTGGATGGTAAAACCGGAAGCTGGGGGATTTGAACGCTTATCGAATATTTGTTGAATATTCGTACGAATATCGAATATTCAAATATCTCACTATTCGATCGAATATCTATTCGATCGAACAGTATTCGCTCATCACTAATTACAATAAAATATTTATTATGTCAGGGAATGTTAAATATTAATAATATTTAATAACATATGTATGTATGTATGTATGTGTTACTTTTGACATTGTGTTTATCACTGCTAAAAAAGCCTTGCTAACTATCCATCATTTCCATTTAACAATTGATGTATTCTGACATAGAAAGCAGACTACAAGCACACATGCAGTTTTCATACAATTTGAGGTGTAGTTACAAATAGAGATGAGTGAACCTGCCGAGGTTCGGGTTCGTATGAACCTGAACTCTCGGCTTCTGACTGCCGCTGTTTGCCCGCTCCGTGGAGAGGGTGGATACAGCCGGAGGAACGCCTGGAAAGCTGGGATACAGCCATACGAACCCGAACCTCGGCGGGTTTGCTCATCTCTAGTTACAAAGTAGATAATTGAACATGTGATTTCTAGGTTGGTCAGAATTAGAAAAAAATCTTCTTTTACTTGATTGGGGGTCAGCTGCAATGGTAAAGCCCTGTTACACAAGCCAATTATCAGCAAGAAGCATTGCTAAAAATGCTCCTTGGGCCAATAATCAGCTTCTGTAAGTGTCAGTAATCAGCCAGCAAAACAGCAAGTGAACTGTGTGAACTGTGTGACCTTAGTGAACTGAGGCCAGGTTTACACTAGTGTTTTCTTCCTGAATGTTTATTTATCTTTATTATTAAGTATGATTGCAACGGTGCTAATGATGCATTACCTAATGATATTTCCAATAGCTCTCTATTTTTTATTGATTTTATTTATATATAATAAAAATGTCCTATACAGAAAATAAAAAACAGACCCTCACTGAACTGATACAAACTGTTGCATATTTAATCATTATGAGATCAACATGCATGTCATTAATCCCTTCTGTAACATTTTTGACAATATATGTTCAAAAATTAAGATAAAGGCTAACGTGGACCTGGTTTTAGATGTATCCGAAAAAGAAGTATAAGGTCCATTAGCAAATAACATTTTATCAGTAATTTATCAATGTAACAAAGACTTCAAATGCAAACTCATGATATTGTTTACAATAATTCTTGATTTAAAATACACAAAGAACTATAATTTTGTATATACTGTAGTATCAGAAACAGAGCTTTAAAAGAGAGCAAGAAAGAAAATATTTTTTCTTATATTCAACTTGACAATTTTTGTTTCTTTTTTCAGAGGAAAATTCTTATTCTCATTATAACAACCTTAACTACAGAAATTATTTTTGACACACTGTCCTTTATACAAATTCTGAAATATTATTCTCCGAAAATATAGGCAGTATTGGTTGGAAATAAAGTTATTTTTGAGTTTATGATAAAATTAATAAATCTGGTACATTGTATGGTATGTTGGTGTACAAAAAGACTCAGCACAATCATCCTTTGGCTATTATATTTATATAAAAGCAGATGTTCACCAACTATAAAAAATTTTAACATAGACTTCAGTGTATAAAAATGGAATACGCAGGTGAAATCTAAATTAAATTTGTTTTAGGAAAGTCAAAAACACACTTAGCTATGCAAATATTATTCCATTTTCGGGGCATAGATTCCCTTTATTTTGCTCATGGCATCACCACCAGGTTAGGCTTCTTTGTTATATTAATTTGATATTTATAAAACTTACAACTCTATACTATACTGCTGCAAGACTCAAAGAGTCAAGACAGCTTAAATCTCATATACTACCATTGTTTTATACACTTTATAACCTGACAGACACCATCATGACTTATTGTTAGGTATATAAATTGGTTGTATTAAGTACAGGGCAAAAAACGCAGCACCAACGATAACGGATAGGAGCAGGTGAGCAAGCACACTTGTAATAAGTGCAGGATATTGTTTTGGTATTGTATTTTAACCCAAAACAAATATTGTCATTAAACTTCAACTGTTTTTTTTAGCTATATGTTTGTTAAAAAAAGATCTCTGAAAGGTGTTTAGTTTTGGTAACTTCATTGTATCGTAATTTTTAAGAAATCATGATTCATTAAAAAAAAGAAAACACTAAGTAAAACAAGCATGAAATTCACGAAAGTTATTAATATAATAGTAATAAAATCCAAATACAGATTTGGTTGTTTCTTCAAAAAAATTTTTATTACAGCTAGGTCCATATATATTTGGACGCTGAACAATTATTTTGTTTTTTACCTGTTTACTGAAACATATTCCAGTTATTGTTAAAAATTGACATGGAAATGGAGTCCAGACTTTCAGCTTTCATTTGAGAGTATCCACATTTAAAATGGATGAAGGATTTAGGAGTTTCCGCTCCTTAATATGAGCTACCTTGTTTTTAAAGGGAACAAAAGTAATTGGACTGTTGACTATTGGACTCTTTTATGGACAGTTATTGGAAATTTCTTTATTTGTCAGTTTTAATTAGGCAGATAAAAGGCCTGGAGTTGATTTTTAGGTGTGGTGCTTGCATTTAGAAGATTTTGCTGTAAAGAATCTGTGCAGGTGAAACAAGTCATCCTTAGGCTATGTTCACACTAAGTAAAAAATGCATTGACGTCATTTAAATGACGGTCACCCAATGCCCACATTGTATTAAATGACCAGCGTTGTCTGTGTTGATGTCAAAATAATGATCATGACAATTATTTTTAAACGTCTTTGCAAACAACGGACATTATTTTTTAGTTGTTCATACACAGCTCTGTTTTCACCGTCCTTTTGCCATCTTTACTTTTAGATTAAATGGACTTTTCAATTAAAGATACACCTAAAGGCCAATCAGTCCACCTAAACTAGAATAATGTACCATCAGCCATCATTGCACTGATAGGGGGCCAAAGCGCAAAATAATGGACAGATGTCATTTTTAAAAATTATAAAGGGACAAAAAAAAAACATTGTGAGAACATAGCCTTAAAGCGTAACTGTCATATTTTTTTTAAATTGCAGAAATCAGTAGTATAAGCGATTTTAAGAAACTCTGTAATAGGTTTCATTAGCCAAAAAAGCCTCCTTCTGTACTCAAGAAGCAATCTCCCAGCCTCCCCCCCCCCCCTGACTTCTTATCTGTGCATTATCAGGCAAACACGTCTTCATTACAGAGAAGCCAGTGAAGACGGGCTCTGCTCTCTCCATTCTATCCTTATGAAGGGGGAGGGGCCGAGGGAGATGAGGGAGTAGGAAGAGGTTACATGAAGGTCAGCTGTTTGTAGACTGTCTGGGCACCTAAAACGCAGGATTCTGGGAAAAGATTGCAGGGTGTTGTGCTTTGCAAGACTGCTCCATGCTCAGTCACTTCTAACAGCCCCTCCCCTCTCCATAGCCACACAATGGACACAGAAATCCTGCTTCTTCTGAAGTGAGGGGAGAGGCTGGGAGATTGCTTTTTCAGTCCAAAAGGAAACTCTTTTGGTTTATAAAACCTATTACAGAGTTTCTTAAAATCGCTTGTACTATTGATATTTAATGTTTTTTAAAAAAATGACCCAGAAATGACAGTTACGCTTTAAGCTGCAACAAAAAATTGCTACAATATTAGAAGTTGTTAAATCTACAGTTTGGTACATCCTGAGAAAGAACAAAATCATAATAATTTCCATGGTGAAGAGAAACCCCTTCACAATAGCCAACCAAGTGACCACTCTCCAGGATGTAGGCATATCAATATCCAAATCTACCATTAAGAGAAGACTGTGTGAAAGTAAATATAGAGGGTTCACTGCATGATGCAGCCACTCATAAGCCTCAAGAATAAGAAGGTTAGATTGGATTTTGCTAAATTTAAAAAAGCCAGCACAGTTCTGGAAGAACATTCTTTAAAAAGATGAAACCAAGATCAACCAAGCAGAATAATGGAAAGAAAAAAGTATGGTGAAGGCATGATACAGCTCATGCGTTAAAGATAGCCGCATCATCTGTAACACACGGCGGAGGCGGTGTGATGGCCTGGGCATGCATGGCTGCCAGTGGTACTGGGTCACTAGTGTTTATTGATAATGTGACACAAGACAGAAGCAGCTGGTAGAATTCTGAGGTATTCGTATACATACTGTATGCTCACATCCAGCCAAATGCATGCAAACTGATTGGTCGACATTTCATAATAGAGATGGACAATGACCCAAAACATAAAGCAAAATCAAAGAAGTGGAATATTCTTGAATGACCAAGTCAGTGACTTGAACTTTAACAAGTGAAAATGGTGCTAAATTAGGTTAACACTAGAGATGAGTGAACCTCGAGTATACTCGAGTCGATACGAACCCGAAAGTTCGTCATTTGATTAGCGGTGGCTGCTGAACTTGGATAAAGCCCTAAGGCTATGTGGAAATCATGGATATAGTCATTGGCTGTATCCATGTTTTCCAGACAACCTTAGAGCTTTATCCAAGTTCAGCAGCCCCAGCTAATCAAAAACCGAACATTCGGGTTCGGATCAACTCGAACCCGAACCCGGCTTGCTCATCTCTAGTTAACACTAAACTTCAGACAGAGAGGCCAGAAACAAACAGCAAGTGAAACCTGCTGTAGTAAAGGCCTGGCAGAGCATTAACAGGAGAAAACCCAGCATCTGGAGATGTCCATGAGTTCAAGACTGCAGGCAGTAATTGCCAACAAAGGTTCTTCAACCAAGTATTTGAAATGAAAATTTTATTTACAATGATTTAATTTGTCAAATTACTTTTGAGCCCCTGAAATGAAGGGATTGTGTTTAATAAATGCTTTAGTTCCTCACAGTTTTATGCAATCATTTTGTTCAACCCACTGAATTAAAGCTGAAAGTCTGAACCTCAACTGCATCTGATTTGTTCTGTTTAAAATTCATAGTGGTAATAAACAAAAATTAGAAAAATGTCTCTGACAAGATTTTTACCGACCTAACTCTATATACAGAATTTGAATACATTCTATATATTTCTAAGTAAAAATGAATACAAAAAATTTTGAAACAATTAAAAGTGAACTCATTGTAGTTTTATACTTCTTTAATGTGCCTAGTATTTTTGCTAATTTGGGTAAACTTAAATGTTAAAAGATTAATTTATAGCATAACAAATAAAAATAAATGTTTATTTTTTTCTCAAAGAGCTTCGTGCAGTGGTGTCCCAGAATTAGGCTATGTTTACACTTAGTATTTTAGTCAGTATTTTTAGTCAAAACCAGGAGTGGAACCAACAGAGAAAAAAATATAATAAGAGATTCCCTTACTTTCTGTATTTTTCACCCACTCCTAATTTTGGTTAAAACTACTATGCCAGAACTAGACAAAAGGACATGTTCAAACCAGACATTGAAAATTTATCAGGCAATACTGAGCATACAGGTGGTAGCATTTCAGTCAATATCTAATCTTTATCAAGCCATGATAGCTCAGGAGTAGGACACTGTCAGGAGCTGTATGGTGGCCACGTCTTAAAGGAGAAGTAAAAATAAAATCAATCTGAGGCAGGTGGTGGTGGGGGGGTGAAAGCATACTTACTCATCCATGTCAACCTGTCGTGCCACTCTCACCCGCAATTGACAGCAGCTGCGTATGTAACAAACCTGACTCCTCCAGCTGCAACGTCACGTACCCTATTGAGGGACTGCCCACTCAACCAGTGACTGCAGTGGTCTCTCACCCTAGTCACTCATTTGCTTAGCAAGCAGTTCATCAGCAGGTAGGTGACATTGCACCTGGTGGAGCTGTAGGAACCTCAGTGGCTGCATAGAACGAATCATTAAGTTAGGGCTGAGGGGGCACTGGGATGGGTAAGTATACTTTCTTTATTATGTTCCCACACACGGCCTATCTGAGATTTTTAACGTTGGTGGGACTTCTCCTTTAAGAGTGCTGTGATTATATATATATATATATATATATATATATATATATATATATATATATGTGTGTGTGTGTGTGTGTGTGTGTGTGCAGGGATTGAGGAATCCCTCAAAGAGCACTGACAAATTCTGAAAAGGAGTACAGTTTAAATACTTTTCCCAAATGGTCAGAAATTATGGAAACACTATGTGTGAACATAGCCTTAGGGTGCGTTCACACGTAGAGGGATCTGCAGCACATCCGCAGCAGATTTGATTGCCCAGATTTGCTTTGAATCTGCAACTTCAAATCTGCGCAATAAAATCTGCAGCAGATCTTGTACGTGTGAACACACCATTAAATCTGTCAAATGCAATACAGGATCCAAACGGCTAACACTGTTAGATAGCTGTTAGATCGGGGAGACACAAGTTACCTTTCATATATCCAGCTTTGCTTCCAGGATGTAGAAAAATACTTTTCTTTTCTGGCACAAAGCGTCAAAGAGGCTTTTCTAAGCTTCTGAAGTGCTGCAAGCTTTAACATCTCCTCTCTCCCCAGGGAGCGACGAAGAGGGTGTTACAGATTCCTGCACTTAAGGAGCATGAAAAAGCCTCTTTGACTCTCCCTAATTTATAATAAAAGCATTTTGTTCTGTTATAGAAGCACAAACAGATATATGAAAGGTAACATATGTGTCAGCAGTTTGGAACATGAATTGCAGCTGATAGATTCCCTTTACTAATTAGGCTGGGTTCACACACAGTATATTTCAGGCTGTATATTTGAGGCTGTATAGCAACCAAAACCAGGAGTGGATTGAAAGCACAGAAAGGATCTGTTCACACAATGTTGTAATCAAGTGGATGGCCGCCATTTAATGGCAAATATTTTCTGTTATCTTAATACAATGGCTTCTGTATTGAAATAATGGTCGTTATTTACCGTTATATGACGGCCATCCACTCAATTTCACCATTGTGTGGACAGAGCCTTTCTGTGTTTTCAATCCACTCCTGGTTTTGGTTGCTATGAGGACCTGACATGAGGACCAAATACAGCCTGAAATATACTGTGTGTGAACCCATTAAAGTGTAGATTATGTAGTTAGCATGTTTACTGTTAAATTAGGCATGATATTGTTTAGCGTGAAATGAACAGTACAATATATAATACAATCTGTTTTTCATTATTAAAAAAATAATTACCATGTCTTTTTAATAGCAGTTTGCACCCCCCCCCCCCAAGAGCCTTTTCAACTCAGAGTAAGCATAAATAGGCAAATAAACTCTAATAATAAAAAGGTCTGAAAGGTGGGTATTTACCACCTACTTGCTACATCATGCATTAGCCATCTTTTTTTGGACGTTAAAGATCTCTCTGAGTTTATGTAGTTGACTATGAAATGCAAATAATAGAATAAATAAATGTTTACGATATCATATTATACAATGATACCCTTATAATTCATTTACACTATCTGTATTGTAGATTACGCTTGGAAAGTCATTATAAAAGCTAATCAACTAGCATCATATTCCAGTGTTTAGATTTTCACACAATAAAATATTCACTCAGAAAAGACAACAGATTTCACCCCCCCCCCCAAAAAAAAAAAAAAAAAAAAGAAAATAGCAGCAGCATGAGCATGCTAAATACCATTGGTACGCTTTCTAACCAAAATGTTTCCAACTGAACATCTCTCAGTCTTTACAGAGTTTGGTTAGTTTTGATATACAGAACCACGTGTACAAAACTAGAGTTGAAAAGATTTACACTGCACCCAAAGAGATTCACAAGGTCAAGCTCTCAAACGCCCACCAAATGTATATGCAAATATTGTACAGTGTACATTTATTCACCTTTTGATAATTGATGCTGCTAAATTTACTTGAGTATATATGTCCTTGTGTTTGTACTCCTATTTGGCAAATCAAGCCATTCATTATACAATATAAGGCATTTCAGTTTGTTGTTTGTTTTTTTTTGTTTTTTGATTTTTTTTAAAGTTTTTTTTCACATTTTTTTTAAGAAGACTAACCAATATATTTGCACTTGACTAAAACAGGAGCATTCCGTTTTTTTCCACACACATTTATATATTAAAAGCATTAGTGCTCTTCTAAACACAGGGCACAATAATAAAATAGATCTGATGTACACAAATAGACGCATATAGGGCTGGGGTGCAACAAACTGAAGGTCAAATAAATTTTACAAATCATGTTGTACAGAAGCAATATTAAAGGGAGCCCTTTTACATAAAGTCATTGACGATGCAACAAAGAGATCATCATAGTTTGTTCAATAAAGCACATTTACTGTAGAGTTCTGTTCTGATGGCATAGATGATGCAGCATTCACACATGTTGCCACTGAGGATTTGACACTCCAACATGCAGACTTTTTAGGTGTCTCTGTGAGTCTTTCACAGATGAATAAGTCACAGCATAGACACATCCATTCTTCAATTGTCTTAATTAGGTGACCTCATTTACGGTAAATCCAAGGTAAATCTTTTGGCAGGATGTTGAATTAAGAAATGTAGATTTTGGTTTTCAGGGTCATAATTGACAATGACTGTTACCAGATAAAAGCCAGAGCAGGAAAAACTGAATGCCTATCATGCACCATAGCGAAGGAGTCAAACCAGATACACCCCCACAATCACTGTCATCCTCCTATAAGGAAAAAAGAATAAAGTCTATTTAGAATACTTTAAACATTAAAGAAGAAAGATCCCCCTCCCCCCCCCCCCGGCCACACCCGCTTCCCCTCCTTTTTTGTCAAATGCTATTTTTGTGGGACACTGTTCTTGACCAAGTCTATAACCAGCAGCATCTTTTGAGACACCTACTCTGTATATTTATCTATGGGACTCTCCAGCTTCCCATAGAGAAACATACAGAGCAGTGACTTCTAGGTTCTCCAAAACAGCAGTAAGATGCACCTAGTCAAAGGCCAGTTCAATTGGGTCCTAAACAAGGACCAGAATGGCACCCTGTAGGGCAAAAACAGGGATAACAGACAGGAGCATTTATACTTAATAATCATCAAGCAAGTAAAATGTCAGAAATATTCTGGCAGCAGACACTGCAGTATTTTATTGTTAAACAGATAATGACAAAAATGTATAATTTCATTAAAATGTCATTGCAGCATATAGCCATCATAAAGGAGGGTATACCACTCAGAAGAGCCACTGTGTACAGCATGCTCTGCTCTGGCATGCATAAGGGTATGTTCACACCTTGTTTTCGGTCCCACGTCAGCCCGACGTCCACATTGACTTAAATAAGCAGGATGGAGTCATTATATGACTGTGTTCTGCTCATTTGCGGGACGTACACGGCTTTTGTGCAGGACTCAAAAGCATGGTCGACTACGCTTTTGAGTCCTGCACAAAAGCCGTGTACGTCCCGCAAATGAGCAGAACACAGTAACATAATGACTCCATCCTGCTCATTTAAGTCAATTTGGCCGACGGCCGCACGTCGGGCTGCACGTCCGCATTCCTTTTTTCACTGATTCCTGACGTGCAGCCCGACGTTGGACCAAAAACGAGATGTTAACATACCCTAACATGGCAAGCTGTTTATATCTATTAGCATTATTGCGTTACTTAACCCCTTAAGGTCAGAGTCCAAAATTGCCTTAAGGACCAGGCCAATTTTAATTTTTGCATTTTCGTTTTTCCCTCCTCGCCTTCTATGAGCTATTACTTTTTTTTCTTACTTTTTTTTACTTTTCCATCTTTTTTTTTTCCGCCACGATCTCTAGTTTTTATTAGTATCACATCTGACATATTGATCACTGGCAGTTTTTAAAGCTTTTTATTCACACTGTCCATCATATGGGAATAATATTGTTTTATTTTAATAGATCGGAGGATTACGCACGTTACGGTATAGTATATGTTT
The DNA here is from genome assembly GCF_027789765.1 of Dendropsophus ebraccatus. Taxonomy (NCBI): domain Eukaryota; kingdom Metazoa; phylum Chordata; class Amphibia; order Anura; family Hylidae; genus Dendropsophus; species Dendropsophus ebraccatus. The sequence goes on from NC_091454.1 coordinate 122,932,574, forward strand.
ATTTATGTTATTATTTTTATGTGGCAGACACTATTAGAAGACAGAAGATCAGGCTGCACGGAGTTAAGCAGTATACCTCTGGCAGTAAGAGAATGCAATCAAGACCCCTGTAGACACGCTACAGGGGTCCTTATCGGTAAGTGAGAGGAGATGCTCCTGTCAATTACACTTAAAGCGACTCTGTACCCGCAATCTGCCCCCCCCCCCCCCAAACCCCTTGTACCTTCGGATAGCTGCTTTTAATCCAAGATCTGTCCTGGGGTCCATTCGGCAGGTGATGCAGCTACATCTTTAAACTTGCAGCCCGTGTCAAACGGGAGAATCTGTGCCCTAACCTTGCACCACCCCTCTGTCCCTCCTCCACACCCTCTTCATCATTAGGATTGCCACTGGAACATTTCCTCCATGCTGAACATTGCACAGGTCCTTAACAATCCAGCCCATGTGCCGGGCTGAAACAGGTGGGGAATAGTAGGCAATCTGCGTGGAGCATTCCTAATGATGAGGAGGGTGGGGAGGAGGGACGGAGGGGTGGTGCAAAGTTAGAGCACAGATACTCCCGTTTGGCACGGGCTGCAAGATTAAAAGTTGTTTTTTAGGACAATAACTGCATTATCTGCCGAACGGACCGCAGGATAGATCTTGGATTAAAAGCAGCTATCCGAAGGTACAAGTGGTTTGGGGGAGGGAGGTCAGATTGTGAGTACAGAGTCGCTTTAAACTTAAGCCGATCCTCACCCATTATCAACAGAGTTCAGCCTGAGCTTGCTTCATAGCGCGGCCCCCCGCCCCTTATACGCCCTGATGCCCTAAGGCCCAGGTGGCGAAGGCATACATGTACACCCTTCATCCTTAAGGAGTTAAAAAAAATTGCATTTCTATTATTGTTGTATCGCATTTTGTGCACAGGATTTTACATACATGTATTATTCTATAATTTGGCTAATCATATATTTCCTTTATTTTATAGAAGACAAAAATATTTATTATTAATTAATTTGTTGCTTTTTTTCTGTCGTCTATTGCAACCAACTCACTTTACCCAACAAGACCACAAATTATGTCTTTCTCTAGGGGTTTGTCCCTTTTAGGCTATGTTCACATTGCTCTTTTTGATGGCCAATGAAACATTATTCTATTTTAGGTGGATTGATTGCCCTTTGGCTCTGTTTTTAATTTATAAGTCTATTGAATTTAAAAGTAAAGACAGTAAAAGGACAGTGAAAAAGAAAAAAATGTGTGTAAACAACTTAAAGTTAACATTTTTTGTTTGTAAAAGACATTCACAAATAATTGTCATGTTCATTATTTAAACATCCGCACAAACATTGTCTATTATTTAATTCACTGTGTGCATTGGGCGGCCATCATTCCCTTGACTTTAATGCATTCCAGGTGAATGCATATCAATTAAAAGGCAGTAATGGTGGACATGCACCTCTCTAAGTTTGCCCACCAAACCCCTTTAAAACAATGGAAAACATGGATAAATACATTCTAATGTATTATTTTAGCATAATTTTCTTTTTACAAAGTACAGTACTGTAAATAAAAATATACCATTTTACAAATGTATTTTTAATAAATATATTTGAAATTCTTTAAAATAATTTTCTGAAAAAGCCCTATGTGTCACAAATAGAAACGTGAATGTGTTTGATAGTCCAGCAGTATACCACTGTTTTCATGAGGTTTTTTTCGTTGCATTTTTGAGTGTATTTTTTAACCATATCTATCACTAAAAAAAAAAAAATATATATATATATATATATATATATATATATATACGCCCTTTTAACATGTCAAATATTTTTATTGGTAGCTCCTGTCCCTGTGCTCTTCTCCCAGCTGTGTCTTTGAGAACTGGATGGCCCTATATAGTACTTGCACTGGAAGTCCTCCCCGATCATGTGACACAGAGCTGGGAAATAATTCACTAAGAGGGCATTTCTTCCAGCTCGCACTAATGATGGGTCTGAACAATATTACATTTATTTTTGTGTGTGTGCAGGGATATGTTACACTAAGGTGTATACGGAAGTATAAAATGTAGTACATACAAAAGAGGAGGATTTATCATTACCAGTGTCTGGTATAAAGTATAGTAGCGCACAATGTGTCTTGATTGAACATCTTATATGATGTAATATGGTAGCATGGGGATGTGACATATAATCGCAAATGGTAATCTATTGAAACCATTGTTTTATATATATATAATATATATATATATATATATATAAACACAGCCCAGACATTTGAATACTTGCTGTAAAATGAAGATAGAAGTAGTCATCATTGAAGAGGCAGCATTCACAGTGCATAAAGGCTCATCCTATTATTTATACGCAAAGCAGAATGTAAAAAAAAAGAAAAGGAAAAAAAAGGAAACATAAAAAAGACACACAGTATGATTCATCATGCAATTGGCAAGCGGTTAGAAAAGTGCAATAATTCACAGAAAAAAACTGACAATGCTAAAATCAAATAAAACCAAATTTTTAAAACGCCACCATGCATAAATACTACAAGAAATGCAGAAGATACTTTCACACAACAATATACAGTATAGAGACCACAGTGTGTTGATGTACCTGTCCCAGGGCCGTAGCTAGGGGGGGCAAGGAGGGCAGCTGCCCTGGGCGCCAAGACCAGGGGGGGGCGGAATCACAGGGAGCAGAGAGAGAAGGCAGCCTGCAAGCGTCCTGCTCTCTGTCAGTGTGAGGAGACAGGGGGCGATTTTTACTTAATCAATAGAGGTATTTCCCGTACTGTTCTGTCTCCTGGCTGCTGATTAGCTATAATTTGCGCAAAATCGCTGCATTTTTACTGCGATTTTGAGCAAATCAGGCCTAAACAGCAGCCAGGAGTGCAGGAAAGAGATGGTGAAGGACCTTGACATGTGACTATGATGTCACCGCAGGTCCTGTATGTACACTGCACTATGGAGGAGGAAGAAGAAAGAAGATACAGGTGTGTGGAGGTGGAGGACAATCAGGGGTGCAAACTGTGGGGAGGGGGGTGATTGTTGCCCAGTGTGGAGTGAGGAGGGGGGCAGGGGGGGGTACAGGGTGACGCCAGTCTGGGATGGGGAAGACACACAAGAGTGTCCAGTGTTTATTTAGGGGTCTGGTCTGGTTGTACATTATTCTATACTTAACCCCTTAATAACTGCCCTCTCCAAATATATATCACATTTATATAAACCTTTCCTACTATCTGCAGGGGTAGGGAACCTTGGCTCTCCAGCTGTTGCAGAACTACAACTCCCATCATGTCTAGACAGCCAAAGTTTTAGATTTGTCCATGTATGATGGGAGTTGTAGTTTTGCAACAGCTGGAGAGCCAAAGTTCCCTACACCAATCTAAAAAGCACCTGCATCTGTATATGCAGTGACCATGATAGAGTCATTTTTCTAAATTATTTTTATTTTGAATTTGGTGATGGCATACCTTACTGGAGGAGATGAAATACCTTACTGGAGGTTACGGAATACCTTACTGGAGGTGACGGGATACCTTACTGGAGGTGACGGGATACCTTACTGGAGGTGACGGGATACCTTACTGGAGGTATTGCTGCTGCTGTTGTCTCCGCTGCTGAGTGGAGTTGATCGAGCATTGGGAAATCCTAATTTCTATAGAATTCAAACATTCATGAATCTGCCGCATTAGATTGCTGATACCTTCCCGGTCCGTGGAGAAGGAGGAGACTGCCCGGGTACTGACTGGAATTCCGGGATTCAGCCTAGGTAATAGCCTAGGTAATAGGCTGAATCCCGGATTTCCAGTCAGTACCCGGGCACTCTCCTCCTTCCCCATGGATCGGGAAGGCATCAGCAATCTAATGAGGCAGGTTCGTGAGTGTTCGAGTTCAATCAAACCTAGGATTTCCTGAGGTTTGATCGACTCTACTGCTGAGTGTACCTTTGCATTAGGAGTTGGCACCACAGAATCACATTACACTGGGGGTCAGACTGGAGATAGGAGGCGAAGCTTCCTGATCTAATTCACAGGTACAAACAGTAGGGAGCGTAGACAACGGCACCTCCTCAGGTACAGACAGCAGGGGGCGGAGACAACAGCGCCACCTCAAGTACAGACAGCAGGGAGCGGAGACAACGGCGCCTCCTCAGGTACAGGCAGCAGGGAGTGGAGACGACGGCGCCTCCTCAGGTACAGACAGCAGGGAGCAGAGACAATGGCGCCTCCGTTAAGGTACTAAGGGACCAAATTAGGGTACTTAGGGCCCAGAGCTGCCTGATAATCATTCTTCATAGAAATATTCCAGGTACACAGTAAATATGACATTATTTATCCCATATTTTGAACCCCACACTAGTGCTGTCAGGAGAGATGAGCGAATCGCTCATCTAAACTTCATTAAAAAAAAAAAAATATATATATGTTATATACCAAGGACGACATGGGCCCCCTTGTGCTTACTGTGCACACAGGAGGAGGGGGGTGGCGCAAAATTGAATCCTTACCCCGGGTGCAGGAGACCCTAACTACACCTCTGACCTGTCCTGTAGGCAATTATTGTTTTAATTATATATATATATATATATATATATATATATATATATATATATATATTAGTGATGAGCGAGTACTAAAATACTTGGGTGCTAGGTACTCAAGATGAATATTTCCCGATGCTCGGGTGCTCGTTTCGAGTAACAAACCCCATTAAAGTCAATGGGAAACTCGAGCATTTTTGCAGGGGACCAAAGCTCGGCCCAGGGAAGGTTGCGTGAAAACCTATCAACCTCAGAAAATGATGGAAACACCACGGAAATGGACAGGAAACAGCAGGGGCAGAATGCATGGATGCCTCTGAGGCTGCCTACTCGCACCATTACACCAAAATCTGGGCAACAGCCTGGTGGTCAACCTCAAGGTTGGATATGGCTGCACTAAAAAAGAAAGCAACCCTGCAGACTGGCTGCAGATGACAACAGATACTGGTCAGACTAGTTTTTGGAGGTTGTCGTATAGAGTTTGTGTGTAAGTGGTGCTATATGGTGTATGCCACCTCTTACACAGGACAATGACCATTGAGGTTGGATATGGCTGAACTAACAAAAGGAAGCAACCCTGCAGACTGGCTGCAGATGACAACAGATACTGGTCAGATTGTTTTTTTGGAGGTAGTCGTATAGAGTTTGTGTGTAAGTGGTGCTTTATGGTGTATGCCACCTCTTAAACAGGACACTGCGCAGGGAGGTTCTATGCAGCTGTACTACAAATCACAGCAATACAGCAGAAGCAGCAAAAATGAAAAATAAAATAATAGTACTGAGGACTTCTTTTGGGTCTGTATGCAACACCTGCTGTCTCCTTACTGCCAGCAGTCGATCACCACAGTGTGCAGCTAAGATCATGGTAGCTGCACTGCAAATCCCAGCCAGCAGTCTGGAGTACTCCAAAAAAAAAAAAAGAATTAAGCCCTTACATGAGCTGTTTTTTTTTTTTTTTATCTAGTATCCCTGCCTACAGGAACACCAATTTCCTCCCTAACGCGCTCCCTGACAATCAGCAACTCTGTCCCTAATCTCTTACAGCATTTTTGTATGCCTGGGTCATCTGATCTGGCTAACCAATTGCTGCTATCAACATGTATGGGTCCCACGTGATCGCAGGATGTACCAAAGAGTCTCCTGCATGTTTATTGGCTGAGAAATTGTGCCTGAACTTGCAGGAAAAGGATGATGCCATTTTCTCGAGCATCGTGAGATGCTCGTCCGAGCATCAAGCACCTTCGAGTACCATAATACTCGAACGAGTACCAAGCTTGGACGAGCATGCTAGCTCATCACTAATATATATATTTAAACTAAATTTAATATTTAATTTGAATTAAAATTTTAATTGAATGTTATTTTTCTGGGGGGTGGGGGGGGTGGTTGTGGGACAGTATTTTTTTTATTGTGGGGACAGCAAGCTAACAGACTATAGCCTTCAGCTTTGTGAAAGGAAAATAAAATTAGAATTTTGGGCATGACTATACTATATGGCCGAAGGTTTGTTTTTTGTTTTCTCTAGACTGACACCTCCAGTCCCTTGGCTAGAGAAAGGCCCTCTCAGATTAGAGGGCAGAAATGCAATGCTACAATAAAAAGTTTTTTTATATGGTTCACCACGAGCGGCATTCATCCATATAATACCGTGTTCACCATGTTCCTAATGGTTACGGCTGAGTTGAAGTTTGCCGCTTTCACCACCTGCACCCGTTTGTGAGAGGACAATCCATCATCTGCTGGGTCCTGGCAGAAAACTACCTTTGGTCCCTTGGCTAGGGACACTGGACAGTGCAGAAGATTGTGTGGTGGAAAAATTGAAGGAGGCATTATAGACCATCCACGTGAACACCTGCTCACACTGTTGTGGATCCAATAGCAGTGTACCGCCTGACTTTGCTAACTGAGAGACGAAGTGTAGGATCCTGTCTAAGTGGCATTCTCTTTGTCCTTGTGTCTCACAACCCCCATGGTCTCTGCGAGCACCCCATGTCCTCGTCCCTTCATGCTAGTCTTGCCCATGTTTTATGTTACTATCAGAAAGGCGCCCGATTTTGATATTTAAAAAAAAAGGTCTGTTTTGGCCGCAATTTAACTGACTGCAATGGCAATGCATTGAAGTCAATGGGAAGACGGACGTCCAATGCACACAATACATTGAATAAAGGACTTTTTACCGCAGACGTCTAAAATAATGAACATGATCATTATTTTCGGACTTCTTTTGCAAACAGCGGACGTTTTTTATTAGTTGTTCACACACAGTTTTTCTTTTGTCACCGTTCTTTCTCTATTACTATTAAACTCTATAGACTCTACAATTGAGCCACACCCAAAGGCCAATTAGTAAACTCAAATTAGAATAATGTATAAACACCAGTCATTGCACTAAGGGGAGGCCAGGCTGCTAAATCACATCTGTTATTTTAGACTCAAAATGACGGACGTTATTTTAAACGGAGCTGAAAAACCGTTGTGTGAATATAGCCTGGGGCTGCTTTCACACGACATATATTTCAGTCAGTATTGTGATCCCCATATTGCAACCAAAACCAGGAGTGGATTAAAAACACAGAAAGGATCTGTTCACACAATGTTGAAATTAAGTGGATGGCCGCCATTTAATAGCAAATATTTGCTGTTATGTTAAAACAACGGCTGTTGTATTGAAATAATGGCAGTTATTTACTGTTATATGGCGGCCATCCACTCAATTTCAACATTGTCTGAACAAATCCTTTCTGTGTATTTAATCCACTCCTGGTTTTGGTTGCAATATGAGGACCACAATACTGCCTGAAATATACGTAGTGTGAACCCAGCCTCAATGTGTACTGCAATTACACAAGAACTTTTAGGTAATACTGCATTCTATCACCAAGAAAGTGTGGCACAGTATTCAATGGCATCTACTGAGTGCCACTACACTGTAGCACTATCACGCGGGTTAGACTGTATAAGGCTATGTTCACACAACGTTTTTTTCAGCTCAGTTTAAAATGATGTCCGTTATTTTGAGTCTAAAAATAACGTTCGTTATTTAGCAGTCTGGCCTCCCCTTTGTACAATGACTGGTGTTTGTACATTATTTTAGTTTGGGATTACTAATTGGGCTTTGAAAGCGGCCAGTAGCGTAATTTGGTGGGGGCAGAGGGGGTGGATGCTCCCGGGCCCACACAGGCAGGGGGCCCACTAAAGATTTCGCCAGTTAATGCTGACCGCAAAAGCTATTGCTTTTGCAGACAGACTTAACAAATGTTTATTGGCTGTAGGTGGCCCCTGGCCATCATTTAGTGCTCCTGGGAGGGCCACACGGCTACCGAATGTTGTGTTTGACTATTTAACTGTATACACTTGTATGCGAGGAGAAGATACAGTTGAATGCAGCAGGGCAATTGACAAGGAGAGGAGAGCATTGGCTCTCCACCCTGCCAATCACTGTTGTGGCCACAAGAGGCCGTTCCCTCCCTTACGGCTGTGGGACATAGATGATGTCACTTGTGTGCTCACAGAGCAGGCAGAGAGTTGACATCAGAAGACTACATTACTGCAACCGCACAGCAGGTAAGTATGGCTTTTTCCCCTTAGTTATAGAGGAGGAGACCTATGTGGGTGAGTGGGGCTAACTCCCAGGAAGGATTTCATGTATGAGGGTTGGGGTATGGGATGTCCTGGCTAACTTAAAAGGGGATACCTAATTTGGAGGTACAGTACAGTCTACTTACAGTGGTGGTGGTGGTGGTGGTGGTATCTAACCACCAGGAGCAATACCAGGTAGATTACTGCTGGGGAAGGGGGTGGCCACATGGGGAATACATACCAGGGGGATTACCTAGATGAGATGGTGCTGGAGGGGATGCCTACATGGAGGATACTAGGTCTAAATACTAGATAGGTGCACAGAGGGTTAGCTAACTTCTATATGAGGGCACAGAGGGACCTAACTAGTACTACATGGAAACAGAGGAAAACAATAACTATATTGGGGCACAGAAGGCCTACAGAGGGACCTCAATACTATATGGGGAAGCACAGAGAAGGTCTATCTTCTATAACAACAAGGGGGATTATCTACTATGTTAGGGTATAGATGGTGGGCTTTTTACAATTTGAGAGCATAGAGGGACCCTGCAAACTATATAAGGGCTAAAATTGGGTCTAAATACTACATGGAGGCATAAATTGGCTGCTCTCATATACCCTGTACACCATGATTATCAGGGCTGATTTCGCCTACATTTTTCATGGATTGTTTCTATGGATTTATAAAGTAATTATTCCTTTTAGTTATGTTGCAGTAGTCTGGCTTTTTTGTATACAGGTTATTTAAAATAGTTGCCTTGAACTGCATGGGACTATTTACTATTACCCAGCATTTGTACTATACATTTACTCTATTTGTACTGCGGGTATCTCCTTTGGGTGTTGCTAATTTGGTCATTGACCATCAGCTATGTTGCCCAATAGATATTAGACAGATAGATATGAAAAAAAGAGATAGAAGAATGGATGGATGGCTAGATAGAAAACAGAAACAGCACCACAGCTTCCTCTATGTTGTTTGTGGTATTACAACTTGGTTGTAATCTCTTTTAGTGGAACTGAGCTGCACTACCACATCCAAGCTTTGGAGGAGAGTGACACTGTTTCTGGAAAAAAGGCAGCTATGTTTTAGCAATGCTGGATAATTGCTTTTAGCAATGCTGGATGCTGGATCCTTTATTTTTTACATAGTTATATATGTGAGATGTAGAAAGTCTTTTCCACTGTTCTCAGTCCCTGTTCACTATGAATAATGTGGGAGAAAATACCCTATATTATTCGGAAAGCATTGTCATCTGCTGAGGTTCCCTATGGGTAACATACTGTAAACGGTTGGGGGCCCACTGAGACTCACTCACCCCCCCCTAGGCTGAACCCATAGCTACGTCCCTGGATGCGGCTTAATTGAAAAGTTCATTGAACTTAATAGTAAAGATACTGTAGCTTGCGGCACAATCCGAAAATATCAGAAGTAGTAATAAAGCCCTAATAATTAGCAGCCATGGAGCGGACCCAGCGCTTCTGGATATGAAGGACCCTGTATCGCACTAGGACAACATTTTCCAGGTGATGTCCCCCACACTGGAAAACAGGAGACCCCAGAAGAAGTGCAGAGTGTGGCGTAACAGGGGGATCAGGAAGGACACCATTTTCCATTGTGACATCTGTCCTGATCTGCATACTGGATCACTTCAAGGCGTACCACACGTCATTGGAGTTCTACATTATCTAAATTCTTCCCCTTCTTCCTGTTTCAGGGGTCACGTTGATCCAGGGATTATTCTGATTGCCATTATGGAGTCGGGAAGGAATTTTTTTCCCTGTGATGAGGCTACTGTCGTCTGCCTCACAAGGGTTTTTTGCCTTCCTCTGGATCAACAGTGGTTGAATTTGATGGACTCTTGTCTTTTTCAACCTTATAAACTAATAATTGGCCTAATACCCCCAAAATGTATTAAAATTGTCCCTTTTCCCCAGCTAAATAAGTATGGCCTCCCTTCCCATTAGAGACTTGCCATGATGCAATTACAAAGCCCTTGTGCTGCCAGGACAGTAAAAACCCCCCACAAGTGACCCCATTCTGGAAACTACACCCCATAAGGAATCTAACAAGGGGGGCAGTGGGGATATGGCCCCCTGGTGACGGGCACATTTGTGCCGGGAAAATGAAAAAAAAAAATTTTTTTACACCACATGTTCTGCATATGTGCCCGTCACCAGTGGGGTCCATATGCTAATATGTTGGTTTAGTTTGAAATTTCTCAATTTGACGAGGAACAGGAGAGAAAATGTACCCAAAAATCTGTAACGCAGGTTCTCCTGAGTACAACGGTACCCCATATGTGGGCATAAACCACTGTATGGGCACACAGCAGGGCTCAGAAGGGAAGGAGTGCCAATTTACAGGAGCAAAACCGCAGCTAGTAATGGTTATTAGAATAGCGCAGTTACTAAAATAAAAAAAAAAAATGAGATTACAGGTAACGTGGGGTGGTTACGGACAGCCTGGGGTGGTTATGGGCAACCTGAGGTAGTTACAGGTAATCTGGGGTGGTTACGGACAACATGGGGTGGTCACGGGCAACCTGCTGTGGTTACGGCAACCTGGGGTGGTTACAGGCAACATGGGGTGGTTACGGGCAATGTGTGGTGGTTATGGGCAATGTGTGGTGGTCACGGGCAACCTGCTGTGGTTACGGCAACGTGGGGTGGTTACAGGCAACGTGGGCTGGTTATAGGCAACGTGGGCTGGTTACGGGCAACGTGGGCTGGTTACGGGCAACCTGCTGTGCTTACAGACAATCTGGGATGGTTACGGGAAACGTGGGGTGGTTACGGGCAACCTGCAGTGCTTACAGACAATCTGGGGTGGATACGGGCAACGTGGGGTGGTTACGGGCAACCTGCAGTGCTTACAGACAATCTGGGGTGGTTACGGGCAACGTGGGGTGGTTACGGGCAATGTGGGGTGGTTACGGATAAACTGAAGTTCTTATAGGCAATCTGGGGTGGGTACCTGTAATCTGACATGGGCACCGCAATCTGGAGGGGGTCATAGGCAATTTGGGGTGGTCAGAGGCGCAGTGGCGTGGTCAGAGGCGACGTGTGGTGGTCAGAGGCGACGTGTGGTGGTCAGAGGCGACGTGTGGTGGTCAGAGGTGACGTGCGGTGGTCAGAGGCGACGTGCGGTGGTCAGAGGCATTGTGGTGTGGTCAGAGGCAACGCGCGGTGGTTACCTGCAATCTGGGGGGGTTACATGTAATCTGGAATGATTACGGGGAACCTGGGGGGGTTATGGGCAACCTGGAAGGGTTACAGACAATCTGGGATTGTTACTGATAAACTGAAGTGCTTATAGGTAATCTGGGGTGGGTACATGTAATTTGGGGTGGTTACGGGCAATCTGGAGGGGGTCACTGGCAATGTGCGGTGGTTACGGGCAACGTGCGGTGGTTACGGGCAACGTGCGGTGGTTACGGGCAATGTGCGGTGGTTACGGGCAACGTGCGGTGGTTAAGGGTAATCTGGGGAGGGGTTAGGGGTAATTTGGGAGTAAACTGCAATTATTACTATAATAAAAAGTGTGTGTTTTATTTTTTGTATGTTTGTCACTTTTTGTACTTTACATATTTATTTTCACTGTATTACTATGATTACTGTGATATTTTCTATCACAGTAATCATAGTTCAGTGACAGAGACCAAATTGGTCTCTGTCACTTTAAATTTTCAGAGTTGGCTGGTTGTATAGCGCATGCGCACTTCATAACCAGCCAGGACGCCGAGGAGGACGGAGCTCCAGGATCAGGTGAGTATATGGGGAAGGGGGGGATGACTTGGGAACGGGGGTGACAGGGGGTGGGGGGCGACTTGGGGGGTGGGGGGGACATCACTTTTTATCCCCTGTCACCAATCATTCATGGTGACAGGGGATAAAAAGTGCCGGGAGCACATGGTACAAGCGATCAGCGGTATATAGTATATACCGCTGATCGCTTGTATCGGGACCCCACAGGGGAGTCCCCGATCAGTGCCCCATGCTCTCCGCTACCTCCGGTGGCGGAGAGCATGGGGCTTTCATTCATTTTAACTTTTCCATCGCTGTGAACAGACATCTTGGAAATGATGGCCGCCGGGGGAGGGGGGTTAGTGATCGCCCTACTAGGGGGGCTGATCTGAGGTCTGGGGGACACTTATTTCATCCCCCCCCCACCGTAGATTCACGGCGGGGGGAGATGAAAGGCGGCGGCACCAGTAATCCCCATTACCGACGGCCGCCGCTATAACTTGAATAGCGGCGATCGCCGGTTGGGGGGGGGGCGGTACGGACCCCACACACTGCCCCAACCCCTCAGCTACCTCCCTGCAGCCTTATTCTCTGCCATCGCCATAAAAAGCTGATGGCAGCAGAATAAGGACCCTTAGTGACCGCCGTAAAAAGCCGTATCGGCGGTCACTAAGGAGTTAAATATGAAAATCGGCCACCTTTTCTCTATTTTTGACGTTGTATGAACATAGCCAAATACTGGTAATATACTGTATGACAATTTTTTCCCCCTTGTTTATTTTGCAGAAAGGGATAACACTAGTCCTAAAAAAACAGTTTTTAACTTTTGGGCAGTACTGCAATTACTACTGTTACCAAAAAAAGTGTAGCACAGTATACAACAGCCTATACTGACTGATTACCACTACACTGTAAGACTATCCCATTGGTTAGAAAGGATAAAACTGGCACTATACTGTATGGCAGATGATTTTTTTCTTTGTTTTGTCTTGTTTAGTCCTGAAAAGGACTTTTGGGTATTTGTGGATATAACTGACACACTGACAGACCTCTAGTCCTGAAAAGAACTCTTGGGTGTTTTTTTAAGCTCATGATTTACCTCCATAACCACACTAAGACCTATACTAATTCTGTACCTGCTCCAGCAGGTCTCTGTCAGCTAAAATACTACAAGTGAACCGAGCATCAGGTGAGTTGGGTATATACACCCAGGTCACTGGATGCCAACAACATGGCTGCTGCATAGCAGAGTCTCCCAGCCCCTTCCCCCTATGTTTATTGGCACGTTTATTCAAGCACCCTGTGGTACTCATTCAAATATCGAGTAAATTTGAGTACCCTAATACTCAAGCAAAAATGGAGTTGGGGGGTCTTTTGACTTTTGATTTTGCCAAAGCCTAGCAACTGTTTTTTTTCATTAATGTCAGTGAAAAGGTGGCCGTGCTCTCTCCATTGAAGACTATGTGAGTTGTGAAAGAAATTGAGAACTGCTTCAGTTTTTTTTTTAATATAGGGAGAATGCAGTGACCAGACACAAACACTCCCAGTTCAGATGACCCACAACAGCCTGGACCCACAACAGTCAGGTTGGACCCACAAAAATCAGCTATTCCCCTTATTTGCCATAAATTCTTAAAAGAGAATAGCTCCTTTATAAATCCATCATATAATCCACAATGTAATCTGTGCCGTCATGTATTTTGCAATAACAATACATGCACAAGAAGATTAAGAAAAAAATTGTTGTGTAAAAGTAAATTTTCATGATACACGACAATCCTATATACGTTAATATTCAGACACTAGTTAAACATAAAAATGCATACATGCAGAATATAAGAGATGCATAAAACACTTTATAATGGGTATGTACATGACTTATTAGGTTAAAACTCACAAGAAAAGCTGCATAAAATAAACATTACAAATAACTGTGTAAAAAGATTAGCTGATGGTTCAGTAAGTAGTCAATTTAGGGATAATTTGTATTGTGATAATATTAATTAGGACATTTAAATAATTTTAAATATTTTTTTCGCAATGCTAAAGTATAATACTATCATGTGACTCTGTAGCAATGTCCGTCCCCTACAGGTAAAATTGGTTCAATATCTTTTCTAATAAAGCTTCTTAAACAGCAACAAGACTTACCAAGTCATCTTGATCAAAGCAAGCATCTGGGCCTTTTCTGTACCTTGGATTCTGAGCAAGCAGGCATGGATCTGGTCCATTAGCTTTACGGATCCATCAAGAAAAATAATTTTGTACGATTTCTTATATAGTTTACATGGCAATCATAGCAATCATGGCTTGAAAGGGTTATAAACAAATTATACTGGGCATGCACAACTCAATAATAATAGTGGGTGCTAAATGGTAAGCATATAAACCAATATAAACTATACCAAAGAAAAAGCTATGCCAAAAATACCATAGCACACCAAAAAATAAAGTAAAGAAAATTACTTTATTAGAACAGGTACAATATTAGAAGTAAATGATTCCACAAGCTTAAAAACAATTAAAAGATAACAAACATGAAGGTACCCGGTAAGGTACCAGCCACAATGACACCCCAATATAAGTATAACACACACCCTGTATGAATAAAGTGCAAGTGCAATGTACTGTATAAGCAGCCAATATATGTAGGACTTAAATCATGCAAATAACCAAAAATACTATAAAGTATAAGCACTGTGACCAATAACACACAGAATAATAACGAAATCTGGAACAAAAAAGTGAACATCAAACCAAACAGCGGGGTATCACCATATATATAAAGGTAACAGGGTGGTGATGGGGTGTCAAGGGAGAGAGCCCCATGTGTTATGTCCGCCCGACCAGACTTCCTCAAGGGTACTGTACATAAGTTAGGGATAGTTATTTATAAATAAATGTAAAGAATAATTAAGTACCGCATGTAAGTAATTAGTAGTACCTGTATAAAGGGAGCTGCTCTTTGGTATAGTTTGAAAGGGTTATAAGGCACCACATTATTGATGGTGGGAGATTGACTTCGGGCACACTCACCAATCAGTTATCAGGTACTCCAGCTCACTGTAAATTAGTCCTACTGTATTAAAGTGAATAGGGATAAAGTGCAAAATTGCAGAGTTGTTTCTAATAAAAAATGATGGGACTGTAATGTTCACTTAAACACTCTTGAATTTCCAGTCAGCTGATCAATAGGGATAAATAGAGTCTGAAACCACCAATCCAAAAGTGATAGACTATTTAATAGATGAGCCATCAGTATTATTGTCCCTGTCAGTATTAATAAATGATTAGAGTATTGTACAGTATATTACTTGTGTAACTGAACAGAGATAACTAAACCTATGACAACAAACAGTCCATATCTTTCTCCATTCCTTCAAACTATTGTTTGATGCATGCAACTTCTGGCTCTCCTTAAAGGGTTCATTAAGAGCTACAAAAACATGGTCACTTTCTTCCAGAGACAGCACGGCTTTTGTCTCCAGTTCAGATGTAGTTTGCAATTAAGCTCTATTCACTTTAAGTTGTAAAATGTTTTGTGGTGCTGGATAAGCCCTTTAATGGCTCCATAGAGCATGAATGGAGCTACAAGGGTTTTGGTTTCTGTATTCTCTTTCCCCGACATTGTAAAATAAGACCTGCTTTTGCTCAGTATAGTGAGCTGCATCCTCCGTTATAAATTGGTTTGGGTATTAGAGAGCATTGCTGCTTTAGACTAGTATTCTCTTTATCTAATGCGCCATAATTAAAGAATTTTTTTTTAATGATTATAAACTGCATAGGTACCTTCCTTTTTTTGGCTACTTACAGAATTGCTCCCACTCAATAAAGAAAAAATTGTCACATTCTTTGAATAAAATAATTTTTTCCAAAAGGTACATAGCAATGATACATAGAAAAGTCTACAAGAAGTAAACATATCTCTGAGATAATATAGATGAAAGAAAGAAATGGTGTGTCCATCAAAACAGAGATACTCTTAAAGCAACTCTGTACCCACAATCTGACCCCAAACCACTTGTATCTTCGGATAGCTGCTCTTAATCCAAGATCTGTCCTGGTGTCCGTTCAGCAGGTGATGCAGTTATTGTCCTAAAAAACAACTTTTAAACTTGCAGCCCCGTGCCCAACGGGCGTGGCCTAGATTGTGTATGCATTAGGCTGGCACACCCTCTCTGTCCCTCCTCTCCGCCCTCTTCATTATTAGGAATGCTCCAAGCAGATTGTCTCCTATTCCCCACATGGGCTGGATCGTTAAGGCACCTATGTAATGTTCAGACAGGAGAAAATGTTTCAGTGGAATTCCTAATGATGAAGAGGGTGGGGAGGAGGGACGGAGGGGTGGTGCAGAGTTAGGGCACAGATATTCTAAACCACGCCTGTTAGGCACGGGGCTACAAGTTTAAAAGTTGTTTTTTAGGACAATAACTGCATTACCTGCCAAACGGACGCCAGGACAGATCTCAGATTAAAAGCAGCTATCCAAAGGTAAAAGCAATTTTGGGGGGACAGATTGGGGGTACAGAGTCGCTTTAAGGTCATGAAACTTTATCTTGATCAATTTCACTTTAATTGTAACTTAGATAATAGATTTTAAATACAAAGGATACATCGTTGTTCTGCCTGTATCAGAGGCTGTTGATCACAGGCCTCACATGTGTGTTGGTTGTCAACAATAATGAATAATAAATTGGTGTTGATAATCTTTTCAACATGATATATTCTTAAAAAAAAAAGAACATATTCATTTTGTTACAAATTATAGAGAAACAAAGATAAATGCAATTAAGGATAAAATTCACATCACAAAATTACACATACTATATCCACCCAGGCCCACAAAGGAAAGAAAAATGGAATGAAAAATAAGTTCTAAACGTGTACTCTTACCCTTTTTATAAGTGGTTGGGACAGAGATTTACAAATGTACAGTGAAATATACTGGAAAAGACAACGTCATTACCTTGTGCAGTTGGCACATTCTAGATATCCATTGAAAGATCTGTTATCATTTTCAAAGAAGTATTGAGTTTGTTCAGTAATACAGCTCTGTTTTGCCAAAATTGCAGAAAAGTCGTCATCATCAAATTCAGCTGTAAGAAATGTTCATTATTAATAAAGTTATTCATGATGCCAGAAAAATGAACCATGTAATCATATCTTTATGATTTTTCTGATAACTTTTGACAACTTTTCCGACACAAAATTTAAAAAGGTAGTGGCTTCCTTAGAAGACAGAGAGGGGGAGAAGGGTAGTCCGTGATTAAGATATAGTAAAAGCCTCTTTCATATGCACCTTAACCCCTTAAGGACTGAGCCAATTTCACTTTTTTTTAAAATTTTTCTAATTTTCAGGAAAATTCATATTCTGATTTTATTAGGGACCAGTTCAGTTCTGAAGTGGATTTGTGGGGCCTGTATGTTATTAACCCCCATAAATATCTCCACTGTAAAAACTGTACCCCTCAAAGTATTCAAAGCAGCATTGCATACGTTTATTACCCTTTAGGTGTTTCGCTGAAATTTTAGCAAGTTGGAGAAGAAATGTAAAATTTTTATTTTTTTTGGCATTTATTCCATTTTAATCCATTTTTCTCCTTTAACACAGCAAGTACCAACTGAGAAATACAACTCAATATTTGTTCTCCTTATTCCAATGTTTCTAGAAATCCCCCAGATGTGGCTGCAGTGCACCACCTGACTCAACACAGGCCTCACACTTGACAGAGACGTGGTGAATTTTGGGGCCTTTTTTATTTCATTTTTTTTAACCATCATACCATATTTTGGCCTTGCAAAGCCAAAATATTTGTGTTTTACAAATTGAAGTTTTCATCTGTACCATTCTGGGGGACATGTAACACCCTGATAATTTTTTATAAAATTTTTTATGAGGTAGTACGAATTTAGCAGCTGTTTTTCATCATTTTTTGTATGCCATTTACTATACGCTACATATGACAAATCTCCCTGCGGATTCCCCATAGACGCTGTGGTCTCACGGACCGTGGCACCTGTGGGGTTAACTGCCCGGGGGGAACACGGCTCCCCTTAGGGCAGTGGCAGCGGGAGGAGGCTGTGTGAGATAGCTTGCTCCCGTAGCTAGGGACAGCGAGGGAAGCAGGGACAGCATGATGTTTCAGGAATGTTGCAGGAACTACCTGCTTTACATGACATTCCTGGAACGTCAATTTGCGGCAAGGGGTTAAAAAACTTAAAACCTTTTCAAAAAAACTAAATGTTTGTTAAAACAGCTCTATTACCATCCTTATAACACTTTTATATTTTGGTCTTTGTGGCTGCATGAGGTGTCATTTTTTTGTGTGATGATCTGTAATTTCTATTGCTACCTTGCTTGCGTATTTGCAACTTTTTTATCACTTTTTATTACAATTTCTCTGGATTTGATGCGACAAAAAAGCTGGAATTTTGCACTTTAGCATTTTTTTTGCGGTTACACCATTAATAATTCGGGTGAATACGCACGTGGCTATACCAAATATGTTATTTTTTTTCTTTTTTCTTTATAACCACACTACTAACAACATTCTGGTGACTTTATCTGATTTTCATATCTCAACTACATTTTCCAGTTACCACAACAGAGGGAAATTTATTGGAGATTAAGTTTTCTTGCATTGAAAAAACTTTACATGTTTGAGCAGATAGATCCACATTTCAAATTGTAAATTTGGGCAGTTTTTTTCTTTACCGTTAGAGTTATAAGAATTCTGTTGATCAAATGATTTTGTATCCCCTAGGCAAAAGACTTTCACTGACATGTCTTCACACAGTATTTCTTAAACTATATTCTTTATCCTGAATTATACTCAATAGTGCCCTTTGGCCTTTTGTATACAACATGAGTAGTTCCCCTTAGGTCTCTTACTGGAGCCAAGTGATATTATTACAAATTGCTCCAAGGATACAGTTAAATCACCTACAGATTTGGCCCTTTGCAAGAACATTTCATTTTCATCAAATTTCAACATGTACTGTACTTTTGTGGCCTTACTTAACAGTTGCTTTGATTTCTTATACCAACACACTTCACAAGCAAGGTTTCTGTTAACGAGAATCACAGTAAAATTCAGGGAAAAAAATAACTAATTTAATTTAAGTGATAAGTACCACTATTTCTGCAGACTAAATTATTCATTGCCTGCTCTGTAAAAAGCATATAAACCCTAAAATTAGATAGAATTATATTACCCTTTTTACACAGGGTACATCTGAAGTGGGCTCAGGAGCTGAGATTGCCTCATACACAGTGGCTGCTGAGACCAGAAATTAACTTTGATACCAGTCATTCAAACTTCTAGATGCCATTTTTAATTAGGAAAGGGGCATTTCGATAGTTAGAATTCGCATGACAGTCATTAGTCAAGGAGAGCCAATCTTTTATCATTGGTTCCTGCCATGATGGTAGTCCTATTAAAGCATATAGTACGATGTAATAGAACCTGAGTAGTTTAAAGGTTTACTGCAAACAGTAAACTGTACTGATCAAGTCGTTTTTGACAAAAAAATAACAAAAAATTAAAAATAAGTTTAAAAAAATAAATTAAAAAAAATCAACCATATAAAAAAATCACCCTTTCATTCTTCTAATAAAAAAGTATATGAGTATAAATGTACTATCAATTAAAGTTATTAATTCTACACAATAACTATAACTATAAAAACTGAAAAAGAAAGCATGCATGGATGCCTCTGATGCTGGCTAATCGCAACATTACACCAAATTATGGGCAACAGCCAGGTGGTCATTTAGAGTATGTGTGTAACTGGTGCTGTTTTTTTTTTAACTCCTTAAAGACCGCGGGCGTATATTTACGCCCTGCGGTCGGTAAGGGAGCTCAGAGCGGGGCCGCGCGGCGACCCCGCTCTGGACCGCCGCGGTCCCGGGTGCCGCATGTAGCCCAGGACCGCAGCTATTAGCAGCCACAGTCCGATTGCTGTGCCCGCTAATCAGGTAATCAGATGCAGCTGTCAAAGTTGACAGCTGCATCCGATTACCTTATGCAGACGTTCCCTGGTGTCTAGTGGGGTGGAGCGATCCACACATCCGACTCGGGCTGGGGTTTGCGCCGTAATGGCGCTGACCCAGGCTGCAGCAGCCAGAAGCAATCGAGTGCCTATCTCATTGATCTATGCTGTATATCTATACAGCATAGATCTCAATGAGAGATCAGTGT
This sequence comes from Dendropsophus ebraccatus, assembly GCF_027789765.1. Lineage (NCBI taxonomy): Eukaryota > Metazoa > Chordata > Amphibia > Anura > Hylidae > Dendropsophus > Dendropsophus ebraccatus. Next base: position 122,952,627 of record NC_091454.1, read on the forward strand.
GCTTATACTAGAAGTCCCCCAGGGAAGCTTCTAGTATAAGTGTAAAAGAAAAAAAAAGTGGTGCTATTAATAAAAAGCCCCCTCCTTTAATAAAAGTTTGAATCACCCCCCTTTTCCCATGTCCCGAGTATCGAGAGATGCTCCTCCGAGTAAAAAGCACCATAGAGTACCCTAATGCTTGAAAGAGTACCAAGCTCAGACAAGCATGCTTGCTCATCTCTACTGATATTTTGTCCCCTTTTGTCAAAAAGTTCCATTCCCTTCCAAAATGCTGCGTAAAAATATACATATGTAAATAATTCTTATACGGATGGACAAATAAAAAAATAAAAGTTAGACAATGCCAAATTATTAAACTCAGCTGGACAGAATGGAAGGTTATAGATTATCCTTAAATATAGTTTCAAAATATAGGCTTGTCAGAATGTTGCCATTGAATGTAGACTTAGAAAATTGGCAGAGAATGTAGGCTTAGAATTAGGGATGGTTCGAACCGAGTTCGTACAAACCCGAACTCTCGGTAATGATTCCCGCTGTCTGCCTGCTCCGTGCAGCGGGCGGATCCAGCGGGAGGAACGCCTGGAAAACTGTGATACAGCCATAGCCATAGGCTGTATCCCAGTTTTCCAGGCGGTCCTCCCGCTGTATCCGCCCGCTGCACGCTCGCCTGATGCCGAGCGTTCGGGTTCAGCGGAACCCGAACCTCGGCGGGTTCGGACCATCCCTACTTAGAATGTTGGCATAGAATCTAGGCTTAGAATGCATGCTTGAAATCTTGGCATAGAATATCAGCTTAGAATCTTAGCATAGAATGTAGGCTTAGAGTGTTTACACAGAATGTTGGCAGTGATGTAGACTAAGGGTCCTATTCCACGGGCCGAGCAGGGTCCGATCAACGATGTAAACGAGCGCCGATCTGCTTGCCCGACAATCGTTAGCGAGGGCTGCAGGGACATTGTTACCGGTTGCAGCCATTGTTTCATACATTACCTGTCCAGGTGCAGGTCTTCCTCTCCCGGTCCCGTGCCGCAGCATCAGCTTCGGAGCGGCCTAACTGAACTGACAGAACACTCAGCCAATCACTGGCTGCGGCGGTTAAAAGTTGCAGCCTGCAGCCTGGACAGGTAATGTATGATGTTTGTGAAATCACCGATCACCCTCTGCCGATGATTTTAGGTTTGAACCTAAAAGAACGATTAGCCGATGACACGATCATCGGCTGATTGTTCTCTCTATTCCATGGAGCCATAATCGGCCGAATCGGCCGGATTCGGACAATTATCGCTCCGTGGAATAGGCCCCTTAGACTGTTGGCATAGAATGTTGAAATAAACATTGAATATAGAATATAAGCTTAGGCTGGGTTCACACTGCATTTTTTCTGTCTGTCTATTTCAGTATGTTTAATCTTAACATGCATGAAAAAGTGGCAAACCACAAATTTTTTTCAATCTGTTCTTCTTAGGCTATGTTCACACAATATTTTTCAGCTCTATTTAAAATGACGTCTGTCATTTTCAGGTTAAAATGATGGACATCATTTAGCTGTTTGGCTACCCGTCAGTGCAATGACAGCTGCAGGTACATTATTCTAGTTTGAGTTTACTTATTGCCCTTTGGTTGTGTCTTTAATTGAAAAGTCTATTGAATTTAATAGTAAAAACGGGGAAAGGACGGTGAAAAAGAAATACTGTGTGTGAACAACTAAAAATATAACTTCCGTTGTTGGTGATAGATGTCCTCAAATAATTGACATGATCAGTTTTTTAACGTCCGTGCAAACAACGTCCATCATTTTATACACTGTGTGCACTGAACGTCTGTCATCCCATTGACTTCAATGCATTGCTTTGAAGTCAATTAAATCGCGGCAATAACAGATGTCTTTTTAAATAGAAAAGGCGGATGCCTTTTTTTTTTTTTTTAGCGCTGTGTGAACATAGCCTTACGTAAGTCAATGGGAAACATATTCTGAAGTATGGCATACAGTCGGGCGTCAATTTTTATTTATTTTTTCATTTGTAATGCATACGTCATTTGCAAACAGAAATGCAGTGTGAACCTAGCTTTAGAATTCTGACACAGAGTGTAGGCTTATAATATTGGAATAGAATCAGGGCTGTATATGCAAGGCACTTGTGGTAATCTGCCTAGGGCAGCAGTGTTAAAGCAGCAGCACTTTAGTTAGTAAAAAAAAAAAAAACAGCAAAAAACAGATAACAATATCTGATGTAAGATTTGTCTTAAACTATGCCTGATGAAGAGACCTAGGCTGTCTTAAAAACTTGGTATTTGCAGTAGCGGACTATAACAGGTCCGTTTTGGGCAGCAGCCCGGGGTCCTGAGCTCCTGAGGGGCCCATGGACCCCCAAACAGACTTATACTTTCAGTGGTGTATTATCTCCAGACTACAATTTAGCCATGATTTGCATAAAAATCGCAGCTTTTTACTGCAATTTTGCACAAAAGGGCAAAACATTAGAGAATATATTGAAGGACCTTATCATGTGACAATGATGTCACCACAGGTCCTTTACAGGCTGCACTATGGAGGGAAACGACTAAAGCTAGTGCCGCCATAGTTACAGTGGGTTGGGGTGCCCAAGCTTAGTGAACAGCCCGGGGCCCATAGTAAAGTTAATCCGCCCCAGGGTATTTGTCATCATATTTTTAGTTATCCACTAAAAGGTATCAGTTGCTGAGGACATTCAATATTTGTTGTTTCTATCTACAGGTATATTTTTTCCCTGTGAGCATGGTAATACTTGAGACTATATTTATATTATTATTAATGCTTTTCACACTTAAGAATAGAATGACATGAATAACTAATAAATTCTTAATAAATTATGCAGAGATAAAGTACAGTATGTTTCACAGTTAAGTGTACAACTTCTTTGCCTGTCTTATGTACTATAGCTGCTTAAATCACCAGACAAGTTAGAAGCCACAGGAAAGATTTGTGGTACTGCTGAGGAATGCGGTCATTATTTCATTATTTACCCTAATCCACAGTAATAAATCACACCTCAGACAAAACAGATCCTACGTCTCGTGCATTGTCTAGAACAAACATATTTTCGCCACTTACGGTACAGTAGTAAATAGAATATACAGCTAATGGCAATGATGATTAAAAGTAAAGTTTAAATTGCAAATGTGTTACAATGGGAACTTTCTAGGCAATGAATCTTGATTAAGTTTCTTCTGTATGCAGTCATTTATACATTGTATTCAGCAATGTACATAAGCTTTTTTTTAACCACTTTGAGAATTTTACATAAAAGCATGCATATATCTGTTAACATACTAAGTTTATTCTTTAGTATTTCTTAAAGGTTATTGAAAAACATTTAGGCTTTCAAAATGTTCTGATATTTAAATGAAATTACAGGAAATTTTAAAGTATTTAAAGCGACTCTGTACCCACAATCTGACCCCCCCCCCCCCCAAACTGCTTGTACCATCATATAGCTGCTTTTAATCCAAGATGTGTCCTGTGGTCCGTTTGGCAGGTGATGCAGTTATTGTCATAAAAACAACTTTCAAACTTGCAGCCCTGTGTAAAATTGGCGTGGCCTAGAGTGTCCATGCCCTAGGCTTGCACCGCCTCTCCGCCCCTCCTTCACACCCTCCAAATAATTAGGAATGCCTCAATTTGTCTTATTCATCCCCTGTGTGAACACTGCACATGAGCTGGATCGTTAAGGCACCTGTGCAGTGTTCAGGTGATGAATAGGAAAAATCCTGCCCGGGGGCTTTCCTAGTGATAAGGAGGTCAGGGAGGAGGGATGGAGGGGTGTTGCAATCCTACGGCACACACACTTTAGGCTACGCCAGTTTTACAATGGGCTGCAAGTTTAAAGCAACTCTGTACCCACAATCTGACCCCCCCAAACCACTTGTACCGTCAGGTAGCTGCTTTTAATCCATGATCTGTCCTGGGGTCCATTTGGCAGGTGATGCAGTTATTGTCCTAAAAAACAACTTTTAAACTTGGAGCCCCGTGCACAATGGGCGTGGCCTAGATTGTGTATGCATTAGGCTGGCACAACCTCTCTGTCCCTCCTCCCCACCTTCTTCATCATTAGGAATGCTCCAGGCAGATTGTCTACTATTCGTCACCTGTGTCAGCCTGGCACATGGGCTGGATCGTTAAGACACCTGTACAATGTTCAGACAGGAGAAAATGATCCAGTGGCATTCCTAATGATGAAGAGAGTGGGGAGGAGGGACGTAGGGGTGGTGCAAAGTTAGGGCACAGATATTGGGCATGGGGCTGCAAGTTTAAGTAGTTTTTTAGGACATTAACTGCATCACCTGCCGAACGGACCCCAGGACAGATCTTGGATTAAAAGCAGCTATCTGAAGGTACAAGTGGTTTGGGGGGGGGGGGCAGATTGTGGGTACAGAGTCGCTTTAAAAGTTGTTTTTTGTGACAATAACTGCATCACCTGCCGAACAGACCCCAGGACAAATCTTGGATTAAAAGCAGCTATCCGAAGGTACAAGCGGTTAGGGAGGGGGGGGGGGGTCAGCTTGTGGGTATAGAGTCGCTTTAAAAGTTGTTTATGACACAAAAAAATCCCAAAGTGCTAAATTGCGCATTTTTGGTCGCATCAAATCCAGAAAATTTTTTATAAAAAGTGATCACAAAGTCGCATATGCAAGGTTCCAATAGAAAGAACACATCATAGCGCAAAAAATAACACCTCACACAGCCCCATAGACCAAAGAATAAAAGTGCTATAAGCCTTGGAATGGAGCGATTTTAAGGAACATATATTTGTTAGCAATGGTTTGAATTTTTTACAAGTCATTACATAAAAGAAAAGTTAAACATGTTACTTGTCATTGTAATTGTAACGACTTGACCGACATATACAGTATAACAAGTCAGTTTCACCCCAGGGCGAACGGCGTAAAAACAAATATCCCCCAAATAAACAAAATGCGTTATTTTTTTTTTTTTCAATTTCACAACACATTTTTTTTTTCTGGTTTTGCAGTGAACTTTATGAAAAAATTCAGCCTGTCTTTGCGAAGTACAGTTAGTGGCACAAAAAATAAGGGCTCATGTGGGTTTCTAGGTGAAAAATTGCAGGTGCTATGGCCTTTTAAGCACAAGGAGGAAAAAACGAAAACGCAAAAAACAAAATTGGCCCGGTCCTTAAGGGGTTAAATCACCAACTTTCCTATTTTACAAATAAAAATATGTTTAAAAAAACCAAGATATTTTGTATTGTAGCATGTGGAGTTGTCTGCTCTATTAAAATATATCAATATTGTTACTAGACGGTGAATGGCTTAACCCCTTAACGACATAGGGTGTACTGTATATTAACGCCCTGTGGTCGCCTCGGGGACTTCAGAGGAGGGCCGCGCTCTGAACCGCCTCGGTCCCGGGTGTGACATGTAGCCCGGGACCGCAGCTATTAGCGAGCATGGTCCGATTGCCGTGCCCGCTTATAAGCATTTTAAATACAGCTGTCAGAAGTTGACAGCTGCATTTAAAATGCGGGCTGTCCACCTCCCTGGTTTCTAGTGGGGTGGATCGCTCCCCCCGGGACGTTGTCCCAGAGGAGTAATTCACACATCGTTACCTCCGGGTATCTCATAGAGAATGACTGGTGAGTCCGACGCTCCGTCATTCTCTATGAGCGTTGGACTCATCTCAGGAGCGCGTGAGCCGGGCTTTGGGCGCTGAAATCTCCATCACCAGACCGTCTCAAGAAGCGGGACCCGGCGCTATCACATAAGTATAAGGTGCTCTAGCAGGGGGCTCGGGAGCCTGTCACCCTGGCACGGGGGGTGACAGGTCCTCTTTTATAAGAAGCCCCCTCCCCTAATAAAAGTGTGGATCACGCCCTTTTTCCCATGTTATAAATAAAAATAAATAAACATGTTTGGTATCGCTGCGTGCGTGATCGCCCGAACTATTAATTTATCACATTCCTGATCTTGCACGGTAAACGGCGTAAGAGCAAAAAAAATCCTAAAGTGCCAAATTGCGCTTTTTTTTTTGCATCAAATCCAGCAAATTTGTAATAAAAAGCAACCAAAAAGTCGCATATGCCTAATCAAGGTATCAATAGAAAGAACACATAAACTAATAAAAGAAATGCATTTTTTTTTTTTACAATTTCACTACACTTTGAATTTTTGGGGGGTTTTGCAGTGTACTTTAAAAAAAAATACAGCCTGTTATTGCAAAGTAGAATTAGTGGCGCAAAAAAATAAGGGCTCATGTGGTTTTTTTAGGTGAAAAAGTGCTATGGCCTTTTAAGCATAAGGAGGGAGAAAACAAAAGTGATTTTATTTATTTTTTTAATAAAAAGAGATCAAAAATTTTCTTTTACACCAATATGATACAAATCATACAAATAAAAACTATAGATCATGGCGCATAAAATAATAACCCAACCAGCTCTGTAGGTGAAAAAATAAAAGCGTTATGGCTATTAGAGTGCAGGGGGCACATTGCTTTAATGTGACCTGGACATCCGGGCATCAATGATCATTTTGTTTAGGGGTAAAAATTTCCTTATGTTCTGAAAAAACATTAGGAATTTTTGCCTTTGTTGCACTAATTTTATCTCCAAAGGAAAACACTGAAGACATTCAATAGTTAGTATAGTATATTTTAGTGTAAAGTGTATTTTATTTCTCTAAAATTCCATCATCTTGTGATCAGTGGGGGTCAACATCTGGGACCCTCCTCAATCCTAAGAATGAAGGGACCATAGCACATTTCAGTTGCTTGCACAACTACAAACCAGGATGGGAACACACTTTGGCTATGTTTACACAACATCAGAAATATAGAAAAGGCGGCCAATTTCACTATTTACTGCAATTTAACTGACTGCAATGGCAATGCATTAAAGTCAATGGGAAGACGGACGTCCAATGCACACAGTGTATTGAATAACGGACGTTTTCACAGTGGACGTCAAAATAATGAACATGATCATTATTTTCGGATGCCTTTTGCAAACAGCGGCCATTTTGTAGTAGTTCACGCACAGTATTTCTATTGTTCTTTCTCCGTTTTTACTACTAAATTCTATGGACTTCTCAATTAAGCCACAACCAAAGGCCAATTAGTAACTAAACTATAATAATGTGAAAACACCAGTCATTGCACTAAGGGAAGGCCAGACAGCTAAATGACGTCCTTTGTTTTAGACTCAAAATAACGGACCTAATTTTTAACAGAGCTGAAAAAACGTTGTGTGAACATAGAGAAAAAAGGACGCAGCACCAAATAAGTTCTGCAACCCCTAAATTCTCAGGGACACAGAGGTTCCAAAAAACGATCGGGTTCCAACATTGTGGATCCCCACTGAATACAAATGGCATTTCTTTGCAATATGCCATCACTTTAAAAGACAGACAACATCTTTTTAAAGCTTTAACATTTAAATATCACAGTTATAATATAACTTATAATATAACATGTGACATTTGGAGCTAAACACTTTTCCAACACAATGTATTACATTTCTTTCTTTACTGTAATGACATATATGAGAAGTTATAAATAATGAAAGCCACACATACCTGCCTCATTATATCGAGGAAAAGTAAGAGTCAAGATCAACTGCTGCAATAAAGACCTGTAACAAATGTTTATTAACAGTTAGACAATACAGTATTTAAGAAGAAATAGTATGACAGTAGTAAAAAAGTAAGGTTCCCTTGTGCAGATGGAAATTGTAGTTTAAATCAATACCAGTGAATCTTGATAAATTTCCCCAAAACTGTTTTGTGGACAGATAAAACCCCTAAATTTATGTCATTTGTGCTTTTAGTCCTGGATTTATGTTAATAGAGCTGTAAATAGCTAAATACATTTAATAGCTATAAGTATGTTTTTTTTTTTTGTTGTTTTTTTTTTTGGGGGGGGGGGCGGGGGTGTCAGGGCATGGGGTAAGAGAGGCTTGCTTATCATACAAGAACTGTCTGTATTTCAGCCATGGCAGTGTGCACCTGTATAGTGTGAATGGTGTCATTTAAAGTGCTGGTCATTTTTGGTTGTTCTTTAACCCCTTATCATATGTATAGACAAGAAAAATAAAAAGACAATGAGTTAAGTAATATAGTGTTTTCTTTTTTATCACCTTACTCTTCATATAGAAATCCTATAAAACTAATGGATAGGTAGGCAGATTGTGCAAAGTTATTAGGGTTGAAAAGTTGTTGTGGACAACAAACATCAGTTGATTATATGTGCAACATTGTTGCTTTCTACGTTCAAGTAAGCAAAATAGACCCTCAGAATTATAGATATTTTAGGTCTTTTTATTTTTTTCTTTTACATTAGCCTATTTCAGTTTCACTTACTGTATATCACAAATTGTACTATGTAGATGACTATGTGACAATTCTGCCATAAATATAACAAAAAGATTTGAACGCTATGATGCTGTCCAATCACCACAGTGTCAGAGTGGCTCCAGCGACTTAATCTCGTGACATGTACACCATCCTCCGAGTTCATGAGCATTGAGGCAGACTGATCGTCGATCGATGTGTGTGTGTGTGTGTGTGTGTCACTGTCCACTAGCATGGTTCAGCAAGCTGCATTCTGGCTAAAAGAGAAGGAGGGGGCCCAAGCAAGGGACTCCCTATGACCATCAATTTTTTATGGATAGGGACTGCTCTTATGACAAATTCACAATAAAATTTATGAAATTGAAACATTATTCAAAGTAAACAAAGTTATTCAGGTTTTGTCAATTAGAACTTACCAAGCAGCAGCAGATGCCCACCATCCAAGGTTTAGAAGATCTGCTATGGTAGGCTGTTATAAAACAACACATATGTTATAAAAAAAAAAATAGTAATTTATATGCTATCAAGATACTAAGTAATGTAACTTACCACAAATACAGAGCGAGGGGCAGCTGTTTTTGCAGGCTCTTCAACTGGATCACATACAGACTGGTAATCATAAGATTTGTTAAATGCATATACAGAAATGTTTACCAGCTGTCGCATCAAACTTGGGTCAATCTCTCCAAAAAATCTACCAATCTAGAAATAAAATAAAAAAAATTACTGAATATAATTTATTTAGATTTTTTTTCATCTTTGCTATACAAGGCTTCACTCACACCAGAAACTTGCATTTTTGTAAACATAGTTTTTTTTTTTGTGGTGTTTATTTTTTACAAATGTTTTTGGTGATGTTTTCTACCTCATGACAATTTGGTAAAAAAAAAAAATCACCAGGAAAAAAAATACAGAAAGCATGCTGTGTGTTTAAATAAATATCGTTTTTATCACCTGTGGATTGGTATATGTGGACGGGGCCTCGCACTCACATATACCAATCCACAGGTGATAAAAATGACTTTTTACCAGAACAAGCACCATGAGGTGTGATATAAAATAAGTAATCAAAGCTGTAACATTTACCCTTTGCATTTTGATTGATCTTCACAGGTGTAAATAGGGGGTGACAGCGTCACTTTAAACACTTAGCCATGGCAGTGAAACATTTTAAATATATGTTCCCAATAGGGAAAAGGCGTCCATCTCGTAATATTGATGGCTGCTAATAATGATCAAGAACATATTAGCGGCCATTGATATTACAAAATGGCCACCTTTTCCTGTTATGTTCCCCCAGTGGAAAAATAGCCTAAAAGTGAGTAAGTGCCTCAAGCTGCTTGATAAAGTTGGACATCTGTAGACACCTGAGCACGCCACAGGGAGAGGCAGAGCCTCTGTCGAGCTGTAGGCACACATACACTGTGTTTAAAAGGAGGCCGGCACATCAATGATCCCAAGATGCCCACTGCAGCTGATGTCACAGCATAAAGTGGCGGCGCTGAAACGCAACTGTGTTGTGATAAAAGCATCCTTCCGGCGGCAGAGCTTAACAGACAGTAAGCTTTGGCCAGAGTACCCCCTAAATGCTGGAAATATTATTCTAGAAATCTAGTTTAAAAATGCCACATAAAAGAAGAATAAGCTTACTACCGTACAATATTAGTAATTTTTATTCAATTATTGCATGACAAAAGATTAAACTACAAATTGTCTTCTTATTCTTTATGCCAAGTTTATTTAAAAATTTAGCCTCTTTAACCAGTTTTTCAAAAACCCAACCAAGTAATATTGCTTATACATATTTCACATTTCATTTTACTTATGTTTAAAAATGTAAGGAATATAACTGGGTAAGATATAAGTAAGAGCAGGAAGAATATCCTTTTGGGCTCAAATCAGCATAGTTTGGTGCAGATATAAACAACTGTTAGGTCTAGAGTACTCTACTAGAAGCTTCATATCCATACCTGAGTGTTGTAACTCTTTTGATTTGACATTAATAGGAAGCCACCATCATCAAGAATTATGCAGTCCAATTGCTGTAAAATAGTGAGTGTCATATAGTTACTTTTTTTCCCATTCCTTATTCATCCCTGCATAATTTCTTCTAAAAACTAATCCTAATATATTTAGTCTCTAATAAATGGGTAATGGTTTGCCAAACCATTGTATGCTCAAATACATTTGTGGCGCAGGAGTTCAGTGACCTTTTAAAGGAGCCACTGAATGACACATGAGACACGAGGAGAATAATTCTTTGCATGTTTTTTCTTAGGTTGAGAACCCCTTTAATAATAATAATAACACACAACACTTGCTCCATAGCCACACCTCCTTGTACATGTACATGCTAGTATTTACTCTGGCCTACTCTGTACTACAATATAAATTTGCTGTCAGGGATCATGTAAGGACAAAAACTGTTTTAGGCTGGGCTTACATGCTGTATAACAGCAGCCATTCTGTGATACTGCTGTGTCACACAACGGCCGCTGTCTGTGAAATTAATCCTGGTCAAACGTAATTTCTTTCAAATTGGGATGCAGGCACATACGGCTGTGCCAGCACTTCAGTTATCCATAACACACTATAGATAGTAAGGCTGAGGGCCGTACTATCCATTGTGTGCACAGACTATTTTGTGCGGCTGCAATTCAGTGAAATGCGGCCGCACATAATAGACATGTGGGGCACCCATAGGCTTGTAGTTGAATACCAAGCAAATATATTTTAAGCCTAGACCTACTATAACAGCAGTTACATTCTATACTTGCAACAAAAAAAAAAAAAAACAACAATACGTTATCATTGTATGTATGTGGGGAAAAATAAATTGATATTGTCATTTGGCTGTGAAATCTTTCTTAAATAAAACTATAAACTGCACATTTTCCTAAAATGTATATATCATATTTTCCTTTAAAATTATCACTGATCACAGACCCATCCAACTGGGAAAACACAGCTGTAGCTCCAGATTCTTATTTTATACAAGTTTAAGGACTCTTACCGAGCTGTCCAGTTTACAGTTACAGACTTCATCCATCTTGCACTGGAAAGGGGAAATGGAAAATTGTATTCATTAAAAAGACACAGAGGAATATGATCAAGCTCTGAGAGTATCCCAAAGAAAACAGCACATTGTTCCAAAGACAGGCAGAAAATCCCATACAGTTAACGACTTGTTATTTTAATTTACTATCTTATGTCAGTAGAATATGTAATGAATATTTTAATGATTGTTCTAATCATATTAAGATCATGTAATGCCCTTTTCCGGAATATGATTTGCCCTATAACACAGATTGCACCCGATTACAATAGAGAATGACACTGATTAAAAAGTTAAATGTCAAAGCAAGACAATCTCACTTTATTGTGTTGCTCATTAGACCAGTATTCAGCTTATGTGGTTGCACTTCCTGTGTCAATGCACTGAGCTAAACTTCTTGTATGACATTCCTACTATATTTAGGTCTATAAATTAGATTATCATAGTTGATTCTACGTATATATTAAACCATTGCTCCTTTCACATTTGTTCTACATTCATATGCTGCAGTGTCTTGCAACATATTTACCAGAACCTTTCTGCTAATTCAGCGCTAATTCATTCATTGCCATTTGCCTTATGATAAATCTTTTAATAAAGCAGTAATTTAACTAAGCTCTAGAATATTATACATTATATGCCCTGTCCTATAACTCAGATTTGTCATGCCTCTAATATCACAAGGCTCTACCAAGTAATGGTTCTTTTACACAGATAGATTATCTGAAAGTTTTTTTAAGCCAAAGGCTAGGTTCAAGCATCGTCTTTTATTAGTAAAGAACGGACGTTGATTGCAATATTTACTGCAGGGGCGGCATTGCATTGAAGTCAATGCAATGCCACCCGCTGTGTTCACACATCATTATGTTAACCCCCCTTCATTAGAACGGGCGATAGAATAATGTGCCTGTCAATTATTTCCGGACGCTGTTCAATGAACAGCGTCCGGAAACATCAGTTGTTCACACAATGCAATGTGCAGCAGCGGCAGTACATTGCATTGAGGTGAATGGCTAACTGATTTGTGGCACACCCAATGGTGTCCGCAAATTAACTGTGATGAAAGAACGTTCCTACAGCCGATACAGAGGTATCGACTGCAGGAACACGTTGAGTGCATCCCGGCGGCCGACTGTTAAACGATGTGTGAACATAGCAAAAGGAACAGATTATAAACAGAGAACAGGTCATAAATAAAAGACTGACATTTCTCCTCTTTTCAAGTCCATTCCTGGCTGTGGCTTCAGAAATCTGCCAGATAATCTGTCTGTGTAAACGTACCATAAAAGACTGACAATTACTGAAAATGAGAGAAAATAAGTACACAGTGGGACTTTATAAGATCGAGAACTGAAATAAACTACAGAAAATTCTTTTTGTTGAAGTACTTGTTTATTTGTGTGCATACTTTTAACTTCACTATTCTTTAAACATGAGCATGTGAATAAACATCAATATGAGTCAAGACACTTAACTGAATGAGTAAATGAGAATATTAATGCACTCTGTTTACACAAAGTGGAGGCATAAATAAATAAACAGCTCCAAATGGTCATCAGCATTTGAATTACCTTTTATTATAGCAGTAGTTTATTCTATTTTTTTTTATTTTTCCTAGAAACTTTCTGGTGACTTCATCACTCCCAGGGTAAACTTTAATATATCATGAGACTGAGATAAAAAAAAATGTCTAGCTGCTACTTTCTAATATTACAACTTATTCCCACCAAAACACAATTCCTGTATAAGGCTATGCTCACGCAGTGCCGGGGGGGGGGGGGGGGGGTTAAGGGCGGAGTGTTCATACTAACATCCAACGTCTTCTTTCTTCAGCACCCGGCACACACAGCACTCAGGACTAGAGATGATTGAACATCAGAAAATCTTCGGTTCTATAGAACTCGAACCTTCTGCATTTGATTCCCGATTCCATCCTGGTCCGTGGGGAAGGAGACAGCCTGGGTACCGCCTGGAATTTCAGGATTCAGCCTAGGTAATAGGCTGAATCCCAGAACTCCAGGCGGTACCCAGGCTGTCTCCTCCTTCCCAACAGACCAGGAGGGCATCGGAATCAAATGCGGAAGGTTTGAGAAGGTTCGAGTTCTATAAAACCTAAGATTTTCCGATGTTCGATCATCTCTACTCAGTACAGCCCCACAGCATGTGATTGGCTGAGTGGCTGTAACTATTTTCTGGAGAGTGGCAGCCTGCTTGGCCAATCACTGACTGCAGTGATGTCCCATCTCAGTCAGTCACCAAATATTTGCGAATTGGTAAAGCTAATTTCTTGTCGGCTTTGCTCATCTTTGTTAGCACAAATTATTGATTCACATTTTATGATTTTGGTAGAACCGTAGATGTTTAATACAATATACAATATTGACTTTCATGTGATTTGCTGGTGAAAAAATGTTGAATGGCTTAGAGTGGGTAATGAGGTGGGGTATACAAAATATATGGGTATGGGGTGTATAATATGATTTTGTAATTCAGGTTTTATTGTAGCAAACCTGAACTAAAAAACTGTAGGAAATAGAATTATAAAAGTTGGCTAAAAATACATCAAATTTCAAAGTCAAATTTCATAAACCGTCTGGAGTTTACTCAAATTTCTTTTAAAGCAAACAAAAGTATACTTTTCATACCTGCAAAATAACAAATACACACACAAACACACACACAAACTACTTACAGGTTCTTTGGTGGTAGCATTTGTAAAATTTGTCATCCAACTTCCAAAATCTATTTTAACGCCAACAACTGAAACAAAAATAAAATAAAAAAAACACTGAAATTCTTGAAGTCTGCTAAATTTTAAGAGTGACCTACCACATAATTATTCCAGGAAGGTAATAAAGATTGTATTTTTTGAACAACACTCTCTTCAGTTTTAATGGAAATTATATAATAGTTTTGTGCATCTTTTTCTAGCAGTTAAACAAACCTATTTTCTCTCTAAGCAAATACAGTGTAAAAAAATCTTCTAACCCACCCAGTAGGGTTCTAGCATTAAGATGTGGCCAATAAATAGCTGTGGTTGGACACACACTGATAGGATAAATTCACATTTGCTCAAATAAGCATTCCCATAAATATGCTTTACAACAAAATGCACATTTTGCTAAATGTGTGTAGAAGAAATGTAAAGGGATATATGAAGGGCCAATGAAGAAATAGTTTTTGCAGTATGCTAAGATATCTATACTTTACAGGTAAATACTTCATTCCTATTGCTTATATAATGTCAACATATTTTACAGCATGGTACATACATTGTCATTCACCTTAACCCCTGTGTTGTTTGTCCTCATAATCTAGTTTCTCTAACACACACATTGCTAATTTGTAGGGAAACAAATAAACAAATAAAACCTGCCCTGGGGTTCCCAAACGTTTAGGAAATTTTGCAACACCAATTATACTTTGCAGTGACAGACTATGTTCCCACAAAGTATTTGTGCTCAGTATTTTGCAACTAAAAGCATCTACTGTTGATTTAGATTTTGAAGGTTACAACGACAGTGAAACTTTAGGGTTTGGTTCAGATGTACAGTATGTAAATGTTACACCAAACATTTGTGAAACTGCCTAAGCAAAAGTTTGCTCATCTCTACAAATAATAAATAATGTTGTTGTTTTTTTTGCTGCTAAAAGACTGACACAGTAAGTTTCGTATGCCTGAGGCCTACTTACAAAACACTATACAAGTTAATCTAAAGTAAAGCAGAATTGTATTATCCTGGCTGCTTTTTTTTATTTTCTTTAGTTTTATTTTATTTTTCATCAATAACCAGGAACATTTCTCTATATTTTTTTTCCCTTTTTGTAATACACTTGGTATTATGTCCTGCATTGTTAAAATCCAATATAAGACTATGTTCACACAATGTAAGTTTCATATGCAATAACGGCCGTGATTAATATAAAATTTATATCTTGCTGCCGTCTATGGAATCGTGGCTGGAGTGTATACACATAATATACACTCCAGCTGGGATCGCTAGCGGCCCCGCAAAAAACTGACTGATGCAGAAGTGAAGATCATCTGGCTGGTACCATCTAACACCGGCCGTTCTGTGACCCGGCCAGATCACAAAACGGCTGGTGTTATACTATGTGTTAACATGGCCTAATACTGCAAACTTATAATTTCACCATTTACAGAAGCACCAAAATTTAGCAGATTATTGTAAGAAATAAAATAGATGTTTCTCTGTGGACATTTTTCAGTGTTTTGAGAGGAAAGGAGAAAGTGCTCAGCAGCACAGACACTAGTTAAAGGTTGGCAGCAGGTAAGTACTTTTTTTCATTTTCTATTCCAACCTCAGCATGACTGAAGTTAAATACAAATATTCAGACAACCTCTATAATTATACAGTACAAATATTTTATCACCTACCAGCGGGCTTAAGCAGTTTGCCATCAATAGTTATTTCTACTGCCTTGCTCACCATTATTCCATTTTCAAAACTGGCAAACCCACTTCCTAGAAAAAAAAAAGGGTCAATAAATAAAACTGAGTTATAATTCAACTTGTTTTGTTTGGCATGATACTTCTCCTTTCATGTGTCACCAAAAATTTATCAGCAGAGGGACCACCAATAACATCTTCTTCTAAACACTGTTCAAACTGCAGTATTAGCTAATGGAATGATGCTGAATCAAATGACAAATAGTTATTAAATAATAAATGCTTGCATCTGGTAAAACCTTTACCCATTCATCTCATGTGTCAGCAATCACTCAAGATTTATTATCAGTGATAATCCTGACTGACTATACTTTTGTTCTCGATTATATAGCACTAAAATATTCTGCAAATATACATATATTGCCATATATTGCAGTGACTCACATCAGGCCTTGTCACAATGGGGCTTACAATGTGTAATAAATTACAATATTACAGTCAATTACTTAAAACTTTACACATTTATATTTTCCCACATTGATAATGTAACTTACTGTTAAAGTAAGGAGCAGTGAACACATAATTGTCATTGTCCAAGCTTCGTTTGTAGTAGCTATCTTCATATGTTTCAGGATCTTCAAACCAGTATTCTCCAGCACTTAAAAGATAATGTACACATTAATTAGGAGAAGAAAAAAAAAAAAACAATGTTGCATAATGTAAAATTTTCAATTAAACTTCTTAAAGAAAAGTAAAAGAAATAATAAATGTATGCAACGAACACATCAGGAGACATAATTAGTAGGCAACAGACAGTACAAACTTACACAGACTTCAAAAGTTCCAGATTTATAATTCCTTAGCTTACTTTTGGCAATTGTCATGTCATGTCAAAATTTTGTTGCACTAATTTGGCACATGGTTTTTAGCACTTGCCCCTTTTTTCATTGCCACACCCATTTCCCAATAGTCCACACCTCACTCTCAAAGCAAATTTTCCAGTTGCTTTCAGCAAATACAAGTACATAAATGTGTCTCATTTGTTGTGTACCAAAATTGTGGCACATCAGGCATAGTAAATGTGGGCCACTCTCTTTTAAAATATGGCACATCCATATACTGTCTAGTTTAAGTTTACCCAATCTATCTGCGATTCTGCTGGCCAAAAAAGTTGACCAAAAGTGATACATTTAAGCCCCACAACTATTTACCAAAGTTTTGCTGACTTTCCAGCAAGCCATGCCACTGTGACAGGCGAGGTACCAAAGTGTCTAAAGTTACACTGCTTTTATTATCTTGTACTATTTTAACACAAATTAAAAACTCTTTTTCTTGTCCGGATTCACTAAGAGGGGCACACTAACCCTGCGCCCAGTGTACCAAATCTATTTGGATCATAATTTACACCTGCTTGTGTAAATGTGGCGTGGGAGGAAGCCACGCCTCCTCCCTGCCTTGCCACACAAGCTAAATCTAGCTTTTTCGGCATCCTGGGTGGAATGGCAGGGAGTGGAACAGCGCTGAATGGCCAGAGGCTTGATGAGCATTTGCTTCATTTAGATGAGTGATTCAGGGTCCATTTACACAGAAAGATTATCTGACAGATTATCTGCCAAAGATTTAAAGCCAAAGCCAGGAATGGATTTGAAAAGAGAAGAAATCTCAGGCTTTCCTTTATGATCTGATCTCTGTTTATAGTCTGTTTCTGGCTTTGGCTTCAAATCTTTGGCAGATAATCTGTCAGATAATCTTTCTGTGTAAATGAACCCTCACTCATCTCTAGTTGCCAAAATCTAACATTTTGACAGGTTTGATCAACATTAGTTATGACCAATCATGGAAATTGCTCTACATAGCACTTCTTGCTGACCCTTCCTTTGGCCAAGATAGAACCATGAGGAGACTTAGTTATAAAAACACATAAATAAAATGTTGGTCATTTATTCTAGTAATTGCAAGTTTTACTGACATTTACCCTTTTTTTTTTTTTTACAAATCATATATTATATAAAATAATTTTATGGTGAATATTGCATAAGTGAACACAACTGTCTGAACCATAATTTTTATACCCAGTAGCTGTAAAGTCTTACCTTTTAGGATAAACTCTAGTAATTCCACCATCTGTGGCTACAAATCTTGCTATAATTCCTTTACTGAAAAAAAACAAAACAAATGTCATAAAGTAACTAAAGAATGTTACTCAAAAGATTATTATATGTATGATAGAAAGTATATAAGCCATATGTAACAAAGTGTGACAATACTCTGCACTCATTACCTGTATCAATTGCACCTGTTTGAATTTGTTGCCTGCATTAAAAAAAAACTGTCTGCACATTTATCTTGTGTTTATTCCATTTGCCTTCTAACCAAACTACTTGCTTGTTGCCACATCCCAGCTGTGTGCAGGTCTACAATTTGGTCCCTGGTGTTCTAAGGGCCCTTTTATACAGAAAGATTATCTGACAGATTATCTGCCAAAGATTTGAAGCCAAAGCCAGGACTGGATTTGAAAAGAGGAGAAATCTCAGGCTTTCCTTTATGACCTGATCTCTGTTTATAGTCTGTACCTGGTTTTGGCTTCAAATCTTTGGAAGATAATCTGTCAGATAATCTTTTTTAGTAAAAGGGCCCTTAGACAGCTCTTTAGTCTTGGACATGGTGGAGAGGTTGGAGTGTGATTGATTGATTGATTGTGTGTGTACAGGTGTTATATATACAAATAACACATTCAAACAGGTACAATTAATACAGGTAATGAATGTAGAGTAGGAGGAGCTTCTTGAAGAAAACACATAGTCCATGAGAGCCAGAATTAATCCCTCCCATCGCATATATATAAGTGTTTGACCTCTTAAAACAAGGTTTTGTTTTTTATTATTTATAACATGTCTCATTAAAATAAATATTAATACATATAATAAAAAAATATATCATTTACGGTAATGCTCCTTTCCAGTGAGCTTGAACCAGTTCGTATGTAAATCCTGCATCCAGTAGAGCTCTATTAATCAGGTCCTTATTGCCTATTAAAAACAATAAAGAATTCAAGGTAAATGTTTGAGATTGTATAAAATAGTATAGTATACAAAAGGACCAAAACTATGGACTACTATGAATTAATTTCTTCTTAATACATAGTAAATATGATGATGTAAAAAGAAAATACAATAAATCTTTATTAAAAAAAATTTCAGTATATATTGCAAGCTTTTCAGTCACATTTAGGCTATGTTCACACACTGTCCTTTTTCAGTAAAGAATGGACTCTCATTGCAATGGAATCAGCATCCGTTCTTTACTGCAGGGGCGGTATATCATTGAAATGAATGCAATGCCGCCTACTTCACACAGCATTATGTTAACGCCCATTCTTTAGAACAGGCATTAAAATAATGTACTTCCCTATTATTTCCGGATGCTGTTCAGTGAGCATTACATTGAAGTGGGTGCCCGCAAACCGATAGTAAAAAAATACAGAGATATCGGCTGCAGGAACATTGTGAATGCAGCCCGGCACAGTGTCTGTTGCCATACAACTGACGCTGTTAAACCAAGTGTGAACATAGCCTTTAAATGAAATCTTCCATATGAGCCAACTGTAAGCTAAAGGCCCTATTCCACCAACAGATCTGACGACAGATTATCTGCCAAAGATTTGAAGCCAAACCCAGGAACAGACTATAAACAGAGAACAGGTCATAAAGGAAAGACTGGATTTCTCCTCTTTTCAAATCTACTCCTGGGTTTGGCTTTCAAATCTTTGGCAGATAATCTGTAGTCAGATCTGTTGGTGGAATAGGTCTTTAAGTCTACAGCTCCTCTCTCTCTTCAGCAACGTTTACACAACGTCAAAAGATGTCTATTAAAAAGACTTTGCCACAATTTAATTGACTTCAATGAACTGCATTGAAGTCAGTGGAATGACCGACATCCACCGAAATTTACACTTATTTTCGGATGCCTTTTTCAAATAGTGGACGTTATTTTTTTAGTTGTTCAGACACAGTTTTTAGTTTTTGACCATGCTTTCACCGCTTTTACTATTAAATTTAATGGACTTATCAATGAAAGCCACACCCAAAGACCAACTAGTCCACCTAACCTAGAATAAGGTACCAACAGCCGTCATTGCACTAAAGGGCAGCCAAACAGTGAAATGACAGGCGTCTTTTTGAACTCAAAATGATGGATGTCATTTTTTCTTAAAAAAAAAAAAAAAAAAAAAAAAAGGAAAGGGAAAAATGTTCTGTTAAAAAAGCCTTAGCCTAAACAAGGTGATTTATGACCAAATTCAATACAAGATTAAGTGCATGCTAGCAAAACTCGCAACAGACTGCAGTTCAATACATTAATACTGAGTGGCCACACGTAAAATTTCACAATGATTTACAGTAAATCAGTCGGGGTCTGAGTGTTCAGATCAATCAGAAGAACAATACAGGAGGAGTCCGCATGCAACAAAGTCACTTTCAGCTCTGTGTCAGACGGACTTAGGCCATGTTCCCATAGAATGGCTGGTGTCAGAGAAGATCATCCCGGTTGATACTGCAGTATCGGCCGTATGATCTTTATTTTTGATTAATTAGGATGCGGGCGCATCCCTGTGCGCCTGCATCCTAATTAATCAGAAATAAAGATCATTCAATTCCTTGCTGGACACAATGGAGCGTGCTCACTCCATTGTGTAAACTGACAGGTTCTCTGCGGCCGCTATTAAATGAATAGCGGCTGCAGAGAACTGAGATGTCAGTTTTTTTGTGGCGCCGCTAGCAATCCCGGCCAGAGTGTATACTATGTGTATATACTCCGATCGGGATTCCCTCTAACTGCACTGCACATAGGTTTTGTATTAATACTGGCTGTTGTTGCACATCGGCAACTTTTTACTATGTTTTCGTTATACAGTGGCCCCTTGGATTACAAGCATAATTCGCTCCAGCACCGTGCTTGTAATCCAAATCCACTCTTAAACCAAAGCAAATTTTCCCATAAGAAATCATGTAAAACTAATGAAACAAACATTCAGAAACAGCAGAATATGTAATATTATAAGTTACTGTACAGTAATGGAGAGGATGGGAAACGCAAGGGCTGATAGAGGCTACAGGGGGTATGAAGGAATGAGCAAGACAGATGTGGGCACAGTATAGTAGCACTCTCTGTCCAGGGAGAGAGGGGTTACAGCTATGAAGAGATTACCCTCACAGTCCTGTCCCCTGATGTAAGCCCCAGCATGAAGTGGATCTGCTATGATTTGAAAAGTGAGGGAGACTTCCTGGGTCAGAGTACAGGGCTGTAGACTCCGCTATGCAGACCATGCCCCTCCCCCACTTGTGCTCCCAGCCAGCACAGGGAGCTCTTAAACCAAAGCAATGCTCTTAAACCAAGCCACAATTTTGAAAAACTGTGAGCTCTTAAACCAAAACACTCTTAAACCAAGTTACTCAATTATTAAACAATTATTTTCTGCTGAATTTTTAGTGTGCCTTTACATTTCTAACTGGTTGAGTTTCTCATGCCAAAAGTTTTTTAAAAACTGCTTGCTTGGGTTGACAAATAGTTTCCACGATCTGCAGAGAATAATATTTGAGAAGAGTTGCTGGACCAACTTTTCCCAACTGCTTAAGCAAATTTTCTAAGGAAGTAATATATGTGATATAAAGCAATTACCTCTGATTTACAGAAACAAAAGAAATGACCAACAAAAAGCTAACTGTGCAAATAAAGGTCATTGGTTGTCTTTTCTTTGCACAGATATGTTATGTCCTCCTTGCCTTACCAGGAAAATGTCAAAACTACTTTTAAGATAAACAGTTTACATAATTTCCCAGTACTATAGTTAATGTTTTAGATAAAGTTCAGTATCATAACCTATGTTATTTCCTGAGTAGTAATATTAGGAAGGACAGAAGTCATTTTGTTCGCATGCATCTTACACAAGAAAAGATAGTGTACTGTACACATTGTTTGGTAAATGTGGAGGAAATGTAATACAATGTTGCATGAGCCATATGATTTCTTGTGTCAAAGAGTTCAACACAGCTACACAACATGATAAATTCATCACTTCAACTGATATACAGTCAAATGCCATAGCACTAAAATGGGTTAATATAAATAATAGCTATGGCCTTTTACTTTAATTCACACATTCAGTAACTATTACTGAACCCATAAGCTAACATTTCCTGGACTGTGGTAGATAAAGGGCAACAGGCAACAGGAATCAGAAAGAGAATCTTGATATAGGCTATGTTCACAGAACATAAAAATAAAGGGAAATTACGGACATATTTGGATAAATACGTCTTGAAATAATGACCATGTTCTTTATTTTAGGCCGTATTTATCCCTTATTTTTAAGATGTGTGGACTAGGCCATAAAGAGTAAACTACTTCTATATCCAATTATGATGGAAAAAACTGAAAGCCTCAAGTTCTTAAATGTTTTCCATCATTTGGTGCCAAAATGCAACAGCTTTATGCAAATGATGGTTGTAAAATGGCCAATAGAAGACATTGTGGGAACATAGCCTGTGCTTGTACTTTATTGTGCAATATATTGAACTTGTTACACTGTCTAGTCATATGCAGTGTGTGGATGTATATGTTACATTGTTATATAGATCATCAGTAGAGATAACGGAACCAAACTGCCCGAACTGAGATTTGTTTCAAACATTCTTTGTAAGTTTGTACACATTTCTTTTCAAAATGGTGGCCACACATACAGTAGTGCATTACATTACAGGAAAAGCACAGGTGGAGGGGGTTATCCATAATACCTTGCAACCACAGGCAATGGGCTACAGTGCCCCAATACTCCTGTTACGTCACAGTTTCTCCTTCACTTTATATATATGTATATACACTAGCTAGAGAGAGATAGGTAGAGTCAGGATTAGAGAGGGTTCTGGAAGGTTGATTAGGTATCGGGGAGAGATAGAGGATAGTGTGAGGGTAGTAATATAAGCTGTGTAGGTGTTCATATGGTCATATGGTTTGCAGTCGTTAGCAGTGTCAAATGGCTGCTGTCTTGGATGTTCACCCAGCCAATACTGCAGTATCAGTTGGATGAACATTATTTCTATTTGGGGGCACCTTTGTTGGATTAAGGTTGTACATATAGTGCAGAGTCACGACTTACAAAAAAAGGAACACTGCCTTATTAACTAATCATCTGCAAGGCATTTAAAGAAGCTCATACATTACCTGTCCGTGCTCCAGCTTGCTTCTCCGGCTGCCAGGTCAATGACACTGCTCAGCCAATCAGTGCGCAGTCCCGCCGCAACTTACTGATGCCACCAGTGACCAGGAAGAAGCCTGAGAAGCAAGCCGGAGTCACAACCTGCGGCTGAGCGCCGTGAGTGACCAGGAAGGCGGAGAGGCAAGCCAGAGTGGGGGTAGGTATTGTATGAGCCCGGCAGACGATAAGTTAATAAGGCCAGGGATACATTCTCGTATCAGATTAAAAATCCACTGTGAAAGAGTAAAGGCCATAGGAAATAACTGTACCACATACCGCAGCAGATTTCGATGCAGAACTTGCAGCATGAAATCCGTTGCGGACGCAGTATGTGTGAACGCTCCCTAATAAGTACCTCCATAGTATGTATTTCCTGTTTGTCAAGCTTTTAAAGGCCATGAGAAGGAGGAGCACTTGTTCCAGCATGGTTAAAATACTTTTTACAGCCAAAATGTTGCACACTGGTGTGATATTAAACTAAGCATCTTTTTTGGAAGTGCTGTTTCCTTCTCATTTTACTGGATTGAATATCAACCTTGGGCTGGATTGGTGAGCCCAGCCTCTCATTTAGACTTAAACCTGTGCTGCTGGATTCTACCGTATCACCCTGAAGATAGTTTCACAAACTTTTTTCTTTTTGTGAAAAAAAACCCCTGACAACACAGTTTTCAAACACTGCAGCGCCAAAATCTGAAGTAAAGAAAAAAAAATATAAAGGAAGGGATTCTACTTCTTTAAAGGAAGGGCTTCTACTTCAAAATTAAGAATACTTTATAGACTATTCATTACTAAATTATGGATATGCCATTACATTTTCTTTGTAAAAGAAGAAACAACATCTTAGTACAGCAGCCATTAGTAGAGTATAAACTGGTGGTTGGCAACAAATGTCAGAATGCACCGTTGTGACAAAAATGTAAAACTAAACTTTATAGCTGCCACTGGCATGTTATTTAACATACAGTATAAATACAATCAGACTTTTTTGGACAATTTACAACCAATTTACAATAAAAATTACTTACATGATGGACTACTTGGTGTTTTGGTGTCTATGTACTGGTTGAAAGTTAGTAGGAACTCCGTATTATTATTGGATATTTGTAGATCAGTGCAATATTCCCTGTTAAAATTGAATAAGCACATTAGTTTGACAAGATCAATACATAGCCTATATGATCTTTCTGTCATAAGCATAACTATGTCGTAAACATAACATGAATGAATGGCCAATGTAATAACTCTAAAAAGTATAATAACAAAAGCAGTTTACTGATTCTCATCACTAGTTTATTACTATGGGTTAATAATTTGGGAAATGTGTGAGCCTGAGTACAGTAAGTAGTTTATATGTTGAAAAAGAAAGGTAAAATAAGTAAAACAACCTTGGAGCTAAGTAAGTGGTGCCAACATCTTCAAAATACTCGGGCTTTAGTGTTTCAGAGTCTGAAAGAAAATAGGAAGCTGAATTTAATATAAATAACACTTTGCAGGACTTGATGTCCTACTGCTGGGAATCACATATTTTAAAAAAGTTTTAATTACCTTTAATCCTCAGGAAACATGGATGGGGGAACTATAAGGCTATGTTCCAATTACGGGAAATAGCTGGCATTTATTGTTAAAATGTGGCTAACTATTGATAATTGTATAAAATTTATTTATATATTAATAGAAGGCCGCCTTTTCCCAATAAAATCCCTCATGAGAACATAGCCTGAGTCAAGCTGCATCTTGGTAACCTGGTACAAAACCTGGCACATAATATGGACAAATCTTTTGCACCTATATTATGGCCATAAGTCCTAGCCTGAATGCTGGTGTGTTGACACTAACTGATAGCTGTCAGTTCCGGTTGTTAGGCCTGCAACTAGGACGGGACTTGAGGACTTCTGCAAAAATATGTCCGCATTAGTTTAAAACTGACTTTTGAAGCATTCTTTAACTGTCCTATATTTATACACATGCTGAGTTGATCTTTGCATAAATACACTTAAAGCGACCAACCCACCCCACCAAACCACTAGTACCATCTGTGTGATAAGATAAAATTATTTTTTAATCAGCCGGAGGCAAGTCAGAATGGTGTAGTCTAGAGCATCTGTTCCCCAGGTCTGTGATGCCTCTCCTTTCTTCCTCCCTACCCTCCTCATCATTAGGAATACCCCTAGGAAGGATTTCCATTCATCTAAACAGCACCTGTCTCGCTATGGCACAGGTGCAGTTTCAAGAAGTGATAAATAGGAGAAATCCTGCCAGGGAGTGTTCCCTGTTTGCCTGCCATAGATTAAAAGATAATTTTTTGCTCTAACCAAGGCACCAGACATATTTTAAAAGATAAAACCGGAAAGTATTTACTCTCATCAAATGGTACTAGCGGTTTGGGGGGTGGGTTGGTGGATACAGTGCCGCTTTAAATAGAAATTCCATTTAACAGCAACATCAAAATCTAAAGTTTTACCACTAATATTCATAAACAGCTACCATGTAGCTATAATATTACATGCCAATGTAATAAGTAGTGTAAGCACCAAGCAGAAAGAAATGACAGACATAAAAAAGGGAAACATGAAATAGGTGGCTAAAAGGATAATAAAGGCTAGCAAAATAAGCTTAAAGGAAGTACTTGCCCTTTAATTTGCCCCTTTTGGCTGTGATTATCCATCAAAGAGAGAAAGCAAGAGAAAAAAAACAGGAAAAACAGGGTAAAGGTAAAGGGGGTCACAAACAATATTTTATTCAATGAAGTTCTTGAATAAACATATTGTGACAAGATCAAAGGTTTATTCATATACACTTGAAGTCTGGAGAAAAAAGACAAACACCCATCACAACAGAAATGTATTAATGTTGTAGTTATACCTTGTTGCTGAAAGGATTCACTAAGCAAATGTAATGATAGAGGCTACAGCATCTCTGCCGAACAAATGAGTGGATTCTCTCAATATTTACACCCTCTTGTGGCTCCTTTCTTTTTGGCTAATTACTAGGCCCTATTCCATCCATTCAATAAATAGTATAGTGGCTGCTACGGGGCCCTTTGCATCAAGGGGCACAGTGGCCCGATCCTGTTATGGCCCAGGACCCCTGAGATCACATCCTCTACAGCATCCGGTGGCCCAGAGGGCCTCCCAGGTGCTGCTTTAAAAAATCCAGATCTGGCACTTACACTGCGAAATCTCCTAATGAGTGCTCACAGCTAAATGCAGGACAGTGATTGACAGGGCCAGGAGCCACTGGCTCCCATCCCTGCCAATCACTCTTGTTTCCAGAGGCAGCATTCTGCCTCCGGAAACAAGAGCCTGCTCCCTTCCTTGTTGCTCCGGCGCATGGGTAACATCACCCACTTGTGCGCTCAGAGCAGGGAGAGGAAGGAGATGCTGGATGCTACAGTAGGTGAGTATTGGTGTTTGTTTTCATATTTTTCTGAGGGATGCCTACAGTCGGGAGGGGGGAGGGTGTGATTGTGGAGACTTACTGTACAAGGAGATGGTCAGCATGGGGTTAATTTGCAGTGAGATGCCTAAATGAGGGGGAGGCAGTTAACAGGGGGATGCTAACATTGGGGAGTGGTGGCGCTAACTGCCAGAGGAGATATCACATGGAGAAAGGGGGGGGGGTATCTAGCAGAATGATGAGCACATAGGAGGGAGAGGTTAACTACCTATATGGAGGGAGGAGACTACAAGGGGAGATGGCTATGTAAGGGGGCTAACTACCAGAGGAGATGACTAAATGGGGGGATGGGGTAAGTACCAGGGGGTCATTACCTACAATGGAGTGCCTACATGTGATATACTACATACTAGTGGGCTTACTACTTGGGGGTAAGTTTACTTACAGGGGGATGCCTACCTTCCAGGGACACTATCTGTGGGGGAAATAGCTACATGGGGAATACTATCTACCAGGGGGGCTACCTGCACAGGGAGGCCTAATTACTATACAGATGCACAGAGAGGGGCTTTACTACTATATGTGGAATGGGGGGGGGGATAATGGTCCCTTATTGGGGGCACAGACGTGTCTAACTACTATATAATAATAATAATAATAATAATAATAATAATAATGCTATTATTTGTAAAGCAAAGCACACAGATTCCGCAGCACTTTACATATGGGAATAACCACTATATGAGGGCACAAATGGGGCAGTATAGATGTGGAGGATGATGATGGTGGATGAGTGAGGAGCCTAAAATGTTTGTCTGGCAGATCCTATGGGGGCGACTTATGACTGAGGGAATTCCTCATGATGGCCCAGGCCGCATGGAGAAGAAGGGAAAAATCGAGCAACTCTGATCAGAAAAGAAGCCACTCAAAAAAGACGCCTGCTGTGAGTTATTGGCTGTAACTGTACTGTAGTCTCTGGCTGTCTGCAGAGCCTGTGTGGTGGTAATATTTGTCCCCTGTAAACTGGTACTGTTGGTATTATTGGTCTTAGTATGCTGGCTTTGGTCAGTAACAGCAAAGTGGTAATATTAGCGGCCATGGTGTGGTGAAATTTTTTTTTTGCTCCTCTATACTAGTTCTATAATACTCTCCCTAATATGTGTGTAAGTGAATATGTATATATATATATATATGTATATATATATATATATATATATATATATATATATATATATATCATAACCAGGTAACATAAGCTTAGGACTACACTTGATGACTTAGGTGGTGGTGGGAAGTTGGGGTGAGGATGGGGGGTGGGGGTGTTGAAAGTTTGCTATGGGGCCCAGGTATTTCTAGTTATACCCCTAATTGTGAGTTTTTTTTTACATATATCCTGATCATAACAGGTAACAGATCATTGGAGATCTCTTAGTTGTCTGTATGAGGTAACTATAATGTGAGCTAGGACCTAAGTGTACTGTCTATACAGTGAGAGAAATAAAGTCTACAGTATATCCTAATAAGAAGTACATGTACACATCACAAACTATTTCAATAACTATGACTTCAGCATAATCTAGGCTTTATTTTCTAGCCATACATATACATTTGCAAAAGGAATCCTTGATATATCAGCAAACACAGATTAAACAATGATTCTGTTAATTTAACGGAAAGGTTGCAGAAATATGGAAAATATATTTGTATTCTTGTTAAAAGAATACAAACTTTATACTTCTCAACCTGCAAGTCTAAGCCTATGTTCCCACTACAGGAATTTGCTGACATAAGACAGGGAAAGGCGGCTGTCTATTGATGATGAAGGCCGCAAATAATAATCATTATTTGGGGCCATCTTTACTAATAGACAGCTACCTTTCCCCCGTTAAATGATGGCACAGTTCTGTAGTGGGAACACAGCCTAAAACTGAGTTTTATATTTTACTGTATATTGGCAAGATGATCAATATACTGTACATGGAGATATTGTTAATACAAAGTTGTATTAGACTTGAGAATAAGATTGATCAGCAGTGTATGAGAATCATTGCAATCTTTTGGAGTTTACATGAAAGCACCAATGTCATTAAATAATAAATAATGATGTAATTAGGCTATATTTATCAGCTATTTTAGGGTTAAAGTCTATCCTTGTTAGTTAAACAATTATTCTAGTACTTACATTTTGCTTGCAATATTGTTTCTTCAAGTTTGGCTTTAATGTAATAAAAGCTGTAAGAAGGAAGCACTAGGGCAAGACTAAAAAAAAAAACAACAAAAACAAACAGAAATCAAAACACGGTTATAATTTTGAGTGAGAATAAAATTATATGCGAACAGGTGATTTTTTTTTTTTTTTTAAAGTTCCATTTGTCTTAATGGGGTTGTTTTGGTTACAAGTAGTATTTTGCAGGTTCCACTCAGATGAATAGGAAAGACACACAAAAGGTGTGCCTTCTTCCATTTCTGGCTTGGTATACATTCCCAGTCATTCCCAGACTCCTAATTAGAATAAGACACTGAATTTAATGGAAAGCTACTGAATACATCACTTCTTCCCATTTCGCATAAAATTTTTAAAAAGTCTTTAAAAGCGACTCTGTACCCACAATCTGACCCCCCCCCCCCCCCCAAACCACTTGTACCTTCAGATAGCTGCTTTTACTCCAAGACCTGTCCTGGGGTCCGTTCGGCAGGGGATGCAGTTATTGTCATAAAAAAAACTTTTAATCTTGCAGCGCTGTGTCTAACGGCCGGGCTTATATTTGTATATGCATTAGGCTGGCACCACCTTTCCGTCCTTCCTTCCCACCCTCCTCATCATTAGGAATGATCCAGGAACATTTACTGCTGTTTAAGCTTTGCACAGGTGTATTAACGATCCAGCCCATGTGCCAGGCTCTCACAGCTGAGGAATAGGAAGCAATCTGCCTGGAGTATTCCTAATGATGAGGAGGGTGGGGAGGAAGGACAAAGAGGGTGTGCCAGCCTAATGCATATACAAATGTAAGCCCTGGCCGTTAGACACAGCACTGCCGGATTAAAAGTTGTTTTTATGACAATAACTGCATCCCCTGCCGAACAGACCACAGGACAGATCTTGGATTAAAAGCAGCTATCTGAAGGTACAAGTGGTTTGGGGGGGTCAGATTGTGGGTACAGAGTCGCTTTAAGGGTTGATTCACACATACCGGAATCGCAGCAGATTTCACACTGTGAGTTTCGCATCAAGATCCACTGCGATTCCTGGCACTGTCAGTTTGAACAGGTTTACTTGTGTAAAACGTGATCCACCTTAACAATACTTTGCCTGTCCATGCTCCGGCCTGCTTCTGTGGCTCCCGGCTCCCTGATGTCCCGCTCAGTGTACTGTCCCGCCAAAGCCACTAACTGGCTGAGTGGGACGTCAGGGAGCTGGGTGCCACAAAAGCAGACCGGAGACGGATCCACAGCGGATTTGTCGCTGCGAATACGCAACAAGATCCACTTCGGATCCTTACCCTGTACACTCTATGGGCAGACAAGCTTGCAGCGGGATGCACATCCCGCTGTGAGTATGTCAGCAGCCCACCCCATTACCCCCTCCACGCGCCACCGAAGCCTATACTTCACCTGTTCCCCACTCTGACTTGCTTCGGGGCTCCCGACAACTTTACGTCCCACTCAGCCAATTAGTGCGCTGCAGCAAGGCACCACACTGATTGGCCGAGCGGGACGTGCCGTAAACCCACAAAGCAAGCGGGAGTGTGGAGAAGGTGATGTATACGCTCCGTTGGCGGGGGATGACCAGGCAGCTCTATGTAAACAACAGCAGGTACTGCGTACTGCTATACATAATTTCTGACTACTTGTACATTTTGTCTAAACAGGTGAGAAAGAAAATATATGCATTGTTATTTTAAAGAAATTATGCAGAAACAAAATCAAGATTGTTAGTTATTAAAATAAATAATTATTTTTTTTAATTACTTTTTAGCATTCATTAATGTTCATTACATGGTAAGGAAAAGAAATCCGAGCTTTAACTGTGCCGTAGAACATAAAACGGATGACTTCTCAATACAAATGAAGTCATTAAGTTATGGCTCCAACTCACAGAACCAATTAGCTTGAAGAAAAACGTCTGACCGGTAGAAGAACAGTTCTAGAAGTCTGCAAATTAGAATTTGATTCAGAAGCTATTGGAAAATGTCAGACTGCATCTGTTCAGAGTCAAACATCTTGTATGTTAGTAGGTTCATTAAATCCCTTCCCCTCTGTGCACAGGTGGAGATATTTAAGTTAGCTGAATCAGGAGCAAAAAGACTTATTTTCTACAGAAGCACACCGTTGCTTCTCACAATGTCACCACATTTCTATAAAATATAGTTATATGATCCTGATGACAGACAACTGCTGCTGCCCAATAAAACACCAATAATTCTTTTTAAACTGCTTTTACACAGATAGATAGATAGATAGATAGATAGATAGAGATACAGGACTTTAAGTCAACTGAATCTTTACTTCAAGCCATGGAAATCATTTGCTATGCCAGTGAAAGAAGTTCAGTTATACAATCAGAAGTCTTTTTCAGGGTGCCTTCACACGTAACGGCTCCGTAGTGGATTTCACACTGCGAATTAGCAGCAAAATCCACTGCGGATCCAGTGCAATTCATCCCAAGAGAACACATACTCGCAGTGGGATTGACATCCCACTGTGAGTATGTGAGTTTTAAATATCAAAATCGGGCGCCTTTTCTCAAATTTGGACGTTGTGTGAACATAGCCAAACCGTAAAATGACGGATGTTATTTTTTTATTTTTCCAAAACAGAGAAAAAAACGTGTGAACATAGCCTAAGGGAGTTTAAACTAGTACAAGCTACAGGGACTGTAGGACACAATTGGAGTGGTTAACAGTAGTTTTGTGTCTCCAGATGCTTTCTTATAGCCTTGAGAATTCATCTGGAAATGCAAAATACCTATTGACCATGCTACCTGTGTTATACGCCTTTTTTATAACCTGATGTTAAGCAGTGAAGCAAGAATAAAATAATTGTTAACAAAGGTAAATGTAGCCTTTCAATTTGGAAGACGACCTATACTGAATGAATCTATACTGAACATATTACTAAACATTTGGAACATTATGTTTGATTCGGTGCATGCAGATTACAGTAATATAAGTTAAAATGTAGATACCTATAGTCTGTTCCATTCACTGGACCCCAAGTATATGTCCTGTTTGCTTTGTCAATATACCTCTAGAAAGCAGTAAAACAAATAATTATCATTAGTTTATCTAATATGTCCTTAATATGTTATAAGCATTTAGGATTGTCTTGTTTGCCCAAATCAGAACTTTTTCCTATGGATTCACAGATGCAATTTTTCATACAGTTTCTTTTATTTTTTATTTTTATTTTTTTAGAAAACCAGGAATGCATCTTATATTTCTCCTCTATTTTGTATTTACTCATTTGTTAGACACAAATATCTGCACCCCATTTCAGAAACTGCACCCCCCAAACTCTGCAAAAGCACATCCAGAAAGTTTTTTAACCCTTTAGGGGAGTCACAGAAATAAAAGCGAAGTGTGTAAGAAATTTGAAAATTTTTATTTTCTGTGCAGAGATTTTATTGTAATCCAATATCTTTCATAATGACAAACCTATTAGCAGAGAAATGCACCCCAATATTGATTGCCCCGTTTCTGCAGTTTATAGAAATACCCCATATGTGGCCCTATTGCGCTATTTGATGCAACAACAAGCCTCAGATATAAGGGAGCGCCTAGTGAATTTCAACGCCTCCGTTATATTTGGTCATTTTTGACTGTACCACTTCAGGTTGGCAGAGGCTCTGGGGTGCCAAAACCTAAAAAACACCCCTAAAGGGACACCATTTAGAAAACTGCACCCCTCAAGGAATGTAACAAGGGGTGCGGTGAGCATTTGGACCCCACAGGTGCTTCGCAGATTTTCAGAACAATGTGGTGTAAAAAAGGAAAAATTCTATTTTTTACACTAAAATGTTGTTCTAGCATTCATTTTTCATTTTTACAAGGGGATAAAAGAAAAAAAAAACACCAAACATGTAGCGCAGTTTCTCCCGAGTACGGAAATACCCCACATGTGGACATAAAGTTCCAAGCGGGCGCAGGACGAGCCTCCAAAGGGAAGGAGCGCCAATTAGCCTTTGCAAGCTGGATTTTACTGGAATGGATTTCAAGGGCCACGTTGCATTCACAGAGCCCTCGTGCTGCCAAAACGCTGGAAACCCCCCACAAGTGACTGCATTCTGGAAACTACACCCCTCAAGGAATCTAACAAGGGGTTCAGTGAGCATATGGACCCCACTGGTGACGGGCACAAATGTGGAACAATGTGACGTGAAAGGGAAAAATTTCATTTTTTCACTTTCACGGCACAAATGTGGCCGTCATCAAGGGGTCCATATCCTCACTGTACCCCTTATTAGATTCCTTGAGGGGTGTAGTTTCCAGAATAGGGTCACTTGTGGGGGGTTTTCACTGTCTTGGCAGCACGAGGGCTCTGTAAATGCGACATGGCGTTCATCATCCATTCTGGCCAAATCCAGCCTTCAAAATCCAAATGGGGCTCCTTCCCTTCGGAGGCTTGCCCTGCGCCCACATGGAGTTTTATGTCCACATGTGGGGTATTTACGGACTCAGGGGGAATTGCTCTAAACATTTTGTGTGTTTTTTTCTCTTTTAACCCCTTGTGAAAATGAAAAATTTAAGGCTAAACCAACATTATAGTGTAAAAAATTTAATATTTCATTTTCACGCCATATTGTTCCACATTTGTGCCCGTCACCAGTGGGGTCCATATGCTCACTACACCCCTTGTTACATTCCCTAAGGGGAGTAGTTTCCATAGTGGGGTCACTTGTGGGGAAGTTCAACTGTCTTGGAAACACAGGGGCCTTTTAAATGCAACATGGCCCCTCGAAATCCATTCCAGCCAAATCCAGCCTCAAAAAGCCAAATGGCGCTCCTTCCCTTTGGAGGCTTACCCTGCACCCGCATGGCGCTTTATGTCCACATGTCAGGTATTTCCATACTCAGGGGAAATTGCTCTACACATTAAGTGTTTTTTTTATCTTGTAACCCCTTGTGAAAATGAAAAAATAAAGACAAGATCAATGATTTAGTGTAAAAATTAAACATTTTTTACACTAAATGTTGGTCTAGCCTTGATTTTTTCCTTTTCCACAACAGGTTAAAAAAGAAAGTGAACACAAAACGTGTAGGCTAATTTCCCCTGAGTATGAAAATACCCCACATGTGGATATAATTTGCCATATGGGCAGAGGGCAAGCCACCAAAGGGACAGAGCGCCATTTAGAGGCTTGAATGGAGGATGGAGGCCATGTCGCAATTACAAAGCTCCTGTGCTGCCAGGACAGTAGAAACCCCCCACAAGTGACCCCATTATGGAAACTACACCCCATAAGGAATCCAACAAGGGGTACAGTGAGCATATGGACCCCACTGGTGACGGGCACATAAGTGGAACATGTGCCATGAAAATAAAAAATACAATTTTTTCATTTTCACGGCCCAAATGTGCCCGTCACCAGGGGGCCATATCCCCACTGCCCCCCTCGTTAGATTCCTTATGGGGTGTAGTTTCCAGAATGGGGTCACTTGTGGGGGGTTTCTACTGCCCTGGCATCACAGAGGGTTTATAATTGCATCATGGCATCCTCTAATGGGAATGGCGGCCATACCTATTTAGCTGGGGAAAAGGGACAATTCTAATTTATTTGGGGGTATTAGGCTAATTATTAGTTTATAAGGTTGAAAATGACAGGTGTTTATCAAATTCAACCTGTGTTGATCCAGAGGAAGGCAAAAAAAAAAACCCTTATAAGGCAGACGACAGTAGCCTCATCAAAGGGGAAAAATTCCTTCCCGACTCCATAATGGCGATCAGAATAATCCCTGGATCAACGTGACCCCTGGAATAGGAATAAGGGACAGAATTTAGAAAATGTAGAACCCCAATGACGTGTGGTACGCCTTGAAGTGATCCAGTATGCAGAGGCTGGGGTGATCAGGACAGGTGTCATACTGGTAAATGGTGTCCCTCCTGATCACCCTGTTACACCACACTCTGCACTTCTTCTGGGGTCTCCTGTTTTCCAGTGTGGGGGACGTCACCTGGAAAATGTTGTCCTGGTGGGATACGGGGTCCTTCATATCCAGAAGCGCTGGGTCCGCTCCATGGCTGCTAAATATTAGGGCTATATTACTACTTCTGATATTTTTGGATCGTGCCGCAAGCTACAGTAGCTCAGGCAGCGAGGGACCGGAAGAGGGGGCGCTGGTATAAAAGTTATCCCCGTACCGGTGGTAACCTTTATCTAGCAGTGGGAAGATCAGTTCCCGAACGATCTCCCCACTAACTCGGAGGATGGAAGGGGGGGGGCATCTGGGGGCTGGATTTGGGTGTCCCTTCCTTCATACACTCTAAGTGTGTTGAATTTCACGCCATACCGTGATCTCTTATTGGGATGGTGACCCGAAGAAGACGCGAGGACGCGCGGACCGCAGATTGTCGCTCCGGACGCCCAGATCAGGTGAGTATGGTACACCTGCACCACACACACCTGTTCTGCACCCCTCAGCTACCTAGCTGAGGGGTGCAGAACGCGACAAAACTGTTTTTTTACAGTTTGATCGCCATGATGGGCCGGCTGGTACTGGCCGGCCTATCACGGCGATCGTGGGGGTGGCATCGGCGCCATCTTTGGTGGGGACACTAATGGCGATTGGTGCTGTCTCGGACAGCACCTATCGCCATTGCTTTCCGGGTCACCGGGTCACCGATGACCTGGAAAGCTGTTTTCAGCTGCTATATGCTGATCTGTATAGATCAGCATATAGCAGCGATCGTCGGCACGGGAGGGGTTAATCACCCCCCGTGCCGACGAGCAGAGATGGCCTGCTATACATTATAGCAGGCCATATTCCCCGACACACAGCGATCGGGGAAACATCGGGCATAAGTATACGCCCGTTTGCAATAAAGCCCACCCTGCGGGGGCGTATACTTACGCCCGATGTCGTTAAGGGGTTAAAGAACTTAGCATAGTCAATTTTATTAATCTACTGATTGAAGAATTAAAACCTTCCCATTGGGTTACAAAAACAGCAAAATTCTCTTACCCTAAGAAAGATAGTCAAATTACATAAACTTATTATTACTACAACATCTACAAAATGTCTACTTTATGGTGACGTCATTTGGTGAACGTCCTTTTACTTTTTAGGATGTTAGAAATTTTGCTGTGATTTTTTTGAAATTTTCATGAAAGTTTCAAATTCTGGTTTTATTAGGAACCAGTTCAGATGTGAAGTGGATTTGTGGGCCTTGTATGTTAGTTGCCCCCATAAAACCCTCCACTGTAAAAACTGCACCCCTTTAGAGTATTCAAAGTAACATTTCATAAGTTTATTAACCCTTTAGGTATTTCGCAGAAATTTAAGGAAGTTGGAGGGGAAATTTAAAAATTTCATTTTTTTTTTGCAGATATTCAATTTTAATCTATTTTTCCTCTAACACAGCAAATACTGAGAAATACCACTCACTATTCCCCTTATTCCAATATTTCTAGAAACCCCTCATATGTGGCTGCAGTGCGTCACCTGACATGACAGAGGCCTCGGGAATTTTGGGGTCTTTTTTTATTTCAGTTTTTTTTAGCCAATATACCATGTCACAGAGGCGTTGCAGTGCCAAAATATTTAAGACAAGTTGAAGTTTCCATCAGTACCATTCTTGGGGACATGTGACACCCTGATTTTTTATTTTATTTATTTTTATTTATTATTTTATGAGGTGGTACGAATTAAAAACAAAATTTAGCAGCTGTTTTTAATCATTTTTTTGTACGCTATTTACTATATGTCACATATGATATGATATTGTTATTTGTCAGGTTGGTCCAATTACAGTGATATCTATTTTTATATAGCTTTGTTATAGTTTTTGGCATTTATACTATTAAAGCGGAGTCTTGTATATTGTAACAGCAGTAATATTTTTATTTTTTGCCAATGGAGTTATGTGAGGGCTTTTTTTGCGGCATAAGCTGGCGTTTTTAGTGTACACCTTTTTGTGTAGATGTGACATTTTGATAGCTTTTTTCTATATTTTTTAGGGCGTGGGATTAAACAAAAGAAAATCATTTTGGTTAGTTTTTCATCTTTGCGGCGTTAATCGGATAATTATTGTAACAGGTTAATAGACGGGGTCATTACGGATACAATACCAAATATGTGTATTTTATTTATAGGGCATCATTTATAAAGGGGGATGGGGAATGTGTATATTTATTTATTTAGGTTTATTTAATTAATTTATTTATTTTACTTATTTATTTATGAGTGTTTTTTTTTTATTTTTACTTACTCATACTATATGATTTGTGCTGAAATGCATTATCTAGTGAATAAGCTGTCAGCATTACAGCTGACAGCTCATTCAAATGGTCAGACGCCTTAGTGCAGGGGCGTGATTGTTATACCATTGCAGCCCAAACGCATTGGGCAGTGTCTGGGTTGCTATGATTACCCCCCTATAGTCATGCGATCGTTTGCTCGACTCCAAGGGGGGGGGGGGTTTAAGGGGAGGATCAGAGGGTATGGATCTCCCTCCAGATTTCCCATAGACAATGCGGTCCCACGGATCGCAGCGCCTATGGGGTTAACTGCCGGGGGGGGGGCGTGGCTCCCCTCTGGGCAGGGGCAGCAGGAGGAGGCTGTGTGAGATAGCCTCCTCCTGCTGCCCGATCGCCGCTAGGGACAGCGTGGGGAGGCAGGATAATGTTCCAGGAACGTCATGTTGTAGGAACTACCTGCTTTACATGACGTTCCCGTCACATCATATTGCGGCAAGGGGTTAAATCAATTTATGGATAAGCAGCAGTGAAAAATGGAGATGAATAATATGGATCACAACCAGTACGTTTTCAATGATGTGAATACCTTGATATTCTTACCTCATCTTGAGATTTAACTAAGGTATGAAATGTGCGTTCTCCATTTTCTCCATCTATCATTTTATTCCGTATCTAAAAAGAAAATGTATAATTACATCTTAGACTCTCTTAATGTAAGCAGTTAAAAGTGCAGATTACTAACACTGACTAATCAAAAGTTAAAGGGGGTATACTAACAATTGGCATTTTATACACCAGTCTTAAACAGGTATTCCAGTATTTTGCAAAAATAAAAAATAAAAATAAATAATAATAAGAATACAGGGTTGAAAAAAGTATACATGCCTAGCCCTAGTCCCTTGCCGCTCCCATTCTAC
Source organism: Dendropsophus ebraccatus (assembly GCF_027789765.1). NCBI lineage: Eukaryota > Metazoa > Chordata > Amphibia > Anura > Hylidae > Dendropsophus > Dendropsophus ebraccatus. The sequence continues at coordinate 122,990,409 of NC_091454.1, forward strand.
TTCTTCTGGTCCTCCAAATTCCTCTCTTATTCCTGCTTTCAAGATAAGCACTCTGTGCAGGTACTGCACCAAATGTTAATCTCAGAAGCAGCAAGACAAGAGGAGTACGGGAAGGAGAAGAAAGGAAAATGCAGTGGACCAGCAGAGAACCAAACCTAAGTATATATACCTTTTTCTATTCCAGGGCCATAACCATACTGCATATTGGAAAAAATCATCCAAGACCTGTGTGGGAAAGTCTCTGACCCAGTCGTCTAGCCATGACAATTTGGTCACTGTAAAATTGCTCAGATCCTTTATGCTTTGTAATATTTTCTTCATGCAATACATGGGGACATCATGGGCCGCCACGAGTCGCTCTTCTTCCTCTTTGTTTGGTGACATGATTTTTGACTTTTTCACGTTGTCATCTCATATTGTAGTCACCATTCACATGATACATATATTTTTTCACTTGCTTTGTTGTGTTATATTGGGACACTTTATATTTATTATTATTTTTTCATGTGGTTTATTATTTCTGAGGGTAATTTGAGCTATATAAATTGGCTATATCTTCCTTCTTCTCCTGCTTTCTAAAACTCATCATGGACAAAACAGAACTAATCATCTTTCCTCTATCTCTCTCCACCCCTCCATCTTGTTTTTCTTAATCACAATCAATAGCTGTACTCTGTCCCCCACCCCCCAAGTCTTCTGCCTTGGGGTTACCTTTGACCCTTTCTTTCAAACCGCACATTCAGACCCTGACCACCTCCTGCCACCACCACCTCAAAAACATTTCCCAAATTTGCCCTTTTCTCACCCCTGACTTCAGAAAACTGCAAAAACACCCTTTCATTACTTCTTGCTTTGACTACTGCAACATCCTCCTCTCTGGCCGTCCATCTAACACCCTTGCTCCCCTCCAGTCTATCCTCAAAACTGTTGCCCGACTAATTCACCTCTTCCCTTGCTCTGCCTCTGTTAATTACTTCACTGGCTCCCCATTGCCCATCAAATTAATTTTAAATTGATGACTATCACATCCAAGGCTATCCACAACCTGTCCCCTCTATAAATCCCTAACCTGCTATCCCTCACGCAACCTTCACTTGTTTTTAAGTCACACAACCACCTCCAAGATTTCGCTCAAGCCTCCCCAGTACTCTGGAACTCTACCCCGACACATCTGTATCTCATATACCAGCAAGACCTTCTAAAGTAACCTAAAAACACATCTCTTTGAACTTGGCTACAACCTAAAATAATTCTGCTATACAATTTGCCTGGTTGCCCTGTACCTTCTGTCTCCCTCCCCTTACCTTGTAGATTATAAGCCCTTGTGGGCAGAGTCCTCTGTCCCTATGTACCAGTCTGCCATTTACCTTATTTATGTAACATATTTACAAAAAATTTTAGAAATGGGAGCTTTCGGGATTCAAAAGATCCCTTCATCAGACATTCCTTCCTTATTTGTTAACTTGTCTGACAAAGGGATCTTTTGAATCCCGAAAGCTTACATTTCTAACAATTTTCTGTTGGCCAATAAAGGTATCACTCCTAAAATACTTTGATTACAAGTATCTACCACGATACAGATTATTTTAAAATAACAATGTTTGAACACAGTGGGCAGCATTGCATTGACTTCAATGCAATTCCGCCCCTGCAGTAAAGAATGGACACTGATTCCATTGCACTACTTAGCCAAGCAGTCGGCACTTTGTGACTTGGTGCTCGTGGATGTAAACACAGTTCCACACGGATAAATTCCCGCCACTCGACCAGCACTTCAATTGCAAGGTGATTTATTCACAACACAAGGTGTTTATTCGTGTGGAACTGATTCCATTGCAGTTAGTGTCCGTTCTTTACACAAAAACAACATTGTGTCAACATAGCTTAAGTATGCATTCTGCCATGGCTCATTAGATACAAATGACAAAAATAGATTATTTTTATTATTTTCTTTATTTATTTGTTAACCCTTCCTTTTTAGGTTTTCCAATTTAAAATTTATACCTGATATTATAAAAATGTATAATAATAATAATAATAAATAATAATAATAATAATAATAATAATAATAATAATAATAATAATAATTATTATTATTATTATTACTACACAGAAGTAAAGTAACAGCCGTTATGTGCCATGAGATGACAGCTGTCTAAGAAAAGCGTCCATAATTTTTACCTAAGGGGAAAATTGCATAGTATAGAACTGTTGAAAGTAATGATTACAATAATGTACCTCTACTTTATGCTCATTTTCAAGTTCTGCATCCAAAAAGTCAAGTGTTACCGGTTCCTGTGATTTTGGATTCTAAGGTGGAAAATAAACAATGTAAAACAACAGCTTTGCATCAATTATACTATCGTCATCTACAAATAGATCCTAAACTATACTATTCTAGAAATGTAACTTACCCCTTTGGATTTGTTGCGCTATGATGCAATAACCATTTTAAGCAATATATTGTATAAATATATTAAGATGAAGTATCTAACAACACACAGCTAAGATCTATACTATTATTATCATAAAAATGAGGAAAAGCTATGTACATTCTTTTTTCTTAGTTCTGGCTGGAAAGAATTATTAAAGACAAGCATCACAAATAAACATAGATAATAGTGGAGATTAGACTATACTTTGGGATTGAATTACAGAAGTCTCTGTATAATGCATATGCTATGATCAAATTACGTTACTTGAAAAATCAAATATGCATAATCCTAGTGCAAATGGTGTTACAAATGCTTAGAAACCACCTAAATGCCACAATAACAATTTGAGCATAGCATCTAAGAAGTTAAATTGTGTGCACAAATGTGTGACATTTTTTCATAGACTTTAATATAGCATATTATATTTTTTTAACCTATTCTACTGACATGGTTTTCTACAACCGCTATTCAATGAATAGCGGCCGCAAAAAACTGACTTGTCAGTTGTTTGCGGCGCTGCTTGGGATCCCGGCCGGAGTGTATACTATGTGTATACGCTTCAGTCAGGATCCCATAGAAGGACATGCAGCGTGTCTTTTCGTACAAAGTACGGCCGTTGTTGCCGATTGCAACAATGCCCGTACTTTTACACTGTGTGAGCATAGCTTTAAAGTGTATCTATCGCAGACTTGACATGAAAAGTTGTCAAAACACCTGCACCTTTGATGTGATTGGTCAATGGAACTGCCAGAAGCACCAGAGACTGCATTGTATAACCGTTACAATGAAGGCTACAGGACTTCTGGCAGTTTCATCAACCACTGAAATCAGAAGAGGACAGCATAACTGTCAGCGTATAAACAACATATTCTGCTGTATGGTGAAATGATGGGTACACTTTAAGTGCAAGTAGAATGCATTAGGCAATTGTATGTTTTGGCAAATAATGTGACCCAAGAGGAAACAGCACTCATTTAGTTGGTGGCAATTTGAATTGAATTTTATCACAGGATGTCAAACAACCACATTACATTACTACATGTACTGTGCAGTATATTTAAAAAATTAAAAGGCAATTACTTGTTTTAGATTTCGGATTCTCCTCTTTTGTGATACATACAGTTATAAACACATATCATGAACATAAAAGATGATCAAAATGCAAAAGAAAAGACAGTTTCTTACATGCAGTTGAATAATGAACAGAAAGACCAGACCGAGCAGCATGCAATGCCAATGTAGAACAGACATTTTTCCATTCCAGACCACAAAAAAAAAAAAAAAACGGAAGAAAGAAGAAATAAAATAAGAAATATACTATTTAATAAATGAATATAAATTAAAACAACAACAAAAATGTATCTAGCACTAAATGGAGATGGCATTTTGTGAAATGTGCTTTGATTGTTTTAATAAAATGACATATGGCACGCAAACTAGAACAGGTAGTAAAATAAAAAAAAATCTAACAGTATTATTACAAAAACAGTAATATTTTTGAAAACATTACATGCAATGTGTGATGATGAACTTTCAGGCTGGCTTCAGACACAGTAAAATGAGCAAAATATGGCCATATAAAAGGAAAAAAATACAGCCATCATCTTATAATGTGCTACATTAAAGCCTATGGGAAAACAGCCACATGTGCATACATTGTAATAAAAAATGTTCATACAATGTGTATACAGACACATACTTTCCATAGACTTTAATGTAGTACATTATGAGATTTCCTTATTCTTTTCTTTACTATGTGTGAACCGAACTAGAGGGTAAGTTCAGACATGGTGGATTTCATTTTCAAATCCACCATATGTTCATTCTTTTGTGGAGATACTGTTGTAGGGTATGTCCACACTACGGAATCTCGGCGGATCACCCACTGCAGATTTCGTAGCATGCCTCCGCTCGCGTCTCTGCTGGTCCCATAGGCTTCATTCTATGGTTTTGCAGATTCTGCCATCCGCCCGAAGAATTAGCGGGTTCATTCTTTTTGTCGGATGACAGAATCTGCAAAAACATAGAATGAAGCCTATGGGACCAGCGGAGATGCATGTGGGGGCGAGCTGCAATCCGCGGCGGGTGATCTGCCTATGTTCACACAACGTTATATTTTAGTAAAGAACGACACTCATTGCAATGGAATCAGCGTCCGTTCTTTACTGCAGGGGCGGCGTTGCACTGAAGTTATTGCAATGCTGCCTGCTGTGTTCACACAGCGTTATGTTAACACCAGTTCTTTAGAACAGGCATTAAAATAATGTATCTGCCTATTATTTCAGGGCGCTGTTCAGTGAACAGCGTCCGGAAATAATAGCTGTTCACACAATGTAATATGCTGCAGCGTTTTGTTCCTATCATTTCCTATGTCATTTTGAGGTTAGAGTGATGTCCATCATTTTGCTGTTTGGTCGTCTGTTGGTACATTATTCTAGATTGGTTGGTATTTAGAATTAAATTAAAAAAATTAAATTAATTTAAATTTAAATTAATTAAATTAAGAAGTCCATTGAATTTAATAGTAAAAAGGTAAAAGAACGGTGAAAAAAGAAAAATAGCAAAAGATGTAAAAAAAATAATTGTCATGATCATCATTTTGATGTCCGTGCAGACAACGTCCATTATTTAATACACTTTGTGCATTGGACGTTTGTCATTCCATTGACTTCAATGCATTGCCTTGAAGTCAATTAAATTGCAGCAGTAACGGATGTCTATTTAAGTAGAAAAGGCAGATTCCTTTTCTCTTTTTTTGAAGTAGTGTGAATGTAGCCTAAAAGTGACATTTAAACACTGTAAGGCTATGTTCACACAACGTCAAAAAAAGAGAAAAGGCAGCCGCCTTTTCTATTTAAAAAGGAGTCCGTTATTCGCGCAATGTGATTAACTTTAATGCAATGCATTGAAGTCAATGGAATGACGGGCATCCAATGCACACAGTGTATAAAATGACAGATGTTGTCTGCGCGAACGTCAAAATAATGATCACGATATTAGCTCTATGGGGTACACAGGGAGCTGCTGTCAGTAAGTGTTGTGACACAAAGTACTAAATCTGTACACTGAACAATTTTATTAAAGTGGTCAACTCCTTTAAATTATAGTGTAATTAATTAAAGTGTAATCTTCAGGGTTGATTAGACAAAACTTAAACACACTAGTAAAATGTGTTAGGGCTGTTCTAGTTTGGTGCCTGCATGGTATATTTTTGTACAAGGCCAACTGATAAGAATCAATATGATATGCACAGATAAGTAATACATACATTCATACAATATACATGGCAGAATTAAAAAAAAAAAAAAAAAACCTTTTTAAATGATAACTAAGAATAAAAAAGTGAAATAGTCTTTGAATTTGCTTCAATGGTTCAGTGCGTATGGCTAAAGTAACAAGACCCATTTTGCTCAATGGGAGAAGTATTTTACCAGGTGTCCGCTACTCGAGAGTGCAGTGTACCTGGTTAATACAGGGAATTTTAACTCCAGATAAATGATTGTTTTAGTTTCCCTTTTTTATTCTCATTTTTGTATATTTTCTTCCTTTAGGGGATGTTTAGCCAAGATCATAGTGGGAAAAGGCAGCTGTCTGTTAATATTGACAGCTACAAAAATTGAGTTGACACTATCTTAACAGCACTCACAGACTGGTTTGATTGGACATTGCCTTAAAAGCACCCCCAGACTGGTTTAAGTGGACACTGGCTTCACAGTCCCCACAGACTGCTTTGAGAGGACACTGACTTAAAAGCACCCTCTGACTGGTTTAAGTGGACACTGGCTTCACAGCACCCACAGACTGGTTTGAGTAAAAGCTGACTTCTGGGGTCGGCATTTCAGGTTTCGCCTCAGGCAGTAGAAAACCTAGAATCGGCCCTGATAAATAGCACATTGTTCTAAACATTGTTTTAAATTTGATGTTAAGAAACTGTATTTATGACCCTCAAATAAACCTCAACAACTAATATCACTGCAAAAGAAATGCAATCCACCTCACTCTTCTACTTAGCTTCATGCAGGAACACACCAGCACAGAAACCATTTGCTTGATAGCAACAAACAACGGAAGCCCAGTGCTTTTGGTGATGACAATACATTTTTTTTCTTATTAAATCCACATTAAAAAAACTACTTTCCAAATAGTAGTTACACAATGAAGAGCAATCAATTTAGCATGGTATTTGGAAAGTAGAAATTTGTATTTATCACCAAAATCACTGGTTGTGCATTGTTTACAACATTATTGGCACCCCTGAATGTTAAATACACCATGTGAAATATCTCCTGAAATAAAGAATTTATTAAAACTGATAGGATATACAGTGCAGTTTGTAAACTAAACTATTTGATACAGAAAAGCAAATGACACAGAAATAATAGCCAGAAATAAGGAAACAAAATACAACACAATGACAGGGCAAATTTAATGGCAGTTAAATTCAGCTTTAGGTTTTTTCCCGCAATGTAAAAATAAGGAGAAATAACGGGCGTTGTTGCAAAACAACAGTTGTTATAGCCTAAAACAGCCAGTTTTATTACCTATTTCTTGTTCGAAATGGCAAAGACGAGAGAACTGTCTGAGCAGACACGTAGTCTAAAGGTTATGAGACTGAAGATTTTGCTATCCTGGCTTCTACAATTCACATGCTTATCAAGAACTATACTACTCACAAAAGTCAAGAACCTTCCAGAATGTGGTGGAAAGAGGAAAACTACTGAGGAAAGCCTACAAAATTGGTTCACAATGTTAATATAAAACTAATTTAGGCTATCTTCCTACTAAGGAAACGGCCTGGCATTTTTGGGGAAAAATCATGATCATTATTTGCAGCCATTATTTTTAATAGATGGAAGGCATCTGAAGTGATGGTTTTGATAATTTATTGTTAAACTTCTAGGCCCTCTAAAGTTCTTAGTGCCAAATGATACCTAGATCAAGTAGACAATTAAATCATGTATGAGGCATTTTTTTTTTTTTAACTAAAGGACACGCACCACCAACTTTCTTTTTTAATACTTAAAGCTTAAGTTTCAGTTTTGTAGTACACACATATTTATGCACAGTCTTCATAAAAAAAACAACAACAGGTCCTTATTCAGCCATCAGCAGAACGCTGAAACATTGTGTTTTGTGAGTTAAGGGGTTAAACAATCAAAGGTGCCAATAATGTTGACCACAACTCTACCCCACCCTGCCTGCACTGTAAATTATTTAAATGCTTAAATAATAACTGTAAAAAAAGTTTATTACAAGTATAATAAACTTTTTTTTTATAATTAAACATTTTTATAATGCCTAAGGGCCCTCTTGCACCAACAGATATCTGACAGATTATCTGACAAATTTTTGCAGCTAAAGCCAGGAATGGACTATAAACAGGGAACAGATCATAAAGGAAAGATTGAGATTTCTCCTCTATTATAATCTATTCCTGGCTTTGCCTATGTTCACACTACGTTTAACAGTGTCCGCCGTATAGCAACTGCCGGCCGCCGGGCTGAATTCAGGACATTTCTGCAGCTGATAGCTCAGCATTGGCCGCAGCAACATTCTATTTTTAACATAGACTTGCGGGCACCATCGGGTATGCCCAAAAATCAATTAGCCATTCACTTCGGCAGCCACTGCCACACTTTACATTGTGTGAACAGCTTTTATTTCCAGACGCTGTTTACTGAACAGCGTCCAAAAATAATAGGTAGGTACATTATTTTAATGTCCATTCTGAAGATAAAGTTAAAATAACGATGTGTGAACACAGCGGGCGGCATTGCATTGACTTCAATGCAATGCTGCCCCTGCAGTAAAGAAGGGAGGCTGATTCCTTGCAATCAGTGTCCGTTCTGTACTTAAAAACAACATTTTGTGCACATAGCCTTTAGCTGAAAAACACTGTCAGATAATTCAATGTCTTGTTCTTGTAACATCATCTATTAACACTTTATAAAGCAGACTTTATGCCAAGCATTTGTTTACCCGTACAGTGTTTTATTTTTTATTTTCTATATTTGTATAGCATTTTGTTAAAGCAGCACTATCAGCAGGTTCTTCCCAGAGAACCTGCTGATATGCCGCAGAAGCCTTTTACCTTAGGAGTTGATCCCTGTTATTAATGCTCTTCTGCTCATCTGCATTCCTTATTAAATCGCTAATTGCCCTTATGCGTCCTGCCCAGTCTGCCCCCATCTGGTCCCACCCACCCCCTCCCCTCCTGCCCAGCTCGCCCAGCCAGCCTCCTTCTGTCCCTTCCAGTTCCGCCAACTATGCATATTCATATATGCATAGTGGCGCCTTCACTGTGCTTGTGTCGGAGACGGGCGGCTCCCCCGCGCATGCGCAATTCGGCCGGCCGTCCTGACATAGTAAGAAGAGTCCTGCTGCAGCAAAATTGCCATCATCCCCGAGGTCATTGCCAAAATTAAGTATGATGACAACTTGGCTGCAGCAGGATTCTTCTAACTATGTCAGGACGGGTGGCTGAATAGTGCATGCGTGGGGGAGCAGCCCGTCTCCGACAGGTCATCTTACTGGCACAAGTGCAGTGAAGAGGCCACTATGCATATATGAATATGCATAGTGGGCGGAACTGGATGGGTGGGCTGGTCAAGCTGGGCAGGACGGGAGGAGGCTGACAGGGTGAGCTGGGCAGGAGGGGAGAGGGCGCAGGGACAGATGGGGCGGACTGAACAGGACGCAGTGGTGCTTCTGGACGGAGGCGACGCCCCAAATGCTCTTAAGTCCCAAATTTGCATAGGGGCAATTAGCGATTTAATGAAGAATGCAGAGCAGAAGAGCGTTCATAACAGCGATCAACTCCTAAGGTAAAGGGCTTCTCTGGGCAGAACCTGCTGATAGTGCCACTTTAAAGCTTTCTAGATCAATTTTCACAAATTGTAATACAGCTACTACAATATGGAAACGATAATGCCGGCTTGTAAGCATTACAGAATAAAGCCTTCCAAGTTAGTTGTTTTCAGCTGTTCACTGACATTCAGTTTTACCTGATAACCACGCCTTCTTTTACTCAAATTTACCATAGGAATACCTATGCCTACAGGCTGAAGTAGTAAAGAAAGCGAAATTTGCTCTTTTATCTCAAATTATATATATTTTATAGCTATATCTTATAGCTATATAATACATAAAATAGCCGACACACTACATAAACTATCTGCATGGAATGTATATTTTCTATATAGGAAACATACTTAATATGTTTTACATAGTGGACCTAGATTGTGGCACTATGCAAACAGGAAATCAAACAATAATAAATACTTGCATAAATAAATAGGAAATGCCTCTTTTAGAAACTATTGACATGTTCTAGAGACCTGTTAAAAAGAAAATTAGCCCGGTCCAGAAGTAGAGATGAGCGTGCCTGCCGGATTTCTGGTTCGTACGAACCAGAAATCTCGGCATCTGACTCCCACTGTCTGCCGTCTCCGTGCAGCGGGTGGATACAGCCTAAGGAACGCCTAAGGAACGCGGGAGTCAGATGCCGAGATTTCTGGTTCATACAAACCAGAAATCCCTCAGGTTCGCTCATCTCTATCCGGAAGGGGTTAAAGACGCTGTTTGGGCAAAATTTACTTTTGGAATTTCCTGTGGCTAGGGAAAAAGTAAGAGATCGCGGGGGATCGAACCTCCGTACCTGGAGCCGATCTGTGTTGGGCTCCGGCTTCTGTGTTATGAATAGAGCCGTGGGTACAGCACGTAACTCGTGGTTCTGTTCATTCCTTTGAAGCCAAGGGAAAGAGCCGAGTACAGCGCTCTTTCAGCTTACACAGCTCTTTCTAGGGGCTCCATAGGAATGAATAGAGCCGCGGGTCACGTGCCATATCCGCGGCTCTATTCATAACAGAGAAGCCGGGGCCCAATACAGAGATCCGTGGGGGCTACAGAGGTCAGACCCCCAGGGACCTCTTACTTTTCCCCAATTCTGTGAATACGGGAAAAGATCATTTTGCCTGGAGAACTTTTTTAATTTGTTAATTTTAAATTGTTAATATTGTTAAGATAATGTTAAATATTGTGCTTTCTGGATTCTCCTTGATATACAGAGTTTGTGCCATGTTTTTCCTCCTCATCTGAACACACAGTTTATTATACCATTAATAAGACAGCATGTTTCCTCACTTTGTAAGCGGCTTATGTAGGAGTCTCTTTTTTTCCCCCATTATTATTTTCTTGGTTCTTTTTGATTATATTTAATTCCATATTGTTATTATTTTATTACATAATTGTCAGTTCTGTTTACTTTTATTATTCAAAGAAATATATTACATAGCCACTTTTATTACAAAAAACTTTTTATATGTATGTCACAAGGAAGTGAAGTTCACTACTGCATGCTTTTTTTGACAGTCAAAAACTTTGACATGTCAAAAGTTTTTCTTAATGACAAGTATTGTTTCAAAGATGCACTTTCTATGTTAATTATTGGTAATGATAAAATAAGATTTCATATATATATATATATATATATATATATATATATATATATATATTACTACATTCATACCTTTGGTTGAAGATTTGGATGGAGCAAGACATACCCGTTAGGATCAAGGGCAAAATAGTATCCATTAGGACACAGCTGAGGAAAAATATATATAATTACAAGTTTAAAACATTTGTATTTTGTGAAATTCGTATCCTGTTCAAAAACACTACAGTACAGTATATAAAAAAAATTACTTTTCTAAAATGAAAATACACTGAAAAGACATAGTAAATAACACTAATTATCTGCTACCATTGTTCAGTTCTCAATGGGAGTGCTCTCTAGATTGACTGCAAAACCAGTAACATCGGGCAGCTATTGGTCACTGCCTGCACCTTGCTCCCACCCCCATCTCGTCTGCTGAAGTTATCAGCACAGACAGGCAGAGAAAGGAAGTTGAGCACCAGAAACTAGAATTGGTAGGACCTTTTCTGCTTTCCAGATAAATCCTTTAATGGATCTGTTGTTAATAAACTTCAAGTCACATACCACAGGATACTTTCAAAGGCTGTAAGAAGCCAATGACGTGACACGTCAGATGAGTTTTAGCAGCAGACCTACTGAATACTATGCAGGTTTTTATAAGGCTGATCTGTGGGAAGTATTAATATGTAATATTACTGTATATTTAGCTTTTGAATTCATAACCCATGTAGTTACTATAATATATTAAATGGCCACCTTAAGTAACAAGGAGTATACACAGAAATCAAGTTACGCAGGTCTCCCCAAAACAGAACAATGTATGAGTTGTACTATGAATGGAGGACAAGGTGTTGTAAGAATGTATGTTTTGGGTTCTAGTTCTGGTTCACAGGCCACCCGCTGTCTGCTACTGTCACCTTTTTCACAACATACATTCTCTTGCCATTCCTCTAGGAAATGACTGCTTAGCATAGAAAGCACTATACTGTCTAGTCAACAAAACTTTACACTTAAATCAGTCCTAGGGTTCACAATCTAAATTTGTCTATCTGTATGTTTTGGATGCGGGTGGAAACCAGAGTATCTGGAGGAAACCCACACAAACACGGGGAGAACATGTAAAATCCTTGCAAATGTTATCCAGTGATGCAAACCCACCCAGGACCCTGTGCTGCAAGGCAACAGAGCTAACTACTGTGTCACTATGTTGCCCACAATGAAGACAACTTTTACACAATGGAAACATAAAAGCATTGTGACAAGTTATGCACTATTTATAGCATCCAGAGAATAGGCGATAACTAAAAGAAAGTAGGCGTCTGACAGCTGGGGTCTCAAATATGGGGACCCTGTATTCACAGTGGTGGCCTGCACACTTGCACCGCCACTGCATTCATTCACTATGGAACCATGTACAAAGCATTTGTCTAGCTCTGGTGGTTCTATATAAAATGAATGGCGGGGTTGTGCGCATGCAAGGCCTACTACTCAGATTTTGGGGGCCCCCAATGGTCGGATACCCACTCCCCAACCATTGTCAAGATGAAAAAATCCCTTTAAGGGGAAACACATTGAAATAAAAAAGGGATTGAAACACATGAAACCTCCAAAGATGTATTCCTTCATCTGTAATATCTTACATTAAATCAGGCACACAGTATAAAATTCAAATAAATAATGTAATAAATTGTGAATAAAATATAACAGGGTCACATTATATATTAGCAAGTTTTATGCAAGATATACAATGAACTTACTGTAAATCTGGGAGTGAGTCTTTTAATGTCTTTCAAAGAAACATCTACACCCATGACACCAAGTATTAACTGGTTCTAAAAATATAAGGCACAAAAAGACAACATAGTTCAGATCGTATGATATAATGATAGCTGTGAATTGACTGATGGTCATAAACTACTCTAAATAACAGGATATTAAGGCATCATAGTCTCTGAAAAAGGTTACATAATTCCTATAGTTCATCATCAAGTGGCGATAATAATGATGTAAGTAGCTGAGCACAGAGTACGTTAATACATTTCCTACATAAATAAGGCTTATTGATTGTATTTCCCCCAGACCTCAATTAAAGGTTAGAGTTTTCTTTTGGTCCCATGGAACCAATAAAGAATATCTAATGTGTGTGGCCAAGTTTATATTACATGGACTTTTGTCAGGAAGCCCAGAGTGATTTTCCCTTCTGAGATTAGAAAGTCTAATAAAACAAATGCTTTAATAATGATTCTAAGATTTATACTGTGGCTAGTTTAAAAGCACCATCAATAACCTATGAATCAACAAGGAGATTTCACATGCTAAATTTCAGTTTACAGTACAGAAATATAGCAGGCCACGATGAAAATGAGTGAACTTCGCTGTCGAAAGGACATCTTGTGCCTATATCCATACAGGTTTATTTTTATAAAGCAGGAGAAGGAGGAGAGAACTGAAAACAGATGACTAGAACATTTAAAAGCTTAACAGAAACATAGATTTATTTTCAGATTATTTTAATGACAATTTCCATGTATATTGTATATTTTTCCCTGTATTGTTTCCACCTCTAGAAGACATCTTAATGGTAAGACCTAGCTTATACTGCTATCATATACATTCTACAATATCATAACCAAGGCATTATTCCTATACTGATACAATCAGGGAAGAAAGTATACACATACCATTAGTAATGGTACAATGACATATTACTAAAGGCCGTATTACACGGCCCGACTGAGAAGCAAATGAGCTCTGTCAGCGCTTGTTTGCTCCTCGTACCCCGCTCACTGCTGCCACTATTACACACAGCAGAAGCGAGCGGGTGAGTCCAGGGTGGGCTGGGGGAAGCTGCAAGAGGGCTGCCCGGGTGATCGCTGACCGTCCGGGCAGCCCATAGGATATGGTGGGGGTCTGCTGCCGCCACTCCTATGCCACGGAGCGGTGGCTGCAGATCACTGCTATATAAGTCGTTTGTCTTTCAACATGTTGAAAGACAAACGACTTCAACGATTAGCCGACATGAACAATGTCAGCTGATCGTTGCCCCCTATTCCACGGGACAATTTTTTAGCCGTAATGGCCGATATCGACCGAATACGGCCTATAATGGTTCAGTGGAATAGAGCCTTTAGAGTTTCTTTATCTCTCAGAATGATTACTACAGATTGCTCACAAACATTTTAAGGCAGCCCATCTGATGCTAATGCCTACACCAACAGCATTTTTGGTGGGAGATGCCATTTCAGTCTGAAGGAAAGGATTTTTGACCATCATATATTATGTTGCAACAATTAAAAAAAAAAAAAAGTTAAAAAAAAAATGTTAGTGTCCTTTTTTTCCCCAATGTTTTTCACTGGCCATCAAAATCATTGTTGATATAGGGACAGCATACTGAATTCTTGAGGAAGTGGCACCTATCTGTACCTCTTTTGGTATCTCTTAAAAAATTATTCCAGGATAGGAAATAAATGTATCATTGCAGGGAGTCTGACCTACCGGATGCTATATAATCTTTATGAAGAAGATTTAAAAGCTCCATTCAGAATATAGTGTACTCTCTGCTGCTTCATTCACTCACTATGGGACTGTTGAAGTAAACTGAGCACTGTACTCAGCTACAGTATATTTGGCAGTCACAAGCTAAACAGGCAGAAGAGGAAGTGTAAACACCTGACCAAAGCTTCTTTCTGATGGGAGCTTTGGAAACGCAATTACAATCTCCGCCGATGGAATTCTAAACACACTGCAGCCTCATTATTGGCCTCAGTGATTGGATGCAATGTGTTTAGAACGTCATCAGGGCAGTTGGTACGATTAGTGTAATAAACTAGAGCACTGGGACAGACCAGAGCAGTAGAGCACCAGAGATAGAGCGGGTGGTGTGAAAACAGTGCAATGTATTATTTTACATCCCTAGCCAGCAGCAGTATGTCTTTTCTGGAATCAGAATAACCCTTTAATGATTTAACATAAGTCTTAACTTAGGAAGTCCCTTCATTGGCTTTTCAAGAAGCATACATATCATCTTGTTGGCCACTTTAGACTTCACATGTACTTCAGACGTACGTGTCTGTTCTTCAAGTTGTGAACACAGGGCTGGTAAATTCTATGTAGTAAAACAGAATGTCTCTAAGCTAGCAGGGATGAGCTTAAATACTTATTGTTATATGACTCCTCTCTGGAGTGCAATGATATTGGAAGGTCATAAAAAAGGAAACTTTCGCTGTATGGTAATCCTGTGTGTTCAGGGCTTTGAACAATCCAAATAGGAAATTAGAAACATAATTTCAGGTACAGTAAATATTGCACATTTTACTTGCCTATAACATATAAAATAAATAAGAATGACCAGCACTAAGCACCTACATAGGGAGCTGCGTGATGCTATAGTAGCCTATTTTCCTCTCAGACTAGTCTGCTGACTAGCTGGTAAGTTGCAGAGCTGTGTATCTGCTAATTTGTGAACAATGTCAAATCTTATAATAACAAATAATAATTGGTGTTTTAGCACCTTCTGTCTGAGGTCAGTACCTAGGCTAAAAAAGCAGTGCTCTGAAACAAGACTTCTGTCTCTAAAACTTACTTTATTTTCTTTTCTGTCTCCTGTCAGATTGAACACAGGCAATGTACCGGTGATAACAAGTCCCAGCTCCTGCAAATAGAAAGAAAAATCAAGATTACTAATTCATTTTAGTTCCCAGCACATCAATATTAAGTTCCCTTGTAATACCTGAACCGTATGATCCATATTATTCAGTCATCCAGCAAAAAATATGTTCTTAAAGATTTGTAAAAACATCAATCATGTTAGGTAAAAATAAATTACAGATACAAGTTGCAGACATATTCCTGAAGTTTTTACAGAATTTTAGTATAAAGCACTACTAACAGGAAGAATTGTCATTATGGTAACCCTATTGGTGTATATAATGAAAACAGATTCTTGTCGGAAATGAGATAGAACTATAGTATATGATGTAATGTGAACTTGGTGAAAAAATAAACAACTTCTCTTTAACTCCCTTGTAAAATTGAAGTTAGGCTGGGTTCACATACTGTAAAATAAAAATATAAAATAAAAAAGTAAATCTGGGCCTTTGTGTTTGGTACAGCATGCATGGATTTTACGCTGTTTTCACATGGCAAAATTGTATTCAGTTATTTTGTAAAGGCAGATGTATTTTAACATATTTCAAGAGATGTAGTCACTTAAAAAATATGCAGACTAGTTAACTAAAACTTTTAGAACATTGTTCAAATAAGCAGTAATTCATTAATATGATAAGTGACTATTAACACTTTTCATCAATGAAACAAAAAATACAAATGTCCAGTGTATAGTATGGGTTAAAGGGCTAGATGTTTATATAGGTTATGATATGAGATCTATTCATAATAATGAAACATACATTTATGAGATTACACATTTTATACTTAGTTCATTTACATGGCAGCATTAAACTGCTGACCACTGGGTTGCATTCAGCACGTTCCTGCAGCCATACCTCTGTATCGGCTGCAGGAATGTTCCTCTTTTACAATTGACTCGTGGGCACTGTCGGTTGTGCCCGCAAAGCAATTAACCATTCACTTCTATGCAAAGTGTGGCCTCTGCAGTGTCAATGCAATGCCGCCCTCTGTGCTCACACATCGTTATTTTAACGCCTGTTCTTTAGAAAGGGCGTTAAAATAATGTACATGCCTATTATTTCTAGACGCTGTTTAATTAACAGTGTCCGGAAATTATAGCTGTTCACAAAATGTAGGGTGCGGTGGCAGCCGCACTTTGCATTGAAGTGAATGGCTAATTGATTTGCGGGCATACCGACGGTACCCGCAAGTCAATTGTATAAAAAGAATGCTTCTGCAGCCAATACAGAGGTATTGGCTGCAGGAACATGCTGAATGCAGCCCGGCGGTCATCAGTTTAACAGCGCCCATTGCTATGCGCCCGTGAACATAGCCAAAAACTACATGGAAATTTTTGTACTGTTTTCATGTTTTGGACCCACTCCTTTGATTTAAAAAAAAAAAAGATGCAAAATATGGACCAAAATACTGTAGGAACCTAAAATTGTTTATCCATAACCCCTTAACGACAGCGAGCGTAACGGGGTACATTTACGCCCGCTGTTTACCCGATCGTGTAAACACACAGCGATCAGGTAATGATAGCTGCTGTAAATCATAGCAGGCCATCATAGCTTGTCGGCATGGGGGACCCCCCCCGTACCGACGATTGCTGCTATTTGAAAGCAATGGCTGTCGGTGCTGTCCGAGGCGGCACCGACCGCCATTACTGCTAAAAGTAATGGTGGCCACGGTGCCACATCCCGATCGCCGTAATCGGCCTGCCAGGCCCGGCTTGCCGATCACTGCGATAAATGTCCCCAAAAAAGTGAATACCTGATCTGATCACCTCAGGTAGCTGAGGTGTTCACAGCAGGTATTGGGCCATACTCACCTGATCCCAGAGTCCGGAGGGTGGTCTTCCAGGTCCCGCGGCGCCCTCTTCTTCTCGTCGTCTATCTTCGGCTTTTTCTGTTGTCCTGTCGTCTTTCTTCAGCTCTTTTCGGCTCCAGCGTAGTCTAACTTCGTCTTTTTCTGGCTTTTGCGTCCTACTGCCCCCTAGAGGCTGATAAGTGTATATAATACACTTATCAGTAGCTATAGGGTTGTAGAGAGTTTTTTTTTTTCATTTTTTTTGCACACCCTACTGCCGCTGAGTGCTGATCAGCATTGATAGTAAGTGCGCTGCTAATCAGCCACTCCTCCTTTTTGGCGTAGGGCTTTTTTTTTTTCTTTATCCTACCGCCACTGTCTGCTGATAAGCACCGGCGTTTATCAGCAACTCCTTTCTTGGCGTAGGTTTTTTTTTCTTAAGGCTAAAAAAACGTAAAAAATACTACATTACACTACACTACATGAAATAAAGTTTTCCACTACACATTTACATACCCCATATACCGATCCCCATATAAAAATGGCCCCCAGGGTGTTTTCGGTGGAGGACGCATACGCTATTATTGCCTCCGACACCGAAACAGCCAGTGAGGATGAATGGGGGGATCCTTTTGTCTGGGGGTAGCGTAGCATATGCTGCCCCCCCCCAGACACGTCTTTTCTGCCAGTACCGTCCCAATAAGAGATCAGGGTATGGCGTGAAATTCTACACACATTCTTGCACATTGCGGAATGGCGAAGGATAACCCTTTATGCATTCCGCAGCTGGCACCCGCCGGCGGACTGATGCAGGCACGTGTCTCCGCCCGTGTCATTGACTCCATTCTATGCACGGGCAGATTCCATCATCCGTCCAAAGAATGAACACGTCCATTCTTTGGATAGAAGGAAGAATCCGCCCGTGCATAGAATGGAGTGTGACACGAGCAGAGACGCGCACGCCTGCATCAGTCCGCCAGCGGGTGCCAGCTGCGGAATGCGCAACGGGTTATCCGTCGCCATTCCGCAGTGTGCACGTACCCTTAGAGTGTATGAAGGAAGTGACACCCGAATCCAGCCCCCAAATGCCTCCCCAATCCTTGGAGTTAGTGGGGAGATCGTTTGGGAACTGATCTTCCCACTGTTGGATAAAGGTTACCACCTGTACGGGGATAACTTTGATATGAGCACCCCCTCTTCCGGTCCCTCGCTGCCCGAGCTACTGTAGCTTGTGGCACGATCCGAAAATATCAGAAGCAGTAATAAAGCCCTACTATTTAGCAGCCATGGAGTGGACCCAGCGCTTCTGGATATGAAGGACCCCGTATCGCATCAGGCCAACATTTTCCAGGTGATGTCCCCCACACTGGAAAACAGGAGACCCCAGAAGAAGTGCCGAGTGTGCCGTAACAGGGGGATCAGGAAGGGCACTATGTTCCAGTGTGACACCTGTCCTGATCACCCCAGCCTCTGCATACAGGATAGCTTCAAGGCGTACCACACGTCATTGGAGTTCTAAATTTTCTAAATTCTTTCCCGTATTCCTATTTCAGGGGTCACGTTGATCCAGGGATTATTCTGATTGCCATTTTGGAGTTGGGAAGGATATTTTTTTTCCTGTGATGAGGCTACTGTCGTCTGCCTCACGAGGGTTTTTTGCCTTCCTCTGGGTCAACACAGGTTTAATTTGATGGACTCCCCCCAAATAATACCCCCAATAATACCCCCAAATAAATTAAAATTGTCCCTTTTCCCCAGCTAAATACTATAGGTATGGCCGCCATTCCCATTAGAAGCTTGCCATGATGCACTTACAAAGCCTCTGCACTGCCAGGATAGTAGAAACTCCCCACAAGTGATCCAATTTTTGAAACTACACCCCCTAAGGAATTTAACAAGGCGGCAGCAGGGATATGGCCCCCTGGTGACGAGCACATTTGTGCCGTGAAAATGAAAAAAAAAATGTATTTTTTATTTTCACACCACATGTTCTACATATGTGCCAGTCACCAGTGCGGTCATATGCTCACTGCACCCCTTGTTAGATTCCTTAAGGGCTGTAGTTTTCAGAATGGGGTCACTTGTGGGGGGTTTCTACTGTCCTGGCAGCACAGGAGCTTTGTAATTGTGACATGGCCTCCATCCTCCATCCTCCATTTCAGCTTCTAAATGTCGCTCTGTCCTTTTGGTGGCTTGCCCTGTGCCCATATGGCACATTATGTCCGCATGTGGGGTATTTTCATACTCAGGGGAAATTACCCTACACTTTTTGTGTTCATTTTCTTTTTTAACCCCTTGTGGAAATAGAAAAAAAAATCAAGGCTAGACCAACATTTAGTGTAAAAATGGTTTAATTTTTACACTAAATCATTGATCTTGTCTTGATTTTTTCATTTTCGCAAGGGGTTAAAAGTAAAAAAAAAAAAAAAAAAAAGTACGGAAATACCCCACATGTGGACATAAAGCGCCATGCGGGTGCAGGGTAAGCCTCCAAAGGGAAGGAGCGCCATTTGGCTTTTGGAGGCTGGATTTGGCTGGAATGGATTTCGAGGGCCTTCTTGCATTTAAAAGGCCTCTGTGTTGCTAAGAGAGTTGAAACCCCCACAAGTGACCCCATTATAGAAACTACACCCCTCAGGGAATGTAACAAGTGGTGTAGTAAGCATATGAACCCCACTGGTGGCGGGCACAAATGTGGAACAATGTGGCGTGAAAATGAAATATTACATTTTTTTACACTATAATGTTGGTCTAGCCTTGAATTTTTCATTTTCACAAGGGGTTAAAAGAGAAAATAGAGCAATTTCCCCTGAGTCTGTAAATACCCCACATGTGGACAGAAAGTGCCATTTGGGCGCAGGGCAAGCCTCCGAAGGGAAGGAGTGCCATTTGGATTTTGGAGGCTGGATTTGGCCAGAATGAATGATGAAGGCCATGTCGCATTTACAGAGCCCTTGTGCTGCCAAGATAGTGAAAACCCCCTACAAGTGACCCCATTCTGAAAACTACACCCCTCAAGGAATCTAACAAGAGGTGCAGTGAGGATATGGACCCCTTGATGACGAGCACATTTGTGCTGTGAAAATGAAATTTTTTTAATTTTCCCTCTCATGTCACATTGTTCCACATTTGTGCCCATCACCAGTGGGGTCCATATGCTCACTGCACCCCTTGTTAGATTCCTTGAGGGTTGTAGTTTACAGTGTTTTGGCAGCACAAGGTCTTTGTAAATACAAAATGGCCCTTTAAATCCATTTCAGTGAATTTCGGCTTCAAAAGGCCAATTGGCGCTCCTTCCCTTTGGAGGCTAGTCCTGCGCCCGCTTGGCACTTTATGTCCACACGTGGGGTATTTCCATACTCGGGAGAAACAGCGCTACATGTTTGGTGTTCTTTTTTTTTATTATTTTATCCCCTTGTAAAAATGAAAAATTGAAGGCAAGAACAACATTTTAGTGTAAAATTTTTTATTTTCCTTTTTCACGCTACATTGAAAATCTGTGAAGCACCTGTAGGGTCCAGATGCTCACTGCACCCCTTGTTACATTCCTCGAGGGGTGTTGTTTTCTAAATGGTATCCCTTTAGGGGTGTTTTTTTTTGTTTTGGCACCCCTGAGCCTCTGCCAAGTAGTATGGTCAAAAATGACCAAATATAATGGAGGCATTGAAATTCACTAGGCGCTCCTTTATATCTGAGACTTGTGGTTGCGTCAGGTAGCGCAATAGGGCCACATTTGGGGTATTTCTATAAACTGCAAAAGCGGGGCAATAAATATTCGGGTGCATTTCTCTGGTAATAGGTTTACAATTATGAAAGATATTGGATTACTAGAAAATCTCTGCACAGAAAATTTTAATTTTCAAATTTCAACCTGAACAAGTATCTAAAAAAATCAGATTTTGAAATGTTACTGAAAATTTGGAAAATTGCTGCTAATGTTTTAAGCTTTCTATTGTCTAAAAAAAAGAAAGATAGTTTAATAAATAGTTTTATTGCTAATGCTATTTAATATATAATTTATGTGGCATAACCATTTTCTGTATAGGCAGAAAAGTTTCAAAGTTGGGAAAATGCAATTTTTCACATTTTTCGCGTTATTTTGGGTTTTTCCATAAAGATTTGTTTAAAGTATCGACTCCAATTTACCAGAAATGTAAAGTACCATATGTCACGAGAAAACAGTCTCAGATTTAGCCGGATAGGTAAAAGCACTCCCAAGTTATTCATGAATAAAGTGACACATGTCACATTCATAAATTTGCCTCTGTCCTTTCCATTCCAGGCCCGGTCCTTAAGGGGTTAAAGCAACTCTGTACCCACAATCTGACCCCCCCAAACCGCTTGTACCTTCGGATAGCTGCTTTTAGTCCAAGATCTGTTCTGGGGTCCGTTCAGCAGGTGATGCAGTTATTGTCCAAAAAAACTACTTTTAAACTGGCAGCCGCGTGCCCTACGGGCGTGGCCTAGATTGCGTATACATTAGGCTGGCACACCCTTTCTGTCCCTCCTCCTCGCCCTCCTCATCCTTAGAAATTCTCGAGGCAGATTTTTCCTTATTCCTCAGCTTTGTCAGCACGGAACATGAGCTGGATCAATAATCACCTGTGCAATGTTCAGACAGGAGTAAATGTTTCAGTGGAATTCCTGATGATGAAGAGGGTGGGGAGGAGGGACAGAGGGGTGTTGCAAAGTTAGGGCACAGATACTCCCATTGGGTACAAGGCTGCAAGTTTAAAAGTTGTTTTTTAGGACAATAACTGCATCACTTGCCAAACGGACCCCAGGACAGATCTTGGATTAAAAGCAGCTATCTGAAGGTACAAGTGGTTGGGGGGGTCAGATTGTAGGTAAAGAGTCGCTTTAAAGTACAACAGTCTATAGTCTATAAAAGGGGTACTCCGGGCTAGGGGTATTTTTACTGTATGGCCGGGGAGAGGGTGGATGTGTATGCCGCCGTCTACTGATCTCCCCGGTTCCATTGCTGTATCCCGGAATGCGCCACTCCATTCTCCCGCCTCGATGCCGCTTCCTGGTCTGAGCTGTGGCTTGAGATGTGATGTCTCAAGGCAGCTCAGCCGTTC
This sequence comes from Dendropsophus ebraccatus, assembly GCF_027789765.1. NCBI lineage: Eukaryota > Metazoa > Chordata > Amphibia > Anura > Hylidae > Dendropsophus > Dendropsophus ebraccatus. The sequence goes on from NC_091454.1 coordinate 123,012,800, forward strand.
AGCGGCCAAGGCGAGACCTCACTACGACTGCTGAGTGGCTGAGCGGCCTTGAGACGTGACGTCTAAAGCCGCAGCTCAGACCAGGAATCAGCAGTGGGACGGGAGAACGGAGCGGCGCAATCCGGGACCCGGCGATGGAACCGGGGAGATTAGTAGACGGCATCTATATCCACCCCCTCCTGGCCATACAGTAAAAATACCCATGGGCACTCCACATGCCTCTGCTGTATACATGCTTACATACATTTATATACAACTTACACTAACCAGAAGCCTAAATATGTATGCCTGCCCTTATACGAGATATACAGAATAGTTGTTCTGAACATTCATTTAACCTCATTAACTGTTAGAGTAAAAATAAAGTCTAACATAATGTCCTTAAGGTTTCCAGTAAGAGCATAAGACTTTAAAAAGGTCTGGCCAATGAACTGTCGGTCAGACAAGTAGAAAGAGATATAATTAATAATTCCATTATGTAGCTGTTTTCTGCAGTGCATCCTGTCGGATACAGCAGAGATGCTGAGAAACTGTGCTGTAATTCTAAAAAGGTTTAAAGGCTTGAGACACATTTGCTGTATGACTATAAGTAGCTTGCAGTGAAGGAACAGCTTCTTAATGTTGCTAAATGTTCGGATTTCCTGCAAATGTTTACACTACAAAAGCAACCAAATGATAAGAGGCAATATTTTACTGTATGCTTTGTCAGAAATACTGGCAAAATAACCCCAGCTAAGGAACAGAATCAGCAGGAAATAGATGCAATAAATAATATGAAAGAGGAGCTTGTACTGGAATCAAACCTATCACTTTTTATGATCTAGACTTGTTATAGCAGTTAACCATTAAATTATGTAGGTGAATAAATGTTATCCTAATGGTAAAACCTCAAATATATAATGAAAGTAGAACTTGTCCATCCTTCTGTTAAAATTTTATATAAAAATATTGTGTAAAATTATGTTACAAATAAATACTGCAGCTTTCTTATGTTCACATAAGTACATGTGCTGCAGTCTCTTCAAACAGCTATCTGGAGAGGGTACCAAGAGTTGGATTGTGCCGATCTTATATTGGTGGACTATCCTGAATAGAAGACATCAGTTTTTAAAGATAACCCCTTTAAATCCTAACATGGCTGACCACCTTTTCATCAGCTATCTTTCAAGTCGCACTCACAATCATGAATCATAGGGATATAAGCAAAAAAACCGACACTGGCACCAATGGCATAAAAAAGGTACACAATCCATACCAGTCAAGGGAAATAGTAAAGGAGCTTTGGAGGTGGTACACTAACAGAGGAAATTACTCAAATAAATGCAAGTAAAGAAAAAAAAAACTGTGGTACTCACTGGCTTCTATGTGTAAAAAACAATCTTAAAGCGGCACTTCCCAGAGAACCTGCTGATATGCCGCAGTAGTTGTGTCCCTCAGTAGGACATAGCCATTAGTCAGGGCCGGCGTCAGCAAAGGGCTTACCCGGGCAAGTGCCAGGGCCCAGAAAGGGAGAGGGGCCCTAATGTTCAGCCCACTCACTGTAGTGCAGGGTGAGGGGCTGAACATTAGAAGAAACAGGAGATGGTGCAGGACTTGCACAGAGAAAGAAGATGGTGAAGGACCTGATCACATGACCTAAAGGTTCTCAACTTTACAGTGTGGAGATGAGATCAGCCCGACAGAGAGGAAATGCTGTAAGTGCTGCGTGTCAGTCAGAGATTGTCAGTGTTTATGATGTGTTTGTGTAGGTTAGAGGTGTCTCAAGTGATTGTGCATAGTGTGTGGATGATGAGTGCATACTGGATGGAGGAGGGGCCCGCTGAGGCTCTGTCGCTCAAGGGCCTACAAAATCCTGGAGCCGACCCTGCAATTAGTTTAACCCCTGTCCTCCCCAGCATTGTTCCTAAAATAGCTAAATGCTCTTATGAAAATGATTTGCTTAAGAGGATTAAGGGCGTTGCTCGGGATCAGAGAACATCACCGAGCCCCGCTGTGCCCGCCCCCTCCTGTCATATTCATATACGCATAGTGGACTCTATACACGGCAGCTGTGCAGGGAAGCAGTCCCGTTGGAGACGGGCTTCTTCCCACACATGTGTGAATCCCCCAGGCCGCTGTCGATCCTCCTAGAGAGGTTTTATACGTATGTCCTGAGGGACCTCCAGGAGGATCAGCGACGGGATTGCTTCCCTACGCAGCCTCCGTATATACAGCCCACTATACGTATATGATTATGCCCTTAATGCTCTGAAGCAAGAAATTTGCATAAGAGTATTTAGTGATTTTAGAAACAATGCTGGGGAGGAGAGGGGTGAAACTAATGTCCATATACTACTGAGGGACACAGCTACTGTGGCATTTCAGCAGGATCTCTGGGAAGAACCTGCTGATAGTACTGCTTTAAATGTTGCATGGAAATATTTTAGCAGGTCAGTAGATGCAGTTGCCAAGTATACTAACTTCGGATGTTAGTTTTGATTTTGCTAAGAAGCAGTAGATCAGTAAATGCCATGTGGATGTGAATCCATTTTTTTTCCCCTTAACTACGTTAATGCATTAGATTAACTCTTGATGTTTCTGAGCACTGTCAATACTTGCCATTAAAAAAAAAACAGACATGGCCACACAATAATGTTCACAATAAGTTTAAAATACAGAACAGGTGGCCGTTTTTCTATTTAAAAAAGACGCCGTTATTGCCGCGATTTAATTGACTTCAATGGAATGCATTGAAGTAAATGGGATGACAGACGTCCAATGCACACAGTGTATAAAATAACGGATGTTGTCTGCACAGATAATGATCATGACAATTAATTTCAGACGTCTTTTGCAACCAGCGGACGTACTATTTTAGTTGTTCACACACAGTTTTTCTTTTTTCACTCTTCTTTTCCCATTTTTACTAATAAATTCAATGGACTTTTCAATTAAAGAAACATCCAAAGGCCAATTAGTCCACCTGGTGGCCAAACAGCGAAATGATCTACGTCACTTTAAACTCAAAATTTATGGACGTCATTTAATCTTTTAAAAAATGGAGAGGAAAAAACGTAGTGTGAACATAGCCATATACTGATGTACTGATTCAGAACTAATCTTACCTAAAATCAGGAGTCAGATCCTTAAAAAAGTGGAAAGTGTTTAGACAGTAAATGTCCCATTATGTGTGGCATAATGCAGGTAAACTTCCCAGTAATAATCTTATAGCATAGCAATGCTTAGTTAATTTAGAATCTGGGCAATTTGTTATTATTGAAGTGAGCATAAATTCTACACAGTGCCATACTACTGGAGACAACCATGCAATGAGTATTGGCTGGGTACTGCAGCTCAGCTCCTGTTGATTTGAAAGGGAACAGATTTGCAGTAATGTGGCGCCACCACAACACAGTGCACAGAGCCAACTGCTTCTCATCCCATTTACTGTATAGAGGGGGAGCCGACAGGTGGGGGTGAGAACAGGCCATCAATTTTATTACCCAGAAACTGCACCGTTGGATCACAGGGAAAAAACTGCATGTGGGTTTATGCCTTCTGTTCTCATTTGTAAAAACATTGGGGGAACAAATGCTGCATTCCCCTTTGTAATAGTTCTTCTGTAATATTTTCTGTAACATTATTTCTAATGTTTTAATTTGAGCTAAATGATTGGATACAATATGACCAAGCACAAGACTTCATAACCCCAAAACCAAACTGCAAGGCAGATTTTCAAAAGACAAAAAAAATACAGGATTTATTCATGCTAACCAGGACTGAAGCCATAATACATGGTCGATACAGTTATTTAGAACTACGTGCAAGATGTCCAGAGGTCTGGAATTAGTCTGTTTGGACAAAGAAGTGTGAAAGATGTCAAGGATGTCTGTATTTCATAGTGGTTCATAAACAATAGTGCAAGATTTAGGGCTTAGCCTAATGTACGAAAGATTTTAATCAGTCTGTATTTCATTCCTTTATTATCAGTCTGAAAGTTGTTCAAAGTTGTTCATTTAAAATGGGGAGGGGGGGACTCAAAAAAAAAAAAAAAATCTCTAAAGTGCCATTTAAACAATTTACCAGATCCCTGCTCTGTGCTAAAGAGGTTAAAACAGATCTGTCTACAAATAGTTTGACACTTGAGGGGCTATTTGCACAAAGTATGGTGTACAGCATATGATTCTATAGCCACACGTACTGTAGCTGATGCTGATGCTGTTGTTTTATGTGACTTAAGTAGGTTGCGTGTGGTATTAATACTTGACTCCATTCACTTTCAGTGAAAGTGAGCTGTGCTACCACACCCGAATTGAGGATCATGTCAGACTCTTCGGCGGAAAGTGCCGATTTGCGTATTTTTTTATTCGCAAATGGCCGATTTGCGAATAAAATATTCGCAAATCGGCACTTTCCGCCGAGTACGCCAGGGGGGCGGAAAGGGGGCGTGTAGTGGGCAGAACGATTTACCATCCGTTCCGCCCAAATGTACGCTGAAAACATACTCCAGTCCTCAGCTGGCGTAGGTTTTCGGCGGTGCGCACCGGCGCGCACGGGATTTATGTAGAGGCAGTCTGCCTCTACATAAATCTCCGTAGCGCCGGAGATGCGGGGGCATTTATAAGTCCGGCGTAAAAAACGCCGGACTTAATAAATGCCACCCTTAGAATCTGGCGTTAATCACTTGCGTGTTGATGCCACAACTCTTATAGGTGCTTAGATTTATTTTCATCCTAATTCAGTTATGATTTATACTTGTCTGTATCATCAATACCAGTGTTCCCCTTTTCAGTGATTATGTCTTTAAAGACCTGTAGCATATGACATGGGTTCCCAACTCCATAATAACACTTCTGTGCTGATATATACTATTTGTTTTACCTTTCCATAATTACTGTACATTGTACATTTTTTACTTGGGACTACACTGTATGTCTATTGCATGCCTATATAACTGTCATACATTACACTCCATATAATCTATAGTGTTCATTAACTTAACAGAGGACCATAGAGGTTTTTATGCATTTCATAAATGTCCTAGTATTAGTATTGTCTACCATGTACATTTGCTGAGCTCATTTTGTTCTTACCAAAGCATCTAAGTAAACATTTGTCCACTGTACTTGTTTCGCTTTTTCTCTAGCCAAAACCATTGGCCTTCCAAGGACATCTAAATATTCCTGTCAAAAAGAGAAACGATTTCAATGACAGAGTTCTGGTTTAGCTTAAACAAAGATATCAGTTCTGCTGTAAGATTAGACATTAACATTATTCATTGAATACTGCATTGTATATTTTTTTTTGCATCCTTACACATTAAAGCTCTACATATACTCAGTGGCTTGGCTAGTATATTACAACTGTCTGTAGGTCTATATTCTTAAAAATGTTTATTTATTAATCCTATGTACTAGTGTTTGGAATACAGGCTGTATAGAATACAGGCTCAGGCCATGTTCACCCAACGCATGTTTAGCATAAAGCACGGCCTTTGTTGCAATTTGCAACAACAGCCATGATTTATGCTAAACATACTTTGTATTTGAATGGATGGAATCCCAGCTGGAGCATATACACATAGTATACGCTTCGGTCGGGATTCCATCCGGCCGCACGGAAAACTGACATGTTCATTGAATAGCGGCCGCAGAGACATGTCAGTTCACACAATGGAGAGTGCCGCTCCGGCCCCACGCTCCATTGTGTGCAGCGGTGGGCGCCTGCATCCGAATTCACCAGAAATAAAGATCATCCAGGTCACAGAATGGCTGGTCTCATACCATATGTGAACATGGCCTAATGGTGCACATTACCAAAGTTGTGTGTGCAAGTCGAATGTGCTGGGGAATTTAAGCTTTACAAAGAAATGTCTGGTACCAGAAGAGTGGTATCAAGTTTTATGTCCATTTTTAACTGTAAAACTATATTCAAACAGTAAATATGAATAGGAGTTATGGAAACAACATAACACCATGAAGTGGAATTCACATTTATGTATAAATGATGGCATATCCAGTGGATATTCCACGAACATGTTTGCCATCACTTCATCATTGGTGAGAGTTTGACCTCTGGAATCTCCACTGCCCAATCCTGAAAATGAGGTGGCTGTAGCGCTGGTGTCCCCTGAACTGTTTTGCCAGTGCAGCAGCATGCTTGTAAGGAAAGGCTGTCCAGGAGCAACATCTGCATTGAATCAGTCCTGTATTCCGTTCTCAGGATCTCAGAGGTCCATGAGAATCCTAGAGGGCAAAGCCCTACCAATAGACATGCCATTACTTTTGGATCTATACACCCCTTTTAAGTAGAATTTGTGTTTCTAATGCGTAATGAAAATGTATATGAGTACTAAAATCTACTTAAACTCCATGAAATAATAACACCCTTTAACAACTGCAGGATAAGTAACAACTATATATAATCATTGTAATGTAGTCTTTATAAAGTATAGGTACTTTTTATCGCAATACTGCAATATTTAAAAATGAACATTAATAACACTATGGCTCGTTTTTTCTGTGCACCACTTAAAGGAGAAGTCAGGCACAAAAGTATAATATCTGTACGGGCAGGGGGTGGGGGAAAATAAAAAACAACTCATAGTTACCTGTCCCAGCGCCTGCGCAGAGCCATGTCCCACTCCTGAAAGCTGTTGGGGTCCAGGAGCTCTGTGATGCAGCGCAGTGGGGGCTTGGGTAGCTGTAAGTATGTTTGCCTTTTCAATTTCCACCCACCCCCTGCCCCTAATGATCATCTTTAATAATACCACTTATGGTATTATGGTCCTATAGTGGTTCCAGGCATATGCAACTGCAACCTTCGGACTGGCATAATACTGGTATACACAGTATAAGTTTCTTTATTAGGTTGGATGCAGTAATCCTTATTTAATGCAGCATCCTTAGCATGGCAGTTAGTAATTAATTCATGTTGATCACATAGGAAACAGTAAGTGCTTTATCAGAAAATATCTCATGAGTAGTACTATTAAAATGCTCAATAAACTTGTGAATTTTTTTTTGTGTCAAAGTGTTTATGTTACTGCAGCTGCTCACAATTAAAGTACCAAGCAGAACTTTAGGTCAAGCTGGGCAGCTGTGTTTAAAATCTATGAAACCATTATTTACACTGTAGTAGGCGTATATATATTGGACACACATGTGCACCTATCATTGCATTTTAAAAATACAAACTCCTTCCTACAATTTAAAAACACTAAAAGCCTTGAGTGCTTACTGTATGTGTGAATGCTGGTATATTTCAATATATAATTGATGGGCAGTTATTTAACAAAAGGATAAAATTAATGTACATACTGTTCACTTGATGATGTTCTACTTCTCTGAACCACATGTAACCTTATGTTTTTTTTTCTTTTCTATGAATACATTCAATGATAACATTCTTGGTGATATAAGCATTGATAAGGATTAGATGAAAGTAAAATACAAACCTGTGTATTAATTCGAATTGCTCCAATGGATGGGATTTCATAATAGTAACCTGAAATATGCAAGTGGGACAATGAAATAAAATTGTGCATGTTATTATTTCACAGATATTATCTATCTATCTCCACAGGAGAGCTGCACCTTGAAATTCAATCCAGGGTTAGTGGAGTGCCAGCAGCTAGGACCTTGAAATAAGATTCCAAATTAACATACAAAAGGATTAGCCACAAAAGTGCCAGTAGCTTCAGGTGTGATAGTAATTGTGTATAGCATTCTAATGTATTATTTATTTATTTATTAGTAGACATTCACTAGTAAAATTTTGAGTGTCCGCAATCTGTATACTGACTGTATACTGTATACTGTGGACCAGATCTCGGAACTCCTGATATCATGATTTATTATGATGTCGGGAGCTCTAAAAACAGTTTAAATCTTCATGATACTGTACTGACATGTGGTCCATAGTACATCTTCCGTGCACAGACCATAATCATGGAACATGTAAACAACCCCTTTGGCCATGTTCACAAAATGTATTTTTTCACTAACGTCTGTTCTTGAAGGATTGCAACAACGGCCGCTATTGAATTAGATTGTCTGCAATGGTTAATTGGAACGCGGGCACATTCGAATGTCCCTGCATTCCAATTCAAAAGAAATGAAGTTCATCCGGTCAGTATTGCAGTACCAGCTATGTTGATCTTTACAGAAAACGTCCATTCTGTGACACGGCCATGTCACAGAATGGCTGCTGTCTTAAAGCATGTGGACATGGCCTTAGTACTAGCCCAAAAGAGGCATATCTATAGTGTATAGTCAAACCTGTGTCTGAGGTCACCTTAACATGGTGGGATGGTGCAAACTATTTGAACACATGGTATGCTAATCACCTCAATTTTTCTATAGCAGTATTGCATATTCCAGATTATGCATATATCTTAGTGTTTGCAGTGTGCTGCTGTCTTTTTATGTTTGCATCTATATTTCGGCTATGGCAGTGTGCACCTGCTTAGTTATATTACTCCTATTGGCTAAGGTGTCCTTTTTTCCATAAAGGCATAAAACACAGTCATATTTTGATTCTAATAATCTATCACATTAAAGTCTATTGGACAACTAATAACTGTACATACATAATAAAAACATAAATATTTTTTAAATGTGTGCACAGTCCAACATTTTCCCATAGATTTAAGGTAGTACAATATTAGACTTCCAATACATAAACATTTTAAACCTTCAAAAACAGATGCATATTTTGCTTTTATTTTACTGTGTAAATGCAATCTGAATAACACACACATATATATATATATATATGAACTGTTGAATGAAATTGGTATGATATGCATACCCAACCGTAAATAACATTTCATTGTAAATTAATCCCCTAAAAAAAAGAGATAAAAACAAAATACTAAAACATATACCTCAAAATGGTTCTCTTGAACAGTGAGTGGTCTAAAGGTGACTAATAAAATCTTGCTCGCAAAACTTCAGCATACAGAATTGGTAATTTTACTGAACTGTGATGACATAGTATTAAAGTTACAGATTATTTTGTTATGGTAGTGATGAAGTTACCCACATCCCAGTAATGAATGTTTGGTATAAAAAAGGTAAGGTGAGATATATTTATGTTATTCTATATTACATTCCCACTAGTTTTGAAGTCATGATACAGAAAAAGGTCAAAATAATTTACACTTAATATTTTAGACATGTGTTACATTTTAATATCACATATCTAATAATTACTTAAAAATTAAACAAATAATACAAAATATAACATTGATCTTATCTACAGTATTTGAGCCTAGACAAATAACTTACTGGCTAACACTAACGCTAAAGCTTTATCACTATATAGTCATCTATATCAATAGTATACAGTTTTTATTACATACAGTCTGGAGTTAAAAGGCAATATGAACCTATGCCTTACAAAACATAGTATAGGGCTATAAATACTGTACAACTCAATTAACAAATAATAATGCTAAAACTTCGGACTACATGAAATGAATACTTTTTTTTTTTTTGTTTAAAACAACTACTTATTTACTAATGCTTATTTGGGCTATGTTCACACTATGTATCTGTGCGGCTGTATTGCGGGCTGTAAATCATCGGCCGTATTTTTCAGGTTCATGCGTACACTGGAAAGTATAGGATATACGGCTGCACAGTGCACACTATGTATGAGCCTACGGCCCGTTCGTAAACTGACCCGTAAAAAATGAACAAGACCATTGTTTGCGGCCGGAACTGTGCAAATTCACGGCTGTGGATTGACAGGCAGTCCATACGGAGTACTTAAAAAAATAGCCGGCAATAATGCTGAATGCCGATGCCTCTAATAGTTAATATATTTAATTAATAAAACACATTTTCTTTGTAATAAAGTCCCTTTCATTGTTCAATAATTTAATTCTAACGAATCCATCATTGTGCAATTAAATATACTGTTAAAATAAATATATATATATAAATAAATGTATATTTATATATATATTTATTTTTTGACAGTATATTTAATTGCACAATGATGGATTCGTTTAAATTAAATTATTGAACAACGAAACTGATTTTATTACAACAAAAATGTGTTTTATTAATTAAATATTAATTAGTACAGGAAGCTCCAGTAAGGCGTTAATTCATATTCCCGGTAAATAGAGCATTCTGTACTAATCAACACTTTACTTTAATGAAAACATCAAATGTTTCTTCTAATTATGTTATCACAATAGCATTATTAGAAGAAATATCTTGAATTATATGTGCGCTCAGCTGATTGGCTGATCGGCTGAGCGCACATATAAAGAGCTGGTCCGCAGTACAGTGACTTCATTGTGCTGCGGACCAGCAAAGAGGACACATCGGGGTGAGTATACAGCTCTCCCCACCCCCTCCCCAGCACTGCAATGCATCCTCCCTTAACCCCTTGGGGGCCAGACTCTAAGCAGCGATCTGTAAAGATGCTGCATACTGCAAGGTGCACAACACCGCTCACAATGATGGGTGTTGTGCTCCTGTATGTGTGTTTTTTGTGTGTTTCTCCCTTTTTGTTTTTCAGATATCGGTATCCTGTGAATTACGTCGGATTTCATGGACTACGACGATGACCAGCAGATGTTTGGTGTTTTTTTTAATAAAATGGTCAATGAGGGGTGTGGGGGTGTTTTTATTTGAATAAAAAAAATTTTTTCACTTGTGTCTTGTCTTGTCTTTCTTTACTTTATAGACTTAGTAGTGGAAGCTGTCTAATAGACGGAAACCATTACTAAGTCGGGGCCTAATGTTAGCCGGTATAAAATGGCCAACACTAACCCCCCATTATTACCCCAGTACCCAATGCCACCAGGGGTACTGGGAAGAGCCCGCTGCCAGTGGTCCCAAATCAAGCAACAGCAGCCTGGTAACACCAGGGTGGGAAGAGCCATTGGTTTAGGCCCTCCCCAGCCTAAATCTTACCAGCCTGCTGCCGCCCTAGTCCAGGAGCGCCAATTTTGACGCTCCGATACCACTGGCACCCAGCTCTTCCCAGTACCCCTGGTTGCATTGGGTACTGGGGTAATAATGGGGGGTTAGTGTTAGCCATTTTATACCGGCTAACACTAGGCCCCGACTTAGTAATGGATTCCGACTATTAGACAGCTTCCACTACTAAGTCTATAAAGTAAAGAAATAAAGACAAGACACAAGTGAAACACATTTTTTTTATTTAAATAAAAACACCCCCACACCCCTCATTGACCATTTTATAAAAAAAAACACACCAAACAACCGCTGGTCATCGTCGTAGTCCATGGAATCCGACGTAATCTACAGGATACCGATATCTGAAAAACAAAAAGGGAGAAACACACAAAAAACACACAAACAGGAGCACAACACCCGTCATTGTGAGCGGTGTTGTGCACCTTACAGTATGCAGCATCTTTACAGATCTCTGCTTACAGTCTGGCCCCCAAGGGGTTAAGGGAGGATGCATTGCATCCCCCTTAACCCCTTGGGGGCCAGACTGATGTCAGACTGCACCCATCCCAGCAAGGAAGGGGTAAAGTGACCCCCCTTCCTTGCTGGGATGGGTGCAGTGCTGGGGAGGGGGTGGGGAGAGCTGTATACTCACCCCGATGTGTCCTCTTTGCTGGTCCGCAGCACAATGAAGTCATTGTGCTGCGGACCCGCTAATTATATGTGCGCTGAGCCGATTAGCCAATCAGCTGAGCGCACATATAATTCAAAATGTTTCTTCTAATAAAGCTATTGTGATAACATAATTAGAAGAAACATTTGATGTTTTCATTAAAGTAAAGTGTTGATTAGTACAGAATGCTCTATTTACCGGGAATATGAATTAACGGCTTCCTGTACTAATTAATATTTAATTAATAAAACACTTTTTTGTTGTAATAAAATCAGTTTCGTTGTTCAATAATTTAATTTAAACGAATCCATCATTGTACAATTAAATATACTGTCAAAAAATATATATATATAAATATACATTTATTTATATATATATATATATATATATATATATTTATTTTAACAGTATATTTAATTGCAAAATGATGGATTCGTTTAAATTTAATTATTGAACAACGAAAGGGAATTTATTACATTAATTAAATATATTAACCATGAGAGGCATCGGCATTACTGCAGAGGATCGCAAACCCCGGTAATAGCGATTCCTGTAAACTGTTTCCTTGCTTTCCCAGATGCATCCAGAGGTGTTTGCATCACTTTTTTAAGATTTTATTTGTTATTTTTAGTTGAACCAGATTTCCAAGTAAATGACCTTATGTTTTCAGCCGCATGTCTATTTTTTCCCACGGCCGTAGTTTCAGCCGCACATTTCCAGCCGCGTAAAAACTACAGCCGCACAGATACATAGTGTGAACATACCCTTAAACAACTACTATGGTGTACAGTGTATGGCTATGTTCACATAATGTCAAAAATAGAGAAAAGGTGTCCGATTCTCTTATTTTAAAAACGGACGTTTTTGCCGCGAATTAACTGACTGCAATGGCAATGCATTGAATTCAATGGGAACACAGACGTCCAATGCACACACTGCTTTGAATAACGGACGTTTTTACCGCGGACGTCAAAATAATGAACATGATCATTATTTTCGGACGTCTTTTGCAAACAGCGGACGTTTTTTATTGTTCACACACAGTTTATTTTTTCCACTGTTCTTTCTCCGTTTTTACTATTAAATTCAATGGACTTTTCAATTAAGACGCACCTAAAGTCCAACTAGTAACCCCAAACTAGAATAATGTACCAGCAGCCGTCATTGCACTAAGGGGAGGCCAGATAGCTAAATAACGTCCGTTATTTTAGACTCAAAATAACAGACGTTATTTTAAACGAAGCTGAAAAAACGTTGTGTGAACATAGTCTATGTGTGTCAGAAGTCTGAGGACACCCTTTTATTTTAGGAACATAAGGAAAACTTACTTAATATCCTAGCAAGTAATGGGTGAGGGTGGCCTATCTGTTAGGCGATGCTCAAAACATGGCCATCATTTTGAAAGCCACCATATTGGATCAATAGAAGGTGGTCATGTAGCATATAAAAGATGACAATAATTGCCTTAGATATTGATTGCTTCACTCTGTATCCCGGCCTCGTTCTCACTCTCACCTCGGATGTCTCCGTCTAGGGTGAGATGCTGATAGGGATACAGAGTGAAGCCGTGATACAGAACAGCGCGCAGACGCCAATACCACAAGGTCGTACTGCAAGAGCCTCTCCAGGTCAGATCAAGTGACCGCAACTAAGAGCCTCCGCAGGAGGGAGAGAGCCACGACAGCAGTTACCAACTCGGACGGGTGAGCGGCGTCACAGACGCCATTTCGCATACTTTGTATCGCCACATTAAACGTGAACTGATCTATGTGAACTGATCTGCCAGATATTGGGTGTCTCGCTACACCGGGCATCGGGAGCGGTGAGATACACATCCAATAGTGGGACTACAGGTCCTATAACTGTGACTTGCTTATAACGTTTTCCATCTGTGGCCTCAATTGACACATTTGAACTAACGCTAAATACAGCATTGGCCAATACCCAGCGTATTACACTGACAATTTTAAACCTTTTTTGTATATGCAATTTTAAACCTTTTTTGTATATGTATTCTTATATATGTATTTGTCGCACAAATCAATTATCTCTTATTTATTTTTTTAGTGTATTCATAGCCTACTATATATTTTATTAGCGTATGGTATCTTTATTAATTAAAACTGGTATATGCAAGGGTTGGGACTTTTTGTGGTCTGGAGGACTAAATACTATACATTTTCTCCATTTTATTCTTTTAGCCCATGTCTAGGTAAGGGCATTTTAGGTCCACCTCGACCCAATTAGTTACGGTAACTGTGAGCTGCACCTATATATATTCTCTCTTAAATGCAGAAATCAATTTCTAGTCTTCCTTATACATACAGTAGCTAGAGGGGAGAGAACCCTGTCAGGGCCAGTGGAACGTCACTGTAGGCAGGTTTAGAGGGTACCACTCCCAGTTGAACCTGTGGGAGTAGACCAATATCTTAACCCCTTAGGGACCCATAATGTACCAGAGGGTCCGGCGCTGCTTTGAAGTGAGCTCAGGAGCTGAGCTCACTTCATAGCATGTGGGGAATGGCTGCTCATAGCAGCCGGTCCCCACATGCTATGAAGTGAGCTCAGCGCACACACACACACACACACACACACACACACACACACACAATTAGGTAGATGCCTCCAGTAGGTAGATATTCCCCATTAGGTAGCTTATCCTAACATTAGGCAGATACCCCCAGTAGATATGTAATCCATTCAGTTGATAGGTAATCTCTCCTATTAAGTAGATGCCCCCAGTAGGTAGTTAACTTCCCAGTTGAGTAGCTTACCCTGGAAGGTAGGTAAACTTAATGGCTCTGTAAAATTTCAAAAGTGTCTTTTTGTTAGCAGCTCAAGAGTCAAACTGGGGTTATATCATACATGGTATGGTAGCTCAAAAGGCGCCATTACAAAGGACACCTGTTCCTGAAGAAACAAGCCCTTACCTCGCCAATAGCTGGAAAAATAAATGAGTTATAGCTCTTAGAAGGGGAGGAGGAAAAAAACAAAAACGCTCTATTGAAAATGGTCCCAGTCTTTAACCCTTTAAGGACATGGCCCATTTTCGTTTTTACGTTTTCGGTTTTTCCTCCTTGTGTTTAAAAGGTCATAGCACTTGCATTTTTCCACCTAGAAACCCACATGACCCCTTATTTCTTGCGTCACTAATTGTACTTTGCAATTACAGGCTGAATTTTTGCATAAAGTACACTGCGAAACCAGAAAAAAATTCAAAGTGTGGTGAAATTGAAAAAAAAAACGCATTTCTTTTATTTGGGGGAAATGTGTTTTTACGCCATTCGCCCTGGGGTAAAACTGACTTGTTATGCATGTTCCTCAAGTCGTTACGATTAAAACGATATGTAACATGTATAACTTATATTGTATCGGATGGCCTGTAAAAAATTCTAACCGTTGTTAACCAATATACATTCCTTAAAATCGCTCCATTCCCAGGCTTATAGCGCTTTTATCCTTTGGTCTATGGGGCTGTGCGAGGTGTCATTTTTTGCGCCATGATGTGATCTTTCTATCGGTACCTTGATTGCGCATATACGACTTTTTGATCGCTTTTTATTACATTTTTTCTGGATTTGATGCGACCAAAAATGCGCAATTTTGCACTTTGGGATTTTTTTGCGCTGACGCCGTTTACCGTACGAGATCAGGAATGTGATTAATTAATAGTTCGGGCGATTACGCACGCGGCGATACCAAACATGTTTATTTATTTATTTATTTGTTTACTTTTATTTAAAACCTGGGGAAAGGGGGGTGATTCAGACTTTTATTAGGGGAGGGGGCTTTTTACTATTAACAACACGTTTTGTTTTTTTTTTACACATATACTAGAAGCCCCCCTGGGGGACTTCTAGTATATACACTTGGATCTCTCATAGAGATCTCTGCAGCATAGATATGCTGCAGAGATCCATGAGATCGGCACTCGTTTGCTTTCGGCTGCTGCAGCCGGAAACAAATGAGTGCCGAGCCGAGGACGGCGCCATCTTGGACGCGTCCCCGGCCGGCATCAGTAACGGAGATCGCTCCTCCGGGACAAGGTCCCGGAGGAGCGATCTCCCCCACTAGACACCAGGGAAACGTTGCCTCCGGTAATCGGAGGCAGCTGTCAACTTTGACAGCTGCCTCCGATTAGCTAATTAGCGGGCACGGCGATCGGACCGTGCCCGCTAATAGCGGCGGTCCCGGGCTACACGCGGCACCCGGGATCGCGGCACTTCAAAGCGGGGCCGCCGCGCGGCCCCGCTTTGAAGTGCTAATGAGGACATAGGACGTACCGGTACGTCCTATGTCCTTAAGAGGTTAAAGAGAACCAATCATCGATGAAAATCAAAAATTTTTTTTTGCCTAATTAGATGTATTTACTTATTTTATTAATATTTGTAAATATAATTGATTACTTTTTTGGCTGTGTTTTTAAAATATTTACTTTTTACTTTCCTATCTCGCGCCGGCTCTTTTCAAAAGAGCCGGCGCGAGACAGGAAGCTCCCGTCATGCAAAGCGGCAAGGCCGGGCACCGCCATCTTGATGACGTCACTTGCGTTCCACCGCTGGAACGCAAAAGACTAAATCAAGATGGCGGCGCCGGCCTTGCTGTAGCGGTCCAGAGGATCAGGTAAAGTATAAGATACAGACTGCAAAGGCAGTCTGAATCTTCATTTTGTCTATTTATTAAGATACAGACTGCCTTTGCAGTCTGTATCTTATACTTTACCTGATCCTCTTGTTCGGTGCAGGAAGGCCGCGCGCCGCCATCTTGAATACGTCACTTGCGTTCCAGCGGTGGAACGCAAGTAGCGTAATCAAGATGGCGGCGCCGGCCTTGCTGTAGCGGACCAGAGGATCAGGTAAAGTATAAGATACAGACTGTAAAGGCAGTCTGTATCTTTCCGAAGTCTATTTATGAAGATACAGACTGCATTTGCAGTCTGTATCTTATACTTTACCTGCTCCTTTGTTCCGGTGCAGTAATGCCGGCCGCCGCCATCTTGATGACGTCACTCTGGAACGCACCGCTGGAACGCACGTGACGTCATCAAGATGGCGGCGGCCGGCATTACTGCACCGGAACAAAGGAGCAGGTAAAGTATAAGATACAGACTGCAAATGTAGTCTGTATCTTCATAAATAGACTTCAAAAAGATACAAACTGCATTTGCAATCTGTATCTTATACTTTACCTGCTCCTTTGTTCCGGTGCATTAATGCCAGCCGCCGCCATCTTGATGACGTCACGTGCGTTCCAGCGGTGCGTTCCAGCGTGACGTCATCAAGATGGGGGCGCCCAGCATTACTGCACAGAGGAAGAGAAATTAGGTAAAGAATAAGATACAGACTGCAAAGGCAGTCTGTATCTTCATAGATAGACTTAGGGAGAGAGAATCTTTGATAATAGGGATAGTAAATTTTAGGTGATTGGTTCTCTTTAAGGCCATTATGGGCTCTGTCCTTAACCCCTTAGCGACCCATGACGTATCTAATACGTCATGGCGCCGCGGGGGGTGTTCGGAGCGGGGTCCCGCCGGGACCCCGCTCTGAACGGCGCTGATCCCGGCTGACACGTGCAGCCGGGCAGTGCCTCTGTTAGCCGGCGCGGGTCCCGTTGCCGCGCCGGCTAATTAAACACTTCAATGCAGCTGTCAAACCGGACAGCTGCATTGAAGGGCTTCAGACATCACGTCCCTGGTGTCTAGTGGGACGGATCTCCCCCCCCGCGATGCGATCGCGGTGGGGAGATCCGTTCTTCTGGCCGTGCCGGGCCTCAGCGTCGGAATGACGCTGATCCCGGCTCGGCAGTAGATTGCTATGGCCTGCAGCAGGCCATAGCAATCTATGACCTATCTCATGGATCTTTGCTGTGTATATACACAGCATTGATCTCTATGAGAGATCATTGCTGTGTATATACAAGCCCCCCAGGGGGGCTTCTAGTCCATGTAAAAAAAAAAGTAAAAAAGTGTTTTTATTAATAAAAAATCCCCTCCCCTAATAAAAGTCCAAATCACCCCCCTTTTCCCATTTTATAAATATAAATTAATAAATAAATAAATAAACATATTTAGTATCGCCGCGCGCGTAATCGCCCGAACTATTACTTAATCACATTCCTGATCTCGCACGGTAAACAGCGTAAGCGCAAAAAAATTCCAAAGTGCAAAATTGCGCATTTTTGGTCGCATCAAATCCAGAAAAAATGTAATAAAAAGCGATCAAAAAGTCGTATATGCGCAATCAAGGTACCGGTAGAAAGAACGCATCATGGCGCAAAAACTGACACCTCACACAGCCCCATAGACCAAAGGATAAAAGCGCTATAAGCCTGGGAATGGAGCGATTTTAAGTGACATATATTTGTTAACAATGGTTTGAATTTTTTACAGGCCATCCGATACAATATAAGTTATACATGTTATATATAATAGTAATCGTAACAACTTGAGGAACATGCATAACAAGTCAGTTTTACCATAGGGCGCACGGCGTAAATGCAAAACTCCCCGAAATAAAAAAAAAATCGTTTTTTTTTCAATTTGACAGCGCAAATGATTTTTTTCTGGTTTCACAACATATTTTATGGAAAAATTATGCCTGTCATTGCAAAGTACAATTGGTTTCGCAAAAAATAAGCACTCATATAAGTCTCTAGGTGAAAAAATGCAAGCGCTATGGACTTTTAAACATAAAATGGAAAAAGCAAAAGCGCAAAAACGAAAATTGGCTTGGACCTTAAGGGGTTAAAGGGCTAAACAACAAAAACAGTACATACACTGTTATCCGTTGCAACTTTTAAATGGCTGTTTTTCCTACATTTGTAGAAAAAGGTATGTTCATGTCACTTTATCTGTTTTGCACAGTTGCTGCACACATACATCATGACAGAAAACAACAAACTTGCAATGAAAAAAAAATCTCTGTGACACAAATTGTGCATGCAGAGAAGTGCATGAGTACATAGTCTAAATACATAAGCTACTACATAAATGTTAGATAGAACCTCCATAATGTACAGGTGGAGTTACTATGGATGAATATTTTTATTAACACATTAACATTCAATTAAGATATTTGCCATATATTATTACCTTTGTTTTCACAAGCCATCCACTGTATGGGTCCCTTATCATAATTATGCTGACCAACAGAAAAGGTAAATACACGTACCTAGAATAAAAGCAGTAATTACTTAAGTTATCATCCAGATTTTATTGAGATGCCTTTGTTTTATATATATTTTATAGCATTGTATACAATTGCTACATGTTAAAATCATTACAGTTGCAGAATAAATACAGTATTGGTACTATGTATCAGACCTAGCTTCATTTTACAGGCTTTTTACAGTACACTTGAAATACAGTATAAGCCCTACGAGAAAAAATAAGCCCTCCTTATAGTCATCTGATTTTATCCCTGACACTGGATGGCTGAGTATCAACCAATCAGTGCCAGCCTTGGCATGCTCTGCCCCCACCTGCTCAAAACAAAGTGCAGAGAAGGCAGGAGTGGTAAAAGGATACACAGTATGGTACTCTGATTGTGGGGAAATAGAGGGAATGTGGGCCAATTACAGAGAGGGGAGGGAGGTATACAGTATACAGACATAACTACAGAGGAACCTACAGTATAGGAGCCTAACAACAGTGGGACATACCATATAGTGGCTAATTACCAAAGAGAATGGGGCTACAGTGTAGCGGCATACTTTTTTTTCCAAGATAAGACCACCCCTAAATGACCCTGTCTTATTTTTGGAGAAACAAGATATGCTGAATTTTGTATTTTTTTAAATCATACTTTAGGCCGGGTTCACACTCGGTCAGACACTGGCCATTTTATGACCCGGGTGTGTCACAGAACAGCCAGTTTCTGTGAAGACCATCCCGGCCGGTACTGCAGTACCGGCTGGATGAACTTTATTTGTGCTCAATTGGGATGCGGACGCATCCGTGTGCACCCGCATCCCAATTCATCATAGAACACAATGTGAAGTGCAGCCAGAGAGGCACTTTCCATTTAGTGACCTGACACTTCTGTGCGGCGGCTATTCAATAAATGTCAGTTTTTCCTGCAGCCGCTAGAGATCCCGGCCGGAGTGTATACTATGGGGAACATTTATCAATGAAAAAAGGTGTAGTTTTCGGCGAAAAATGGCTAGATGCGAATACATTTATTCGCAAATGGCCGTTTTGCGAATAAAATATTTACATTTGGCCATTTTCGCCTGGTACGCCAGGTTGACGGCGAGGGGGTGTGGAGGGGGAAGAATGTGGGAGCGGACTCAGAGTCCACTCTATTCATCAATTTGTTCGCCATAAAATGGTCAGGAAACCTACTCCAGCTCTGAGCTGGCATAGGTTTCCTGGCATGCAAATTCGCCCGCACGGGATTTATGTAGAGGCAGTGCGCCTCTACATAAATCTCCGTAATGTCGGAGCTGCGGGGACATTTTTAAGTCCAGCGCAAAAACCGCCGGATTTAATAAATGTCCCCCAACGTGTATACACTCTAGCCAGGATTCCATTGACTGCAGTGCAACATAAATTTTCTATTGATCACTGTTGTTGTAAATTAATAGAAAATTTACGTTGTGTGAACTTAGTCTTAGTGTCTGTTCACACGTACAGACTCGCTGCGTAAAACTCGCACAGAACTCGCATCAAACTCGCATGAAAGTAGCTGTGAAAATCAAAACTCGCATGTAAAAATCGCACCAAACACGCAGCAAGAATACACATACATTGGCTTTATAGCAATCATTATCGCTGTGAATTTATGTGCGAGAAACTCACAGCGATAAATACACAGCGAGTCTGTATGTGTGAACAGACCCTTAAGCTGTATTTTTACAGCATTTCATTCATTTATTGCAAACATACTTGTGATTAGAAAAACAAAACTCAGAAGAGAATATTTCTAAAGCAAATTTAGCAGAAATCCATGTGCATGCCACCAAAACAACCTTCGGTTACTCCGATAAATGAAAACTTCCACGTGGAAATCCACCCTAACTTTTTCACAATTAGATGCAGTCAACAATGCCACTATAAGTGCTACATACCAAATGTAGTATTACCCACCCAAATAACTGTATATAGGTAACCACTTATTACATAGTCATACTCTGTTTCTGTAATATTCATATCCAAGGCATGTGGACTTGGGTAGGGATGGCTTTTTTTATTATAACAAAAGAACTAAAAAAAAAGTCTTAAAATGTTCCTGTTTAATCTGGACTGCCCCCATAGACTTACATTATGCAGCCATATAGGTCACAAAACACAAAGCCAGGAGAGAATGCGTTGCGCATGGACTTCTCTCGACTCTTTCTTATAATAGGTCATGAGGTGAACACTTGATTCTGTTCATACAACCACAAGAACTATGTCACTGAAAGTGTATTTGTTATACTGTACATCACACTGCCTCATCAAGGTGGCATACGCTTGTTTTAGGTTACTCCCACAAAAGGAAGAAAAAGAATATTACACAAATGAGACTATGCTAACCTCACATTAAGCCCTACATTTGGCATATATGGCAAAAATATCACTCACTCTATTCATCCAGCATACAGTATCTTTTTGTGGTACGGATAAGTGTAGTAGTAGTAGACTCTGCTAATCCATACAAAAATATACGGTTAAAAGATTATACAGTGGTGGAAGTGGTGTATTTTTTCCAGTCTGAAACAATGCTCTCTGCTGCCACCTCTGTCTGTGACAGGAACTGTCCAGAGCAGTAGCAAATCCCCACAGAAAACATCTTATGCTCTCCAGACTTCAAAGAATACCACTTCCTGCAGGACATACAGCAGCTGATAAGTACTGGAGGACTTTCAGATAAAAAAAAATAAAGTAAATTACAACTGGCACTTTCTAGCAGCAGTTGATTTGTGATGAACTACCCCTTTAAACATTTCTTTATGCAAATTTTGCTATATACAAATATAACCTATTGTTCAATATTAATAACTTTTTATGTTCATATCATAATACATTATATCAGGTGTTATGCTATATTGGAGTCCATGATTTAAAAATATTAGCATTATTACAGGGAATACAGTAGCTGTACAGAAGCTTCAGTAGCTTGAGATGCATAACCAACCAAGAGCCTAGCTAGAAGAAGGACTGCTGGGATGGAGGAAGGGGGAGGGGTGCACTATAATAACAATTGTGGACAATAGATTAAATTACAATTTTCTACGGTGACTGTAATCTTCCCTCTAAGCTTATTTATAGAGGGTCAATGTTACTTATTTGACCACAACCTCTTCTGCATTTCCAAAGTCAATAAATAAACAGGGAAATGATTTCAAGAATTGGTGTAATATGTAGTAATTAGAAAATAACAGCAGGCCTTATTTTACTAATATTAGGGAGGTGGTGGCTGCTTCCTTTCTGACCCCAGTTTGCAAGAGGTCACGTGAAAAACACTTTATAAATTGCCCATGATCACCCCTAATGATAACAGAGAAAATATAAGTAATTGGAAGACTATTTATGAAACAGAACAGAGTGAAAAAATGTAAACTACTAACAGATCTGAATCATCCCTCCGCATGACCTTACTTGGGAAACCATAGAAACCTTTTGAAATATACCAGACACAAAAGACAAGTGAATATACATTTCTAAATTGCAGATGCTTTGACGACAGTGTAGAAAAATAATATAGTGCATTAAACACTGACCTCTGTAATGTAAAGGGGGAACTAACTTATCTAAACTTTCAAGTATCAGGTTCACTAAGTAAGACTTTTAATAAAAACACATAACAAATGTGAAACAGCAGCTTTCATGACTGGATCCATTAGTGCTGCCAACGCCATTAAATGTGAAAAATTGGAATTTTGATAACAGGATAAAAACAGATGCACTGACATTATTCTTTGGTGACTCTCTGTAGCCTTCAGCAAGCTTTTCAAAATACAGAGATATTTCTATAAATTCTATTTCTATATCAGATTCGTAAAAATTAGCAAATCGAATATAAACAAATCTCATTACAACAGCCAAACTATTGTAGCTACAATATTGGGACTATTACAGAGTAGTATTTTTTTTTAAACCAATGTTGTTACAGTGTCCAAATTTGGAAAACGACAATTTAAAAACAAATCGGAAAATGACAATTTTAAAACAAACCAGCCAGTTAATCATTCAATTTCCGCCATAGACAGCAGTGGGCCTTGGTGGATCACCAGCATATCATCAATTTTCTCCCAGAACAGCAGTGGAAATTGGTAAATGGGCTGTTAAGTGAATTGGTATAGCACCATGGGGGTATTTATTACCAAAAATAGGTCTATTTTTTGGCGGGAAATGGGCAGATGAGAATAAATGTATTCTCAAACGGCCATTTTTTTAAAAAAAAATTCGCATCAGCACATTTTCACTCAGTTGAGCCAGGGGGTGGGGAGGAATCTGGAGGGGCCAGAACGGGGGGCGGGCTCTGGGTCCACTCAACTTATAATTTTTCTAGCTGAAAAATGATAAGAAAACCTACGCTAGCCCTAAATCACAGGATTTATGTAGCGGCAATCCTCTTATACAAAGGTCAGTGAAGCATCAGTGATGCAGGGAACTTTTTCAACCCTGCGCAGAAAACGCCGGACTTAATAAATGTCCCCCTATAAGTTTACAGAACCTAGTAAGTTATTAACACGGACACGGTCTTTAATGATCCCAGTGCATTGGTATAACACACTATCAAAAGGTGTAAAATTTAGACTGGTGCAAACTGCCCACAGCAACCAATCACAGCTCAGCTTTCAGCTCTGGTGAAAGGAAAGAGGAGCTGTGGTTGGTTGCCGTGGGCAGTTTACACCAGTCTATATTTTACACTCTTTGATAAATCTCTGACAACTCTCTACTTGACCCCCTTCAGTCCGGTTTCCGTCCTCACCACTCTACAGAAACTGCTTTTACTAAAGTCTCTAATGATCTCCTCTCGGCCAAATCTAAAGGTAACCATTCACTTCTCATTCTCCTGGACCTATCTGCAGCTTTTGACACTGTAGACCTCCAGCTCTTTCTCTCCACGCTCCGCTCTATTGGCCTCAAGGACTCTGCTCTTTCCTGGTTTTCCTTCTATCTCTCCGACCGCTCCTTTAGCGTATCACTGTCTGGCTCCACCTCATCTTCCCTCCCCATTACAGTCGGGGTTCCTCAGGGATCAGTCCTGGGCCCTCTCCTTTTCTCACTTTACACTTTACCCATCGGACAAATCATCAGTAAGTTTGGTTTTCAGTACCATCTCTATGCTGATGATACCCAGCTCTATACCTCCTCCCGTGATATCACCCCCACACTTTTACAGAACACCAGTAACTGTCTGTCTGCCGTCTCTAACGCTATGTCCTCCCTATTCCTAAAACTTAACCTTGCTAAGACTGAGCTTCTTGTATTCCCTCCCTCTGCTAACCGCCCCCCACCTGACATCTCCATCTCTGTCTGTGGTGCAACCATAACCCCAGCTCAGCAAGCCCGCTGCCTTGGGGTTATGTTTGACTCGGATCTCTCTTTCACTCCTCATATTAAATCTCTTTCACGTTCCTGTAATCTGCATCTAAAAAACATCTCTAAAATCCGTCCCTTCCTTACTGTTGAATCTGCTAAAACTCTAATTGTCGCTCTGATCCATTCCTGTCTTGACTACTGCAATTCCTTACTAATCGGCCTTCCTTCCTCTAAACTCTCCTCTCTCCAGTCCATTCTCAATACAGCGGCCAGGCTCATCTCCATGTCGAGCTGCTATACCAATGCCTCCCCCCTGTGCCAGTCACTACATTGGCTCCCTATTAAACACAGGATACAATACAAAGTCCTCCTGCTCACCCACAAGGTTCTCCACAGTGCTGCACCTCCCTATATCTCCTCCTTCATCTCTGTCTACCACCCTACCCGTGCCTTACGCTCCTCTAATGACTTAAGACTAACATCCACCTTAATCTGCACCTCTCACTTCCGTCTCCAGGACGTCACCCGAGCTGCACCAGTTCTATGGAATGCATTACCCAAGACTGTCAGACTCACCTCCAATACACAAAGCTTCAAACTTGACCTCAAAACTCATCTATTCAAGCAGGCTTACCGTTTCACTAATTTTGACTGCTACCCTCAACCCCCCCCCTCCACACACAAACACCTACCTCCGCCACACACACACACACACACACACACAAACACACACACACCAAGCATTTAAGCACCTAGACCTGTGTATGCAGGCATTGGCTGGTGACAGGTTCATCCACTCTTACCTGCACTGCCTTATTTATAAAGATGGCCGGACCATAAGAACAATGAAGCACTTTGCCCCTTTGCCATTTTGTCTCGCACCCCCTCCTGATAGTGTGTAAGCTCATGCATGCGAGAAGGGACCTCACTCCTCATGTATGGATAATTATATGTATCTCTCTGTAATGTCTATTTTTTGTCTATGTATGTACCCCCAGAATTGTAAAAGTGCTGCGGAATCTGTTGGCGCTATATAAATAAAAATAATTATTATTAATTATTATTTATTAATTATTATTATTATTATTATTATTATTATTATTATTATTATCTCCCCCAATGAGTTTACAATGCCCATTAAGTTAATAATATGGACTTTGTCTTCACTGCTCTCAGTTACTTTGTATAATGCCCAACAGGCACCCAGTTACTTGGTAAACTGGATACTGGCTTGACAGCTCCCACAAAAATTAACCCAAATCAACCCCCAAACAACCCACAATATACCCCCTTATCCTCTCTTTTCTGTCCATATAATTTATTTGATGTATACTGTTTTACAAAAGTGAAACTTTGGGATAGGGATAAACAGGAAAATACCTTTGGGTTTTTTTTTTTTTTTTGCAAAACACCTTATAATATTTTTTATGTTTAGTTTGTGTTTTTTCACATAGATTTACATTATATTAACCAATTATTTACATCAGTAAATAATCCCATGCCCATGAAATACTGTTTGTTGACAAATTCAGCTATGCTACATCTGGGTTCCCCAAGGAAAATGCCACTAAAACACATAATAGCTCTATTACCTTACCTTAGTCATGGTTTGAAATAAGATACTGCATGACATAATTGCTCTCACATACAATAAAACAAGTAAATGATTGGAAATTGCCACATTCCAGCCTTCTGCAAGAAACTTTGGTAGGTCATATCATTTATGTTTCCTAATCTTTACTGCAGTACCAAGCAGTTTTCAATTTGCCATTACATTATTCAAAGAGTAAAACTATGAACTGGGGTTACATATCTATACTGAATTAAATCTCTCTGTTCTTTCTCAAGAGACTTTCAGAAGTCTGTATATGATGGATGGTCTAACTGCCTTGTATCCACTTGCCGACATGATATTATCCTGTATAATTTCCGTTCTCTTCCAGGCCCAGCACCAGCAGGTGTTTGGAGACCTAATTTAATAGATTTGGACTTCTGAGGATGCTTCAGCATCTGGTTGCATTTCATACTTTTTCACACTGTTAAAACTGATTAATGTGCTAGGTGTTGATGCAAAAATATCCAAGAATATTGCATTTTGACACTAAAGGTTTTTACACGTAGGAAGTTCTTATACCCCAAAAAAGTAGACAAGTATACTATATTTCCGAATAAAAATACATCAACTGAATCACAGATGGGGAAATGGCAGTGTTTGTGTATTTCTTTAAACAAATAGCCTTGGTTCTGCTTGAAATAAACAATGTTTCCACTAATCTCAGTGAAGAACTGAACTGGAGGAGGGTATATGGTTTTATTGGATCCTATAAAGGCTTCTGATGTGTAGGCCAAAGTTGCTGTGTACGCGGGTCTGTGCAGCTGTAGAGCTCGCTTTACTTGACTGCACACTAATGAAGTAAGAAATCATCGCTTTTCAAGTACAGATGTTTACAATTTAGAATACATGGATTTCTGAAGTTCACCAATATGATACCTTACTCATCGATTATTTTGTAGCATTCTAGAGCATTATCCGAAATGAGAAGTTAAAAGAAAAGCGGGATCAAAATTAGAAGGGTAACATGGTTACTCTCACATTTGTTACAAAGCGCTAGGGTGTTGGTTCCAATCTGACTTGGGCATTATGTGCATGACTTTTCTATTTATTGATTTTCTAAGGGAAGTAAAGAATCATCCATGAGGTGAGATGAACACTAAGACCATGTTCATTAGTTCAGGATTCTGTATGGATTTAAAATCCACTGCGCCCGCCCTGCTCATCAGCCACTGCTCTGTCTTTAGGCTGCCCCCCTTCTGCAAAACAACTGATATCCGAAGGAGCGGGCCAGAGAGCAGAGTGGGAACTTCTAGGAGCAATAGGGGCTGTTTGGGGGCTCATTTTTTGTACTATGATCTATAGTTTTTTTTAAATAGTTTTTATTACACCATACAGTATTGATGTAAATTCAACATCCATCTTGGACAGCAGAAAGGCTAGAACCCTTGTGTGTATTTTTTATTCCTGGGGGACTTAATAGTCCTCAACATGTTTTAACTAATAAGTTTCAGTAGACCTATGAAGATGGTTACGTGTTACAATGATAGGGCTTTCTTGCTCTGTATTTCATATACACACTTCATAAAATAGGAAACATATGGGAAAAGGGACTGAATGTAATCTGTGGGCATTGCATCTTTACAACAGCAACCAACCACTTACCAAATACACAATTACTTTATGTACTATAAAAGACTGATCAATGTCCACAGTTAAATTTTAGTCCATTCCTTTTAAATTGAATTATTCCCTGAATAACATGGGTTGTATACTGGAAATAAATAAACCAGATTGTTTCATATGCCCATTTCAGCGTCTCAGAAGTGACACCTTGTGGCTGTTGTTGGTAAATTACATTTTCAAGTAACTCTAAAGCTATTCAGTATGTATACCACACATATGTAAGAAAATGTATTCCAAGTGTACATTAATTTCCGAGTTATTATAATTTCATGGTCATAAAATGGCACAATTTATTTAGGCCTCTTCCACACATATTTTTTAGTTTTTCAGGTGGCATTTTTCCCATAAGTCAAATGGTTATTTATGTGATTCAAGAATTTCTACTTAAGAATTTGAACATATGCCATAAAAGGCATCACACAAAAAAACATAACACACATTTACATGTGACTTATGGAAGGGTAAAGCTATGTTCACACAATGTTTGTCTTCAGAAAAGAACGGACACTAATTGCAATGAAATAAGCATCCATACTTTTCTACAGCGGTGGCATTGCATTGAATTAAATGCAATGCTGTTCGCTGTGTTCCCACTTTGCTATTTTAACATCTGTTCTTTAGAATAGAAACAATGGCTGTTCACACAATTTAAAGTACGGCTGACGGCCTTTCTTTACATTGTAGTCATTGATTAAGTGAATTGCGGGCATAGCCAACAATGCCAACAAGTCAATTGTAAAAGGATAATGTTCCTGCAGCCCATACAGCGGTATCGGCTGCAGGAACATGCCAAACGCCAGCAGGTTATGCAACAAACATTGTTATACTTAGTGTGAACATAGCCTAAGGGAGGAAAAAGTCACAATTAGAGTATGTCGCAAAGATAAAGTCATTGCAGGTATATTGAGCTAGATTTCCCTACTGACCGCAAACTAACATTTGGCAGCTGCATTTTTCACTGATAAAAAAAAAAATCCTGTATTTATTTAGAAAAATGTCACCTGTGAAAATAACTTTACTGGTACACAGTACTAAAAGAAAAAGTAATGCAATTTAATTAAAAAATATAACTGATAAATCTATAACCTACTGTATTTTTACCCTTATTACTGTATATTTGCATAATTATGAAACACTCAGATAATATAGAAATATAAGTAGGACATATGTTGAGTGACAACAAATTTGCAGATTTACTGTCTCTATCGATTGTAAAAAAAGAAAAAAAAAACTGACTTCAGTTAATATCACATTTAGTAATTCTGGTATGAGCATATGGCTAGGTAGTCCCTACTGGGTACATCTTAAATCACTCAGCAGGAACAGAATTGTATGTTGAGCTTCCTGAGCTGACATTTATTAAAGCTTCCGTCAAATAACTTGGCAAAACTACCAGTCACAATAATGAAATAAGTTTTCAGAATAGAATCTTAATAATTTGGGGATCATATACCTTATATGTTGCTTTCACTCATGTTTAAAAACTGCATTGTCTATTATGCACTATTGTTTACTTTCCCACAACTAAATACTAAACACAATTAAAATACAATCGGGGAGATTTAACAAACATGGTGTAAAGTGAAACTGGCCTAGTTGCCCCTAGCAACCAATCAGATTTCACTTTTCATTCCTCACAGACCCTTGTAAAAATGAAAAGTGGAATCTGATTGGTTGCTAGGGGCAACTAGGCCAGTTTCACTTTACACCATGTTTAATAAATCTCCCCCAATAAATGGCATTTTCAAAAGGTCTCTTAAAAGGTAGTAACGTGGTGAAAAGGTAACTGCAACGCTCCTAATGTTCCTGCCAATACCCTGGTACAGTGCAGACGAGAGTAGTGAGTGGCAATAATGGAAAAATGTTTTTGGCATCTTAGACTTCTGTCATTTTACTTCTACTGAGTCCACTGGGCGCAAGACGGGAACAGAAATTCAAAAACTACTTTTACACAGTATTAGGCTATGTTCACACAACCTAAGTTTCATATTAATCACAGCCGTTATTAATATGAAACTTACATTGTGTTGCCGTCTATGAAATCCTGGCCATAATACATACAGATAATATATACTCCGTCCGGGATCGCTAATGGCCACCCCAAAAAATAGAAAAATATTCATTGAATAGCGTCCGCAGAGAACCTTTCAGTTCACATAATGGAGCATGTGGCTCCAGAAGCAGCATTGAATTCGGATGAATTCATCTGAATTCAGCAGAAGTGAAGATCATCCAGTACTGACCCGGCTGGGTCACAGAACGGTCGGTGTCTTACGCCATGTGAACATGGCCTTATACAGCACCTATATAGACACCTGCTGTAAGTATTTGAAATTATGTCATCTAATGTTCGTGTGACACTAAGGTGAGATTTCCCAGTGTGAGACATTGGAAGACCATATCTATTTATTTTTGTACTTCAGTACTTTAGTCAGTATTTGCTGGTAAGTTAGGGTATTAAGTAGTAATCCTGACTAAAGAGTGCCCCAAGCATTCAACCCAATGAGTTGGGTCTATATCCAATTCACTGTTACAGAAGTTTATTTTGTAACATCTTCCAAAGTCTTCTAAGAGAGTGGTAATGTGACAGACACTATAGATGGGATCAGGGCCGCCATCAGAGCAGTATTGGCAGTACAGTTGTAAGGGGCCCGGGCCCAAAGTAGAATTCAGGGGGCCCGCTGAAGCTCCTCACAACTGTACTGCGCACACACACACAGCTCCTGCTGTCTGTCAGCATCTATCACGAGCAGAGCTGAGAGAAGACACAAGAAGGGCCCCCTCCTCACTCCCCCCGGGCCCCTCCCCAGCCACCTCCGTACCTTCTCTTGCTGCGTTCTCTGTCGGGACAAGAGGAGCAGGAGGGGGAGGGGCCCGGGCCGGCTGTGTGCAGGAGAGAAGAAGAAGATGACTGCACCTTATGCTGCCCCAGACTTTCCCTGCAGAGAATGTAAGTGTGTGTGTTAGTGAGAGGTGTGTGTTAGTGAGTTGTGTGTGTGTGTGTGTTAGTGAGTTGTGTGTGTGTGGGTTTGTGAGGTGTGTGTGTGTGTTAGTGAGGTGTGTGTGTGTGTTTGTTTGAGAGTTGGGGGGTCACCTGGAGTGGGGGTTAGGCTACCACCCTGTGCACACCAGATAGCAATGGTGAGCACAGCTCTGGATATTTGTATCCTCAGCCCCTCTGTGCTGTATGCTGAAACTTGTACAATTATAGTTAAAAGATGATGCTTGGTTCTTTATAAAGTGAGAGGCTTATGAGGTTCTGCAGCAGCTGAGAGGTGTGTATTATGAGGTTCTGCAGCAGCTGAGGTGTATGATGAGGTTCTGCAGCAGCTGAGGTGTATGATGAGGTTCTGCAGCAGCTGAGGTGTATGATGAGGTTCTGCAGCAGCTGAGGTGTATGATGAGGTTCTGCAGCAGCTGAGGTGTATGATGAGGTTCTGCAGCAGCTGAGGTGTATAATGAGGCTCTGCAGCAGCTGAGGTGTAGTATGATGTCTGCTTACCTTCATAATACAACTCAGCTGCGGCATAACATCATCATACACCTGAGCTGCTGCAGAACATCATAATACACCTGAGCTGCTGCAGAACATCATAATACACACCTCAGCTGCTGCAGAACCTCATCATATACCTCAGCTGCTGCAGAACATCATCATACACCTCAGCTGCTGCAGAGCCTCATCATACACCTCAGCTGCTGCAGAGCCTCATCATACACCTCAGCTGCTGCAGAGCCTCATCATACACCTCAGCTGCTGCAGAACATCATCATACACCTCAGCTGCTGCAGAACCTCATCATACACCTCAGCTGCTGCAGAACTTCATCATAAACCTAAGCTGCTGCAGAACATCATAATACACCTCAGCTGCTGCAGAACCTCATCATAAACCTTAGCTGCTTTAGAACATCATAATACACCTCAGCTGCTGCGGAACCTCATCATACACACTTCAGTTGCAGCAGAACATCATAATACACACTTCAGTTGCTGCAGAACATCATTTTAATTTTAACCTTAGGCAGCAGAAAAGCTAGAATTGGCCATGTGTATTAGTAGTATGGATGTAAATATAAAATGTACATACGTGTATATATCTGTTTAAAGTGTGACTGTATGTAATGTATACAGTGTGTGTTGTGTGTGTATATATGATGTATGTAATATATACAGTGTAAGTTGTGTGTATATGATGTATGTAATATATACAATGTGTGTTGTGTGTGTATATGATGTATGTAATATATACAGTGTGTGTTGTGTGTATATGATGTATGTAATATATACAGTGTAAGTTGTGTGTATATGATGTATGTAATATATATAGTATGTGCTGTGTGTATACGATGTATGTGTGTTATATTAAGGGGGGTCATCTCTTCATGGTAAGCCAGGATATTTTGTCAGTCTGTTATTTTACCCAGCAATGACGTCGGCACTCTGGAAATTACAGGTGTAAATAGAGAAGATATTTTTGTGTGAGCCATGACTACTTCGCCACTGAGGGCCGCCCACATGACTACATGGGGTAATTTACATATGGTTTTTCAAAGTTGTTTTTTTGAGGACGACTGGGGGGCCCAGACACTTTGAGTGTGCTGGGCCCAGAAATTCCTGATGGCGGCCCTGGATGGGATTATTACCAAAGAGTAGTACATCATCTGCAAATATACTAAACTTAACTACTTATCCCTTTTCCAGGATTTTCTCATAACAGTCCAAATGGCATGCCAAGGGCTCAGTAGCCAGATCAAATAACAAGGGTGATAAAAGGCACCCCTGGCATTTACTGGTGTAAGGTGGGAAGGGTGTGGAAAAATATCCAATGTGTGGATACTGGCCGGCGAGTTTATATAGAGTTCATTGAGGAATGTAAGAAATTGGCTCATTACCCATCACCCAGGAGCCTGTCTGCCATGTATCCTCTCTCTGCACTGGCACCTTGTAAGAAATAAAGGTTGTACAAAGTGAATTGGTAAATGCTGCCACTATTTTTCTACTTATGAAGTCTATCATGTTTGTTCGTTCTAAGAACAGTAAGAGGACTTTGTCACATTGTTACAGTTATAGTATAGTTGTGCAACTATAAATCCATCTCGGTCATGTCTTTTATAAGCTGCGGAGCAGAAGACCATGTTAAAGTCTTCCCCACACTTTGTTAGTCAGCTGCAGGTAGAGTTCAGTCAGGCATGAAATGGGGTGGACAAAGACAGTGAATCTCGAACTAGCCCCTGTCCCTGCCAACGTGCCTCACGCAGTCCTAAGTGACTTCGGACAACCACGGTAGCGGTTCCTTGCCTCAGGCTATGGTGAAATCACAGAGCAGTAGACCTGACAAACACCAAAGGATAGTCGTACAGGGGGAGCTCAAACCAAACAGACAATGCAGCACAGAATCAGGAACCAAAAGAGTAGTCAGGGAAACTAGAGCAGAGGTCAGAAAAAGCCAGATAATGCAGAAATGGATATGGTGATGCTTGTACACTAGTAAACTACACTAATAGACAATGAAGCGTTTGCAGACCGAGGAAGTATACAGTAAATAGTAGGTCAAGGGTCAGGTGATTGAAACTGAGGCCTTGAATCCAGTAAGAGTAATTGGAAAGACAAAATCTCAATCACCTCAGCAAAACAGAAGTTAACTGTGAAGTTGCCAGAGGGACTTAGCAGGAAAGAGACAGATGTGGCAGACAAATAAACCAGCAAAACAGTAGAACAGTGTTCAGACTTAGCTCAGAGAAATAAAGCACAGAATAAGCACAGAATAAGAGAAAATTGATGGCCAAAAGAACAGAATTGGTCCCAACAGGTAAAGTCATAACAGACTTGCTCCTATCAGTGGCAGTATATACATTATAAATACTCAGAGGCTCACCCCTATGATTGATAACAACATGGCAGAGTTTACTCTCTTTGTCTATCTTATTCACTTTGCTGTTAATTTATTTGCTAGGTCTATTCCACATGGAAATTCCAGAGCAAAAATGTAACCTACTCAAACATCTCTTTAAAATTCCGCTATCTGGTGCTATCATTGAAGATTTTAGATTATGATAACAAGAAAGTACTTACGGTTTTATTCTTATTGTATAGCTTAAATGTTTCTGTTGCCTTATCCTCTCCTCCGTCAGTGAAGAGCATTATAATCTTATTACAGTTGGCTCTGGATACATTTGTCTGCAAAAAAGGATTATCATTGATGTTTAATTTAGAAAGCATCACATTTACAAATTGTAGACACTTCCCATAAATAGCAAAAGTAGTGGAGACAATTAGCAGATATGCAGGTTAAATAAACCGACAGGCAACGCAACCTTTTTACAAGTATATTTCATATAAGGAAATGATACTAATAATTCCAATAACAACTAAAGGAATAATAAATGAAAAAAAAATCTTACTATAAATACATAGGCATAGCAGAAGAAATGTTTATGTATCAAGGTTGTCCAAGTCTTCATTGGATCAGATAATATTAAATGAGTTATCCTAAGATGCAAATGTATCAACAGAATAGTTGCTGGAACCTCTACTGATCCTAAAACCGGGAAACTAAATTGTCAACTGACTAAATGCAAGGGCAGTGCGCATGTGTGGCCAATGCTCCATTTATTCTCTATGAGGTTTCCATTGCTAAGCAGTAATGCTCCATTTGTTTGGGGGACAATTGTTCTCTGTTCTCAGGGTTGGTGGGGGTACCAGCAGTCAAAGTCCCACCAATCAGTTAGCTAACAGCTATTCTGTGGATACGGAATAACTTTGCATTTTATGATAACACCTTTAAGAAATGGGTACAATACACTTACACCAAGTTAGGTATTGTATAC
The DNA here is from genome assembly GCF_027789765.1 of Dendropsophus ebraccatus. Classification (NCBI taxonomy): domain Eukaryota; kingdom Metazoa; phylum Chordata; class Amphibia; order Anura; family Hylidae; genus Dendropsophus; species Dendropsophus ebraccatus. The sequence continues at coordinate 123,046,926 of NC_091454.1, forward strand.
TGAGTGTATATAAATTCTTTACATTAAAATGCAGTAATGGCAGGTTTCTACATGTGTGATGCTCTACAGTAATTGTTTTATTGGGGTGCAACTATTATTATTATTATTATTATTTATTATTATTATTAATAAAAAAGTTCAGGTACATGCATATCTTACATTAAATTAATTCACTCCCACGTGTTGTTAGTATACCCCAGATGGGACGATTTGGTCACGATGCGATCAATGTTTCAGTGTAATTGCGGAGGGGTGAGCCGTTCTTCTGATTCGGCCAGGTCACGATGTCACGATGACACTGAACCCGGCTGGGCTGCAGCAGCCCAGAGCAATACAGCAGTGATCTAATTTATCAGTGCTGTATAATGTATACTGCACTGATCACTATGAGAGATCAGTGCAGTTGTATTAGAAGTTCAAATTAATGTATACAGTATGTAAAAAAAGAAAAAATCGCCAAAACTCAGATCCAGAAAAATTGCAATAAAAAGTTAGCAAAAAGTCATGCAAGCCATATAGAAAGTACAAATCATAGTGCAAAAAATGACATCTCAAACAGCCCGATAGACCAAAGGACAAAAGCGCTATAAGAATGGTAATAGAGCAATTTTAAGGAACATTTTGTTATTTTAAAGGGTCAGGGTTAATCTACCTGATCCATCTGTGAGATAGCAATAGTGATTGTTTATTATATTTATTTATATTGCTTATTATATTTATTTATTTTATTCATTCATTCATTCTCTGCACTGCATTGTATTCACTCACTCATCTTTTTTCTTTTCAGGACATTGTCTTTTTTAATTTATCATATGCACTTTGTGGAACCTAATGATAGGATCAGATAGTTTACATACATTTGTTAGCACTTTATACCACTATTATATATTTTTGATTGCTGCTATCTATTATCACGTGGGGTGGACCAGTGTTTCACTGTGCCTTATTCTGGCCAGTGATAGGATTACTCATGTTTTTAAATGGTTTTTAATTGTTTGTGTCTTTTTTTTTATTTGATTTGAATAAAGGATATTGATTATATTGTGGAGGTGCAGACCTTATTTTTTCCAGATTATTTTTTTGGTGTACAGTATACATATGGTTTGTTTGGGTCTCAAAAGTACTAGCACTCCAGATTTATTGTAGTGGTGCCTGCCTTTTTGCATATATATCCATTGCTAGTCTCTATGTTTCAGCCTAGACCACTATGGTCTAGTCCCCAACTAAAATGGGTGAAAGGCTCCTTTTCTACAATAACCCGTTAAGGATCATGCTACTTTAGGTGTTAAGAACCAGAGCCCATTTTTGAAATCTGACCTGTCTCACTTTATTCTGTTATAGATCCATGATGCTTTAACTTATTTAACCCCTTCTGGACCGGCCTAATTTTCATTTTTGCATTTTTGTTTTTTCCTCCTTGTACTTAAAAGGGCATAGCAGTTGCATTTTTACACCTACAGACCCACATGAGCCCTTATTTTTTGCATCACTAATTGTACTTTGCAATGACAGGCTGAATTTTTGCACAAAATATGGTGCAAAACCAGGAACAAAATTATATGCGGGCTTCGTTTTTACGCCGTGTGTCCTATGGAAAAACTGACATGTTATATATGTTCCTCAAGTCGGTACAATTAAAACGATATGTAACTTGCATAACTTTTATTTTATTTGATGGCTTGTAAAAAATTCAAACCATTGTTAACGAATATATGCTCCTTAATATCGCTCTATTCCCAGGCTTATAGCGCTTTTATCCTTTGGTCTATGGGGCTGTGTGAGGTGCAATTTTTTTTGCGCCATGATGTGTACTTTCTATCGGTACCTTGATTGCGCATATGCGACTTTTTGATCGCTTTTTATTACAATTTTTCTGGATTTGATGCGACCAGAAATGCACAATTTTGCATTTTGGGACTTTTTTGCACTCACGGTGTTTACCATGCGAAATCAGGAATGTGATAAATTAATAGTTCGGGCGATTACGCACACGGCGATAACAAACATGTTTATTTATTTTTATTTATAAAATAGGGAAAGGGGGGTGATTCAAACTTTTATTAGGGGAGGGGAATATTTACTAATAATACAACTCACAATGTCACGGGGGGCAATGTCCCCACTAGACATCAGGGATGAGGCTGCAGTAAGTCTTCAGATGCAGTTGTTAACGTTGACAGCTGAATCTGAAGACTTAATAAGCGGGCACGGCGATTGGACCGTGCCCGCTAATAGCCGTGGTCCTGGACTACATGCCACACCCGGGACCGCGGAGGTTCAGAGCGGGGTTGCTGCGCGGCCCAGCTCTGAACTCCCTCACCTGCGCGAGGACGTACAGTTACGCCCTCGTGTGGGAAGGGGTTAAGCGATTCTGAGATTAAAAATGGATGTGACGGCATGTCTATATGCAAGGAAGGGTTATTAATTATTTCTTTTTTTTCCTCCTGCTGATACTTAACACAATGTGCATATCTTCAGTAATTCAGAGAATCACCAGCTTTCTAATACATATAGAAACTAATATGACATATATTGGAGAAAATCATCTAAATTACAATCTGCAATATTTACAAATATTTACTTTAAATTTACCCAAATATCATCTGGGATTAGTTAACAGAATCTCACAAAACATAATAAACATCTGATATAATATCACTTTAATAGATGCATACTCTACTGTATATCCTGTAGCTCCATATGCTTGTTTTATAGTTTAATGAAATGTAATATTTCTTACTTGTGAGGTAGCTGTCCTGGGAGGATATATAGAACGTCAAATTATTATTTAGTCATACATAACTGGTTCCAGCAAAGACTGATTATCTCTATTTCCCCAGAGTCTGTGACTCAGTATCTTAATTTCCCCAGATATATCAGCCTTACAATCTTGCACGGTTCTTGTCTTCCTCTTCATTTTGTGGGCTAAACTGTAACAATATTATTTGACTAATAAGTATATCTCTTTTAAATGGAGAAAGTGGTATTTGGAAAGGAAATCCTTTATTAAAACCTTTGGGAAATTATAAGTACTACATTCAGAATTATTATTTGAGGAAGAAATTATCTGAGAATTAGGGGTAAATCTTATTTTTGTGTGAGAAAATTAAATATTACTCAATAAGTTACAATACATACATGCTCATATATGCATACTCATGATGTGCGTACAATATATCAACATTTAAAGACATTAATGTGAATTAGTAAGTTAATACTACACGCAAGCAAAACTTATTCTGTTATGCCAAATGCCAGGCTAAAGGGGCCAAGGAATGTCAGAGGGAGTCAAGAGACATTCCCTTTGCTTCTCTGTAGTAAACTGCTCTTTCAAACTCTGGTAACAGTGCTTAAACTAGTCTGGAATGCTGCTTCAAAAAAGAAAAATATATACATCTTCAGTTAATATGATATAGGTGAATACAGGTTCATTTAGTATTTTTTTTTTTTTTTTACAAATTGCAATGGCAACATTTTTTTTTTTTTAAAGAAGAATTATACAAATCCATAACGGTAACCTAGAATGCTAACAAATCCATCAACATGCTGAAACCTACATCACAGGAAATGGATGGCCTAATAAAGGATGTATCTGTGTATAGTATTAAACATATTTTACTGTAAATTACAGTAGATAACCAGATGACATTAGCATCTCATTCCAAGGCAATGGCCATCTATTAGCCACCGTATCAAGAATCTATCTTCGGCGGGTTTTTTTTTTATGTAGTTTATGAGGTTTTCAAGTAAAAAAAGTACTTTTTTTGGGTTGTTGTTGTTTTTTTATAGCTACCTACCTAATCACAAGCACAAAGCTAATGGTTTCAGGCAATGTATAGGATTTATCTAGATAACAAATTTCCATATGACATATGAAAGCTTTTGAATTCCATGAGAGGGTCTCTCTGGACTCTGGTTCTGGACTTCAAAACAAGACAGGTCAGAAAAACAGCTACAAATAGCAGCTCCCACTCTGGCAGACTGGAAATGTCTGTAACTGTCATTTAAATGTCATTTTTCAGAAATCAATAAATATCAATAGTACAAGCGATTTTAAGAAACTCTAATTGGTTTTATTAAGCTAAAGAGTTCCCTTTTGTACTTAAAAAGCTGTTTTCCTACCTCCCCCCTCACTTTAGAAGAAGCAGGATTTCTGGGTCCATTATGGTCTATGAAGGGGGGAGGGGGTGAGTGAGCACAGAAAGGAGAAAATACAGCCCTGCACAGCACATCATCCTTTAATCTTCTGAATCCAGTGTTTTGACTTCTGAATCCAGTGTTTTATGTGCCCAGACAGTCCCCAAAGTGCACAAGCTGTTTGTCTGCTCTTCCTGCTCCCTCAACCCCCTTAACTCCACCCCATAGGTTATTATAGACTCAGCAAACCCATCTTCACTTTACTTCTCTATAATGAACACAGCTTTGCCTGATAATGCACAGATAAATCTCCCCTATGGTGTTTATATAACACCAGCAAAATATTAGATAGTTTGTTCTTCTGTGGTAAGGAGGAGGCTGTTAAAAAGTGATCTGTAAAGGATTATAGTGAAAGGTGACACCAGTGTATGGATAAATAATAGATGAAACCACTGGTTCAGTCTACATCCCCCCATAAGGCCTATGTTCATAAGGCTTGCTAGGGGCAGCTATGGACATTCACTGCACTTTTAGCCTGGTGAGCCTGGTTAGCGTTTGAGCTGCCAGGACGTGATAAAATAATAAAAATATTCCCTTTAAAGAGCATAATAAAAATTTACTTTTAATACAAAAATAAAACTCCATGTTGGCACTTAATATATTTATACTTTATGTTAAAAGACTACACTGTATTAAATACTTACATTACGGAGCTGATCAAAAGCAAATTTGAAGCCTTGCTTGTAATCTGTTGTTCCTTTTGCAGTGATGTTATTGACTGCTTCTTTAAGAACCTTCTTATTTCTTACATTAGCTTGAACAAGATGGTGGAAGCAGCTGACATCATGAGCATTGCTGTTAAACTAAAAGACAAAGAGAAGCAAACATGTTAATACAAGGATGTCCTAATGTAATGTTAGGTAAAAGAAATATGGGGGGGGAAATCTAAGACAGTACAAGTTTTGATATTTTGATATGTCATAGCAACACTTCAAAAGTTTTGATCACTTTGTGTCTAAGTGTTCAAACCCTGACTGATGAGAACGGAAAAGTAGTACATGCATAACATATTTTCTCCTGGCTCCATATCATAACAGCAAGACAGCTGTATAACATATTATAAGTCCACGGGGTGTCTTTATGGTGCCTATTCTGACAGCAACATGAACTAATGACAGAGAAGCTTCTCTGATGTCTTGGCTGATATGAAATACGTTAAAGGGGTATTCCCATCTTAACATAGTTAAACTTGTAGGACTCATATAGTTAAATGTTTTGCATATACAATTATTCAGCAAACTTGTCTCCTTCTAATATGCCTGCTCTTTCTCTCTCATTGTTAAAAGCTTATTGTCTAGGTTACGTATCAACACTCTGCTGTAAAAGCAGTGCTCTGGTTGGTGTGTGTATATACAGTAGCTATACTTATATATATATATATATATATATATATATATATATATATATATATATACACATACATATTTTACAGTATACTGTATATACACAATGGGGGAGATTTATCAAACATGGTGTAAAGTGTAACTGGTTCAGTTGTCCCTAGCAAATAATCAGATTCCACCTTTCATTTCCCAAAGAATCTGCCAGTTTTACTTTACACCATGTTTGATAAATCACCCCCAATATCTCTATGCATCTACATAAAAACTATACAAACACCAGCCAGAGCATTGCTTGTAGAGCAGAGTGTTATTTAAGATGGGGATATCTTTAAGCACTGTAGTGATTCCCATTATAAGCACATTCTTCTCGATTTTCATGATATCTACTTCTTTCTGTTTATTGGCCACTGAAAGCATTTTATCTACATGCTATGTTAACAGACAGCCGTCAACCAGCATCAGGTGGGAAGTCAGCTGCTTTGCTCAGTCTCCTTAAAGTGTCACTGCCTGTATAACTTTCAAAACCTAAACCAACAAGACATGTGATATAAAGCATAAAGCAATTAACATTCATTGCTTTTTTTTTTGTTATCATGGGAAACACGGGACTTCCTGTAACACAGGAAGTCCCGGTCATCTATGTACAGAGAATGTATCAATCATTTGATTGATGGACTTATTAAGCTGTGACACTCTGTACTAGCTTGGACTTCCTACGTTTAGTCCTTTTTTTTTTTTTCACCAATCAAAAGACCAAAAATCCTGGACCTGGATACAAGTATAGCTTTTTTAACTAAAAAAATAAAATAAAATAATGATGGTAAATTGCAAACTCGCTTTATTTCACATGCCTTATTGATTTTGAAAGTTATAATGACAGTGACACTTTAAATAGATTTTTCAAGATTATTCAAGACATGGCCTCTTTCTTCCAGAAAAAGCCCCATTCCTGTCCTCAGTTTGGATGTTGTTTGGATGTCTGAGTTTTATTGTTTAATTAAAAAAATCTATTAACCTAATGAGCTTGTATAGTGGTTGCTTGGTGAAGGAGAAATGTAAGTGTATCCACAAGGCCCACTGAATTCATTTTCTGATCCACATGCGATAAAAGCTTACAATGGTACTATTACTTTAAGTAAACATAACACTTGACATTAAGCCATTAGTCAACTGGAGTAAAGCAATTTGGGAAATGTTAGTATTACCTGAACTAACAAACTATATCTCAGTAGTATTAAACTTGATATATAATATGTATGAAAAGTGATCCAGGAAACATTTCAGATGACCTGTTGCTAATATAAAAAAAGGGGTCAAGCCAGTGCACAGCTAAGTGCTTTTGCTTGACTACCCAGTCTCTTTTTAAAAGTAAGCCATAAAACCTTTAGGGATGTACATTGTAGAGATAACTAAATATCGGGCACTGCCCAATAATGTAATTGTTTAATTCAACTTACTCATAAACACATTCTATATAGATTTATTGGCTTTGAACAGTAAAACATTTAAAGTGGAATAAAACATATTGTAGTCTTACATTACATAACAAAAAAAGCCTAAATCAGACACTAACATAAAATGAGCAGTGGCAAATAGTATTGTATGTGATCATTTCAGGATATGGCATAACAAACTGCAAATTATTCCAGGATACCTTGTTTTTTCTTTTTATGACTATGAAAGGGGGTCTATGCTGATTCATAAAGGTGTCTGCAATCAATAACTCTAAAGGCATGTTGTACAAACACTTAACAAAGAGCAATATGTCAATGGAATTAACCACCATCAGTATATCTATATATGTCTACTGTAAATATATTATTTAACAATAAGAGAATCTATAATTGTAGAAATGGCAGGGCCCAATGAGAGGCTAAAACATTATTGGATTTTGTTCAAAACATCTACTGTATGGTGCTTGGAATTGCTAAAGCGTTACTGTCATTTTAGCAAAACTTTGACATAACACAGACCCCCAATAATTTCTAGTAGCTAGGAAAAGTGCATGGGAGAGCACTTTTTTTTCTGCCCTACTGCTATACCTATCTTGTTGCATGAGTTGGACTACATAGACTAAGGGCCCTATTACACAGTGTTGGACTACATAGACTAAGGGCCCTATTACACAGAGCAATAATCACCCAAATTTGGCCGATTCGGCCAATTATTGCTTCGTGTAATAGAGACAACGATCAGCCGATGACAACAACCAGGCTTAGGTTTGGACCTAAAATCATCGGGTGCCAACCGTGCATTGCTACGTGTAATGCTGACAATTGTCCAAACACCTAACCCCTTAGCTCTCCCCGCTCCCAGCGCTCATTTACCAATATTATCGGTCCATAGTCAGCACGCTTAATAGGACCCTTAATATAGAACCCAACTTCTGCAGCGAGATGGGGAGAACACCAAGCCATAGAGTGAATCGGTCAGCTGAGTGCTTTTCCTGTTTTCAATCTGCCAATGGCAGGGCTCTGAACACCCAGACCCTGACAAATCAAAATTTTTACAGTTTAAAAATTTTTTAGTAGCAAGGACAGAATCATATCCCAACCAGTTAAAATAGAAATGGACGTGATCATACAAATATTTGGCTTATGCAAAGGCCCAGGGTAACAGTATTTTCACTGCTATTTGCATTACTACACTTCCAAATTCTGTCAATAATGGAACTCTAGTTACTGTCTTGATTGTAAAGGTCCAAACTAATGCATAACTTGGGTAAATAATTTATCAAAGGGGAAGCTCAATAGAAAATGTATTATACAAAGATGTTTGAAATTCTTCCACTTAAAAAAGATTTTAAGAGTTTTGAAAAGGCATTATGGTTTAGAAAAATGTAAAAACAGTTTTTGAATATTTTAGGTAAAGATGAGTAAACCAAACTTTTTGATCTGAGATTTGCTATGAACATTACAAAGATGACTGATTGCAGCCACCTCCAGCATCGCGGCTGCTGATTGGCTAAGTGAACTGTTACTCAAAAAATGAGAGTGACAGCCTGCTCAGCCAATCACCGATTAACTGAGGTGAGACGCGGCCAGTGATTTGCAAAGCGCGCTATCCAAAATTTATGAAATGTTCAGAACCCGGTCAAAGATGGCGGCTGCATAATTTAATACATAAAGAAAAAAAGGGTATGCTCACCTGTCCGCAGAGGAGACAGAATGACAGTTAGCCAGTCACTGACTTCTCTGACTCATCGGTTCATGCATGTAAGTGTGAGAAAGCCTGGTATGACCCTCTCAATAAAATTTGGGGCAAGGAGAAATGCAGTGGTGTGACCAACTGGTGCTCATTAAGGAGCACGGTCCTTATCCTACCTATTTAGGTGCTTAGTTGACATGTTCCGGTGCATGCTGATGGTGGCTCCCCTGCAGATTTTCACATGCTTAAAAAATACAAATCTTTTGTCTTTGGGACTTTCCTCAAAATAATGCCAGATGGCAGAACACACCCCCCCCCCTGCTTCGGGGAACACTTGCTATGCCCTGCATACTCCCTTTGGCCACAACACTACCTCTTACAGCCAATGCTGCAGATCCCTTCCCCTCTGAAACGTTGTGTCCAGTTGGCTCATTGCTTAGTCGTCCTCCCCCTCCTCACCACCATGAAGGTGGAAGGTGAATGATAGGGTGTACGGAGGACACAATCTCCTTCGGTGCTTCCTGAACCATATTTTTAAACTGCATAGTAGCAAACTAAATGATCGCATTACCTGCCATCCACATCAACACCTGCTTGCGCTGCTGTGCATACTGTACTGTACTGTGCATACCGTGCATCCCTGCTAACCAGGAAAGGTGGCCAGTAATCCTACCTACGCCGTGTTAGTGTTCTCCCTTAGGAGCAGGCTCTGTTTCAGCATGCACGGTACCATGGCTTCTGTCCACACCCTCATCAGTATGCCAACATCCTTGTCCCATTCCACTAGCCTTTTCCACGTTTTGTTATCAGCAGATTACACACAGTATACAATGGCGTATACTCAGTGAGCAGCACTAGACTATAATTCTATGACACTGGTTAGACTGTAAAATACTGGAACTACACTGTACGGCAAATTATTTTTTTTAGGTTTTTTTTCCAGAAAGGTATAACACTAGTCAGAAAAAGTATTTTTCAACTTTTTGGTGGCACTGCATATACTACAGTCATTAAAAAAGTCTAGTATACAAAGGCATATACTCAGTAACCACCACTACACTGTCACACTATGACATTCCAGTAACAGTGCAAACATGAGAGTATCGTGCTCCACTCACCTTTACCTGTTGTGCTAGGTCATAGGCACAACTTTATTGAAAGCTTCAGTAGAAGAAAACACTGCAGCACTCACCAGGGGTAACACCACCCTATCACATCAGGGTGTGAAATGTGAGCAAAACAAAAACCTGCTAAGGACGAGCTGGACCAATCCCCCTCCACACGGATAGCGCAGGTGTATATCAATGAAGTAGCCAGAAAACACATGGGAAACTGCTGCAAGGAAACGCATCAGTAAAAATGCCCTCCAAAAATGTCTTTAGTAAAAGGGAAGGAAAAATATTTGTGGCGACGCGTTTCAGCCCGTATATACAGGACGGGCCTTTCTCAAGCTCTATCTGCTCCAGTATTTCTCTGTTAAAACTAACTGCATTGGGCATCTGGAGACCTGGGTTTATATACACAAAGGTCACCTGATGCTGCCGGCCAATTACTGCTATGTCAGCAGCCAACAAAGCTGCTGCGTAGCATGATCTCCTGAATGCTTATTGGCAAATTAAAGCCACCAAACATGCAGGAATCAATTTTATTCTAGCATCACCTGGTATTTGTTCAAGTATCAAGTACATTTGTCCCTCAACATACGATATCAATTGGTTTCAGTATGACCATCGTATGTAGAAACCATTGTATATTGAGACCAAAACTCTATGGAAAACTGGTAATTGGTTCTGAAGCCCTCAAAATTCCATCCCAAAATGAGAAAAAAATTAAGATTTAAATTAAAATACGCTGATAACCATTATGGATAAAGCAAGTCCTTCCATACAAGGGTCATAAAGAGCAACTAGAAACTTTAAATTACTTTATATGTGGAAGAAACTTTAAATTACTTTATATGTGGAAGACTGGAGCTCAGACCACACAGGGTCCCTATAAAAATAAAATGAAGCGGCCCTCACCTGGTGCCCAAAGAAGCAACTCATCCTGGCCCTGGAAAAGAGTAGCACAGGACACGTAGTATAACTCTGTACTGTATGGAGGTGCTACTAGACAGCCAACCAGTGCTTGCACTTCACTGGGGTTTTACAAGTAAAATGGCCCCTTTCATTGGTCGATCATCTAGTTATTTATATATTCCGCAGATCTGGACTGTCTGTAGCATTGTATGTTGAATCTGGTCTCAAGTTACGATGGTCTTGAAAGGAACATTGTATATTACAAATATTGTATCCGGAGGCCATTACAAGTTGAGGGACCACTGTACTTTTGAGTACCCCGATACTCTAGTCAACAGTGAGCTTGAATAAACATGTTTGCTCATCTCTAGTAATTATACATGTAGAAGGCTAATATTTTCTGGTGTTAGCCAAAGCCTGGGGTTTTGTTTTATGAGCTGTCTTAGGGTCGTACATAACCATTTACACGCAAAAGAGAACAGACCACATGGAATAACAGACACTGTTTTCATTTCCTTTTGATGATTTAGGGTCTGGGTCTTCAGATTACGACCTATCGCTTGAATGAGTCTGGAAGTAGTACTTGCTAAGCACGTTCTCTTCCAACTCTGAAAGAGACACTTCCCTATAACTCTATAGGACTTTCATCTCTCCTGGCTGCAACTATTATGAATAGGGATGGTCCAAACCCGCCGAGGTTCGGGTTCGGCTAAACCCGAACGCTCGGCATCGGATTCCCGCTGTCTGAATGCTCCGTGCAGCGGGCGGATACAGCGGGAGGACCGCTTGGAAAACTGGTATACAGCCTATGGCTATGGCTGTATCCCAGTTTTCCAGGCATTTCTCCCGCTGTATCAGCCCACTGCACGGAGCGGGCAGACAGCGGTAATCATTGCGGAGGGTTCGGGTTTGTACAAACCCCGTCCAAACCAGGTTCGGACCATCCCTAATTATAAATATGAGTTATGAATCACATAAATATTTGAATACTCCACTCCGGCTGATCTCTGTGTATATGACAGGGCAAAAGTTTTTTAAGAGTTACCCTTTAAGGACATAGTTTGAAAAATTATTTAAGACAACAAACTTATATTAATATTAATGCAAGTTGTCCATGCAAGCCATTTATTTTATTCTTCACAGTGCACTGAACGACGCTTTGATACAATCAAACAAGCATATGAAAAGTCCATATTAGCAGCTATGTTGTTGAGATCCGGCAGTAATTCATCTTGAATTATCCCCATGCTAGACCGATATCACATGGGTAATTTATATTAATTAGGAACCTGCTGACCGCCTGCATTTAATCCCAACCAGACATTAAATAAATGAGGTAATTGTTGGGCCTTATTTGTAAATGTGAAAACTCCCCAAGCACCTAATGTCAGAAGAACGCAAATAGATTATATGGCAAAACAGATTAAGCAATTATGATGCAGCAACTCGTCACCAAATGTTTTCCACGATTTAATAGCATTCTTCTAACCAATAAAATAATCTGGTCTATTTGAAAGTTTCACCGTCTTACACATACATAAAGTCTACAGTATCTCTCAATCTTTGATAATGATAATGTTTATTTCTATAGTGCCAACTTATTCTTCATCATTTTACAAATATGGAGGTACAAAATTTTTTTTTATTACACAATGTGTCACTATATACTGTATAAATAGGGTAATGCACATGGATAAGGCATTCTGTGTGTTCAGATACTATGGGCACTAGGCATAGAGGGACACTGCTAAATAAAAAGTAGGGTAGGGTGAAAAGACCAGGTAGGGTAGTAGCCAAATATGTGGAAGGAAATGAAGGGAGGTGCAACTCTGTGGAGAGCTTTGTGGGCAAGTGTAAGGATTTTGTATTGTATTCTAAATTTGATGGGTAACTAGTGCAGTAAGGGGAGGCATCAGTGAAATGACTGGAGAGGAAGATGAGTCTGGCTGCTAGAGAGGGGAGAGTTTATAGAACAAAAGAATGATAAGTAAAAAGTTACAGTTGTCAAGATGTGAATGAATCAAACACAAGTGTAATTTTTTGTGGTTTTAACAGTTAGGACAAATTCTGGAGATGCTTTTAAGGTGTACAGCGTGAATGGTATAAAAGAAAGTTGTGAGTCTAGCATAAGCCTAAAACCGCTATTCCACGGGGTGACTATGAGGAGCAAACGAGCGCTGTCAGCACTCGTTTGCTCCTCGTTATCTGCTTGCTGCTGCTATTACACACGGCAGCAGTGAGCGGGTAAGAGCCGGGGGCGGGCGCAGGGAGCCACAGGGGCTGCCTGGTGATCTCTAGATCGTCCAGGCAGCCCATAGCATATAGCAGCTGTCACCGCTTCTATTCCACGGAGCGACGGCAGATCGTTGCTGTATGAGTCATTTGTTTTTCAACAATGTTGATAGACAAACGACTGCAATGATCAGCCAACATCGTTCATGTCGGCTGATCGTTGCCTTCTATTACAAGGAACGATTATCGGCCGAGTGCGGCCGATAATCGTTCCATATAATAGGGCCTTAAGTCAGTGGCTTTGTTGCTCAGCAGTGCCAGACATGGAAATGTTGGAGACATTGTACAGACAATCACTAGTGTTTTGTAGAACTTTATAAGTAATGTAATGGAAAATGGTATAAAGCTGGGTGTCATCAGGGTCTAGATGTTACTGAAAGCTAAATCTGGTTTGTCCAACAGGGGCAGTATAAATAACAAAGAAGAGAGGACTCAGGTCTGACCCTTAAAGAACCCCATCGATAAGGGGAAGAGGAAAGGAAGTAGAGCCTGCAAATGATACATTGAATTGGAAGGGAGAAAAATAGGAAGAAAACAAGGAATGAGCAGAATCTTTGAGGTGGTCTACAGTGTCAAATGCTGCAGAGAGATGAAAGAGGATCAGCATACAGTAGAGTAGCTGCCTTGGAATTTAATTATTAGGCGGTCATTTGTCACCTTAGTAAGAATGGTTTTGTTACAATGTAGAGTGGAAACCAGACTGTAAGAGGTTAAAAAGAGAGTTATCAGATAGAAGGTGGGTTAGACAGGAGTAGACCACATGATTCAGCAGTTTAGAGATAAAGAGGAAATTAGACACTGGACGATAGTTAAGGCCTTATTACACAGACAGATTATTGACCAAAACAGACCACTATCAGCTTGTGTAGAAGGGCCAGTGATAAGCTGACGAATAAGCAAACATTCATCGGTTGAATGATCAGGCCATTCTCAAATAGTGAAAAAAAATCATCTGCTATCAGCCGCACATCTTCCAGTGAAAAAGGCATATACAATATAATACAATCAGCCCTTTATTACAAGGAGTCACACCATGTATTATGGCCTTTAACTGCACAGGACTAGTTTACAGATATTTTTTTCAGTACTGGGGTCCTAACGGAACACTTTGATGAGGATGGAAAGATATCAGAGGAAAGAAAGAGGTTGAAATTTTAGTTAGGTAAGTAGTGACAGCAGGAGAGAGACTGGGTGAGATGTGAGGCTATATGGTCACTAGAGCAGATGGTAGGGCGAGAGATGGAGAGAAGCTTAAAGATTTCTTCTTCTGTCACTGCCAATAATACAGGGATGCTAGGTGTTCAGAGGCTCTGTTGTTGTATCCTCTGTTCACATTATTAAAAGGACATAACCAGAACTTTAATAACAACATGTTAGTAATGAACCATAGTTCATTAAATCACTAAAATCACTTAAAATATATATCTTATATAAATATATATCCATAAGAATAAATCTTTATGGATTCAAGACTAAAAATAAACATTCTGAATAATAGCCACTAGGTGGCAACAAAGGATCTATGTTGTCTAAACCGACTGTGGAGAAGTTTGCTAGTCACAAGGCTTAGTAGTAATGTAAATAGCTGAATTCAGTGGTTTGAGTTGACTAGATAACAGGCTACAATAATATTTTAGACACTGGCAGCATGGATAATATTAAACAGAACTAAAGAGCAAACTAAAATGTTTTTAACATGTTGATAGGAGAAAGAAATACCTAAAAATGTACACAAATACCAATCCTTAAGAGTAAAACAAAGCAACAGTGTAAAGGGAGAGTAACTGTAGTGAGAACAATAGCTTTTTTACTGTGAGACATTTTACCAATATAACTAAAACTGTCATTTCTGATGGTGTAAGCAGACCTTCCAGTTACAATTTATTTAATTCTAGGCATGTTGTGGTATTGTTGAGTAGCATAACTTGTACTAGCAAAGAGCAGGGCCGTATTAACAGCTGCTGCTGCCCTAGGCACTATACCTGAAGACGCCCCATCTTGGGGAGCAACAGGGAGAGTGATTTCGGCCACATGCATTTCTCTACATGTAGAAACATTGTCTGAATCGCATTTTCATAGTTTTTAACTGCTTAAGACATAAATTTCCACATTCAATGAATGATTAGAGCTGTCTGCATATTGTCTAAAGGAATTCTCACCACAGGATTGGTAGATTCGTAGGTTATCGCTCCAGGTGTTAAAGCCATACCAGACCTGATCATACCTCCCCCCCCCCCCCCCCCCCCTCAAAAAGTCACCAGATTTACTGGCAAGTCTGACCAGGAGCTGGGAGACTAAAAAAAATAAAAACAAAAAAAAAAAGTAGTTTTTTCCTCCTGCTCCCTGGTGCTGCTCCCCTGCAAGGTGCTGCCCTAGGCAACAGACCACGGGTGCCTAGTGGTAAATACGGCCCTGGCAAAGAGTATGAAACTCTTGATAGCTCTTAAGGTATTCTGAAATCCCCAAATATTGCACCAACTGCTTAATGTGTCCTGTAGGCCCAAATACTGCACCAACCTCTCTACTTACTTTCGTACAGAGTGTATCCTGTCACCACGTTAAGGTGTCCTCAGACATGGTCCTACTCTAGCCTTTTCACACTAGCAATAAATAATAAGCCTACATCTGGGCAGTTAAGAGCTAGATCTCTATTTATAACACCCACAAGACATGGGTAGAGTGCAAGCCAACAGGAGGTAGGCACCCCCCCACATACAACAGAAAAAAAGGAAACATTGGCCACACCTCTATGCCTCTGTTCACACTGCAGTTTGCAGGCTGCATGTGGCTTAACCCCTTAGTGACCGCCGATACGGCTTTCTACGGCGGTCACTAATGGGCCTTATTCTGCTGCCATCAGCTTTTTACGGCGATGGCAGAGAATAAGGCTGCGGGGCCGGGACGGCCCCCACCCCATCCCCCCGGCTACCGGAGGTGGCTGAGGGGTTGGGGCAGTGTGTGAGGTCCGTCCCGGCCCCCCCCTTACCGACGATCGCCGCTATTAACGTTATAGCGGCGGCCGTCGGTAAAGAGGATTACCGGTGCTGCCGCCGCCTTTCATCTCCCCCCGCCGTGAATCTACGGCGGGGTGAGATGAAATAAGTGTCCCCCAGACCTCAGATCAGACCCCCCTAGTGCCCCGATAACTAACCCCCCTCCCCCGGCGGCCATCATTTCCAAGATGGCCGCCGCCATCGCTGTGAACCGACTAACGTCGGTTCACAGCGATGAAAGAGTTAAAATGAATGAAAGCCCCATGCTCTCCGCCACCGGAGGTAGCGGAGAGCATGGGGCAGTCATCGGGGACCCCCCTGTGGGGTCCCGGTACAAGCGATCAGCGGTATATACTATATACCGCTGATCGCTTGTGCCATGTGCTCCAGGCACTTTTTATCCCCTGTCACCATGAATGATTGGTGACAGGGGATAAAAAGTGATGTCCCCCCACCCCCCAAGTCGCCCCCCACCCCCCCTGTCACCCCCGTCCCCCAGTCACCCCCCCTTCCCCATTTACTCACCGGATCCACGGAGCTCCTTCCTCCTCGACGTCCTGGCTGGTTATGAAGTGCGCATGCGCTTCACAACCAGCCAAGCTCTGAAAATTTAAAGTGACAGAGACCAATTTGGTCTCTGTCACTGAACTATGATTACTGTGATAGAAAATATCACAGTAATCATAGTAATACAGTGAAAATGAATGTGCAAAGTACAAAAAGTGACAAACATACAAAAAAATAAAACACACACTTTTTATTATAGTAATAATTGCAGTTTACTCCCAAATTACCCCTAACCCCTCCCCAGATTACCCGTAACCACCGCACGTTGCCCGTAACCACCGCACGTTGCCCGTAACCACCGCACGTTGCCCGTAACCACCGCACGTTGCCCGTAACCACCGCAAATTGCCAGTGACCCCCTCCAGATTGCCCGTAACCACCCCAAATTACATGTACCCACCCCAGATTACCTATAAGCACTTCAGTTTATCAGTAACAATCTCAGATTGTCTGTAACCCTTCCAGGTTGCACATAACCCCCCCAGGTTCCCCGTAATCATGCCAGATTACATGTAACCCCCCCAGATTGCACGTAACCACCGCGCGTTGCCTCTGACCACGCCACGATGCCTCTGACCACGCCACGATGCCTCTGACCACGCCACAATGCCTCTGACCACGCCACGATGCCTCTGACCACGCCACGATGCCTCTGACCACGCCACGATGCCTCTGACCACGCCACGATGCCTCTGACCACGCCACGATGCCTCTGACCACCGCACGTCGCCTCTGACCTCCACACGTCGCCTCTGACCACCGCACGTCGCCTCTGACCACCACATGTCGCCTCTGACCACCCCAAATTGCCAATGACCCCCTCCAGATTGCGGTGCCCATGTCAGATTACAGGTACCCACCCCAGATTGCCTATAAGAACTTCAGTTTATACGTAACCACCCCACATTGCCCGTAACCACCCCACGTTGCCCGTAACCACCCCAGATTGTCTGTAAGCACTGCAGGTTGCCCGTAACCAGCCCACGTTGCCCATATCCACCCCAGATTGTCTGTAAGCACTGCAGGTTGCCCGTAACCACCCCACGTTGCCCGTATCCACCCCAGATTGTCTGTAAGCACTGCAGGTTGCCCGTAACCACCCCACGTTTCCCCTAACCATCCCAGATTGTCTGTAAGCACAGCAGGTTGCCCGTAACCAGCCCACGTTGGCCGTTACCAGCCCACGTTGCCTGTAACCAGCCCACGTTGCCTGTAACCAGCCCACGTTGCCTGTAACCAGCCCACGTTGCCTGTAACCAGCCCACGTTGCCTGTAACCACCCCACGTTGCCGTAACCACAGCAGGTTGCCCGTGACCACCACACGTTGCCCATAACCACCACACGTTGCCCGTAACCACCCCGCGTTGCCTGTAACCACCCCACGTTGCCTGTAACCACAGCAGGTTGCCCGTGACCACCCCATGTTGTCCGTAACCACCCCAGATTACCTGTAACCACCCCAGATTACCTGTAACCACCTCAGGTTGCCCATAACCACCCCTGGTTGCCGGTAACCACCCCACATTACCTGTAATCTCATTTTTTTTATTTTATTTTAGTAACTGCGCTATTCTAATAACCATTACTAGCTGCGGTTTTGCTCCTGTAAATTGGCGCTCCTTCCCTTCTGAGCCCTGCTGTGTGCCTATACAGTGGTTTATGCCCACATATGGGGTACCGTTTTACTCAGGAGAACCTGCGTTACAGATTTTTGGGTACGTTTTCTCTCCTGTTCCTCGTCAAATTGAGAAATTTCAAACTAAACCAACATATTATTGGAAAAATTCGAGTTTTTCATTTTTTACTGGCCAATTTTGAATACTTTCCTCCAATACCTGTGGGGTAAAAATGGTCACCACATCCCAAGATGAATTCTTTGAGGGGTGCTCTTTCCAAAATGTGGTGACTTTTGGGGGGATTCTATTCTGCTGACACTACAGGGGCTCAGCAAACGCACCTGGCGCTCAGAAACTTCTTCAGAAAAATCTGCACTGAAAATGCTAATTGGCGCTCCTTCCCTTCTGAGCCCGGCTGTGTGCCCATGCAGTGGTTTATGCCCACATATGGGGTACTGTTCTACTCAGGAGAACCTGCTTTACATATATTGGGGTGACATTTCTCTCCTGTTCCTCGTGAAATTGAGAAATTTCAAACTAAAGGAACATATTATTGGAAAAATTCGAGTTTTTCATTTTTACTGTCTACTTTTGAATACTTTCCTCAAATACCTGTGGGGTCAAAATGCTCACCACACCCCAAAATAAATTCTATGAGGGGTGCACTTTCCAAAATGGAGTGACTTATTGGGAGATTTTACTCCGCTGGCAATACAGGGGCTCTGCAAACGCACCTGGCACTCGGAAACTTCTTCAGCAAAATCTGCATTGAAAAAGCTAGTTGGCGCGCCTTCCCTTTTGAGCCCTCCTGTGTGCCCATACAGTGGTTTATGCCCACATATGGGGTACCATTGTACTCAGGAGAACCTGCGTTACAAATTTTGTGGTACTTTTTTCCTCTTGTTCCTCGTGAAATTGAGAAATTTCAAACTAAAAGAACATAATATTGGAAAAATTTTAGTTTTTCATTTTTACTGTCTACTTTTGAATACTTTCCTCTAATACCTGTGGGGTCAAAATGGTCACCACACACCAAGATGAATACTTTGAGGGGTGCACTTTCCAAAATGGAGTGACTTATGGCGAGATTTTACTCCGCTGGCACTACAGGGGCACTGCAAACGCACCTGGTGCTCGGAAACTTCTGCAGCAAAATCTGCATTGAAAAAGCTAATTGGCGCTCCTTCCCTTCTGAGCCCTCCTGTGTGCCCATGCAGTGGTTTATGCCCACATATGGGGTACCATTGTACTCAGGAGAACATGCGTTACAAATTTTGGGGTACTTTTTTCCTCTTGTTCCTCGTGAAATTGAGAAATTTCAAACTAAACGAACATATTATTGGAAGAATTCGAGTTTTTCATTTTTACTGTCTTCTTTTGAATACTTTCCTGTAATACCTGTGGGGTCAAAATGGTCACCACACACCAAGATGAATTCTTTGAGGGGTGTACTTTCCAAAATGGGGTGACTTATAGGGGGTTTTTCTCTCTGCTGGCACTACAGGGGCTCTGCAAACGCACCTGGTGCTCAGAAACTTCTTCAGCAAAATTTGCATTGGAAAAGCTAATTGGCGCTCCCTTCCTTCTGAGCCCTGCTGTGTGCCTATACAGTGGTTTACGCCCACATATGGGGTACCGTTGTACTCAAGAGAACCTGCATTACAAATTTTGGGGTGCTTTTTGTCTCATATTCCTTTTGAAAATGAGAAACTTTAATCTAAACGTATATATTATTGGAAAATTTTAATTTTCAATTTTTTTACTGCCTAATTGTGAATACTTTCCTCCAGCCCCTGTAGGGTTAAAATGCTCATTATACCCCTAGATTAATTCTTTAAGGTGTGTAGTTTCCAAAATGGGGTCACTTATGGGGGTTTTCAGGATACCAGACTTCTAAATCCATTTAAAAAAAGAACTGGTCCCTAAAAAAATCAGTTTCACGAAAATGTGATAATTTGCTGATAAATTTCTAAGCCCCATAACACCCTAAAAAAGTAAAATATGTTTACCAAATTATGCCAGAATAAAGAAGACATATTGGTAATGTGACTTAGTAACTAATTTATGTGCTACGACTTTCTTTTTTTAGAAGCAGAGAATTTCAAAGTTCATAAAATGCAATTTTTTTTATTTTTCATGATATTTTGATGTTTTTCACAAAAAACACACAAAGTAGTGACCAAATTTTGCCACTAACATAAAGTGCGATATGTCACGAAAAAACAATCTCAGAATCGCTAGCATACGTTAAAGCATCACTGAGCTATAAGAGCATAAAGTGAGACAGGTCAGATTTTGAAAAATTAGCCAGGTCATTAAGGCCAAAACTAGCTGCAGCACAAAGGGGTTAAGTACAGAAGAAAGAAAAAACAGAGTGCAACAACTGATATTGCAATATTATCATTATAAGGGATGAGTCATTTTATTTCATTGTATTATTATTTTTCTTTATTTTTAATACATAGCTTGCATAAAGTTATATTATTTTGTGATATAACTTCATTAAAATAAATTGATACTTTTTGTTTATACATTTATTTCAGTTGAGTGGCCCCAGTAGGAGGTGACACAGACCCCTCTGCTGCCACCAATATTTTTGTTGGGAACTACATTAGAACATATTATATATTCTTATTATAATATACATTAACTGTGAGAGGCTGAGTGTGGGGACCGCCTTCTTTGCAGAGGCTGCCATGCTCAGCCATAATGACAGGCAGCCTTCCCATGTGTATTATAAATTCTAATAAGAATATACAGTGTGTGTGTGTGTGTGTGTGTGTGTGTGTGTGTGTGTGTGTGTGTGTGTGTGTGGTGGGTGATAGACACACCCTTCCCTGCATCAAAACCTGACATCACTGGTGGGCTGGACTGATAGTATAAAGTGTATGGGGGACTCCTCAATATTCACCGACAGAGGCTGTGCCGAATGTTTATGTGTATGGGAAGGGAGGAGGGATAACTAGAGAGAAAGCCTAGAGTTAACTGTATGAGCAGCTTTACAAAAGCTTCTTGACATCCTATCTCTCTGATTCAGGTTGTAGTTTATCTCAGGATCAGGATGTGATCTTTCGCCTTTGTATTACAATGCGGTTGCTTTTAGTGCTACAAAAAAGTCCAATTACTGATCGCTCATCTTAGTTATAGAACCTGGATGTCTAAATAAGTTAATACATTGTGCTTTTTGGTTCCATCGGTTTACAACGATTTATCAGGAGCTTTCCCCCTCATTAATCTATAAAGCATGGCATTTCTGACATGTCAGTACTTTGGGGTAAGTCTTGATTTAATCTAGGTAGACAGCTTGACCTGCTCTAACACTGTCAGACCTTGATATAGCAGTTAATGTCTTGTGAAAGTTAAACATACCGGCTTTGTTACAAAGATCTTAAATGTTTCACTGCTCTGTGACTAAAGTCTGACATCTGCAATCTGTCTGTATTTTATATGAAATTTCATTAAAAAAAGGAAACCGATATGTATTTCAAAGTGTTAGTTGCAAATCAAAAAGATGGAGAGGTGGCACACACTGCTATAAGCACTCATTGCTAGGAAGGTTCCTGACCTTATAAAAATTAGTCATTAGCTTTTACTAGAGTTTTTACGGGATAATCTGATCAGCTTTTACAGGTGAAATATAATATAAAATAAATGGACAAACACCCTGATAAGGTCACCATTATGTCATTCTAACTGGTTTCTGTACAGTCTGTCCCACTACCAACAGTAATTTCACCACAAAAAAATTAAAACATGTAAGCTCAGCTGAGCTGCATGTACGGTTTTTTTTTTTGTCCAACGGGGAGAGAAAAATACCAAAAGTAATTACTTATTTTTCTATGGTATAAAAGATTACATTTCAACATATAATAAATACGATGTCTGTTTAAACAAATAAAGTACTTTCTGCCTACTGTCTCAGTCCTTTTCCTTGTCGATATTATGCTCTTGCGAGCAGGACCACCATTCTTCTTGCATGAATAATTAGTGTAAAATTCTATAATGTCTGATTGTCTCTTTATGTATCTTCAGAATTGTAAAGGGCTGTAGAATTTGTTGTTGCATATAAATAAATAATAATAATAATTATTATTATTATTATTATTATTATTACTACTACTTAGCCTTACATTACAAATATACATTATATATTTAGTCATTCCAGCATTTATCCAATGCGCATGGCATGGAGACCTTTAGCAGTTGACTAACAAAGGCCTACTTATAGATTTTTATACCAGCAATAAGCAATGACCAGCTTCCAAAACCCTAACATTATTTTTCATACTCTGAATGACTTCCTTCTCATTTCAACCTATTAGGGGGGAGGGAGGGTTCACATTTCAATTGTCCCTCTGTGGCACAGATACTTACTTATAAAGTATACATGTTACTAGTCAACAAGAATTTTATTACACATATATATATATATATATATATATATATATATATATATATATATATATAGATGAGCGAACCTGCAAAAAGTTTGTACTGAATCAAATTTAAAAAAAAAAGTTCATAAGAAACCCGTTCCAAGATGGCGGCTACACAATTAATTACACATTAATGTATTAATGGTACGCTCATCTGTCCGCACTCTGGACAAGTGATCACAGCAACCTGCACTTCCTTGATGAGAGTGACAGCCGCCTCAGCCAATCACTGACTGACTGAGATGGGACAGCGCCGCTTAGATGAACCCAAACTTTTCTTCACAGTTAGTTGAACCCTGTCGAAGTGAACTAATGTAACTAATGTTACAGGTTTAAATAGTCATTCTGATCTCAAGTAGTTGCTCCCTAAAATTGAGCCATAGACCCCCTTTAGATGGCCATATGTTCATTACCTTTTATTTTCTAAATTCTGTCTTCTGCTTCAGCACACTAATAAATATTAGATTAATGCCTAGGCCCATGGATCTTTACTTGTGTCTAACTAAAAATCTTTCTCCTTCTCTTACTTCTCTTATGATATGCTTTCAATTGCCATAAATAACTGTAATTCAGGAAACAAAATGCACAGTCTGTCAAATAATATTAATTTTTTTGTAGCTCAAAACAATGCTTTATCACAATATAATATAAAACAGCTTGTCTGAATGTTTTCTTTTTTTCATTCTTTGCCATCTATTTTGCAAACTAGAACGGGTATTCTTGAATTCATATTCCAATATGGTTTAAATGCACTGGCGCTTAAAGTTTCACAAAGTCTGGGTAAAAACAAAAAGATGTCATGGAATTACATTCCTGTGCATGAGCTTAAAGTGTATTGTTGTAACTGAAAGAGGCGTTTAGATTTTATGAAAAACTTGATATTGTCAGTTTCCATAATGAAAAAAGTCTGCACATTACAGAAATTGTGCAGCCTGTCAGGATGTTTCCTATGTAATGTGCACATTCAAGTCTAAATTAAAAAGACTCCTTGTCTAAAGACAGCAGCTTCCTAGTATATGAAGACTTTCCACCCCCTGTCCAAGACAACTGCAGCTGCAATACTGAAAAATAAGCACAATATTTAGAAATTGACCTCTTCTTTCTGGATGGGAGATAAGAATGAGCTATATAAAAATACCTATTAAGTGTTTGTACTAATAACATTTTGTTCTATTTGCAATAAATTTTCAGGTTATCCTGGCATACTCTAATATATATCTTAATTAACATATGAACAATAAGGCTACCACCACATAACATTTTTTTTTTCCGCTCCCCCAAAATAATTTTGGACTTATTGGCTATGTTCACACAACATCAAAAATTGAGAAAAGGCAGTTGATTTTGATATTTAAAAAAAACATCCGTTATTGCCGCAATTTAACTGACTGCAATGGCAATGCATTGAAGTCAATGGGAAGATGCATGTCCAATGCACACAATGCATTGAATAACGGACGTTTTTACTGCGGACTTCAAAATAATGAACATGATCATTATTTTCGGACGTCTTTTGCAAACAGCGGACATTTTTTTTAGTTGTTCACACACAGTTTTCTTTTGTCACACTTCTTACTCCGTTTTTACTGTTAAATTCAATGGACTTTTCAATTAAGCCACACCCAAAGGCCAATTAGTAACCCCAAACTAGAATAATGTACCAACAGGGAAGGCCAAGCTGCTAAATAAAGTCTGTTATTTTAGACTGAAATGACGGATGTTATTTTAAACGAGGCTGAAAAAACATCGTGTGAACATAGCCATTTTGTCATTTTGCACCCAAATAACATCCTTTGTTTGAACTAATGGCAGCCCTCCAGGATTGCTTCTAAACATTAACTTTTTTTTTTTTTTTTTTGGGGGGGGGGGGGGGTTACTGAACTTGAAAGCACTGCAATATCAGGTCAATGCCTGGAGAGGACAGACCAAGCTTCTTTTTCTTTTTCCCTGTTCTAAAAGTTCATATAATCCATGGTCCCCAGATAGGGGACATATCAGATATTAAACTGATAAGAACAGATACTACACTTGATCTTAGATAAAAAGCTGAAAATCAATCCCTTCTTGACATCTAATTGTGGTGGCCCCAGCTACTGATAGCAGACAGGAGTGCCCAGTATAGAGAGGGGTCATGTTGTCATCTCTCTATACCCCATTTCTGGCACCACAAAGTAATTGTACGTTGTGGTACCAAAGGGGGTTAATTATCATAATCATTATTTGCCCTTATTTTTATATTGTGGCAGCATAGCCTTAAAAAATTAAAAGTCAGATATCAGCATCACAGTGTAAACTAATATTCACTGAATATATGATATGTAAATATGTTCTGTGTTTTAGAGCCTTGTAGTTGTAGTATTTCTGATTTGTCTAAAAGAAACTTGCTCAAGAGCTTTGATGATGATGATGATGACGATAGTAACAAAAATAATAATAATACAGTTAAGTTTTGTGTCCATAGGTTCATATCAACACCATGACTTTTTTTTCCCTTTAATTTGAAGGGAAACTAACAGCATTTTAGAATAATCTAACCTGCTGATTTCTTTGGCTGGCTGGTAACGTTGACTACCAATGAACCTTTATGCACTAATCTGCCCGTCCAGTGCCCCCTTATGGATATTCATTTGCAGTGATGCATAGGCTGGAGTTGTATCACTACAGAGTGCTGGATGAGGAGGCAGTTTGGTGCAATGAGGGGTCATGTACACCAAGCACCCTAATTACCATACAAATTAAAAGTAATATTACACAAAAAAGTGGATAATAAAGGCAAATTGGTAGAGTCCCCTGCCCCATAAGACCATTTCAGTAGGTAAGATTCTTCTAGGATGCTGTTAGTTTCCCTTTAAAGGGAATGTGTCACCTAGATTTTTAATTGCTGATAAGAGACAGATACTTTTCTTTCCAATCTTGAAACAAGGAAAAAATTAGCGGGGTACTACTTGTTTCCTTCTTGCAAGATTGTCAGAGTCTTTTCACTGCAGGGCACCACAAGTCCACATAGATTTGAGTGGGATACATGTGTGAAGCACCAGCCAGTGAGTGGATACTGCCAATACTCCTGTGTACTTGCAAGTGATACTTTTTAGTGGATCCTTTGAACCTTCACAATTGATGGTGTTAGTCGCACCAGAGAGCGGAATATAAGGGATCACTGGTCTATATCAGAGGATGGTGAAGGATGTACTTGCTGCAGCAGGTGACCCCGACTGGCAAAACTTGTATGTGGAGGTGGCCGAGGTGTACCGCGGTACTGAAGGGTGAGCAGGCACAAAGTCAAGGACAGGTAAGAAGGTCCGGGCTCACGGCTGGCAAAACGGAGTCATTGTGAACAAGAGAACTTGTACACAGTAACGGAAAGTCAGCAAGGGAATCCTTTCTCTATAGGCAACAAACACTAAAGATCCAGAAAAGTTCACAGGAAGGGGCTGGGATTTATTAGGAAGATGGCAGGCAGGGACCAATTAATGGTGTAGTGTCACTTTAAATCTCAGTAAGCTGGCACGTGCAGAGAGCAGGAGGCATGAGAAGGGACAGTTAAGATGGGATACTGGGGGCCAAGAATACAACTGGTGTGTTCCTCGATTTCCAGGATGTGGCCCTAGTTGCAACGAGAGCTGGGGGAGCAGCCTGTGCTAGCGTCCTAAAGAGAAGGTCATTGCTACAGCTGTGACATCTATCACCTGTAATGCTATACAGATCACATTACAGGAGCCTCCTTTTATCACAACAGACAGAGCATGAAGTCTCATTGGTGAATGAAGTGATGACAATGAAAACTGATAGATTTCAAGATTTTATAATATAGGCATGGAAAATGGAAAATTAGAAAAAAAAATCACTAAGGTTTTGGAGGAAACACAGGCAGAAAAAATAACTCAATTATATTTTATTAAAAAGCTTAAATTGTGGCATAGAAGGTAACTCAAAAAGTTGTTCTAAATGTGTTCACCGCTGTCTTAAATGATTACTTGTATTAAGGGGTCAGGGTTATTAATTGGGTGGGTGGACCATTTTTCTTTACTTATTGTATAATCTTTCTTATACATTTAGTTTCGTTTACTTTTTACAAAGTTTGGGGGAAAGCACTTAGGGCTCTTTATGGTTACATTTATAATATTTTACATTACAGATCACATAAACAGGCTTATAATTACTTGGAGTAGTTTGGTAAAATTGCTGCTTCTTGTATATTATTTTAAAAGTGCCCAAATATCACTATGTATATAGCTAAGTAAGAAAAAAATTTTGGTACTTTGGTCTCTCCAGAATAAGGGGTGAAAGAAATTTGTCATACAGACAGGTACTGCAATGTATGTTCAATGGAATATAACTATCACAAAACCATATTTAACAAAGTGAAGTAGGTAAAGTCCGCTAAAAATCTGATCTAAAACGGGATTAATGGAAGTACCAAATCAAAAGTTAATCTGAGTAAATAATATTCATTCATTTATTTTGCTTTTCAAGTGTAGATGTATAGATAGAGAACAGTTACAGTACATATTTTTACAGGTTGCTTGAAAAACAAGTTCATTGTCAGTTGACGGGTTAACATGGAAGTTTCAGTATTTCAGATTTGCCGCAGGTTAAATAGTTACATAGTTAATACGGTTGAAAAAAGACACATGTCCATCAAGTTCAACCAAGGAGGGGATGGATACAGGGAAGGGGGAGGGATGATAGGTTCTATACATATGCATTTAAGTTATGTTGGTCTAAGAAATTGTCTAGCCCTGTTTTGAAGCCCTCTACTGTTTTTGCTGTGACCAGATCCTGTGGTAGACTGTTCCACAGATTCACAGTTCTTATTGTAAAGGAGGCTTGCCGCCTCCGGAGATTGAACCTTTTTTTCTCGAGGCGGAGGCAGTGCCCCCTTGTTCTTTCAGGGGGTTTTACCTGGAACATCTTTTCGCCATATTTCTTTTAGGGCCATTTATATATTTAAATAAATTAATCATATCTCCCCTTAAACGTCTCTTCTCCAGACTAAACAAATTTAATTCTTTTAATCTATCCTCATAACTAAGATGCTCCATTCCCCTTACTAGTTTAGTTGCCCGTCTTTGTACCCTCTCCAGCTCTAGAACATCCTTTTTATGAATCAAATTCCAAAACTGGTCAGCATACTCCAGATGAGACCGCACCAAAGCATTATAAAGCGGTAATATTATATCCCTGTCACGAGAGTCCATGCCTGTTTTAATACATGACAATATCCTGCTGGCCTTAGAAGCAGCTGACATTGTGTATTCTATTATCTACAAGTACACCCAGATCCTTCTCCATCAGTGACTCTCCCAGAGTAACTCCCCCCAGGACATATGATGCATGTGGGTTATTAGTACCCAGGTGCATAACTTTACATTTATCCACATTAAACCTCATTTGGCAAGTGGATGCCCAAACACTCATTGTGTCTAAAGACCCTATTCCACGGAACGATTATCGTTCGTTTTCGGACGATATCGACCGCTACGGACGATAATCGTTCCGTGGAATAGAGTGCAACGATCAGCCGACATCGTTC
Organism: Dendropsophus ebraccatus; assembly: GCF_027789765.1. NCBI lineage: Eukaryota > Metazoa > Chordata > Amphibia > Anura > Hylidae > Dendropsophus > Dendropsophus ebraccatus. Next base: position 123,075,069 of record NC_091454.1, read on the forward strand.
ATGTCGGCTGATCGTTGCAGTCGCTTGTTTTTCAACATGTTGAAAAACAAGCGACTGATATAGCAGCGATCTGCTGCCGTCGCTCCGTTGAATAGGAGCATCGGCAGCAGATGCTGCTATATCCTATGGGCTGCCCGGACGATCTAGCGATCCCCCGGGCAGCCCCCCCGCAGCTCCCCGCCGCCCCCTCCCGCACTTACCCGCTCGAACGAGCGAGCGGCGAACGAGGAGCAAACGAGCGCTGACAGCGCTCGTTTGCTCCTCCAACGACCCGTGGAATACGGGCTTAAGTCAGCCTGTAACATCTGCACATCCTCCATAGACTGTACTGTACTACAAAGATTGGTGTCATCTGCAAAGATAGAAACATTGCTGCTAATTCCATTCTCAATATCATTAATAAACAAGTTAAACAGAAGAGGGCCCAGTACAGACCCTTGGGGTACCCACTTATTACCGGGGACCATTCAGAGTAGGAATCGTTGGCCACCACTCTCTGGGTACGATTATTAAGCCACTTTTCAATCCAGTCACACATTAAACTTTCCAAACCGATAAAATTTAAATTACCCATCAGATGCCCATGAGGAACTGTGTCAAACGCTTTTGCAAAATTCAGGTACACAACATCCACAGCCGCCCCCCCCCCCCCCATCCAGGCTTCTACCCACCTCTTCATAGAAACATATTAGGTTGGTTTGACAGCTTCTATCCTTAGTAAAACCATGCATTTTATCACTTATAATACTATTAGCCACTACATATTCCTGGATGTAATCCCTTATAAGCCCCTCAAATAGTTTTCCCACAATGGACGTTAAGCTTACAGGTCTATAGTTACCTGGGGAAGTTCAAGAACCCTTTTTGAAGATCGGCACTACATGTGCCTTACGCCAGTCCCTCGGCACAATACCAGTAAGCAAAGAATCACTGAATATTTCATACAAGGGTAGAGAAATTACAGAACTGAGTTCCCTAAGAACTGTGGAGTGTAATTCATCAGGCCCTGGAGCTTTGGTTACATTGAGTTTATTTAATTTATCTTGGACCATATCTATAGTAAACCAGTTCAGTACATTACATGTGTAAGCAGCACTGGCCCCACCCACCTCAGCACTGGCCCCGCCCAATGCAGCTCCATCCTCTTCTTTTGTATATACAGAGCTGAAGAACCCATTAAGTAACTCAGCTTTAATATATTTGAAGAATTTTGGGGGGTTTGTTTTGCTGTCTATAGCTACCTGCCTTTCATTGTGAATTTTTGCTGCTTTTATTACATTATTACAGGTTTTGTTGACTTCTTTGTAATGTTTAAAGGCTACAGCTAGACCCCTCTGATTTGTATTTTTTTAATGCTCCTTTTTTGTCATTTATAGCCCTTCTAACCTTGGTTGTAAGCCGTGTGGGATTTGATTTTAACCGTTTATATTTGTTACCCATAGGAATAGATTTGGCAGTACAGTTATTTAATGTGGATTTGAAGATTTCCCATTTATTAGCTGTATTAGTATGTGACAGCAGCCGCTCCCAGTCTATGCCCTGAAGTTCAACCCTTAACCCAGAAAAATTGACCCTTTTAAAATTTTATTTTTTTATGTCTATGTTTTTTTTACAATTTAACCCCTTAAGGACGGGGCCCATGTTCGTTTTTGCGTTTTCGTTTTTTCCTCCTTGTGTTTAAAAGGCCATAGCACTTGCATTTTTCCACCTAGAAACCCATATGAGCCCTTATTTTTTGCGTCACTAATTGTACTTTGCAATGGCAGGCTGAATTTTTGCATTTGGTACACTACGAAACCAGAAAAAAATTCAAAGTGTGGTTAAATTGAAAAAAAAAAACGCATTTCTTTTATTTGGGGGAACTGTGTTTTTACGCCATTCGCCCTGGGGTAAAACTGACTTGTTATGCATGTTCCACAAGTCGTTACGATTAAAACAATATATAACATGTATAACTTATATTGTATCTGATGGCCTATAAAAAATTCAAACCATTGTTAACAAATATACGTTCCTTAAAATCTCTCCATTCCCAGGCTTATATTGCTTTTATTCTTGGGTCTATGGGGCTGTGTCAGGTGTCATATTTTGCGCCATGATGTGATCTTTCTATCGGTACCTTGATTGCGCATATACGACTTTTTGATCGCTTTTTATTACATTTTTTCTGGATTTCATGCGACCAAAAATGCGCAATTTTGCACTTTGGGATTTTTTTGCGCTGACGCCGTTTACCGTGCGAGATCAGGAATGTGATTAATTAATAGTTCGGGCGATACCAAACATGTTTATTTATTTATTTGTTTACTTTTCTTTAAAACCTGGGAAAAGGGGGGTGATTCAGACTTTTATTAGGGGAGGGGGCTTTTTACTATAAACAACACTTTTTTTTTTTTTTTTTTTTTTTTTTTACACATATACTAGAAGCCCCCCTAAGGGACTTCTAGTATATATACTTTGATCTCTCATTGAGATCTATGCTGCAGAGATCAATGAGTTAGGCACTTGTTTACTTCCGGCTGCTGCAGCCGGAAGTAAACGAGTGCCGAGCCGGGGCTGGCACCATCTTGGACGAGTCCCCGGCTGGCATCAGTAATGGAGATCGCTCCTCCAGGACAACGTCCCGGAGGAGCGATCTCCCCCACTAGACACCAGGGAACGGTTGTCTCCGGTAATCGGAGGCAGCTGTCAACTTTGACAGCTGCCTCCGATTAGCTAATTAGCGGGCACGGCGATCAGACCGTGCCCGCTAATAGCAGCGGTCCCGGGCTACACGCGGCACCCGGGACCGCGGCGCTTCAAAGCGGGGTCGCCGCGCGGCCCCGCTTTGAAGTGCTAATGAGGACATATGATGTACGGGTACGTCATATGTCCTTAAGAGGTTAAGCTAAAAGTCACTATATTGTGGCCACTATTACCCAGGTGTTCATGAACAGTGACATCCCCAACCAGCTCAGCATTGTATGAAATAACCAGATCCAACAAGACATCATTTCTAGTTGGCTCCTTTACACACTGGCCTAGAAAATTATCCTGCAGTAGGTTAAGAAACTCTCCCCTTTGTGGTTTTAGCTGAACAGTGACCCCAATCTATATCTGGGTAGTTGAAGTCCCCCATTACCACTACTGTAGACTCCCAGGCAGCCCGCCCTATTTGTCTATTCAACTGACTATCACCTCTATCACCTCACTAATGTTGAGGGGTCTATAGATTACTTCAAGAATAATTTTTTCACTCGCTACCTCCCTCTAAAGTTCTACATACAGTGATTCCACATCATCACAGTCATCACCCGCTATTGCATCTTTTACACTCCCTTTATTATCATTTCTGACATACAGACATACTCCTCCTCCCCTTCTGCCCACCCAGTCCCTTCTGAACAATGTAAATCCATGAATATTGACAGCCCAGTCATGTGAGGAGTCCAGCCATGTCTGTTAACCGCTTCATTATAAGAAATGGGATTTATTACAGTGCTGTGACTACAATCATCCCCACTGCTCATCTGCAACAAATGGATCTCCCTATCCAGTGCTCGTATCCTCGCCCCACAGGACCCTTATCCTCCCACCTCAATGTTCTGTCCCCTCTCTAACCTATCCGCAACTATATTACATACTACATCGTCCTCCCTCCACATCCCTAGTTTAAAAACCTCTCCACCCCTTCTAGGATTCTCTCCCCCAGCACAGCGGACCCCCTTCCATTAAGGTGCAAATTATCTGCGGAAAACAGTTTGTACACCAATGAAAATTCAGCCCAGTGCTCTAAAAAACCCAAACCCTTTTCCTCTACACCATAACCTGAGCCATGCATTTAACTAAGCTCCCGCTGTCTTTCCTGCAATGCGCATGGCACATGCAGTGTTCCAGAGAATATCACCTTGGAGGTCCTTCCCTTCAACTTAGCACCTAGTTCTCTAAAATTATTTTTAATAGACCTCCACCTACCTTGTATCCTGTCGTTGGTTTCCACATGAACCACGACAGCTGGATCATCCCCAGCCCCCTCAAGTAATTTATCCACCCTTTCCACCACATGCCGAACCCTGGCACCAGGAAGACAGCAAACCATTCGGTTGAGGTCGTCTTGGCAACAAATTATTCTATCCGTCTTCCTGACTATAGAATCCCCTACAACCACTAGCTCTCTAGGCCTACCTACAATACCATCCAGCCCACTACTAGTTGGACTGTTCCCCCTGCTGTTAGGGAGAACAGGATCCACTAAAGCTGCCATTTCTGACACTGATGCCCTCGCATCATCACCTAACTTGGCAATTTTGCTTGGGTATACAGCAGGTGAGTGCCATTCCTTTTCTTGGATCCCTTTCTGGTCCCTCTAACTACATTAACCCAGCTACTTACTTGGGCCTCCTGATCTATATCACCACCCTCCATCTCTACCCCATTAACTTCCTGCTCAGTGAGCAGAAGTTCCCTCTGAAGTTGGTCAATTTTCCTCAGTGTTGCAATATGCTTCTCCAGATCTCTAACTCGAGCTTCTAAATGGGCAACATACTCACATCTGTCACAGCGGTAATCACCCTGGAACTCCTGCTCTAGTTGTGCGTACATGCAGCAGACTCCCCACTGAATGAAACATATTAGGTTTATTTTTATTTATAAAATGGGAAAAGGGGGGGTGATTCCAACTTTTATTAGGGGAGGGGATTTTTTATTAAAAAAAAACACTTTGTTCTTTTTCACATACAGTAATTAGAAGCTCCCTGGGGGACTTCGATATACACAGCACTGATCTCTCATTGAAATCAATGCTGTGTATATAATAGAGCACCGATCCATCAGATCGGTGCTCTATTATAATGGTCTGCTGTAGACCAACTAAATGGATTGCCAAGCCGGGATCAGCGTCATTCCGACGCTGAGCCCCGGCCGGCTCATTACAACAGATCGCGCGGGGGGGGGGGGCAGATCCCCCACTAGACACCAGGGACAGGGGGCACATATACTATTCAAATGCAGCTGTCAGCTTTGACAGCTGCATTTGAATAGTTAATTAGCCGGCCAATACCTGCGATCCCTGGCTGCACATAGCAACTGGGGACCGCAGGCTGCAGAGAGGGCTCAAAACAGGAGCCCTCTCTGTTTACCCTTAACGGTCGCATGAGGGGTATACCTATCATGGGTCGTTAAGGGGTTAACTCCACTTATACAAACCACTTGTCAGAAAAACCAGCAGTGAGCAAGCATTCACTTCACTATTGTACTTTTTTTGCTCCCTATAGCATGGGTTCAAACACTACCGATAACACCTACACTACATTCACTGTTTAGTAGTGATCCAACACAAGCACTGGGATAGTCCAGGCTTATGGATTAAATGGATCCATAGAACCCCATTCACAGTGGAGGCCAAAGTGTGTCACATACGGAACATATATGTTGGGGTTTGCTGGATGGAATAGTACAGACGACTACACTTTTCCATCTGATTTATTGAAGCCAAAGTTATGCACAGAGTAAAAATGGAGGACTAGTCAAAAAGGAAAGACCAAAATGTCTCTTCTTTTCAAATCCATCCCTGACTTTGTTTTCATTAATAGAAATTAAAAACCTAAAAGTCAGAACATTTGATAAATGCTTATCAATAGACAGCACCATTCAATATGTATATATAAAATATGCTGGAACTGAATAACACATTATGGCATATTTGCAGCATTATAACTATTCTCATTGAAGCAAGAAGAATTGTTGATCTTCAGCACTTTGGATTACTGAACAAAGAGATACATTTGTTTACAGATGCCATTCACTCCTATTCTAAGAAAGGGGCATGCGATGAAAAAAGGTAACCTTGACAGAAAGCGTTGGCACATACGTATATAGCAATGATACAGTGAAACAGCAGGAACAAAATGTTCCCTTGGCAACCAACACAAAACATGATCGAGGACCAATAGCTAAGTGTGAAAATTTTGTAAGTTAACTCATCAAGGGGAAATTTCTGCTAATTTGTACTCTGAGGAATCAGAACTGGACATGTTCTACTTATCACCAAGCTACAGATTGTCAAAAGTGACCGAAGGACCTAGATTTATCAAGCTGTCTGAAACACAGACTGGCTGTTACGACTGGGGTCACAGAGAGATACAGGAGAGACACAGACAGTAAACCCTAGGCTCACCCCCGCCTACTGTCCCTGCCTACTTGCCACTATCTGCGCTAAGCAGCAGCGGGCAACTGGGCAACGGTTCCTGGCCTGGATATGTCAAACAAAAAACAAGACAAGACACACAATAAGAATGGTCAAAAATCTGGGTCACAACAGTTGGGCAGCTAAGGTACAAAATCAGGATTCAGTAAGTGAAGTGAAAGGTCAGAAGGTAAGGTCAGGGCAGGCGACATACAAGAATAGTTGAGGTACAATTAAAAAAAAAAACAGGTAGCAAGAAAACAACAATAGAGGCAAAGGGAAAGCAGGTAAGAGACAAAGCTCAATAACCGGCAAGAAGAGGCAGGCTGGCACACACACTATATAGGAGACTAGAGGTCTGGTCCAGGGGCAAAATCAACCTGAGTGGCAGAGAGAACAGTCAGTCAGACTAGCTAAACAGCAGAAGTGTTAATGCCGAGGTTGCCAGAAGCATTACAGGCAAACCAGGTATGGGTAAACAAACCCAGACAAGAATAGACTAGTGTTCAAACAGGGCTTAGGACACTGCAAAAAACATACAAAACCCTGAATATCAGCGATGTTTTGGCCGCACAGCGTTCATCACAGGCACAGGCATGACACTGGCTGTTTTTTACCTTAACAACCCATCACAGTTCAGGTTTTATATCTCAACAAGCTCTGGTAAAATAAACCTAAACTGTGATGAGTTTCTATGGGGGAAAAAAAGACAGTCTATGTTTCAGGTAGCTTGGTAAATCTGGGCCAATTAACCTACTCAAGGATTCTATGATTATCTTTTAACAGTGTCGGACTGAGGTATCTGGGGCCCACCAGAAGAAATGATCCTGGGGGGGCCAACAATGAAGAACCAGTGAGAAACTACATGTCAGTCAGTGTTAGTGCAGGTTCTAAAGCTGGGGGCCCACCGGAGGATTCTCCAGCCCTTTGGTGGGCCAGTCCGACACTGTCTTTTAATGTAATTCTGTGATGCGCCACTCCCCTGTTAGTTTTACTAGAAATGTGTGACTCAACAGCCCACTGGCTGTTACCAGATGAGGTTGTGTATCTAACGCAGTCTGAGTTTATCCAATTAGTGCTAACAGTGCCAGACTGGTTAAGGAAGTGCCCCCAACTGGTAACACCCAGTTACTACTTCTAGTAAGAAAAACAGAGCTATAAGAAAAGATGTTCCAGATGTACCCATTCATTCAATGCAGATGAGAGCTCATTGAGACTGGCCTTTAAAAAAAAAGAGGCGATGCCCTTCTAATACAAGTATGAATTATATTTTCTTTCTTCTAATTAAAAGTTTATAAAAAAAAAAATGTTTGTAGCATATTAGGTTGTAGTATACTGTAACAATACCTTAGGAAACCAAAGATGAATGTTTTAGCATTGTTAATATACATATTGGAGGGCACAGCAGAGTTATCATAATTTACATCAGAAACTGGCATTAAGTTATCCTTGAAGTCTGCTCCAGCTCCTAGATGGAATACAAATCTGGTGCATGGACGTGATATTAAATAGTAAAATAACCAACTGAGAAGTAGTTGATCACTCAAATGAAAATGACCATGAAAAGGGACTCTCTTTAAAAAATGATTTTACTGCAACTTATTAATTCTTGGATATGTTTTTTTTTTTTTTTTTTTTTTTTTTTTTTAAAGGTGATACTGTAACTTTAAAGTGTCACTGTTGTTTAACTTTTTTTTTTTTTTTCAGAAATCATTAGTACAGGCGATTTTAAGAAACTTTGTAATTGGGTTTATTAGCCGAAAAAATGCATTTTTATCATGAAAAAGCAGTTTGAAGCTCTCCCCCTGTCTTCATGGTTCTATTATGGAGAGGGGAGGGGTTGAGGGAGATGAGGCACCAAAACAGGACAACAAAGAGTTAATTTACAACTACATCACTGGGCTATTTTTTATGAACTCAGCACTGACCTCTCTGAATAATGGCTTTCACACAGGTCCCGCTGTGTAATCCTTTTTTCTCTGCTCTCTACTGCCGACAAATCTTCCTCCTCCTGCGAACAGCCTTTTTGAATGCAGATAATGGCATATTTGCCTAATAAACCCAACTAAAAAGTTTCTTAAATCGCCTGTACTATTGATTTCTGCGAAAAATAAAAGACACGACAGTGACTCTTTAAAGCCACATTTACTAAAAATGCTGAACTGTGCCATGTGCCAAGGGAAGTAGTTTAATAATTAAAAAAAAAAAAAAAACGGGCAAATATATAGTTAATGCTTGAGAAAGCGCTAGTAAGTGAGAAACGTGCATGGGCAAGGAGTGAGGTCCTCTCTGATGTCCTGACTTTTGTGCTGTCTAATGGAATAATAAAGGTGGATTCGTTTTAAGGTGATGTGCCGTTCGCCCATTTCTTCTATATGTGATTTCCATGGACTACTGTTCTGAACAGAGCACCACCAATACACCTAAAAGGTGAGAGTATCCCACACCTGATACCAGTGGCGTGATCTGCGACCCGTAGTGCCGGTGTACCCTTTCTATTTTGCTAAATTGCGAAGATGTAGTATAATATCACCCCTGCTGTTTTAAAATGATTTATTGGTAACAGTGGCCATTTAAATACTGAATTAGTATGAAAACTGTAAAGATATTGTCCTATAATAAATATATTTGTTACATCAACACTGAGAAAAAAAAAATCTCTAAATCACTAGGCACAAATCTTTTGTCTTATCGTCCTCCCGTTTTTGCAGGCAATGGGTGTAACCAAATTAGTTGCGAGGAATGGCAACGCTTCTCATACATTTGCTAATTTACGAACACCAAGCTCTTATTCATATGCAAAGAGCAGCAGTTTCTGTAGCAGAGCTGAAAATTAAGATGGGAAGATGTGACACATTAACCCTTAGGTGATTTATATTGCCACTGCACGGTTCACGTACTGTAGCTAACCAAGAAACAAATGCATTTATATAATTAAAAACTCTGCACTTAAGTGTTTCTGCACATTAATATTTAAGCCTCTTGTTCATTGAGACCTCAGCATAAATCCTGATATGGCTGATTAAGTCACAGTGTCATTTTCCTGCCTTCACTAGCTAGAAACGATATCCTAATCTTTTAGCTGTGACCATGAATAATGATAGGTAAGGTTCTGCTAACAACATGATTGGTAGTGCCACTTTTATTTTTATCTTAATTCTCAAGATAGATGGAAGCAATTGGAGGACTGCATGTCTGAAGCGAGTATGAAAGAGATATTTGGGGATTGTGTCTTGATTGCTTTGCATCAGTCTTATTTAAAGGAATTGAAAAGTGTGTGTATCCTTCATTTCTGTATATTGCCACTTGAAACATCTTAATTCTGTGCTATGAGAGTCATAAAATGTTTTAAGTCTAGTTTAAAGACACAATCTGGCCTGCTGGGCATGACAAAAGGGATTAAAAGAACACTAAAAAATGAGAATCGTGTCAGGTACTTAGGTAGTGTACTGTGTTTTCCCCATAATGTTGTTTGTTCTTTGCAATATATCTTATCAGTGAAAAATGCCTTTTTCTCCACTTAGGCTACTTTTGCGCTTTCACCCGTAGCTTATTATTTATACTGCCAAAACTGCTGAAATCAATCTCAAGATGGGCCAGTTTACTTGAGAAGGTTTTCCAAGTTATTTTCACATACCTTTTAATAAAATGGTCTTGCTATATACTTAATATAAATCATTGACTTACGTACACGGTGACGTCACCGACCCGGCCGGCCTCTGGCTTGGTGTCTCCATGGTATGATATGGACCTACCTGAACATAGGATACAACAGTGATGCCCTGGGCCTAACTGTGGGGAGAAGGTCTTTGCCCGATCACACTGACATGCCAACCCCTGTTGTGTAATCACTACACTCAGCCCTGTACTGGACTGACTGGCGCTATGTGTGCGGGGCTATATAATTTCTCCTGCCTCCCACCCAGAGATTGTCAGCTCAGTACAGTGGCTGAAATGGAAGAGATTCTGAGCGGTCAGGCTCGTAACTGGGCCCACAGGTGCTCTGTGTACGAGGCAAGAGAGATTCCTCTCCTGCCCTACAAAAACGATGTCTATCAGCTCAGTATAGCTGCTGCAATAGGCGCAGAAGACCGGCACCAGTGCCGAAGCATTGCTTACACCAGGCAGGAAAGTGGAGGGGATTAAAGGATTACACACTGTATAGGGGTAAAAGGTAGTTTCTTCATTACATAAGGGGAGGCGACAAGTACAGCAATGCATAGAAGAAGGATGCAGTATGTGTTGAGTGTTATATTTCACCACAGTGCTGGATTAACATCTTAGGCTCACATTAGATAAGTTCAGTACATGAGTGGTATGTATTGGTATTCCAGCAGAAAGGTATGCCAATGAATACTGCGGTGTACCTGCAGCCAGCCAATTTAAGGAGTAACTGTAGAATTAATTTAAAAAAAATATGCAGCATGGTTATGTTAAGTTACTACTTTAAAGTGGTGAAATGGGATTTTTATGTGCTTACTGCTATTATTAAGTTTCTAAGCTATTTATCTTTCTCTATATTTTAGAGGAAGAAACCAGAGCCTGGCTGTTCGCCTACAGTATTCACACCTGGACTTTCCTTACTTCTACAACTAATCCCAGTAGAGCACCTGCTCACAACCCCTCCTCCTCTCTCTTATGCCATTAAATAGTTAGTGCTAAAAAATGCACCACTTAAGGCCCTATTAAAGCGACTCTGTACCCACAATCTGACCCCCCCAAACAACTTGTACCTTCGGATAGCTGCTTTTAATCCACGATCTGTCCTTCGGTCCATTCGGCAGCTAATGCAGTTATTGTCCTAAAAAAATACTTTTAAAATTAAAGCCAGTGCCAAACGGGAGTATCTGTGCCCTAACTTTGCACAACCTCTCTGTCCCTCCTCCCTACCCTCTTGCCTCCTATTCCCCACCTATGGCAGCCCAGCACATAGGCTGGATCGTTGAGGACCTGTGCAATGTTCAGCATGGAGAAAATGTTTCAGTGGCACTCCTAATGATGAAGAGGGTGGGGAGGAGGGACGGAGGGGTGGTGCAAAGTTAGGGCACAGATATTCCCGTTTGGTAGAGGCTTCAAGTTTAAAAGTATTTTTTTTAATGACAATAACTGCATCACCTGCCGAACAGACCACAGGACAGATCTTGGATTAAAAGCAGCTATCCTAAGGTACAAGTGGTTTGGGGGGGTCAGATTGTGGGTACAGAGTCACTTTAAGGAGAAATTATCGTGCAAAAATCCACCAAAATGATCTACAGTGATAACTAGCGATATAGTAGCAAATGATGATGTAATGTTATTACATTAACCGATTACTGTTATGAGCTATCATTTTTGCAGTCGTAATATGGTTGTTAATTGTTTGCGCGACAGAAAATGTTTTTTTATGTAGGTGGAGAAAAAAAGTAAATCGCATTGAAGTCAATTGAATAGCAGCAATAATAGACACTTTTTCTCTTTTTTAGATGTTGTGTGAACGTAGCCTATAGCTTTTTTATGACTAGTTTAACTTGATTGAATTTCCTATGATTTTCAATGGTAAGATGAGCGGCGATATATATTTGGTTTAGTATTTAATTGATTTTGAAACCCCATTACAGATTTCAAACAATCTATAAACACATGCAATAGATGAGAACCAAAGTTCAAAAAGTTGACAATTCTTAAGTGATGTGTTACAAAGGAACACATTAACGGCTAGAAAGTAATGAGCACATCAACAGGAGTCTGATTTTTTTTTTAAAAAGCGTTACTTACAGCAGCAACATTCACAAAATCATCATCTGAAAGAGTTTCCAACATCTCCGACACAGAGGTTCTTATCAACTTCAGCGTCAGCCCACTAACACTTCCACTCCTTTAAAAAGAGACATAAGAATGAGAAATGGGTTACAAAAATAAATCAGTCTGAAATATCCTAATCAGTTTCAGGTGCAATGTCAATGAAATTAATTGAAAATCTTTTCTGGGCTATCCATGTACGTCCATTTCCTCTTCCTTGGGATAATAGGCATTTTAAGGGATCTAAATGGCAGCTTGTCTGCTTCAGGGCAAAGCTCAAACAGGAGGTATTGCAAATGCTGATGAAACACATTTCAGTAATATAAAAGTATTTCAATCCATTTAAAACATCAGATGCAATCTATTCCATCAAAGAGACAAACTAGAGAATAGATTTTTTTAGTACAAAGCAATCTACTAGACACATCAGGCTTGATGCTTTTCCCCCTGACATTAACCTAACAAAGAGTCCTCTATGGAAACCAAGAGATGCTTTTAATAGACTCAATCTCTCACTTTTCACTCAGAATATTAACCATAAATAAATGTCAAAATAACTTACAAACATTTAGGGCATGGGAGTAAAATCATATTGAATTGTTCAATTTTAAAAACTGGTTAAAACCAAATGCATCCATGGAGGAAGAGAAAAAGAAGATTCCCTCATAGGTATAGAAAGGATCTTTACTCATTATTTTTATTAGACTCAAAATATGAAGTCTGAGAAAAAAATGAGGCTATGCTTTACCACATACTAAATTATGAAGAAACTCCAAACTACAATGTCAAATTTGAAGAGTACAATTTGATAGTGAGACCCACTGACATGATGACTATCACTGGCTTTTACATGGAATAAATAACTAAAACTTAGGGGGAGATGTATCAAACTGGTGTAAAGTAGAATTGTCTTAGTTTCCCCTAGCAACCAATCAGTTCAGAGAGCCTTTAAAAAAATGAAAGTTGGAATCTAATTGGTTGCTAGGGGCAACTAAAACAATTCTACTTTACACCAGTTTGATAAATCTCCCCCTTAGACTTTTGTTATCATGCTTTAAATATTCAATGTATATTATACTATTTAACTTAAAGAGACATGGTCACTACAATTAAATTCGTTTACATCAATGCAGTCCTGTTTAAAAAATCTTTTAAATAAAAAAAAAACCCTATAAAACTCACCACTATGGGGGAGATTTATCAAACCAGTATAAAGTAGAATTGTCTTAGTTGCCCCTAGCAACCAATTAGATTCCACCTTTCATTTTTCAAAGAATCTGTGAGGAAAGAAAGGTGAAATCTGATTGGTTGCTAGGGGCAACTGAGCCAGCTCTACTTTACACCAGTTTGATAAAGCTCCCCCTAGGTGTCTCATGTAAGTCTAATTCTTAGCTGAGTCTCCTTTCTGCTGACAAATTCATCAATAATCTAAAAAAGATACTTGATGAAGCAGCAGAAGAGTGTGCGGGCTTAGTTATGTGTGAAGGCCAGCAGCGGGATTTGAGAGCAACAGCAATAACTCCACCTGACTCCACCTAAGTATGGTGTAATACAGAGAACATTTGTATACTGAATGTTGGAATATAGGTAATAGTAGCACTTTGTTACAAGAGGATGCTGTATTTTAGGTAATGTATGTGAATTAATGTAATCTTCAGGGTTGTTAAAGGTATTCGTTTTAGTTATCTCTCTACGCTTTCTATCTTAAAATATTTGCGTTTGGTAGTGATTCTGATATCAAGAAGCACCGCTCTGTTTTTGCTGCCCATCCTTCTTCTTATTAGCTACACACCAGGGGTGGACAGCAAGAAGAAAGAGGCCCTGCAGGCCTAGAAAATGAACACTCTAATCTGCTCTTCATTGACACCGCTCCTCCAGATTAAAACATTGTTTTTATGAAATTGACATCACCAACAGATATTTAGAACCAGGGATCGCACATGGAATGACCACTGCAATGCAATGGTACCAATGGATGGAGGGGGTCGATAATGCCTAGAGACTTTCTTTAAAACTGACGAAAAAAATAAACCCCTAAAAATCAATAAAAGTACATACACATCCACCAGAATAAGCATGTCCTTTGGAGATGCTGCTCCTTGTATGTACCTAAAGATGAAAAAATAAAAATAAATGCATATTGTTTTTATTAAAAGCTTACAAAATCCCTATTAGACAAAACTAATACATGTTTCATCTATACACACATAAATAAAAGACACTACATATTTTATTATTTTGCATATACCACTTGAATGTAGCTGTTCCCATTTTGAATGCATTTGAGGCTGAAAAATAAATATTAAATAATCTCTATTTAATTCTAATGTATTTACTGTTCATAATTAAATTTTCATGTAGTTCTAAAGTTCCAATTTGCAGGTATTGTTTGTTAAATGACACAGTCAGAGAGATCAGCTGTGTCGAAAAATGGATTTGTATGATCACATTTTTTTTTTGCCTACAAGTGCGTTTACCAGATTTGCTATGTATCCACTCATGGTAACCTTGTTTTAATTGCAGTTATTGTGTTTATTCTAGAAGTGTGTATCAGGAATTTTCTATGGAACACAATGAACTGTATGACAAGTATGTTTTTAGCAATAAACCAAAGGTCTTTTGAAAAAAGAACTTGAATGGCCTTCTGTTACACCAAGGCTAAAGTGCCTTAGGTATTTCATGAATACAAAAGTAGAGAACATCACGTAGTTACCTTCCCCACTCAAACCCTCAATGTCTATTTTGAATTTTATAATACAGAGAACAACAAAAGAATTCCAAGGATGCAGCTGTATGGAACATAGTTCCCTAATTGATATATCTTATTATAGAAACAAGAAGCATTCCTTCTTACATCACTGGCCTGTGTTAGAGTTACTTGAACACAAAAACCTTCTCTATCTTTGCCAATATCTGTAATGTACACACATCCATGTGTAACTATCTGTCTATCATTTGCGTTTTAACACAATGTAATTGGAAAATGTGTTTTGTAAATCATGTTCTCATTAGATATTTTAAATAATGTTTTAACACAGGAAAACATTTTTTGGTTACTTAAATAATAATCTTATTCATCAAAAAGCAAAAGGAATATGCACATGTAATTACTGATGAGTGATGGAAAAAAGCAGCATACTCAATGAGGTCCCATATGTAGTTGTAGGCTATTTAGACAGTTTAGGGTTATAATATCTAATTAACTAGGAGAAAAAAAAGGTCACACTTATATTCCACTTATAGCTCAGCAGAAGGCACAACCATTTTAATAGACCACTTCAACACCCACGGCTCATTACAATGTAATTTGTAAGAAATACTATTTATTGTGCTTTCATAATGAAAAATAATGAAGCATTGTGACCAAATGATCCATGTTTACTCATTTCCTTACTCTGTTCCCAGGTATGTGAATAACATTTATTTAAAGGGTATTACTGAACATCTACACTATAAAAGTAAGCATTCGTTTGTCTGTTCTTTATGAGCATGCCCAAAGTTCAGTCTTTGCTGGACATATATTGCACTTCTATTACTATTTTTCTCTGTTGTCAGCCATTGTCAAAGCCTGTCCTCTATTGGCATCTAAGTCTGAACCATTTGGCCTCATATTTGGCATTTAGGTACACTTTTTTTGTAAAGGTTCCAACCTTGCCGGACATATATATAGCACCCACACTTTCTTATCCTTAATTATTAGCCAATTTGAGTTATTGGTGCCGATTTATAAAGTGTGTCTAAAAGAAAAATGGTGTTTGTTGTCCATAGGAACCAATCCCAGCTCAGCTTTCATTTTATCAAATCAGTAAAAAAAAAAATGAAAGCTGAGTTCTGGCTGGTGGGCTATGGGCAAAAAAGACTATTAATAACAAGTACTGCATTTCATTAGATATTCCTAGGGGACGGTGCAGTGGAACAGTTGTCCATAGTAACCAATCAGATTACTACATTACTTTTCAAAAGGGCCTTCAAAAGGGGATGATGAGGGCTGCATCGGTTGCTAGAGGCATTTGCCCATAGAGTCTTTTCATTCACTCTCCTAGAAGTTTACTGGTTAGGTATTCAGGAGATTAAAGTTTAATAACCTGTTTTAGGGCCCTATTACATAGAGCAATAATCTGCAGAGTCAGGCCAATTCAACAGACCAATGCTTAGTGTAATAAAAACAAACGAGCTGCCAATGACAACGATCATTGGCTAATAGTAACTTTAGGTCCTGACCTTAAATCATCAACTGGAGACCACACATTGCTGCGTGTAATAGCAAAGTGCGGCTGATGGTTGATAAATCTGTTGATTAAAAAAATCTGTAAAAAATAATAAACTTAAATCCCTCTCTCTGCTGCCTGATGTTCGGCTAGCTTCTGCCCGAACTCCGCAGTGTCTGAAATGACAAGCCACTCGCACTGCGGAGAGCGGGCTGAAGCTAGTAGATTATCAGGGAGCGCTAGTTATTTTACAAGAGCTGCATGTATGTCTAACAGATTGAGGCTCGCTTACACCAAGTCATCGAGCCGTGTAATACGGCTCTTACTTTTCTATAGCAACTAATCATAGCTCAACTTTCTTTTATACAACTGCTCTGGTGAAATAAAAGCTAAGCTGAATGGTTGTTATAGGCAAATAAGTTTATATCTCAAACTATTTTAATAAATTTTCTCCAGTTTGTAGTTATCGGGATGTATTGGTCTCCTGGGCATAAACACAAAGACAGACTGACACTTTATATCTGAGAAGCATTAGGTATTTTATCTAGTAATATATAGAACAAAAAAAAAACACTTACCATGGTCTTCTCCGGACATCATAAAGATCAATTTTATTTGGAGTTCTGCTCTTATCAACCCATGGAGAAGCTATATAGAAAACAGTAATTATTTTGTTAGAAACAGTAGTTTAGCAATTAATAGCTCTTGTATGTAGGTTTATATGAATATACATCTTGTTGTTACATAATATGTGAATAAGTAATGCACATGTTTTTCTAGGTTTTTTTTAAATACATTTTGATTATTTTTATTAATGTGCATATGTTTTTCAAAATGTTACTAATACTCTATACACATGTGAATCTTATCTATGAACATATACTTCTATCTCTATTAATATACTATAGCTTATCATAATCAGTTTTAAAATAAAAAGTCAAGAAGAAAAATAATTGTATTGCCTTTTACAATATACAGATGTAAATACAGCTGTAATACATATAAAATGTGAGTAAATACTGTACACCAAACTGCCCAGAGCTAGCCATACAATTTTACTAGTTGTCACTGAAAACAGTCAGCAAGCTCGCTGTCAGACACACCCCTAACAAAGTATATGAACTTCTAGGAGGCCGTTGTCATACACAACTGTTTTTATTTTATTTATTTATTTTTTTGTAGCCAAAGGTAGAAGTGGATTCAAAAGAAATAGGAAATATGAAGGAAGGACTTTTACTTCTTTCAGCTGGATTCACTTCTGCTCTTGGCTGAAAAAGTTTTGTGGTACTTTTTTCCAAAGAGCTGCCATTCATGACAACAGCCTAATTTAGTTTGGTTATTCAGAGGTTTAGTTTTTCATACATTTACACATTAGTGCCTAGAATACAGAATGTATTTCTTTAAATGCAAATCCCTAGAAAAAGCATTATGCAGACAAAAAATAGTAAAGGAATGATATGGACGTGACCTCCTATTCCAGGTTCTGCTATACTGCGCCATTGTTACATACTATGCCCAAAATTGCCAACCATCCAGAAATGGCCAGTCTGTGAAAATATGCTTTTTCAATTTCTCTGTGAATAATTTTGGCTGTCTATGATAAATTGTCCACATGCAATGCAATATATTATGCAATATTTAGCCTTTCGTGAAAATGTCACTGTCCACAGCATCTGTTTATATGATTGACATTCATTCCAAATTATTTACAGTAGTGAAATGATAAGGATGATAAGGCTTTAGTTGGTGTGCCACTTCAATGGTATTTGTTACAGCTATGGTAAGGTGCCTTTGAAAATCTGTCAGATATTGAGTTTAATTCTGAAATAGAAGGTGGCCTTACCTATGCTATTAGAACCAAGTTGGACACATTTTTACATCATTTTATTATTCTTCTTTTCAAAACATTAAAGCGGTTGTCAAGGCAAAATAAAAAATTGAAGGAAAGCAGAGGGTGATGCAATATACTTACTTAAAGAGACTCTGTCAGTAGGTTTATGCTTTTCTATTTCAGGGAAACATAAACTAGTGGCAGAGAAGCTCACCAGAATGATGTATCACATTATTCTGTGTGGTTAATTCAGAGATATCCTCCTGAATAACATGGACAAGTAGTCATCTCCATTATGTCCATGAGTAATCCTGCATATTCATAAGAAGCAGAAAACTCAGCCCACCATCTGCTTATTGGCAGTTATCTATACATGCTATATGTAGGCAGTCACCTTTCAATCAGCAGCTGAACGGCAGGGGGAGTGCTGTGACAAGAATTCTATTCTCCTGCATATTAGGAGAACGTCTTAAGAAAATGATTTACGTAATACACCGATCTGTTCAGGATTTTACTCATTAGTTTATGCTGCCCTCATTTAAGGCATCTTAAACCTAGTGACAGATTCCCTTTCATTTCCCTCCCCTTATACATGCAATCACAGCTGAGTTAAAGAAGTGGAGTAAAGGTAACATTTTGTGGTTAGATAGTATCAATGCACTTGAAACACTCCCCATTCATTTCTCCAGACGATTCCTATACCACTTTCAAAAGCCTTCTTTACTAAACTGCATAGAATATGCCAGACCTTTGTAGGGCTTATGGCTCCTGTCAGAAGTTGAGGTCTATGCTTGTGAGAAGCAAACAGGCTGGGGGGGAATGCCTTACCAGACTATTTTTTTTGCTATTTTTCTCTTATGCTTCTTCCACCCTCACCAGTGTTTTGGATTGTGCACACTATAGCTTTTTCAAGCTATAGGTCAGACTCAAGAGGACAATTTTTAGGATAAACCCCTCCGCTATATCTTGGCTCCCTTGTCCTAGCTGCTAATAAAATGTTTAACTGGCTGTTGATTTTTCGCTACCTCTAGTGACCATTTGTAGGCAACAGCTTTATGCAACTAAGCTTATAGCAGAGTATAATAGAGAAGAAATCAGGCGATACCTTTTGGAGGCTAACTGAGTATATTTGAGTGTAAGCTTTCGAGAGTCTATCTCCCTTTGTCAGACATGATGTTATACAGAACTGAAAAAAATCACAGACTTATATACACACTAAACAGAACTCATCAAAGGATTTTAGGAAACTTTGGAATTACCAAAATGTAATATATACACAGGGTCTGCTATTTACAACAGGTCCATAAACTATAGCTCATGAGGCGTGACAAGAGGATGGTGATCTCTTGTTGCTATCTGATTGTTGTCAGATTAATGGCCTAATAGTAATTAATGGTCTTTATAGCCAGAACAGGTCACACATAGGCCGACATGAAGCTGGCATGGATATTGAGACCATGTTGCAAAGTTTTAAATTTGAGCATTAGTTTATATTCCCATTCCCTTCTTTCTCTTTGTGTCTTAAAATGTCCCATTAATACTGTAACCCGCAGGTCTTCTACTGTGTGTCCCTCTCCAGAGAAATGTGCAGCCACAGGGAGATCTGTCCGGCCGTTGTTAATAGTAAATCGGTGTGAGTTCATACGTTGACTCAGTCTCTGCCCTGTTTCCCCCACATAGAGGCCTGTAGTGGGACATCGCACACACATGATCAGATACACCACATTGGAAGATCTGCACGAAAATGTTCCCTTGATTGTGTGTACCTCCTGTGACTGTGGGACTGGTACACTGTCAGAGATATGGATATGTGTGCAGGTTTTGCACCGGTTTTGTAGGCAGGGTGAGGTGCCATTATCCGTTGGGGCCTTCAGAGCACTGCGGATAATGATTTGTCGCAGGTTTGGTGGTTGCCGAAATGAAAGCAGTGGGGGGACTGGGAATATTTCTTTTAGTCTGCTGTCCTTGTGGCACACTAACCCAAAATATTAGGTAAAACCTGAGTTCCCGCTAGGCACTCTAGCCACATCCTTCCTAGGGCAAGAGCATTATCTGGCCTTGACATGGAGACACGTCATACGCAGTGGTCAGTTGAAACCTTACAAAGACACTGCCTCATGAGTCTGCTGTTCCTACAAATTGTTCCAATACCATCAGCTCAAACATTTCCTATCTGACAAGAATCAGTGGCTGCGCCTGCCTGACTCACTCTCTCGCTTTCTTTGAAGAATTATGTGATCTTTCAACGCCCCTAACCCAAACAGTTGCTCTATTAATCCAGTTACTATCCACAGATGTGGCGGAGGCTCTGTCTTACATGAGAGGCTAGGAGAGGGAGATCGGTTGCACTTTTGCAGCATCAGACTGGTCCAAGGCCTTTGTGTTAGGCCATGAATTTTTCATTTCTACTTGTGCTCAGGAGACCAATTTTAAGATTCTTTCTTGATAATACAAGAAAGATTTGCTTCAGAAGCTGTACCCATCAACTCCTGCCCTATGCTGGCGCTGTGGTGATGCTAGGGGTAGGATGTCACACATCTGGTGGGACTATGTAAAAAAACAGCCTTTCTGGAAGGAAGTGTATATCACTTACAAGCATCACAGGAGTTCACTTTTATCCAGCCCCCTTACTCTTATCCATGAAACCAGTCCGCTTGAAGGTGCTGCCAAAGAGGATACTGCAATTTTTGCTTCAGGCAGTGACATCAGTTATTCCCGGTCTATGGAAATTCAAGTACCTATCATGACAGACTGGTTTACAAAAATTCCCCAGTTACTGTACAGACAGTCAATATAAGGTGTGGAGACCCTAGGTAAAATTAGTAAATTTGCCAGAATACAGGTCAAGGTTAACTCCCCTTTGTCCCCTACTAGGTACATTTTTACATTTTTGTCAGTTTTGGATAGAGCCTGCCCTACTTATTTTATGTGTGTATTACCATATGAGATTACTATATTGGAAGTGGTTCCGACCCTAGGACTTAACCACCTATTTTGTTGTTGTCAATCAGCTATGCAGTTACACATTTGGACAACCAAAAATGGACAACTCATTACAATACCCATGATATGTTTGTAACTGGTAACAGTCATAGTTTCTACCGTCCCTTTCCATTCCCCATTTACTTTGTGTACCCTTTTCTATTATATTTTTGTTTAAATGCATTCTTTAACATAAAAAAGCTCTGAAATTTGAAAAAATGTTGAATGTTTCCTTATCAATGTACTGTTTATGTAATACTGAGATTATGTAGGTTATGTGCGTGAGGTAGAGGAGTGGAGAATATTAGCAGAAAATTCTGTGCAGCACTTGCTTTAGAAAGACAAATTAGTCTTTCAGCCGTTAATTACTAATGGAGACAAAAAATGTGCTGCGTGCAGTATTGATTAATAGTTATTCCAAGTATTACAACTATAATTAAGAATGATCTTTAGTAATATTAATACTCGAAGTGACCGCTTTGCACCTATTTCACCCTTAAGCCAAACATGCTTTCTGACTTGCTAATTGTAATCCCCCTGGACATTCGTTCATAATGGTGTAGGCTATTATGCCAGTTAGCAGGACATGGATTGTATAAATTGGATGTAATGTAATATTGGATTCATTTATAGCAATGTATCCTAATCAAGAGATGTTTAGTTAATTGTACTACTGACTCCAGTTTGCAAAGTACAGCAGTTTTTAGCAATCAGCAGGGATTTAGTTTGCTGAAAAACAGAAGCCAAGCACTATTGAGAGTCTATTTTACCATTGTTCTTATCAGTAAGCACACTATCAGAGATACAGAATTTTGGGTAGTTTTAAGAGAGTGGATATACAATATGTGCAGCCTGTCTAAACTATCTTCTTATTATATAAGGGTGGGTTCACACTACAGAATCTGCACAATTAAGTCCCAGCGGATTCCGTCATTCGTATCTGGTCACAACGGCGTGGATATCTGCCCGTATCATAGATGCCATTCTATGGCCGGGCGGATTCTGCTGTCCGCCGAAAGAATTGCCATGTCAATTCTTACGGTGAATGGCGGAATTCTCCCCGCCCATAAAAGTCTATGGCATGGGCAGAGATGCATACCGGGCCGAGCGATGGAATCCACCGGAGCTTATCCACACAAATTTCGTAGTGTGAACCCACCCTTACAGATTATTGAATGACATGACTTTTAGTTACTGTTAGATTTTTAGAGAAGGATAAGGGGGGATTTATCAAGACAGGCGTACCTGTATGCTGGTCTTTCATAAAGCCCCGTCCCCACAACCCATGCCAGATTTACAAAGAGGTGCGTGCCTCTCAGTAAATACGGCGAATCTGAGGCTCCTGTACAGCAGTTGCAGAAGCTAGTGTAGAAATCTGTGATAATTTGCTAGAATTTGTAATGATAGATCAGGTATGGGAGGACACTATGCCTCTGTATGGCAAGCAAGGGGAAAAGTTGCAGTTCGCCCTTTTCCCTCACTACACCAGGTGCACCTTTGATAAATTCCACCAAAGGGGTGCTGTACATGGAGTTATTAGTGCACAAGAGGCTATACACTGTTTTTGCACCATGCAAAATAAAGACTGCTTTTACCGAAGAGGCCGGACCATGCAGCATTGCTAAAGGTATGTATGCCGGCATCGAGAAACTGGCAGCATGGATATATACATACCAATGCTGTTTCTTTTAATATGTCCAATACTAAAATTGTTTATACTGTTTACCAACAAACCTTTTAATCCATGTCAATGTGTTCTACACTGAAGTGGAAGAGTAATAAAAAGTCTAATAGATACCCAGAGATACTTTACTGTCAATGGCTGAAATATCAGGAAAAACATCTAAAATGTAAGTGTGTTTGTATTCTATCCCTTGAGTCATGAGCTACGCAACAACATAAAAAACTAATTAAAAAATCACCATACGGCATATCTGCTAATATGTATCTTACATAAAATGTTTGCTGTCTTAGAACCTCTGTTTGCTGTCTTAGAAGTTCTAGAACCTGCAGTTGAATCTAGACTATAGTGCTTGAGGGGGCCAAGGAATCCTCTTCAAAATGATTCCACTATTATAAATGAGCTCCGCTAGGTGAGAGGCCTTTTTACTGATTTGGCTTTCAGGGCATTTAATAATAAATATGCCTTGGATATGCTGCATATGCCTTTCTAGGAAATTGTGTTCCACAATTCTACAACTTCAGATTCACAAACAATATCATTAGGATCATTATTTGCGGCTATCAAAATCAACAGACGGACACATTTTCCTGCTATGATCCTGTAGTGGAAACATAGCCTAAAAGTGCCACCCGTCAACAAATGTCATATTTCATGTATCCATGTTTTTCAGATTGTTGTGATTAGGATTATCCTCATGCCATAGCTCAGAGTAAAAGTTAAAGGGGTATTCCAGGGAAAATCAATAATTTAGCAATGGAAAGGGTTAACCAAGGTTAACCCTTTCCTAATATACTTACCTGTCCGTTTTTGGCCCCCCAAGGAGATCTCCGGTCCGGTCACGTGAGCCTCCAGCCAGCCACTCCCGGATCCTCTGTCCTTCCGGTTCGGTGACGTCACCACCCGGCCGGCGTCTGCTGTGCCCTGTGTCCCTGTCAGAGATCTCTCACCCCCACCCCCGGAGCGCGCTGGCCCCGATCTCGGCACTGATCTCTGCACCTGTATTCAGCTGACAGGCGCTGTGTGACAGGCAGGAGAGATCTCTTCCTTGCTCCGTACACAGCGCCTGTCAGCTTAGTTTTATCGGGGTGATTGACAGGCGCTGTGTACGGAGCAAGGAAGAGATCTCTCCTGCCTCAGTCACACAGCGCCTGTCAGCTGAGTACCGCCGGCTGCTTGATGCAGGAGATCAGAGGTGCAGAGATCGGGCCAGTGCGGCAGCGCACTCTGGGGGTGAGAGATCTGACGGGGACACAGGGAGGGGGGCCGGGGGGATCAGCAGCAGCCGATAAGCATTACTTTACAGGACTTCCCCCCCGGGTGTCAGCGATACTGACCCTGAGTCCCGGGAGGGGAAGTAATGCCGCAGTGACCCCTCACACTGCCCTAATGTAGTTCTGACACCAACACTGAGCCCCCCCCCCAACCCTGACAACTTACAGCAGGAGACGCAGAGCACTGAACCCTGATTGGCTGCACGCTACCAAGTCAGTCAGGGTTCAGTGCTCTGCTGCTAATAAGAAAGACAGCAGACGCCGGCGGGGTGGTGACGTCACCGAACCGGAAGGACAGAGGATCCGGGAGTGGCAGGCTGGAGGCTCACGTGACCGGACCGGAGATCTCCTTGGGGAGCCAAAAACGGACAGGTAAGTATATTAGGAAAGGGTTAACCTTGGTTAACCCTTTCCATTGCTAAATTATTAATTTTCCCTGGAATACCCCATTAAGGCTATTGTTTGAAACAAACAACAATGGCTGCTGTTTGACATGTTGCTGCGGCCAATACTACCATATTGGCTACAGTAACATTATTTTATTTGTATTGTGGGCACATTTGGGTGCGCCTGCAATCCAATTAACCACTGAATTGTATGCAATGTATGGCAATTCTGACATTGTGTGAACAGAGCAGAACAACGGCTGTTGTTGGCACTCTAGCTGCCGGAAATAATTAACAAGTCAATTATTTTCACGGCCATACTAAACAACGACCATTAATCAATACAGTTTGTGAACAACGGCCGTTGTTCCCATAGGGATCAATGCAGTGCATTATTCAAAGGTATGAACAGCCATTGTTTTAATTGCCAGCAACGGCCGTTCTTGTCTTAAAGCAACTCTATACCCACA
Source organism: Dendropsophus ebraccatus (assembly GCF_027789765.1). Lineage (NCBI taxonomy): Eukaryota > Metazoa > Chordata > Amphibia > Anura > Hylidae > Dendropsophus > Dendropsophus ebraccatus. The sequence goes on from NC_091454.1 coordinate 123,099,842, forward strand.
ATCTGACCCCCCCAAACCACTTGTACCTTCGGATAGCTGCTTTTAATCCAAGATCTGTCCTGCGGTCCGTTCGGCAGGTGATGCAGTTATTGTCCTAAAAAAAATACTTTTAAACTTGCAGCCCGTGCCAAACGGGCTTATCTGTGCCCTAACTTTGCACAACCTCTTTGTCCCTCCTCCCCACCCTCCTCATCATTAGGAATGCACCAGGCAGATTGCCTCCTATTCCCCACCTGTGGCAGCCCTGCACATGGGCTGGATCGTTAAGGACCTGTGCAATGTTCAGCATGGAGAAAATGTTTCAGTGGCATTCCTAATTATAAAGAGGGTGGGGAGGAGGGACGGAGGGGTGGTGCAAAGTTAGGGCACAGATACTCCCGTTTGGCACGGGCTTCAAGTTTAAAAGTATTTTTTAGGACAATAACTGCATCACTTGCCGAACGGACCACAGGACAGATCTTGGATTAAAGGCAGCTATCCAAAGGTACACGTGGTTTGGGGGGGTCAGATTGTGGGTATAGACTCACTTAAAAAAATACACTGTGCGAACATGGCCTCATAATGATTTTATAGAAATATACAAAGTTAGACTATGTTCACACAATGTCAAAAAAAGAGAAAAGGCGGACGCTTTTGCTATTTAGAAAAAAGACATGCTTTGACGAGATTTAATTGACTTCAGTGCAATGCATTGAAGTCAATGGAATGACAGACCTCCAATGTACATAATGTATTAAATAACGGACGTTGTTTACACGGACGTAAAAAAAAAATAATCTTGACAATTATATTTGGACGTCTTTTGCAAACAGCGGACGTTATTTTTTAGTTGTTTACCCAGTTTTCCTTTTGTCACTGTCCTTTAACCGTTTTTACCATTAAATTCAATGGACTTTTCGTTTAGGACACACCCAAAGGCCAATTAGTAACCCAAACTCGAATAATATACCAACAGCCGTCACTGCACTGAGGGGAGGCGAGGCTGCTAAATAACGTCCGTCGTTTTAGAATTAAAATGGCAGACGTCATTTTAAACGGAGCTGAAAAAGCATTGTGTGAACATAGCCTTATAGACAAGTATACCCTATAAAGTTTATGGTTTATTATTAGAGATGAGCGAACCTCGAGCATGCTCGAGTCGATCCGAACCTGAACTTTTGGCATTTGATTAGCGGTGGCTGCTGAACTTGGATAAAGCCCTAAGGCTATGTGGAAATCATGGATATAGTCATTGGATGTATCCATGTTTTCCAGACAACCTTAGAGCTTTATCCAAGGTCAGCAGCCCCAGCTAATCAAATACCGAACGTTCGGGTTCGGATCGACTCGAACCTGGTTCGCTCATCTGTATTTATTATGCTTTTCCAATTTGTCCATAAGAAAATATTTGCTTCCATGATTTTTGAATAAGTTGCCGAGAAAAAAAAAAAGAAAACAGAATCAGGATGAGTACTTATATATATGTTTCACATGCATATAAAATGAAATATATTTAGACTAGAGATGAGCGAGTAGTGAAATATTCGACTTCGAATCAAATAGGCACCGAGATTCGACTATTCAAACGAAAATTCGATCTCATTATTAGTCTATGGGAAAAAAATTCTCGGCACTTGGAAATCAAAATTCGACCATTTGGAGGTCACCAAGTCCCCCATGAAACCTCCCTAAACGATGCAAACACCTCCGGAATGACACTGAGACATTAGGGGGAGCATGCCTGGGTGCACCCAACACCCCAAAATTGCAGTATAATGCCACTCTCTGCAGTTGCGAAGAGAAAATATTTGCGAATGCTTTACGGCAATGTTCACACATTTTGTTTGTATTTCTGGCGCAGCGTTACATACATGATTCCAATGTGCGTCTGTAGAGCGTGTTATTCGCGCTTATCAAGCATCATGCTGTACGAACGTTACTGGAACAGTATGTATGACGTGCCTTTTTGTGGGCTACTGGAACAACATGTATGACGTGCCTTTTACTGGGCTACTGGCACAATAGGTATAAGGTTAACGTGCCCTTAGTGGGCTAAACCAGGGACACTATAAGTCGCTGCATGCATACTTCCAGGGTCCCTCACGGTTTCACTGCATGGTCATTGGATTAAAAAAAGCGCCAAGGGCAATGGGAGGGCTTTCGAATGTTTGCCGCGTATTCAACACACTAATCAATTGTATTCAAATCTTTCAAATACCGCAATATTCAATATACCTACTCGATCGAATCGTATTCGCTCATCTCTAATTAAGACCTTTTCATGAAAATGTCACTGTCCACAGTATCTGTCTATCTATCTAAGACATTTAATGGAAAAATTAGCACATTTTTACATGCTTTTTGGAAGTGCTGCAGTAATTTTTTATGTGGACTATCAATTTTTTTATCTATAATATGCAGTTCACGTTTTTGCACAACTGCCCCAAAAAAGTGTATTTTGGGCATGCATTTAGAATTTTTATTTTGGGCACTTGATGTACTGTACAACGAGTGCTGTTTTTTTCCAGAATCTCTATGTATTTATCTATTTTTCATACAGTTCCACAAGCAGCGGAACTGTTATTTTTTACCTCACCACACAACCCCAGTGTCTTCCTGCTGTGTCTTCCTCCGCTGAATGATTCCGCTGCCAATTCTGAGACTGACTCCTTTTGGCAGTGACAGCAATCACTGGCCGTGGCACTGTCCCATCTCAGTCAGTGAATGGCCGAGCGGGCTGTCACTGTTGACAAAAGTCTGTCTTTGAAGTGGTGTCAGGATTGTTTAGTGGGGGACCTGAAGATAGGAAATCGGGGGAGCACAGTGAGGTAACATAACTGCTGCAATATATAAAATAATTTCTAAACTGGAGTACTCCTTCAGTACAACATAGACATGGTGGGTTCCTTGGCATGACTGTTAAGTATAATCTAAGTACAATCTACCAGTACACTATCCACTGCTAAGTACAATCTTTCAGGTCTGTGTCTTCAAGTAGCCATCCCTGGCTTTTACATTACCACTTTATGAGAAAACTCTCCAACTACCATCACATGCTTGATGTAATATTCTGTACACATGAAATTTTGATCTGTTTGTAGTGTAGTGGATATATATAGCTGATGTTTATAACTAATTTCACAATTTCAATTTCTAAGTGAAAAAGCTTAAAGTGGTTGCTAATGTAAGAGAGCTAGAATTCTAATGCATGTGTGTTATAAAAATAAGTCACTACTAAAAAAAAAAAAAAAAAAAAAAACTTACACTTTTCTCTTGTCTGGAGTCTGTGTGTGGTTCAACAAATAGCATCAAAACTGCATGTAAGATTCCACCCTAGAATCTTCTCTACTAAAAGCGTGTCCGATATTATTTAAAGGGGTATTTAAAGGAGAAGTCCTGCAAAAATTTTTATTAAGGTATTGTATTTCCCCCCAAAAGTTATACATATCACCAATATACACTTATTACGGGAAATGCACATATAGTGCTTTCTTCACAGAACTTACTACTGCATCAAGGCTTTACTTCCTGGATAAAATGGTGATGTAACTTCCTGGATAAAATGGTGATGTCACGACCAGACTCCCAGAGCTGTGCAGGCTGTGGCTACTGGAAAGAATGATGGCAGGGGGACACTGAGCGACACAGGGCACTGGAGGGACACTGAGCATCCCTCTGCCATCATCCTCTCCAGCAGCCACAGCCCGCATAGCTCTGGGAGTCGGGTCGTGACATCACCATTTTATCCAGGAAGTGAAGCCTTGATGCAGTCGTAATTACAGGGAAAAACACTTTATAAGCATTTCCTGTAATATGTGTATATTGGCAATTTGTATAACTTTGGGGGGGGGGGGCAATACTTTAATAAAAATTTTCACTGGACTTCTCCTATAAATATATCACCCCAAGATATATAACTTACTAATATAGCATTATTACTAGTAATCTAATATTTTACCACTAACAGGAAATGCAAAGTAGGACTACAAAATGTGTGTTGTTCCTGGCTCCTCCCTCTCTCCAATGACAACCCATCATCCTCTGATGACAAAGGAGGCGGGGTCGAATCTTGTCTCTGGAATTGGGCCTTAGAAGAGCAATGACTGCCCTGCAACTGCTTACACAAAGTATGTACAGGAGCAGAGATTTCTGCAGCTGCACCTAGTACAGAGTTCTCTGCCCAGCAAATGTACTGAGTAGAAGCTGCAATGCATATATTATCATCACTTACTTTCATTGTTCAAAAGCAGGATCAACAAATCTGCTACAAAAATGGATTCTAACAAATCTGAATGTCTTGTGACATTTTTACCAAGGCTTCACACCATGTAAAAATGACCTCCATCTTACATATTAACAGCCATCGTTGTGCAAATAGCAGCCGTTATTTGTGCAATGACGCTCGTCATTATGAAAGATGGACGCAATTTTTACATAGTACTAACCTAGCCCAAATCTGATTTGTACCGAATCACTTCACTCATCTCTAACACTGGATTTTGTATCTTGGTATCTATAAACAACCTATACAATCTATAAAGAAGGTCATGGTGTTTATAGGTAAGGATTAGAATTGAGCGAACCTGGAGCATGCTCGAGTTGATCTGAACCCGAACTTTCGGCATTTGATTATTAGTGGCTGCTGAACTTGGATAAAGCCCTAAGGCTATGTGGAAATCATGGATATAGTCATTGGCTGTATCCATGTTTTCAGACAACCTTAGAGTTTTATCCAAGTTCAGCAGCTCCAGCTAATCAAATGCCGAACATTCGTGTTCGGATCGACTCGAACCCGAACCCGGTTCGCTCCTCTCTAGTAAGGATGTCATTACAACTATCTCTAAGCCTCATTAACACATAATATTAGCCTCTCTCTTTCCCAATGTTATGCTTGCATTAAAGAGGACCTGTCACAAGGTGAATGTAAGGAATCCAGGGGGCTCACCTGACTGCTTCTGCGCTCACACACACACACACACACACACACTTCCTCATACATCTGATATGCAGATAAATGACTGGCTAGTTATCAGGGCTTGAACACTAAAAGGTCACAGCAAACACGGTAACAGGCAGCCTGTGACTCTGACCAACCATTTTGCATTCATGCTCTGATGGCTTGCTAACCATGCATGTGCACATCAGGTGTGGGGCCCAATGTCAGGAATAGGGGAGGAGGGGCTACGACCATAAAATAAACATTACTGGACATCAGGAGGCAGCAGCACGTAGCCGAGTCTCCTGGTTTACTTACTTCACCTAGTGAGATTTCCTCTTGAAGGCTTATTGATCCATCACATAAAAATTTGGTCTTATTTACCTGGATAATACCTGGCCAATCCAGTTGCACTTCCAAAGACCTGCCAAAGAAGTGTTTTATCTTCATTTTGGTTTTTCCTAAAGACTTCATCCAAAGCAGCCGTCCAGTTCAGTTCATTTAACACTATGGTCGCTAAAAGAAAGTGAAATGGTTTGCAAATGTATTAATAAATTGTCATGATTACCAATGATATTGATTCTGTGGAAGAATAAATAAGTAAATAGTAACATAACTACACGAGGGCTAGTGACAGATACCAATGAATAACAAATATATATATATATAAAAAAAAAAAAACAGAAGTAGATGTTGTGGGACAGTGGTATTATTAGCCTTTTAAAGCTGATCGGGGAATAGCTTCCCAACACTGTGCTCATTAGTGTAACTTAACAAGATTTTCATGTTTATGGATGTGATAACTCTGAGAAAAATCAGTTATGTGTGTATGAATATTCATGTACTGGTTTAGCCACACAGTGAACCTAGGCTATGATGAGATTTGTATTCAGAAACATGAACAAATTAATGCTTTGTGGTCAGATACCTGGAAATGGAGAGTTACATAAGTCCAAGTTGCTATGGTGCTTAAGAAAAATACTGTAACTGAATATCTATTTTGATATCCAATGCACAGTACTGACACTGTCTAAGTAATAATCTTTGTCATAATAGTCAAAGTTTCTTTAAACGCTACTATTATTATATATAACTCATTCACATATTTTGTTTAAACCCCTGACAGCTAATACCGAAATGAAGGGTGATTTTAATAACATTTTTAGAAGCTTTGTCCACCTACTAAATTGGTTTTAATCTATTAATCTATATAAAAGAAAAATGAAGAAACTTTGTGATAGGTGTTAATTAAAAATATCTCACTGTTTTGTTTGTACAGCTCGTTTGTATGCATCTCCATATAGTCTGATCCTGCAATCGCACTGACTTTTATCTGTCCTCTACTTCTGGCTAACCAAACAAAGGTATGTTAGCACATGGTAGGGGGCAAATGGAAGAAAGTATGAGACTGCAGTACAGAAAAATTACACTGCAGAATCTTTTACTGTATCCTATATTGAAAAGCAGAGCCCTGCAATCTAAATCAGTATATACAGTATAGAAAAGTCCCCAAAAAAGAAGAAAAAGAAACAGTCCCTATGTGGCCCACTCTATAGCCTTTCACAGCCAGAACATTCATTGGCCTTTATGCCTTCCCTACCCCCCTTGTAAATCCAAGCTTCTCCCACTGTCCCCTAAAAAAAAAAAAAAAGAAAAAAGGCTATTCAGTACCCCTAACTAAACTGCTGTACCTGCACAGGGACAAGGAACTCAATGTAATGCAGCCCGCTGTGTTCCAACATCATTATTTTAACGACTGTTCCTTAGAAGGGGTGTTAAAGTAATGAACATGCCTATTATTTCTGGATGCTGTTTACCAAACCGCGCCCAGAAACTATAGCTGTTCATAACAAAGTAAAGTATGGCCGGCGGACGTACTTTACATTGTAGTGAATGGCTAATTGATTTTTGGCACACCTAACACTGCCTGCAATTCAATTGCAGCACTAGCTGCAGGAACATACAGAACACTGCCCAATGTTGCTACGCAGCAGACGGAGATACACAACTTGTGAACATAGCCTTCAAGAGAATCCTTTCCATGTTTTCTAGTCTGAACTGGGACTGAAAACAGTTCAGAATTAATCAGGATTTTTCTGTCTCCTCAATTTGAAGGGGGTGGGGGTGTCTTAACTTTCCTAATATTAGGTTGTATTTTTAGCAGCCCAATTACAGTTCATAAATGTTTACTGTTGTTTCAAACAACTTCCCTTGATATCCTGTGTGATTCTTGAGATAATTGTTACTTATTTTATTTAATTTTATATACTACAAATGACTGCTTACCCCAGAAATGCAGCTCTACATTCTTTTCCACTAGGTGCCTCCCCTTCCTGCAATCTGCTTCCCACTGCCTGTAGTTAGGTGAATTTTGTCTCTATTAACAACTTGTCAAGGAGAGAACACAGGAAGTGCCACTATTAAAATCTTTAAAGGGGTAGTGCAGCGGTAAAGAATAATTGACAGAATAACACACATTACAAAGTTATACAACTGTGTAATGTATGTTATGTCTGTGAATGGCCCCCTTCCCCGTGTCCCACCACCCCCACCCGTGTACCCTGAAGTGTGGTGCGCTATACATACCTGTCACGTGCCGACTCGTCTCCGATCTTCAGTCTGCAATGCAGTCTTCGGACGGCCGGGCCGAATCCCTCCGAGCGTCCTGAGTGCCGGCCGCCCTCTTCAGCATCATCAGATGCTCAGCCGCGATTGGTTAAGCACAGTTATGCTCAGCCAATCGCGGCTGAGCAGTCGATGACGCTGAAGAGGGCGGCCGGCACTCAGGACGCTCGGAGGGATTCGGTCTGGGCGTCCGAAGACGACATCGCAGACTGAAGATCGGAGACGAGTCGGCACGTGACAGGTAATGTATAGCGCACCACACTTCCGGGTACACGGGTGGGGGTGGTGGGACACAGGGAAGGGCCATTCACAGACATAACATACATTACAAAGTTGTATAACTTTGTAATGTGTGTTATTCTGTCAATAATTCTTTACCGCCGCACTACCCTTTTAATATAAGAATCAGGGCCAGTGAAGGCCCTTGGGCCAAAATTTTGTATGCATGCATGGTGGTCTTATGTACATTTTTTATAATCTGGGTACATTAGTGCATGTTTGCCATGAGCAAATGCAATTCTGTAAGTAACTATGACAATGCCTTGCCTTCCTAAGAGATGTTTTACTATCCTGATAGCCTATTAACTCATCTATGTGATTTGTCCAACTCATTTACAATGCTGTATAATGTACTGCATCTCACTTCTGCATTTCTTTTTTTTTTTTTTTTAGAAATATGACATTCTCTGAACTTTGTGGGTCTAGCCAAGTTTTCATTATAATGACTGGATAGAAAATATGACAGAATGGTAATGGCTACAAAAACTGTTTACATGAACCTTTTATTGTACAGAATATATTTTAATAAATACATATAACTAGTATATACTAATATATACTATAACTAGTATAACACATTCAAAAAAACTTCAGACCCTTTTGCTTTTTTTACATTTCGTTATGCTGTTGAAGAACCTTTGTACTGGTATAATGTGACAATGTTTGCACACCTAGGTTTGGGGATTTTCTGACGTTCTTCTCTGCAGATGCTCTCAAGTGATGTTCGGTTAGTAGATAAACAGCAAATTTCAGGTCTCTCCAGAGATGTTTAATTGTTTTCAAGGCAGGGTTCCAGCTGGGCCTCTCAAGGACATTTACAACATTGTACTTTGGTCCAGTCTGATCTCTGTACTTTGCTCTATGAGGGTATGTTCACACTGAACTAATTTGGCGAAGAGGTCTGCTGCAGAATCCTGCCTGGCATGGTGTCAAACAGCATGTCTATGGGGAGGCTTGTGCACCTCCGCTCAAAGAATTGACATGTCAATTATTTGAGCGGAAAGCCGCAGAGAGCAGAGGCTCACGGGCCCTCCCATAGGCATGCTATTTGACACTGAGGTAGGCGGGATTCTGTGGCCCGTGGAATTCTGCCAAATTTGCTCAGTGTGAACATAACCTTAAGCTTTCCCTCAATCCTGACCATTCTCAGTTTTATTCTGCCACCGCCATGCTTCATTGTAAGGATGGTATTGGGCAGATAATGAGCAGTATGACCAGATATAAAGTATCACTCAGAATTAAGGCCAAAAAATTTCATCTCAGTCTTAAACTCGTTTAGGCAAATCTAGTCATGCTTTTAAGTGTCTATTACTGAGAAGAGGCTTATTTCTAAACACTCTGCCATAAAATCTAGAACGGTGGAGTGCTGTAGTGCCACAGGCTGTATCCATTTGCTCAAGGACTCCCTAGGGCTGCATCCAACTTCTTCAGCCACCCGTATTAAAATGCTGATCGATGTGGCTCAAGCATGCTCGAGCTGAACTCTAGTGTCTATATTATGTCTCTGGTAGTATAAGTGTTTTTTCTATGCACCAAATTTATCAAAGTGGCACACAGATCATAATCGCAAAGACAGGACATTTCGCACAATTGACATGCATTTGAAGTCATTCTGTAAGTGTGGTCTGGACTGGAGTGGCTTTGCACCTTTTTTGCGACTTTAAAAAAAAAGTCCCAGTTGTTAAATGTGGCAGATGTGAGCAGTGTAAACTTCTAAGTGTTTTGCGTAATCAAGCAATTGCACAAAAATGTACTAATTTTCTACGTTAAAAGGCAAATTTAAAATGATAAATTCCACCTTATGGCTATGTTCACACAACGTCAAAATTAATGAAAAGGCGTCCGATTTTCATATTTCAAAAAAACGTCTGCTTTTGCAGCGATTTAACTGACTGCAATGGTAATGCATTGAAGTCAAAGAAAAGGCGGACGTCCTATGCACACAGTGTACTGAAAAACTGAGATTTTTGCCGTGGACGTCAAACTAATGAACATGATTATTATTTTCGGGTGTCTTTTGCAAACAGCAGCTGTTTTGTATTAGTTGTTCGCACACAGTTTTTCTTTTGTCACTGTTCTTTCTCCGTTTTTACTATTAAATTCAATGGACTTTTCAATTAGGCCGCATCCAAAGGACAATTAGTAACCCCAAACCAGAATAATGTGCAAACACCTGTCATTGCACTACGGGGAGGCCAGGCTGCTATATAACGTCCGTTTTAAACGGAGATGAAAAAAAACGTTGTGTGAACATAGCCTATGTGCTTAAAAGTCTAATTAAAATCTTATGTTATTTATCTAATAATAAATCACATAAAACCAAAAATACTTAATGCCCAATAAAAATATATAATAACATAATATATAACATAGTACCATAGATGGTATCAGAATATGGCGATGCAAAGCGAATGAAAAAAGTGTGTATACAGTATATATATATATATATATATATATATATATATATATATATACACACATATATATATATATATATATATATATATATATATATATTTTTTTTTTTTTTTTTTTTTATTAATTTTTTTCATTTTATTTCTATTATCATTAGAGATAAGCGAACCTCAAGCATGCTCGAGTCCATCCGAACCCGGACTTTCGGCATTTGATTAGTGGTGGCTGCTGAAGTTGGAGAAAGCCCTAAGGCTATGTGGAAATCATGGATATAGTCATTGGCTGTATCCATGTTTTACAGACAACCTTAGAGCTTTATCCAAGTTCAGCAGCCCCCACTAATCAAATGCCGAAAGTTCGGGTTCGGATGGACTCGAACCCGAACCCGATTCGCTCATCTCTAATTATCATATTCAGGTTATGTTTACACACAGTCAAAAATATACTAACTCAATAAATATAAATATTAATAAATACAAAATAAGGTTAACACGTCATTTATATCAAACAGTGAATTCCAGAAGAATAAAAACTCCATATATTTTGTTAAAAATAGAATCCTTCCCACAAAAAAATGGGCCCTAATGTTTTTAGAAAAATACAATATTGCAAACGTCACCTTAAATCATTGCAATAATAAGGGGCTAAAACTGGTCGCAAGTTTTCTTTTAGACGTTGAAATATAAGAAAAAAAACAAAAAAAAAAACTGAATGCTATAGTCAAAGATAATAACATAAAACCTACTTACTTACTACCTTAAATTATTATAAAAGGATCTATGGGGATACAACATATTGTCTTGAAAAGAACAGCAGGAATTAACTTCTCAACAATAGGACTTTAATTTAAGATCTGAAAATATATGCAAATATAAGAGCATGTGGAATATGTTCTGGGTTCAGTCCCTGGAATCTAATTTAATCTCCATGTAAAGTATCAATTAATGAGATAGGGGACTATAGGCACTCCAGATCTAATCTATGTAATCCTGATGGCTGCAAAATATAATTACCCTTTATACAGCGGAAAGTACTGTTCCAAAGTAAATGTATTTAAAATCATGCAGAAATATCAGAGATATACTGTATGTGGCTGAGGTATAGGTGGATAATGTTACAGTTATAGCAAGTATATTGTAATCCATGGCAATCTAGAAAAAAGCACTTATCGGTTGATACTTCAAAATTGTGAGTTTAACTGTGACATGTTGATCAAACAGATTCTGCGACCGCTATTCATTGAAAAGTGGCCGCGGAAAACCCTGTCAGTGCACAATATGGAGCGAACGGCTCCGGCCACACGCTCCATAGTGTGCAGTGGGGAGTTCTGATGCGGCGCACAACAAATGCGCCCGCATCAGAACTCTGCGGCGCTAAAGATCATCCAGCCGATACTGCAGTACTGGCCGGGATGATCTTTTCTGAGACTGGCCAATCACGGTCACGGAACGGCCGGTCTCATACAATGTGTGAACATAGCCTAATAATGGAAATCAATAGAAAAACAGATTTACATTGATGCACACAATTGCATTTATTTTTGCCTGTTTTTTCCCCCCATAAAGCAGACACACTAAATGGACAACAAAAATGTAGTGTGAACCCAGCCTAACCTTACATGTGTATTGAAAGAGAGTCTAACTGCCTTCATGAGAATTTCTTCTCGGCAAGCTAATCAAGCAATTATTACTTAGTAATTCTATCACAATGAAAATGTCACTTCTAATGGTGTGTTTACACAGACAGATTTATCTGACAGATCTTTGAAGCCAAAACCAGGAGCAAACTATACACAGGAATCAGGTCATAAAGGAAAGACTGGGATCTAACCTCTTTTTAAATCCATTCCTGGCTTTGGCTTCCAAAATCTGTCAGATAAATGTTTCTGTGTAAACGCACCCTAAGTTGTGAAATTAACACAACAATATAAACATGTGGTATCTAACACCATGTTGAGTAACTCTTAAAGGGGTTATCCAGCGCTACAAAAACATGGCCACTTTTTCCCCTCTCTTGTCTCCAGATTGGGTGTGGTTTCAAACTCAGTTGAAGTAAATGGAGCTTAAAGTGACACTTTAAGTGACCCCCTTTTGCATTCTAACTTCTCTACACAGGTGTAATGGGTAAATTTAGCAGTTTTCATATCTTATTTTTTTTATCAAACGTCATGTTGCTTGTTCAAGTAAAAAGTGATCTTTTATCAACTGCAGATTTGCTAAGTGGGTGGGGCTTACCAGCAACAGTGCCACCATAGGCCCTGCCCCCCTCGCCGTCAATTAGTATGGGCCGACCTAGAGGGGTGGGGCCTAGACCTTTAGGCCAGCCTGTCCCAATGGTCGACGAGGGGGCGGGGCCTATATGCATAGGACATCACGGAGGGATGGGGCCAACGGTGGCACTGTGGGCGGGGCTGAAGGTATGAAAACTGCTAAATTTACCTTTTACACCTGTGTAGAAAAGTCATAATGCAAAAAGGGGGCGACAGTGTCACTTTAACTGCAAACCCCACCTGAACTGGAGACAAGAGAGGGGGGAAAGTGGCCATGTTTTTGTAACACTGGATAACCCCTTTATACATTTTAACCTTTTAAGGACCAAGCAAATGTTGATTATGCTGTTTGATGGTTTGTCATGTAGTAAAAATGCAATTAGAGATAAGCAAATGTACAGTAATTCATTACATTATAACTCACTGCCGCTCCACCCCGAGTGCTGGAAAAAGCTTTATCTCATCCAGACAAACTTCTCCTAGTTTTCCAGGACTAGATCTAGCTATTACCAACACCCGCGGAGGAGCCACACGAAACGGCAGTGAGTTAAATGGCAGCAGGCTGATGATTGGATTGTAGAGAGATTAAAGCTCTTCACTTTGTTATTACTGTGAATTCAATCATCTCTAATTGACATGTTTTCTATGTTTCTCAGGTCAGTACAACTACAGTGATAGCCAAGTTGTATAATTTTTATTTTGCTTTACTAAGTTTACAAAATTAAAACTTAAAATAATAATAATAATAATAATAATAATATAAAATGATAAAAGTTATTTTGTAATCCTTATAACAATTTTAACTTTCGGTCTGTAGGGCTGTGTGAGGGCTCATTTTTTTCTGTATAATCTATAGTATTTATTGGTACCATATTTGTTTATATGCAACTTTTGATCACTTTATTAAAAAAACAATTCTGGCATGTGATATGACCAAAAATCCCCAATTTTGCTTTTTTCAGGTTTTGCACCATTTTCTTACTTTGTGAAATATATATATATATATATATATATATATATATATATATATATATATATATATATCATTTTTACACATTTTTATAGTCCTCCAAGGGACTTCTATGAGCAATACCATTAAACACTGGGATAAATGAACTGCATTGATCCCAAGATTTTGTGCTCGATTGCCACAGGCTGCTGAGAGCATCCTGTAGTAATCAGCGATGTCAGACACCTGGGCCAGCTTCATAGAAGCCTTGGACTGCCCTGACGATCTGATACCCACTGAAGTAAACAGATGATCCAGAAATCCAGCAAAATGAATATCTTTGCTCCAAATCCAAGTAAAAATACAGGCAATTCCATGATGCAGCACACCACTGGAGTACACGTGACGCATTCCGAAAGCAACAACGCTCTTAATCGCTGAGCACTGACATCACTGCGCTCTTGATCTGATACCCACTACCTCACTGCGGGGAGCAAATCCCCCCCATCAGACCATCATTTAAGGCAATTCAGGCCATTTAAATGCCATTGTCAGTTTTGACAGCAGCACATAAATGGTTAAATAGTCGCCAAAGAGGGTCGTTCCGTGCTGGCTTTTAGCAGCAGTTCCCAGCTAATTGCAGCCAGGAGGCGCTATATATAGAGCAGGCTCCAGCCCTAAGCCTGTTCTATACACTGGAGGATACTTACTTAGTATATCTACAATTCTTTCTTTTACGAGAATCTACTAATAAATAAAATGTTGCATACCTAATCATTAGCATCTTTATATTTCACGTAAGAAGTACTAAGCTTAAAAAAGCTGAGACCCCCTGCTGAGGACCCCACCTATTGCTAAAGGGAAGGGGCAGAAGCACTAAACTAAGCACTGTGCCCTTTCAGTTTGAATCAGCTCTCATGTAGAATTATTTTTGAAGGACTATTACTGCTGTGATAATGCAGACAAGAGCACTTTCAAGAGTTAAGAATGTTGGCCAACATTTTCAAAGAGTTCTATGGTGCATTAATTTGATTAGCAACAAACTGCTTCTACTTGATCTTTAGACAGCACCGGACAGTGATTCATTGCTTTAGAAAGGTCATTTGGCCCCAGTGGATGAATGATCAAAAGAATTAAACACTTTAAATTATAGCTTTCTTTCTAAAGTTTTTCTTTTTTCTTCTATTGGCATGAACATGACTGCAGCTACTTCAGAAAGCCATAATCAGTAGAAGAATTCTACAGGAGATGACTGCAATATTTTGATTAATGACATGCTCAGAACATCTACAGGAACTCTGAAGCATCAAAAAGCTTTCTGGACTGGTTACAGGGTTAAAAAGTACCATACATTTAGCCTAATCATTAACATTGAAGAACAAGTCAAGTCTCTTCTTGGCATTAAAATATCAAAAGCTTTTATTATATAGCTGCAAAATCGATCTTGATTTAAGTATTAGATTTTGTATAACAAGTCTCATTTAATAAAGGGAGGAAAGAGCCATGTGCACTGGCTAATAATCATGATGATTCTTTGGTAATAGGTAGAGATGAGAGAAAGAGTTTGTCCTGCAGGTTTGATGAATTTTGGAATAAAAATTCTGGCTCCTTCAAACCTTAAATAAACTCCACTAAAAAGCTAAACTAGAGTAGTTACACTAGAGGAACTATTGTGACTCTTTTGCAGCGAAAACCGCATACACAACCCAAGTTATTTAACTGCAAAGCATGTGATTTTTAACGTCACATTGCTTTCTATGGGTGAAGTGGCTGTTTCAAACGTTTCTGCATGCCATCTTGTGGCATAACAACCCCACCCACCCACACAAAATGCAGAAAACCCTGCTAAACACCATTAGAGAGCTGCATCTCTGCCTCTGTGTTTCAGGCCCTGCATGATAGTGAAACCACAGCATGGAAACAGGTTGTCAGGGTGGTGACGTGACGGTGGTGTGTCATTATTGGTTGGCCTGGATGAGAATCCCTGGCATCCCTGGTGTTTCGGAGATGACCTGAGGAGGATGAGGTGCCAAGGCATCCATGAGCCCTTATGGGGTGGCCCGTGGAGGGGGAGGATATTCAACCATATCCCTTTCCACCACTGCCCAACTACAGAGAGGCTATCCTAGTATCATCCTACTGGAAAGCCATATTGACCATTGAATCTTAAGTAGGTTACTGGAGTTTAGAAGTCCCAGAGAGGCCAACATACTTGCTTGAGCATGCAGCTATCCCAGAGAGGTTGTCTGCCATGCCTAAGCATGCTGTGAAAATTTATGTTGTGTGAACGTAGCTTAAGGCTAAATTCACACGTTACAGATCCACAGCGGATTTCATGCTGCGAGTTTGCAGTGAAATCTGCAGCGAAATCCCTTACTCTTATCCTGAATAGGATTACATACTCGCTGCGAATATGTAATCCTTTTCCGATTGAAAGTAAGGGTTTCACAGAAAATTTCACTCCGAACTTGCAGCATGAAATCCGCTGCGGATCTATTACTTGTTAAGCCCCCTAACAGTGACAGGTCTTATGTTGTCTCGTCACCACTACAGCGGTTACCAGACTCTTTTGTTTACAGGTGTTCATAGGAAAACTTTAATATGGACACTGTGTCAAGTGACTCTTAAAGGTTAAATATCCACCAATATCTATAGCTCTCCTGGGTAAAGTTAAATCTGTCCATCACTGGCCATGTTTTTTCAGGTGGCCTGTTGTAAAACTGTGTCTGGCAGCAGAATAACTGTCATTGTTATTCTGCTGCCTCACTAGATTAATGTCACAGAAAACAGCTGTGGACAGTGTGTACTGACACACAAATTGACATGACAGAAACAATTTTTACAGCTTTACATCTTACACTATGACCCTCACACTATTCCTCCATCTGTCCTTGATAGCTAATCAACCTTCTATAATTCTCTCTAAGCCTGCCTTTCTAACCCTGCCTCTACATCTGTCTTTAACTAGTGTAAATCTATGTGTTTAGTTCATTGCACAGGAGCTAACTTGTTACAATATATATATGAAGGAGAAAGTGTGACATCGCAAGGGGAAGGGGTGGTAAAATTTATTAATAATGGCCATTATTTGCACTTATTTTTACATTGTGTGAACATAGGCTAAAAATTAACATTACTTACTGTTGAAAGCAAGAAATGACCGACAGAACTTTGTTGCAAAACTTTTCAAAAGAAAGATCCAAACAATGCAGTGTGGTAAGTATAAGCTTTTATTTGAACAAAATAAAATCAGTTTTTATAGAAACTGCAGTACAGGTAAACTAATTGTCCAATGCGTTTTTAATGCCCACTTGTACCCCTAGTCATGACAAACAGTGCAGGCTTTCCTATACTGTATTCTTTGTACACTCTAGTTTCAATTTGTTTGAAAAGAAGCTTATACTTACCACAGCTAGGCTATGTTCACACAACGTCAAAAATATTGAAAAGGCGGCCATATTTTCTGCGATTTAACTGACTGCAATGGCAATGCATTGAAGTCAATGGGAAGACGGACGTCCAATGCACACAATGCATAAAGTAATGGACGTTTTTACCGCGGACGTCAAAATAATGAGCATGACCATTATTTGCGGACGTCTTTTGCAAACAGCGGACAATTTTTAATAGTTTTTCACACAGTTTTTCTTTTGTCACCGTTCTTTCTCCATTTTTACTATTAAACTCAATGGACTTTTCAATATAAGCCACACCCAAAGGCCAATTAGTAACCCCAAACTAGAATAATCTACCAACAGCCGTCATTGCAAGGGGCGCTCAGGCTGTTAAATGACATCCCTTATTTTAGACTCAAAATGACGAACCTTTTTTAAATGGAGCTGAAAATTACTTGTGTGAACATAGCCCTAAGCTGTATTATTTGATTTTTTTTTTAACACATGCATGGGGTAAAGTGTGATCTATGCGCACTGAGGCAGGGTTAACACACTGTAAGACACCCGACCATGTCACAGAAAGGCTGGTGACTGAAGATCATCCCAGCCGGTACTGCAGTAACTGCAAAACTTCAATTCTATTGAATTTGGATGAGGGCGCATCCGTGTGCCCCCGCATCCCAATTCACCATTGCACACAATGGAGAGTGCGGCCGTAGCTGCACTTTTCATTGTGTGAACAGTCATTGGTATGCAGACGCGATTCAATGAATAGCATTTGCACAAAACTGACATGTCAGTTTTTACTGCGGCCACTAGGACTCCCGGCCGGAGTGTATACTATGTGTATACACTCTGGACAAGATTCCCTCTGACTGCAGTGCAACGTAAAATTTCTATAAATTACTGCAGTTGTTATAATGGCCTTGATTAATAGAAATTTTATGTTGTTTGAACTTAGCCCGAGTGGCCAGACTAATATAGCAAGCATATGGCAGTGGGTTAGTCCAATAATAAAAGGTGGGGGCCTCCTGATGATGTTGTTGGAGGGTAGGGCCAGGTATGTTGGATTTTCAATGCCCAATCTTTTTGTACATGGAGGGATCAGATCTGTCCGCCTGTGGCTTATGCTTCACTTACAGTCCCAAGGGAGAACAGATAAATATTTGGTCACACCAGCCATGTGTATAGAGGGACAGGAGGGATAACTCTTATTGAAGGCGTATAGGCACCTTAAAATAATGTCTTTATTAGAACACAATAAGGTTTAAAGGGACCTTATCTAATCTATCACCATCATGTTATAGAGCAGGAAGAACTGAGCAGATTGATATAGATCTTTGTGGGAAAAGATTTTGTATAACTGGTAACATGTTAATTGAAATCCCTGAGCATTATGTGTTAAGGAGTCCATTGGAGAGTGTCACTCAATGGACTGGACTCTTTAGCATGAAAAGATCAGAGATTTCAATAAAAATAATTACAAGTTATACTAAATCTTTTTTCATAAAATTATACATGAAGCCGCTCAGCTCTTTCTGCCTTAGGTACTATTATCAGGATGACAGGTTCCTTTTAAATGTTGATATTTTGATAAATACTCATCCCCTAACTAAAATGCTAGAATTTAGTGAGAAAGACTATTTCTAAAGAAGAAAAGACCTGTCATTCATCTCCCTACAATTGTCAGGTTCTGACATCACAAATGTGATGTTTATACAAAAATTATTTACAGACGTCGTCAGTGGAAATTTTCAATTAACATACTTGAAACGATAAACTGCACGGATAAAAATGTCAAGCTCCCCAAAAAATTATAGACAAATATAAACCCACTTCTCATATGTTAAATACCAATTTTAAACCACCTATAATATTCTATGCTATTGTGGTTCTTTACAAAGAAAAGTTAAAATGCAGACGACATTTGCTTTTACATTATCAAAATGGCTTTCTCTAATGAGAATAATTCTACAGCAATAAACCTGTTCTACTAAAAGGATCATAATAATAAATTATTGCTAAGAGAAAGACATAACTGAATACTTGCTGTAGGCCACACTTGATATTGACAAAATACTACTTACAGGAAAAATAGAAAGTTAGATTAGATTTAAGTATATTTGTGGAAGTAATTTTGCAGCCAAGGACATCTGATCTACGAGGATAGAAGCCAAAAAGTATGATATCCCCCCCACCCCCAAAAAAGTATAACTCAACACAACAAAAGCACAACTGCCTCAATTGTTTCCATACCAATTCATCATTCTTTGCTTCATATATTACTTAAAACAGACTTTCATATAGGTATGCATATATTTCAAGCTGGTCAACCTAAAAGATAGGTCAGGCTATGTTCACACAACATCAAAAATAGGGAAAAGGCGTCCAATTTTAATATTTTTAAAAAAAATCTGTTTTTGACGCAAGTTAACTGACTGCAATGGCAATGCATTGAAGTCAATAGGAAGACAGACTACCAATGCACACAATGCATTGAATAACGGTCATTTTTACCGCAGACGTCAAAATAATGAACATTTTTCTTTTGTCACTGTTCTTTCTCCGTTTTTACTATTAAATTCAATGGATTTTTCAATTAAGCCAAACCCAAAGGCCAATTAGTAATTCCAAACTAGAATAATTTACCAACACTAAGGGAAGGCCAGACAGCTAAATGACATCCGTTATTTTAGTTTATAAAATAACAGAAGTCATTTTAAACGTAGCAGATAGACGTTGTGTGAACATAGCTTTAGCATTTCTTCCCTAAAAAATACTAATATGCTACATTACCACTTTGGGAACATATAGAGGAACACGACTGTCTCATTAAATAAACAGCCTCTGATAAAGATCATGATCTTTATTAGCAGCCATCTATACAACAAGTGAGCCATGTTCCCCAATATGTTCCTGCAATGGCAACATAGCCATAGTCTGTCTTTTTGGTTACAGAATTCCCATTAAGGTTATGTCCCCACAACATCTTTAAGGTAAAATTATGTCTGTTATTTTATAATGCCGGAACGTAAATTATAATCATTATTGAAAGCCGTCATTAACAAACAATGGCTTTTTTTTCACCTAAAAAAATAGCAGTTTTGTGGGAACATAGTCTAAAAGATTCTTGTTAGGCTATGTTCACTAAATGTCAAAAAAATTTTCCACAATTTAACTGACTGCAATGGCAATGCATTGAAGTCAATGGGAAGACGGGCGGTGGATTTTACCGCAGAAGTCAAAGTAATGAACATGATCATTATTTTCGGACGTCTTTTGCAAACAGCGGACGGTTTTTATTAGTTGTTCACACACAGTTTTTCTTTTGTCAGCGTTCTTTCTCCATTTTTACTATTAAATTCAATGAACTTTTAAATTAGGCCGCACCCAAAGGCCAATTAGTAATCCAAACTACAATAATGTACCAACACCAGTTATTACACTAAGGCCAGGGAGGCCAGGCTGCCAAATGACGTCTGTTATTTTAGACTCAGAATGACGGACATAATTTTAAATGGAGCTGAAAAAATGTTGTGTGAACACAGCCTTAGAATGGAATACCATGCTAACAGATTTATAATCCTAATGGTCTATGAAAGTATCTTCCATTTTGTTTTTGCCTAATCCTTTAATCCAGCAAGGCAGCGATTACCCTAACCTGTCTGTGCTATTCTGGCTACATACAGCTGTTTCTTATTGCTTATCGGATTGTTCTATATGTTCCCATTATTTACTTGAGTGTCAACATAGTCCAGCCCTATTTTGGTTCTGTCCGACTCTGTTCTGTAGCCTCTGACTCAAGTCACGTGTTCATAAGTCTAATGCTGTTTCCTATTTCTTGTTCCAAATTGCCTTTAGATGCTAATGTTCATGCTCGTCTCTGCCTCTTATAAACCCTTTTAGATACTATGGGCCACATGTATCATCCGGCGGACGGATGATTTTTGGCGGAAAGTGCCGATTTGCGTATTATTTTATACGCAAATGGTCGATTTGCGAATAAAATAATCGCAAATCGGCACTTTCCGCCGAGTACGCCAGGGGGCGGAAAGGGGGCGGAAAGTAGGCGGGAAGTGGGCGGAACGGAGGGCGCGGACTCAGAGTCCGCGCGATTTATCATCCGTTCCGCCCAAATGTACGCCGAAAACCTACTCCAGTCCTCAGCTGGCGTAGGTTTTCGGCGGTGCGCACCGGCGCGCACAGGATTTATGTACAGGCAGTCCGCCTCTACATAAATCCCCGTACCGCCGGAGCTGCGGGGGCATTTTTAAGTCCGGCGTAAAAAACGCCGGACTTAATAAATGCCTCCCTATGTGTGGTGCTTGTTCTACAGTGCATACATCACTGGTCACATCTATTTTGTACCTACACCCTTAAGTCCAACCTTTTTTTATTTTTTATCTTTTTCGTTTCCCACCTCCTGTTCAGACTTGCCAGTAAATCTGGTGTCTTTTTGAGGAGGGGAAGGGGGGGGGGGGGGGGTTGCTGGTATGGTAAAGTCTGGTGAGGCAGTGTTATCCAGTCACAGTATGGCGGTATTGGTCAGGTCTGGCAGTGTTATCCAGTCACAGTATGGCAGTATTGGTCAGGTCTGGTGTGGCAGTGTTATCCAGTCACAGTATGGCAGTATTGGTCAGGTCTGGTATGGCGGTGTTATCCAGTCACAGTATGGCGGTATTGGTCAGGTCTGGTGTGGCAGTATTATCCAGTCACAGTATGGCAGTATTGGTCAGGTCTGGTATGGCGGTGTTATCCAGTCACAGTATGGCAGGTCTGGTGTAGCAGTGTTAAATGTGACACCTGGAGCTATTATCTACCTATTTACCAATCCTGTGGTGAGAATTCCTTCAGACAATATGCAGACTGCTCTAATCATTGATTCAATGTGGAAATTTGTTTATGTTTTAAGCAGGTAGAAACCATTAAAAAAGCAATTCAGAAAGTGTTTCTGCATGTAGAGAAATGTATGTGGCTGAGAAAATGATCCCATGTCTTCCTCAGTAGTCATGTCCTGTTACCAGGATTAGTTGCCATACGCCTATTGGTTACCGCATAAGGGTCTGGTTTCTTTTGGACAATAAAACGAGGCATAAACAGTATATTCAGTGTCAGATTATATTGGATAAAGTTCTTAATGTGGGGCTCAATTTAAAAAACAAAAGATGCTTGATCATAATACATGCGTGGAGATGAGAAGAAGAAGAGAAAAAAAAACCACAAATTAAACTCAAAAAGTTCTTTATTCCAATATTGGCGTTACAGCTAGAGCAGGGGTCTCAAACTCGCGGCCCTCCAGCTGTTGCAAAACTACAATTCCCATCATGCCTGGGACAGCCAAAGCTTGCTTTGGCTGTCCCAGGCATAATGGGCATTGTAGTTTTGCAACAGCTGGAGGGCCGCGAGTTTGAGACCCATGCGCTAGAGAATACAGTGCTCTGTGGGGGCAAGAACACAATGACATGATGCAGGACTGCAAATTAATTCAGTAACACAATGAAACTGCAATGTGTGAACACAGCCTAGATGTTCTGCAACATGTTTTGGGGGAGAATCGGCAGGGTGAAGGACTGTGATGGAACAGCTGAGGGAAAGCTATGCATTCTAGAACTTGTGGTACTGAGCTTCTGAACCAGGAAGTACAACCACAAAATACAGAACGAAAACCCCCAAAACAAATGGAGTTTTGGTAGTTTTAGAACTGGGTCAGACAGATAAGCAATGATATATGTTTCTGAAGGAGGTTTATTTTTGCCTTCTAGCTGGAGTACCCCTTTAAGTGGGTACATAGAGGGCCCAAAAAGTAAGTCCCCTCAATACCACTCCCAACTGCTATCAACTATCATCAATCGAGTGAAGAAAACATTAGTTAATGCAGTACATAGGTCCTGCATTGATCCCTATGAGCAATTCTACTATTACTCACAGGAGTTCCCTTTAAAAAAAAAAATCCCTTCCCATTTATAACATGCAGTTATACAGCATTTCTAGAACACTCGCTATTATTATTATTTTCTGTCTGAGGATTTTTAGACCATGTTCATGTAGCCACTTGAGAAAAGAAAATACATCAGTGCAACATGCAATGTAGGAAAATCCAATAATACAGTATAGAAATAAAATATTCAGTGCAAACCAAACAAAGCCAATAATAGCAGCACACGCTGTGCAATATCCTTTCCATTACCATTTGTAAAAGCTGGTTTCTAATCAATACAGAAATAATTGGGTCATGCTGTCTGCCAAAACAAGACAGGTTTTCCCTAATTCTATATATAGCTGTGGGTCTGCACACGACATAAATGGGAAACCCAAAAGCCTGCTGACATTTCCAGAAAATAAACATTTGCTAGGTGAATCAGAATATGTACTTCTTCCTCATTCATTCACTTACATGAGAATTATTTATATGAGTTACAGGGAACTCATCTCTTTAAATTTTGCAATATCTTGCTATGTGCTTGAAGTACAAGATTGGTGCAGGTACTCTTTAAGGCTGGGTTCACACACAGTATATTTCAGGCAGTATTTGGTCCTCATGTCAGGTCCTCATAGCAACCAAAACCAGGAGTGGATTGAAAACACAGAAAGGCTATGATCACATAATGTTGTAATTAAGTGGATGGCCGTCATTTAATGGCAAATATTTGCTGTTATTTTAAAACAACGGCCATTGTATTAAAATAATGGCAGTTATTTACCATTATATGGTGGCCATCCACTCAATTTCAACAGTGTGTGAACAGAGCCTTTCTGTGTTTTTAATCCACTCCTGGTTTTGGTTGCTATGAGGACCTCACATGAGGACCAAATACTGCCTGAAATATACTGTGTGTGAACTCAGCCTAAAGGGGTTATCCAGCGCTACAAAATCATGACCACTTTTCCCCTTATCTTGTCTCCAGATTGAATGGGGTTTCAAACTCAGTTCCATTGAAGTAAATGGAGCTAATTGCAAACCACATCTGAACTAGAGACAAGAGAGTGGCCATGTCTTTGTAGCACTGGATAACCCCTTTAAGAATCTGCTTTGAGGACTGATGTTATTTACTGTAACAAGTGAAGTGTAACTGAGTGAACTCAATGCACTATAGAGGAAGTAGTAAACACTCACATATTAACTACATTTCCCAATTTGCTCAACATGTCACATAGGGTATTAGTTTTTTCTATTAGCAAGCTTTTCAACCTTATCAAAGTCTTTCACAGAGATTCTGACAATCATATTCAACCTATTTTATACATTATTTTACATTATTTGGATCATGTCCACAAGCCATTATTTTGTAGACGTGAGTGTGACTATGACAGAAATTGTACATCTTGGGATATTTTGTGGTTTGTTGAGGATGGTTAAAAAACAAATAAAAATCAAGTGTCTTGCATAAACGTGTGTTTGTTTGTTCACACAACGTTTTTTCTTTAGCTCCGTTTAAAATGGCGTCTGTCATTTTGAGTGTAAAATAATGGACGTCATTTAGCGGTCTAGCTTTCCCTTAGTGCAATGATGGATGCTGCTACATTATTCAAATTTGGGTAACTAATTGGCCTTTGGGTGCGGCTTAATTAAAAAGTCCATTGAATTTAATAGTAAAAACAAAGAAGGGATGGTTAAAAATGAAAAACTGTGTGTTAACAACTAATAAAAAGCACTCGCTGTTTGCAAAAGACGTCCGAAAAATAATTGTCATAATTATTTTGACGTCTGCGGCAATAACGTCTGTTATTCAATACATTATGTGCATTGGACGTCCGTCTTCCTATTGACTTTAATGTATTGCATTGCAGTCAGTTAAATTGCGGCAATAACGGACGTTTTCTAAAATTCCAAAAGCGGCTGCCTTTTCTCTATTTTTGACATTGTGTGAACATAGCCTTTTCATGCTTGATATTACCTACATTTTAGTTAAAGTGTCACTGTCGTTATCATTTTCAAAATCTAAATCAGCAGTAGATGTGATTTAAAGCAAGTTTGCAAATTATATTGAGAATTTTTTTTATTTTTTCTTGTTATCATGGAAAACAAGGCCCTTCCTGTTTTTTTTTTCTCAAAACAGGAAGAAAACAGGAAGTCCTGTGTATCCCAGGCCATCTGAGCGCTCACAGAGAGCATACAGTCATGTAACTGACGGACACATTGAGCCAAGACTCTCTGTACTGGCCGGAATTCCAGTGTTTAGTCTGTTTTTTACAACCAGCACAAGTCAGAAAATCGGCCTTCTGGAGATTGGACCTGGATTTCTGGTAAGTTCAGCTTTGTTTTACAGCATGATAGCAACAAAAATAATGAATTTATATTGCAAACTTGCTTTATATCACATCTACTGTTGATTTAGGATTTGAAAGTTATAACGACAGGCACACTTTAAGCGATGTGATCACTTAGGTTCATAAATAGGTCTTTATTGGGAACACAGACAGCATTCTAAACTTTTAGTATGCTTTTAACAATACTATCTACTGGGTTCTAACAATGATGGAATAAGCTGGAAAGGATAAGCTCTACTACACAGAAAACACAAAATAATGAATTGTGCTAGTTCCAAAATGTGGTAAATGAATAAAAGATATATTAGTCTTGTAGTAAATTAGCTTTGACAAAATCTTAAACATTTTAGTGTTTTGGGCACAGTAGGCGTAAAATTATGTTGTCAGGGTGTCACAAGCTTGAACATTACATAAGTATGGTTCTTTAAGGGAACACTACAAATTATAGTAGATATTACTCAAGGGTAGATGACTATTAAACCAGTGACAAGTGAACTCAGTAAGAATATTCTGTCAAAAGAACCTTTCTGTAAAGCAGGAACTGCTAACAGTGTGTAAGCTACAGCAGCCCCAGTGGTTACATAAAAGGGACAATAACACAGTATGCTATTAGGTACTGGCTGACAAAAGAAGACAGTATCTGAGCTGCCTTTCTATCATGAGATAAAAGTTCAGCTTAGGTTAAAAGGTGACTCTCTACTGCCATGTACAGCTATGACATCCTGGTGGATTTGTCTATAATTAATTGCTCTACATGAGGTGAGCGAACTTTGCTGATACATGAGATGAAATATAGCAAATCCAATTACAAAACAAATTGACTATCAATTTAGGGAAATGCAAAACTAGACATCTTGACAGATAAAAGAGTTTTATTAATTATTTTTCTACAAGTTTATTAGCCCTTGATAGCTATGAATTTCATATAAAATACAATTCAATTTCTTAGTAGGTTAAATTGGAATTTATATTGTCAACACTATTACAGCTGTCGACTCCGTATATCTTGCGCACAACAACTTTCTTTTGCAATGTCTATGGCTACTTAAAGACAACCACTTTTCAAATAGAAAACAGCAAGGCACAAGTCCAGCTTCCGAAAACCCTAGCGATCAATTGTTATTGATGGTTGAAGCTGCTACAGAGAAAGTGCTACAGAGAAGCTGCTACAGAGAAAGAAGATCTCCTCCACTTGTCAGGGAAAGTGATCAAAACCCCCATAGGTCCCAATCAGTCAGTGACAGGCGTTGACCCCCTTAAATGCTGCGATCACTATGCATTGCGGCATTTAAGGGATTAGTGACAGGCAGCTGCATGACTGCATGTCATTACCTCCGGCGTTGGTGACACTGATGTGTGCTGGACTTTTCGCATTGGAGCAGTCCCACACACATTACAAGCCCCTTTACTGCAGGATCATATAAATACATTGCTACTGCACGGGGCATGTGTAGTAGGAACGTATATATGTATACCAATTGTGGATGTGAAGGAGTTAAATAAGTGGGCCAGACCAGCCAGAGCCGAAACCCCTCTGGCAGACCATTAGGACATATGATATGACCATAGCAATAAATGTTTCAATGCAATAGGAATATATTGAAATATACAGTACAAATAGTGAATGGATTATACTTACAATGGAAAGCACTTTTAGGAAATGACCATATGACATCTTTTTGTGGCCGTTTGATGGCCGTTTTTTTTTTTTTTGGATGGCCATCATTGCACCCCCAAATAAAGGCTGTTATTTAAAAACAACAGCCGTTTTTTGTGGAATAATAGCCACTGTTTTGAAATAACCAACGGGTTTTGGTCACAAAATGACAGCTGTCCAAAAAAAGTCCACCAAACCGCAAAAAAAATAAAAAAATTATGTGGTTGCTTACTTTGGCTATGTTAACACAACCTTTAACAGTGTCCGTTTCTATGTTAAACTGACGGCAGCTGGGCTGCATTTAGGATGTTCCTGCAGCCGATACCTCTGAACGTTTCCTTTTTACTATTGACTTGTGGGCATTATCGGATGTGCCCGCAAATCAATTAACCATTCACCTCAAAGTAAAGTGCGGCCGCCGGGCCACTTTACATTGTGTGAACAGTTATTATTTCCGGATGCTGTTGGGTGGACAGCGTCCAGAAATAAAATTCATGTACATTATTTCAATGCCCGTTCTAAAGAACGGCATTGAAATAATGCTGTGGGAACACAGCGGGCGACATTGCATTGACTTCAATGCAATGCCACCCCTGCAGTAAAGAAGGAACGCTGATTCCATTTCAATCAGCATCCAAACTTTACATAAAAATAGTCATGTGTGAACATAGCCTTTAAGTGATTCACTTTTAAAACATAATGAAATTAAAAAGACACAATTTTTTTCAGCAATATTTTGAGCGAGAACATAGGTGGGCAAACATAGATGGGCGAACATAATCTTTAAAATACGACTATATTTTCACTTCAGAATGATGGCAGTCCTAAGATATTTCCGGAATTTAAAAAATATTAAAATATCAGCAATCAGTTTTTTTTTTTTTATTTACACCGTTCCCCATGCAGGAACAATAATGTTGTATTTTAATATATTGGACAA